>NC_068309.1:10375659-11013784 GCF_025860055.1 Xyrauchen texanus
GAAATGTTTACTGTTGGAGGAAACCCCTTAGCATCATGGAAGTTGTCGATCTGGTGGTACTGGAGAAGTTTGTCTCCCAAATTCCCAGAGGCATGTCTGAGTGGGTCCTGTGCCATCACACTGCATCATTGAAGGAAGCCGTCCATTTGGCAGAGGAATACATGGTGGTGTTACCAGGAAGCGGCGAAGCAGTTTCTTCTCTCTCTCCACCCCCTGTGCCTCACCCCTTATTTATGAAAACATCATCATTTACAGTAATGATTGGCAGTGGCATATGCAACATCAGAGGGCGGTCCTGAGAGCGCTGAGACAGGTAGTACTCACGGCCAACCTGAAGAAGTGTGCAATTGGGTGGGAGGAAGTTAGGTATCTGGGGTTCCACTTGGGTCACGGGCAGGTGCTACCACAGGTTGACAAAACAGCAGCAATCGCAGCCTGCCCGGCGCCCAAGACCAAAAAGGAGGTAAGGCAGTTTTTGGGGCTGGCTGGCTACTACCGTACGTTTGTGTCTAGTTATTCTCAACAGCCGGCTGACTGACCTTACTAAAAAGGGGGCTCCCGATCTGGTCCAGTGAACAGAGTCATGCCAACAGGCCTTCTTTAAGGTAAAGTCTGCACTTTGTGGGGGCCCACTTTTACATGCACCTGATTTCTCTCTTCCCTTTATTTTGCAGACTGATGCATCTGACAGGGGGCTGGGTGCAGTACTCTTGCAGGAGATTACTCTCCTCTGCAGTGGCTCCAATGCATGAAGGATACTAACGCACAGATCACCCTTTGGTATCTGGCTCTCCAGCCCTTTAAATTCAAGGTGGTCCACAGACCGGGGGCTCAGATGGTTGTGGCTGACTTTCTCTCCAGAAAAGGGGGTATAGTAGGCGGGCCAGATGTTTCCCCAGCCTGAGTCAGCGGTGGGGGCATGTGGCATTGGGGGGGCATTTGTTGGTCTGCTTGAGAGAGAGCCGTAAGGCTCGTCATCTGGTTTATAATTATCTCTAACACCTGTCTCTCATTATAGTGATGGCGGAGGGAGACTTAAAAGGCACACCAGAGCATTGGAGAGAGAGAGAGAGAGAGAGAGAGAGAGAGAGCGTGACCTACAAGCATCCACGAGTGCTTTCCTGTGTTAATAACTTATTTTTGTTCTGACGGTTACCATCGATTGTGAAACTGAAAATTAAAAGATTGACCTTGAACCTGGTTCGCTGTCTCCTGACTCCTCCATTGCCCGAACTAATTGCTACAATAATTTACAACAAAAAATACAACTCGGCCCGAGCTCTGGCCTCTCCGGAACCACCGTCGCCAAGGCTACATGTACCGCCTCCCTCCATGGTTTGAGGGTGTTGAGGTGGTAGGTTTGACGTGCCCCTCTCCATGCCACAAATGTTCAACAACACTTCCAGCTTTGCCAACTGGGAGCAGTGATTTGAATTTCAATAAGCACAGACAAACTTCAGCAGCAGAACCTTCGACCTACTATCCTCGAATTCACAGTGTGATCAATCTGGTGATAT
This sequence comes from Xyrauchen texanus, assembly GCF_025860055.1. Lineage (NCBI taxonomy): Eukaryota > Metazoa > Chordata > Actinopteri > Cypriniformes > Catostomidae > Xyrauchen > Xyrauchen texanus. The sequence continues at coordinate 10,377,177 of NC_068309.1, forward strand.
CCAGTTATCATGTCCCAAATAATTAAGCATATTTCACATTTTCCAATTTTTTGTAAAATATGACTTATCTTTAGACAGTCTGATAATAACAAATACTGAGTCAAGGAGATTTAAAAAACGTATTAATATATATATATATATCGGTGATGGTGGAGTATTGACCGTCTTAACCTTACAGCAACTCTTGTAGCAACTTTCCTATATGGATGCCTTCGATATTACTTAGTTGTTGACAAGTGCAGATTCCAAGTTTCAAAAAGAGTTTTATTTGTAGCCTCTTAAAAAGATCTCCAAAGTCTGGGACATTTCATGGTTCAGCAGAAATCAAAATTTCCGGGCATTTGCAAAATGCCATGATTCCAGAAAATTGCTTGAACGGACCGCACTCAGCTCCACACACAGAGAGCCCTTCATGTCACATGCTCTCTCTCTGGAAGGGAATGCTTTTGGGTGCAGAAGACTCTGCCAAATGTTCCAGTCAGTCGTTGGCTGGTTTCTCCAGGTGATGTCAAGTCTGCTTGGGGAGCTAAGAAATTAATTTCGTTTTCCTTTTTCTATCCCTTTCCATCATTTGCTCACAGTCTCTGATTGAAGCTCTCAGGCTCAAGATATGTGTACCACTATTACAGCACTAATCCATCCATGACAGCTTTCAATTTCCTTGGGCAAATTTTTGCACCCCCTCAAAAACCCCCTCAAAAAGGTGCATTCCTGTCTGGATTAGAAATCTCTTTAAATTTGTACGCTTTTCCAGGGACTCCACCCCTTAAGAAAACTTCATTCTCGGCAGAAGCGTCATACCTCCCTCCATTCATGCGCTGTGCATGTGCCCCCTCAGATTGTTGCAGCAAATGGATTTTAAAGGCAACATCCAAAAGAAATATCTGTATCTTTACAAATTAATTTCAAGTAAAATTCAAGATGTTTTTTTCCAATGGTTTCCAGACCAATCTACTACAGGTCGCACTACCAAATAGCCCCGCCTGACATTTAGACGATTGGTGGAGTCAATTTTGGGCTAGTTAGGATGCAAAACAATGTTTTCATGGTAAATTTGTCAGGGAAATCAACCTACTAAAGGTTAACATATAAAAACTTAAAAGAAAAAGTATTTAAACAATGAAAAAAATCAATAGCTTCAGCTAAAGAAAAGCCCTATATATTAGGTGTAGCTTTGCACCAGGTCATATTGCACATTAAACAAAAACTGTACTGCTAAACTATAACCATCTTGCATGTATATAATTGACATATATAAATGTATATCTAAGAAGTAGTGAAGAAAATTCTTGCCTAGGGCCTTTAAAAAAATATGTGCATGACACCCATGGGCTTCAGCATGTTATTCCAGAGAATATGGATGTAAAAATGGAGATAGAACTGTGATCACAGTGCCCTGAATCAATTTAGTGTACTAATGCAATGATGGCCTTGAAATCCAGTCTATCACTGCATACCATCATATCATGCTAAATTCAACATGCAAGCTGGGAGTCGGATAAAATATCTCATATAAACCAGAAACAGCAATGTAATGTGCATCTCTATTCCTGCTGAGCATATTTAAAGTCATGCAACCAGCATCTATGCGTCTGAAATGCAACCAACACCGATACCTCGGAAAACCTTTTGACACAGATGAGTGGATGCAATTTTATAAGCTACACATACAGTGAACTGTACATCAGTACATATAAAAACATCATTATGTATAAAAAAGTATATACTTGAATTACCCTTCAAAAGACAGCCAGTGACACATAGCTATTAACTGGCAAGATATAATAACTGGCAAGATATGCTGTCCTTGCACGCCAGCGAAACACCTCTCCACAAACCCGCATCACAGTGTAATAACCATTGTGGATTCCTTGACATGTACTGATGCATGGAATTTATTGTACATCAAGAAGAGGAAATAGATTTGCACTATGTTAAATACATAGGTTTATGTCTTCAGTGTTTGTTTTAATGCAATTTAAATGTATTTTTAAATGTTTTAGATGCAAATAGATGTCCTTTTAAAATACTTTTATCCTTTGGTTAATCATGTGTTTAAAACACATTGCTCTTTCATTTATAAACATGTTGTCCACATATGTGAATTTTGGGACATTATCAACATTAACACATCTGGGGCTCATTTTGCTTCAATTTAATATACATTTTGTTATAGATTTATTTAGGGCTGTCAATTGATTAAAAGTTTTAATAAAATGAATTACATGGTGTCCCGATTAATTAATCGCGATTAATCGCATTTAATCGCATATACAAATATTTGCTGAGAAAGCCCCTCATATAACAATAATACAATATATAATGATGAAATAAATACAGAAGAGTTAATCATTGATAAGACAATACAAAAATGGTTTTAGAATACAATGTATTGTTTACAACCATATTATTGAACATAACTGTAACATTGTAGCTGGCAATGGCAATGACGAAGACGATGTGTAGAACCCAAGTGCAGTTTTATTAAATAAACGTGAAATCCAAAACCCTAACTTAAATGAGAACTAAACTAGACATAAACATAAATATGACTAAAACATGGCTAAACATAAACGTGGCCTGACCAAAACTAGACTTAGCATGGCTTAAACATGACATGAACTTTGAAAGTGCTACCAAACAAACATCAATACTAGACATCAGACAATGGCAAACATGAGGGCTTAAATACACAGACATGGGGGAACCAATGATCAAACAGAACACTAAACAAGATAACAAGACTAATAGCTAAAACCAATTACAAACTAGAACTAATAACAAGGTAATCAAACAATGAACCAATGGAAACAAGACACATGAACATGGAGGGAAAACAGGATATTACATGACTAGGGAAACACATTACATTAACTTTTCAAAATAAGAGACATGAAAAACAGGAACCAACAGAATAAACATGACAATAAGCCAATCATTGGCATACAATGCAATCCATTTCACAAGTGAATTTGTCAATCAATTCGAGATTTATTATGAGGGCTTGCTTCAGCACCCGTCATTTTCAACAAGCGTCAGACATGCTTGTGTAGCGCCTCGGGTGCGTTGCGTCATAAACATACATTTTTAGGTCACTGTGTCAAGTTAAATATAGTTTAATACTTAGAAAACATCTTGAAACCTCTTAGTTCGGATTTGCGTTCCATCAAGTGTTTTGAATGCAAGAACGTGACGCATGTTTGTGTTGTGCTGCTGCTGGATGGTTGTTTTGTTCAATGTATAAACTGTGCATTGCCCATACAGCTGAAGTTTCACTTACTGCCCTCTGGAGTAAACAGGTGGTACTACAAGCTTGCATTTCTCAGGAATCTTCCTTATTACGTTCCGGGGGCATTGCGATTAATTGCGTACATTTTTTTAACCCATAATTTTTTATAAAATTAATCGCACGGAATTAACGCGTTAAATCGACAGCCCTAATTTTAGTTATATATCACTTTAAAATATGGTTTTAGTTATATATCACTTTAAAATATGGTTTTAGTTAAATATCACTTTAAAATATGGTTCTATTCATTAACATTAGTTAATGCATTCTTATATTTACTGTACAAATTCACAGTAAGAATAAATGGGTTCAGCCAAAAGCTGAAAAATTGAGCTTTCAGAGGCTTTATATGGAGTGAAAATAAAGTGCATTTCGAATGGTTCCAGCGCAGACAAGCACTCTAGAGGTTAAATAATTCACTAAATAGGAACCAAGAAAGCAAGGGAGAACCCTATAGCTCTCTATGCAGCTAAGTGCATTCAATCCGAACTTCCAATCAAAAGTTCATTTTGGATCACTCAACATGTTTGGCAGACAATGGTAATCAGTACATAGATTCAGAATGTATAATGCATATTTGGGTTTTATTGGATGATGCTGACTATTACTTTGAATCAGGAATACTTATGCTAATTTCTGATGTAATGTCTAACACCAACATTTCTGGGAACTTAAACAATTTGATAGAAAAAATCAGACTTTCTATAGCTTGGAAAAATTTTAAATTTCACAACATAGTCCTGCTGTCCACATATGTGGATATAATTTTTAGGAAATCTATTTACTATAGAAAAAAACTTCTTTTTTTTTGCTTATTTATTAGGTGCTACTAGTTACAAATCAAAAATAGAAAATGCACACAGCAGTCATGCTTGAGTCTCATGAGGTTATTTGAGTATAAAGAAATGTAGCTAAAGCACAATCAAAGACTGAAGGGAAACAGTCACAAAGTCCCAGTTTGTTTACTTTTAATAACAATAATCACTTTGTTGAGTTGGCATGAAATTGCCATGCTCAGTACTTTATACTGCTTTGTATAATTTCTGTGACACAAGAAGCACCAAACAGAATTGCAAAAAATATTTCTTGAGGTAGTATTGCCTCAAAAACACGCTATTGGGATTCTCAAATAAACCAGCCTGATCTCACATAACATTCGGCAAGTGTGTGCCGATTTTTCAAAACACTGTCTCCAGGGGCTAAAGAGGTACGTTTTTCAGAGCATATAAACAAGGGTGACATCCATTTATATCCAGGAGAGTTCGCCAGAAGCCAGTTGTAAAAATAATTGTTTTCAGCTGAACACAGTGTAAAACAGTGAAGAGAAAAACCCAAATCGAACCGTAACCATTAGTGGAGACAAAATGCAATGTTAGGGATAAAAATTCAACCTCCTTTTCACGGTTGTGATTGTTTATACAAACATGATTACTTACTCATTTGAATTGGGATTGAACTGTGGTCTCCCATGCAACTGACGCAACGTGCTAACAGTCATGCCACAAGGGAAAATGGGGCATGTCAGTGAGTCAGGATACTTTTGCCGAGCCTACTTTTGAAACAGCATGCCGACTCCCCATGTGATCATGTTGAATAAACAGGGCAATGTTGTAATAGCATCACAGAGTTGTAACTCAAGAAGTTGCAACTGAATGTTCCAAAACACTGAAATCAAGCACATTCTGCCCCATGGAAACTATGAAGTAATCATGCTCACCTAAACAAAGATGAGTGCGATTCAGAGGTTGCATTTTCCCTTTAGGATTTCACTTTAACTACACTGATGGTTAGGTTCAGGGTTGGGGTTTTGGTTATAGTGTATGATAAATAAAATATGCATTCCTGTTGATTACCCACACCATTTCATTTACAACTAAAAATAACTCACTGTTGGCACCACTCTGTGGATATTTCACCTGGAAACTGGAGCTCACACATGCCCATATGTTCAACAACACATCCAGCTTTGACCACTAGAGCCACTGGTTTGAATTTCGGTAAGCACAGACCAATTTCAGCAGCAGAACTTTCGACCTAATGTTACTAAATTAACAGTGAGATCGGTTTGACATCAACCACCTACACATCATCATCACATTACACAAGAGAAAATATTTTAACGTTGAAAAAAAAGTACAGCTTTGAAATTAGCTTTGGGTCTACCTTCTCTAAGCAGACAAAATGTATTTGGTGTGTGGGATTCTGGTGCTTAGACTAGTGTGATGGCATTATTTCAATCTTACTTAAATTTTCTCTGAGATTTCTTGCCCCCATCATATTTCATCTCTAACAAAAATACCCTATCAATTTAGTCTGAAATAAAGGAGATGTTAATTAACCATCTGGATATGATCATATCCAATTTGGTATCTACATGTTGGTTTTCATCTCTAACAAGGGGCATAATTACATCCAATTTATTTTCAGAATTGTTTTATTCATATTGTACTTTCAACACCGTGGACCACTACTGATCCACATATCAAGAAAATAACACGTTTGCTGTTTTTGATGCCAAACATTGTACTTAATATTCTATGCAAAAGCCACATTATACAAGCACTGGCATTATAAAGTGCAATATTTAAGAGGTGAAATTGCCCCTGATGCTCAAATGAACATCACAACTACATAAATTAAATTTTTATGATCCTTCTTCAACATTAATGGAGACTAGCCATTGAGAATATATACTTTATTTACATGGCTCTTGAGCATAGCTTCAACACAGAGTAAACTGTTAAAATAATAATATGTTTTAATTAGCTTTAACTGTAGATAATATGTCAAACTAATGCCTCTGACATTTGCAGAGGAAAATGTTGTTTGCTCGAGAGAAGATAACAAATACACATACTAATGCCAAAGACATACAGAAAAGCTGATAATATCATATTACTGTCAAACATGCGCCTTCTTTGCATGCATATTGTCGCTGAAATGTGATATCCCTTCAAAAAGGGGAAATTACAAAAACAATCTACAATGTCACTTCAGCTTCATTTCAAGTCCTGTATTCATACGAGTGGGGCTGTTCTATTAGTAGTCTATTGTTCTTTGCTATTCAAGCAATATTACCCCGAATGTCGAATCAGATTAGAGGACCAGAACTAACTGTTGTATTAGTAACATAGACTGGAGTGGAGTCATGTCTGATTTAAGATCAGTGAAGATCTAGCCACGAGTCTGTAACAGCCTTTCATAGACATGAAGTTTGTATGTACATCACCATATTTTGCACATCAAACTGTATGTAGTTTCAACATTGTATTGGCATTGCGATCATATAGCAATCACTTCAATCACAAACAGGCTCCATTTATTACCAGTCATTGATTTTGTCATTGTTGTTGTCACCATGAGATGAAAGGGCACAGCACACATCAGTCTCTGTGATGATGAGAGTTTACCAGGCAGGCAATTGCTATGGAGTCCAAATCAAGTCTGTAAGTCCCAGGTAAACATCTGAAAACGCAATATCAATCGTAATATCACAACGCAAACTTTCTCCAACCTACAGCCTACTGAAGTCAATGAGGGAACCATAAATAAGAAATTAAAAGATACAGACATATTTTAGAAGTGCGTTGAGAAAAGAATATCAAAGCAGGCATACTAGAGGCAATCTAAAATGTAAAAGTGTTGCACATCGGTTTGTTCTACACATCGTTAACACTTTATATTAGGTGTCTTTAAAGGGATATTTCACAGAAAAAGGAAAATTCTGAAAATATTATTTACACATAAAAGCCAATATTGGTGTTCATTTTAGAGGCTGCATGCAGTTACGTCAAGTTTGTCAGTTTGTGTGCAATATAAGTCAAGCTTTATGAATTATAGTATATAAGTGTGGTAGCGTAGTGGTCTAAAGCACAGAACTGTTAATTAGAAGGTCGCTGGTTCGATCCTCACAGCCACCACCATTGTGTCCTTGAGCAAGGCACTTAACTCCAGGTTGCTCCGGGGGGAATTGTCCCTGTAATAAGTGCACTGTAAGTCACTTTGGATAAAAGCGTCTGCCAAATGCATAAATGTAAATGTAAATATAAGTCTAGGATTCTCCAGGTGCTCTAGATTTCTCAAATGCCCTTCTAGTGCTCCTGTAATCAGCTCAAGGTCAGGCCTGAATCAGTCATTGAATCTTTAAGATCTAGCTGCTTCCATCTTATCAAAAAGTTCAGAAGATGTATTATTTTACACGTCCTTGATGACCATATGGTTTCAGGCCAAGAATGGTCTTTGTGTCTGGTTTAAAAGGCTTTTAATATTCAGTAATTTGCCCAATTTATACTTTAGTGGAATGGGAAGTGCAAAAAGAAGACTTCCTCACAGGGCCATCAAGAGAAGACTCCCAAATATGGGTGACAGTGGCATATTTTCTTTGAAATAAATACGTAATTCAAACAAAAATGAAAATTATGTCATAATTGACTAACTTTATTGTTGTTCCAAACCCGATGTGTGCGTGCGGGGGGCCTCTAGTGGCTATAGGCAGCACTTCGGAACAGAAACATAATAAACACAACACATTACAGTTTAAATCGTCTTGCATCGCCTTGCCGGAAAGCGAAAGATGCATTTAATAGATCCTGATTTCCTTCTCTCACCCTCCGTGAATTAAAGCTGAATTCCATTATATTAGTTATGCTGATGAAAGTGGTTAGGAAATGTTTTCAATTGCTACTGCTCACACTGCTTGCTCTGTAATGTTATGTTGCTATGGTTACAAACAGCACATTAATATCGAACAGTGGTTAAAACTGACCGGAACAATCTGTGCATTCAATGGTTTAAACAGCACGCATCACAGCCAATAAGAATCAAGTATTCAAACAGACCGTGGTATGAATGGCAAATAAACCCTGTGAAGACATTTTAAAATGTACTTTTTGTGTTCCGTGAAGAGAGTCAAATTGTATTTTTCAATTTCATTTCAACTATCAGACTGATCTGACTGTGAATTCAGAAACAGAAGGTTGAAATTTCTTGAACTAAACCAAAGTCTTTCTGGCAAATCAGTCTACTGGTGACCATCTTTGGAATGCTCTTGGGAAGCTATTTGCAGTCATGAAAGTGCAGCTCCAGTCTACTTGAATGGGGGAACACCAAATCTAAAAAGCTGTCAGTCATGATTACAGTGAAAGAACATATTTTAACACTGGAATCATAAATTGTGCTTCTTTACCTCAGACTACACAAAACAAATGCAATTTCCCTGTCTTGTATAGCTAATGCGCATGTGCATTGTCGAGCTGATTGACAGGTGATGTCTGTCTCTAAAAGGTGATTAGCTGATTTACCTGTATGGCAGGACATCCTTTCTACATCCATTGACCATTCCAATTTCTTCCATTCATTTTAATAGAAGTGGCCCATCTCTGCTAAATAGTCTCTGGCTAAACTCGGTCTGTGTTCACTAAAATTTGAAGCACTGTCTCCAGTGACCAAAGCAACAAGTGTTGTTGAACGTAAGGGCAAATATGGGCTCCTTTTTAGGGTTAAAAACTACAAATGGGGGCCAAAAGGGAATTGTGAAACTAGTTCTTTTTAGCTATAAATGATGTACTACGGTAAAGAAGAATAACTCTACCCTCAAACACCAACCCTAAGCCTAACCATCAGTAGAGTATAAATGGATTACTGAATCACACTCATCACGACACGAACAAGAACCTGGAGCTCACATGCTGCTGACACAATGCAGCATGACAGTAAACTCCTGAACTAATGCAAAATGTTTGACGGGAGATCGCACTTGTCAGTAACTCAGCAGATGTCAGGGTACTGGAACATTTGGAAGCAACATGTTTATTTCCAGTGTGATCATGTTGGGACTATTCCTTTAAAATCATGTACAATAAAGTTTCTGAAGCTCCTGCATATGCTTCTTCAATCAATTCAGAATTATTAATAATTCATTTTAAATTCTGATTATAAATTGGGTGGATTGATCCAGAAAAGTTTGAGAAAGAATTGCAATCGTTTTCTCCCCACCTGTAGTGCTGTGTGTCCAAACCAAATGCCATCTGATCATCCAAATCACTGAAATGAAAATTGCAGAAGCTTGACTATGATTAGCACCATCACTGTCAATTACCAGGGCCAAACACAACTGCATGCATCATAATTAAAATCAATTAAATGAACTGAATTAAACTTAATTCATTTGTCACATAGAAATGACCAGATGCTGTGGAATCTGGCGTTTGTTTGAAGCTGCAAATGTGTTTGATTACAGTGACTCTTCCAGGAGTCCTTTGCATCACCCATAGGAACAGAGGCAGTGTAGACAAGGCTGGGTTATTTGGCTCGCTGTAAATGGTGCCATATCAATGCTTGCGTTTTCTCAAGAAAAGTCGATGCTGCAGTGCCTCGGGAAGACTCACTGGCTCATTACTCCATTGATGTTCTCTGACCACCATCTCATGCTGAATGCTTCACTCAACATGATCAACATTAAAGAGCCAAAGTTTCTCTGGAGCTGCCAGGGTAGAAGATGCTTGCTATGGTAAGACTGACTCACTCTTAGATGGAGGTCTGAAGGCTTGTGTGCCACCTCATTAAAGGCATGGCCATCAAACACTGTTTAAAGATAGAACTATTCCAGAATGCAAGCACGATGTTGAAGCTAGTTGCAGAAGATGTTTAAAGGAATGGTTCACTTACCCAAAATTAAAAAGAAAATATATGTCATCGTTTACTCACTGTAATGTCATTCCAAATCCGCATGATTGGGATTCATCTGCTCAACACAAAAGGTAATAAGTAATAAAAGTTCCATTGGCTAAATTCAATACGATGGCAGACAATAGGGGTGATGTCATAACATTTGGTAACGTTTGGTCACAAGATCCATTGTTTGATGTTATTGGCAATGCCTTTTGTGACGGTGAGTAAATTTTTAGGTGAACTATTCCTCTGATGTAACCTTATGAGAAATAAGTGATGTAAGGTCTGATGTATTGGTATGATGTTTGTAAATTGTCCTCTCCTATCCAATGTATACTCTTCTATTCCACAAATAACTTTTCATCTGCTAATTCTTAATAAAACACCCAGAAACAAATACACTGATCTGAAGAACCTTTAATGTAACATAAAAGTACCTGAGTAACGGTTCCAGTAGCATTTCCATTAGAACAAAGTTTGATACAGAACAATTACATTCTGTTTCCCACACAATTTTTCTCAGCATGGTTAGCTAACTGTACTCAGGACAAAGAACCATATTTGTGTAACGGCCTAAGTGACTGATGACTGGTCACTTGCCCTGCCAGTTCCTTCTAATCCTGATTTCTCAGCACCACAATGGAAAAAAGCATAACCATGTAAAGAAGCTCATATCGGTACAGAACAGCACAATTTAGCAATAGTAAACGCTAATTTTAAACAGTGTATAATGCAGATAGAGTGAGGAAGAAGGCGGTTTGGTTTGGTTTTCTGGTTCTCCTCTGCTGCACAGCTACAGCCCGCTGACTGTTATAAATACAGAATTCTAATGGTACCTTTATGATGTTGCCTGTGTGAGTCTATGACCCTCCAGGGGCCACTTGCCTCCAGCCCTTCTCCTCCTCACCCTTCTTACCACTTTCTCTCGTGCGCCTTTTCCCTTCTGTGGATTTACAGCACGGGCGTAGAAAGACGGGAGCAATAAATTTTCCTCTTGGCTTGAATAATTCATAGCGAGGCCTATAACACATAAATAACAAATGAGGACTCGGGTTTAGGAGATAAAAGCTGGAAAAGAGTCAGGCTAATTGTCCATGAAGGCCATGTAATAGAGAAATATTTGATTGTGGTTTTCGTTGAAAGGAACACATACTGTAAAAGCACATGTCCACATATGTCAGTTTGACAGACATGCTCTTAAATAAATAAGTGTGATTATACACCCTTTTTTTAAAAAACTACCTCTGGAACAAAAAGTGAGAGAAAGCTTAGCAGTTTATGAAAATACATTTAAAGACCCAATGAAATCATTTGACTTGAAATCAGTTTTCTATCCTGTTTTGGCGTATTTACTATTGCAACAGGAAGTTGGGACAGGACATATCAAAGGGCTCATTCAAATTATTATTTTTTTAAATAGACAATAGCCAATACACTTGTTTTTACATCACTGCCATGACCCATTTGCTACTTGCTAATGCTAGTTGGTGGCATTAGGAGGATGGACATTCTCATTCTACAGAGCATTTTATTGGACAGAAAATTGTGCCTGAGTGCAGGATGAGTCATCAACATTTTGGTTAATTTTCCCTTAAGAGAGAGACCGTACAGTAAATGTAAAAATTAACTAGACTGGCGAGGAACCGTATATGGTAACTTCATTGTCTTTGATTTCCAACCTCAAAAATATGTTTTTTTAAAAACTCACAAATGTTTAGAAGTCTTATAATATCCTCCAATAACACTCTATGGTTGAAATTTAGAATTTCCAAGTATTTCAATGAGTGCCCTATAAAGGGTTAAAGCAGTTAGCTTCAAAGCTAACAAACATGGACAAAAAGCAACAAAACTCCAATTTTGAATTCATGATGTCTTTAATTGAGTCTAACAGAACTTTAATTTCTTCTGTTGTAAGAAATTAAATCCTGATTTAAAGCTTGCTATGTAATAAACAGACCTCATGCAAACTTCTGTTTTGTAATTGTTTTATCCAGCTGTCTTTATAGCAGCTGAAATAATGAATGGTGATAAAACAAGTCCATTAGTAAGGCCAAGAAATTGTGTGATTCACTTAAATATAAATTTTAATTAGCTCATCATGAAATCTAACTGTACCAGAGCATAACCTCTGAACTTAGCTCTTCTTTCTCCTGTCTAATTCCTCTTTTTGCATATCCACCATCATGCATATTCCAGCAATACCTAGTGGCAATAATATGGCCTTGCAACATGATTACAAGGGTGGTCGGCATGTTGTTTCCCAGAGTTCCAGCACCCTAGGATCGGCCACATTATGTCGACACACTGACAAGAGCCATCTCTTATCAGACATTTTTGCATGGGCTCCAGTGTGTTTACTCCAGGTTGTATTTTACCCATTACATAAAATTTGAAGTTCTGATGGTCAGGTTTAAGTTTGGTGTTTTGGTTGGGGTACAGCTTATAAATTATACATTCATTTTCACTGTAAAATTCACTTTTGGCACCCCTCTGTGGGCATTTCACCCAGAAAATGGAGCTCACACGTTCCCATATGCAAACAACATTTACCGCTTTGGCCACTGGGGCAGTGTTTCAAATTTCGGTAAGCACAGGCCGATTTTAGCTTCAGGAATGCCTACTGTATCCGATTTCACTCTGTGATCAGTCTGGGCCTAATCAAAAGCTACATTCAATCAGAAAGTGTTTGGGATTGACAACTGTTTTTAATAACAGATTTGACTCTCAAATTGTCCTAATTATATAACATCTTACAAAAGCAGAATGAATACTGTCTGTATGAACGAATAATTGAAGTCAAACAACTTTTCTATTCTTGCAATTAATCTTGCTAATATTTGCTCAAACCCAAATAGTGAAATTATTTGAAAACTGTTTTGGTTCGCTAAATTGTGATATTGTGATAAAGTAATACTAACTAATATGATCTCATCTTTAAAAGCTGTGAGTTATCCAAAATATGGTATCCAATTTGGTTCTATTTACACAGCACAGGAAACCAAACTCACAAAATTTGGTTATGTGTACGAATGCCAACTGTCCTTTATTAGCCAGCATGTCCTGTATTTTGGCCGAAATGATGACAATCCCATTCCATATTGAAGGGTGAAATATGGAATGTATCTATCACTCTTGGTCAAAAATAAACTGTTTGAACATAACCGTATTTAGTGCTCTAAAACCAGAGAGACAACATTATTGTGCTGCAAACCTACCCCTAGTGAAACGAAGGGCCACATACTCTCTTTCATTTCACCTCTGCCATTCTTTGAGGTAAAAAGAGACACAGAGAATAAGTGAGAGCATTTTGGCCCAAAGCCAGGAGGGTAAGGAGGACAGGACGCAAGGAGAGAAATATCTGCAACAACAATAGATTCTTATCTGACTCTCACCATTGCCCTGAAAAACACCTTAAGCAACATGTCCACCAAGATAAATAAAGGAGAAAAAGCCACGCACAGGGCCTGTGGATCGATCCTGGATTCTGGAGCCCTGTTCTAACCTTTCTCACTGATAAGGCGACCGTGAAGGTCAGGCATGGTCGTGCTGAAGGATGGGCCTCCCGGTCCGTTTCTACTCGCTCTGGGGTTCATCCAACAGATTGGCAGAAATGGAGCCACCCACTTGAAAAAATGACGACTGTCAGTTTGACCTTTTTTGCAATGCATCGAGGGTCAAAAGTCACAATATTCTCTGTACTCACTGAGTACGTCTTCTGGCATCACTGTCTTGTTTCCGCTGTAGTGCTCAAGGGAGTGTACAAAGAGCAAAATTTAAATTGTGTTTACTTTCACCCATAGTTCCAGCAATGTTTCTATGTATAATATACGAAAGATTTCCATCTTTGTAAAGCATCAGCATACATATCAGGCCCGTAGCCAGCCTAGTGGAAGGGGGGGGTTCTTTTTTTCAAAAAGTTGAACTTTTTGCAGAATTTAATTATTAGGTTCAAATACTTCATTTTGGTGACTTTTTACAAACTAATTTGTGCCTGGATCTTAATGAGCACGCTTTTTGATGTACTGAAAATATTTACTACAATGTTGTCAAATTGCTACAACCGTACCCTGTTTGGCAGTCTTTTTGAACATATGTTCAATATTCTGTGACAATGACGCTGCTGCCTGCTTTCTCTTCCATCTCTCCTGCTCTTTTTGCCCTCTACTCACTATCAAGCTGGATGTCATTGGCCTCAGTTATACATGAAAAAAAAAACTGTAAAATAACTTTTCACATTCAGAATGTTCTTATAACTTCCCAGAGGACAGACAGACATACTACAGGTGAGATTGTTACAATATGATCAATTATATGAGTACAATAATATATTTTATAGGATAGAAAGACATACTTAACCACTAAAATTACAAACCGAATGAGAACACATAATTTTGGTGAATTTTAGTGATTTTTTCTATAAAATAATTGATTACTTATATATTTGATGATACTGTAATAATCTATCCTGTAATAAGTCTGTCTATGCTCTGGGAAGTTACTACAACCTTTATAATGAGAACATATAATTTTGGTGAATTTTGGCTAAAATATTTGATTACTGTACTTAAATAATTGATCATACTGTAATAATATCACATGTAGTATGTCTGTCTGTCCTCTGGGATGTTCTAAGAACATTCTGAATGTGAAAATGTATTTTACAGTTTTTCTTATTTATATTTTTTTCATGTATAACTTGCAAGTGAATTGAATGAATGAGTGGACATCTCCTATGTTTTAGCATAGTGAGTGGTGTTTTCAGACAGTCCCTTACATCTGTGATTTTTTGTCCATTTCAAGGATTGTATAAACTTCATTCTTCAAAACAAAGATTGATTGACGAGTTTCTAGAGAAAGCAGTTTAGTTTTTTGCCATTCTTGGCCTAATATTAACCTTATGACATGCCAGTCTATTGCATACTGTGGCAACTTAAAAACAAACACAAAGACAAAGTTAAGCATAATTTAATGAACCAAATAGCCTTTAACTGTGTTTGACATAATGGCAAGTGATTTTCTAGTACCAAATTAGCAATTTAGCATGATTACTCAAGGATAAGGTGTTGGAGTGATGGCTGCTGGAAATAGGGCCTGTCTAGATTTGATCAAAAATTACTTTTTTCAAATAGTGATGTTGCTGTTTTTTTACTCCAGTAATGTCCTGACTATACTTTGTGATCAGTAGAATGCCACTTTGGTGAATTAATGTACCAATTTCCTTCTGAAACAGCTAAATCTGTACATTATTCCAAACCTTTTGTCCAATACAGTATATATTAAAAATTACTGCAAAACAAGAATGACCCAAATGCAATATTAAAGGCAAAAGAAAAAAGAGGAAAGGATTGAAGGACAGAGAGCGAAAGGAAGAGAAACTCAACAACCCTGACCCACCTCAGCACCGTAACCTTGAACGACAAGATAGCTAAATGTATAAATAAATAAACATGTGCATTTTTTCAGTAAGCCAGATTAGACCATATCTTAAGTGTAGTGTTCCTATGTGTCTGCTTTTTTTTTTGTATTTGTATAAGTATTTTGTGGCACATCCTTTCTGTACATTTCCATCAGGGCTAACAATATAAAACTACATTGTTATGGTTGAAGATGCAAGTGGCCCTTGAAAAAGTGTTGTGTGTGGTAGCTAGGGCATTGCTATGTGGTGTTCTTGGTGTTTTTAGCACATTTATGTGTGTTTGCTCTGGTGTTCTAAGCCAAATGACCAAAAGAGGGGTTTGTTCAAATCCCTAACATTTTTTTTTTTGCTGGAGATATATAAATAAAATGTTAATATTGAATTGGAATATACTGTAAGGTGTATATGAGTGTGTTTTTACAGCTCTCATTATTAATGGAGGAAAACATTTTGTGTGTTTGTTTGTTTGCAAACAATTGTCCATGCACTTGTTTTTATTTCAGTAAGAGTCATGTGTAGTTATCTGTGAGTAAACATGAGGACACAAGCAAACAGAAGTTGGAGACTAATTGGAAAAGACACCGGATAGATATAAAGATGGATCGGGTCGCTATCTTAGGCTCCTCCCCCGAGCTTTAGTCAATAGCACTGCCACTCTTATCATCTGTGCCACACCTGACAGGCCTTAATCACACTCTAATGGATTTAATTACCTTACACAAGTATCATGCATACAAGCAAGCCTGCTGTCTACATAGCCAAAGAGAGACAGACAGGGGAACTGATACAGGTAGCTTTGGTGATAGGCTGATTTTATGCTAAAAGGCAGAGCTTGGGGTCATAAACAGTGAACTGGGCAGCAAAAGTGTCTGTCATCATACAAACACACACACACACACACACATGTAGTGTTTCCATGTTTTATGGGGACTTTCCATAGACACAATGGTTTTTATACTGTACAAACTTCATATTCTATCCCCTAAACCTAACCCTACCCCTAAACCTAACCCTCACAGGAAACTTTCTGCATTTTTACATTTTCAAAAAACATAATTTAGTATGATTTATAAGCTGTTTTCCTCATGGGGACCGACAAAATGTCCCCACAAGGTCAAAAATGTCGGGTTTTACTATCCTTATGGGGACATTTGGTCCCCATAATGTGATAAATACACGCTCACACACACACTTTGAAGAAGGAGAGGCTTGTGTTGAAAACAAACAGTAAATTCTGTCATCATAAACTCACACTTGTGTTGTTTCAAACCCATACTGTATGACTTTCTACTGTGGAAAACAATGGGAGATGTTAGACAGAATATTAGCCTCAGTGACCATTTACTTTCATAGGTGAATGGTGACTGTATTGTGACAAGTAAATATGTGAGTTTGGAAAAACAACATGAGGGTGAGTAAATTGTCACAGAATTAAAATTTTTGGGTGAACTATCCATTAGGTCATCCAAAAATTATGATTCTCTCATCATTTACTCACCTTCATGCCATCTCTGATGTGTATGACCTTCTTTCTTTTGAAGTGAATGGTGACCAAAATGTTGAAGCTCCAAAAATCACATAAAGGCAGCAGTAAGTAATCCATATTTAATCAATGTCTTCTAAAGCGATCAAATGGATTTGGGGTAAAAACAGACCAAAATGTAACTGTACATCTTGCCGTTGCATTCTGTTGGCACGATTGGGATTTCAAGCTCGATTAAACTTCCTAGAGCTTGATGCATGCACAGAGCTCCAGATGGCATTTGAAAACATCTCCCTGTTTTTTCAGCATCCCACTTTGAAGCACAGCATTTTTCGGACATTGTGTCAAGTTAAGCCAAGTGTACACTATGTGACTTGCAGTCACACTCCCATTTTTTATTGTGCTGGTTCAAACACTACAGGACGGTAATGTATCAACAACACAACCATTTGTTCCCGACTGCGGCCATGTGTACAGTGGTATTAAGCGTTTTGGGTGATCCAATCACAAATGAACAAACGAGACACATCAACGTTACACCTGGTCGTCTCTTTTGTCAACTATGCTCAGATTTTGAGGAAAGAATCGTATTTCTCTTTATATGTAATGGGGCAAAAAACATCCGTTACAGCTGCCTTTAGCACCGTTCCATTTCAAAAGGATCACCCAAAATGCATCTTAAAATTAATATAATTACATTTATTTGCAAACTCACTCACATTTTGTTATTTGCAAAAGGAAATAATTAAGAAAAACAGCTGAAAATAATAAAGACATCTTCAAGGGAAATGTGGGTGAAGTTTAATTATATTTTCTAATTATTTTTTGTCTTTTGCTTCCAAATACCTTGCCCTCCTCTTGCGCTCTCTCAGTTGTTGATGAGCATTCCGGCTCTTTTCAATGAGCCGGCTCGTTCGGCTCAGCTCACCAAAAAGAGATGGCTCTTTTGGCTCCCAAACGGTTCTATAAAAAAATATGTTTTGTATTTTTTCAAGTCAAACATTTTGTGATAGTTTGACTATAATTGGTGTTAAAACAATTCTAATTAAATTATTAAATGAAATAACACTCTACCTTAACCTCAAAGTATTTAAAAATGCATTGGTTTGTTGTGAAAAAGAATGCTATTAAACATTTGCATTTAAGGTATAACTTTAAATGCGTGATGCGGTCGTCTGTGTACCGTAACTGCTTTCGGGTCCTTGAATAACGTATAACATGTGAGTAAGGGCAACCGGTGGACTTTTTGGTGCCCTCCTTGGGTAAGATGGTGCTCCCCTAGGGAGTTGGTGCCCTACGCAGACTGCGTAGTATGGGTGTTGGGAGCGGCGGTACTGATAATAGAATATTGCACCATATCAAAGAAAAATAAATAACAATTTGCAAAACTGCAGCATCCCACAAATTGAAATTAAAGATGCTATTTCACATGTGCATTTAAAGTATAGCTTTTTAATGTATATAAACAAAATGCATATAAATGCCACAATTCAAAACGAATACAATCTGAACAACATAATGTGTTGGCTCCGCCCTCCCTCACACATCTTTGGTTCATTGGTTGACACAGCATGTCTGATTGACAGGAACAACATGTGAGGCTGTTAGTCTGAGCAGACAGTCACAATGAACGTGTGTGCCCTTGAGCATTTAGACCTATATTATTTTATTTCTTTTTTCGTTCTTTGAATTAGTTAAATCTATTCATTTAAATCTTTTGATTATTCATATCTTACATTTTTCTTCTGATATGTGAGCTGGCTTCCAACGTTCACCTACAAGAGCCGGCTCTTAGAGCCGATTCGTTCGCAAACGACCCATCACTACTCTCTGTATTTAATTGACTGACAGGAGTGTGCACACAACAAGACATTTATCATGAGATCTGGGACATCTCGTCACAGGCCAGTCACCGATTCACAACATCAAAGGAGATGAGCTTGAGTTATGTTGTGTACACGTGGCTTAAAACATTTAAAAAGGTGAAGCAACTTACAGTAGCTCAGTTGCTGTCAAAAAACAGTAGCTTTTCAAATGCCTTTGCAGATCCATTGTGCTTGGCTAAAAAGGATGCTAATGTTGTGGGGAAGTCAGTTATCTTCCCTAATAAATGTATTGGGGTTGCAAGCCAATTAGATGTTACCCTTATGATTACTGTCCCTGTATTGCGAGAAATCAGGAGTAAAAGTGTGCAGACTTTGGGGAGGAGACGTAGTGCATGATTGGCTTTGTATTTCTATAAAGTTTGAGGCTAGAGACTATTTAGCAGGGGAGATAAATCACTTCTATTTAAATGAATGGGAGAAATTGGAATGCTCAACCAATAGTTGAGTGTAATATGAAGTCAACATTCGGTTGAGTGAAACGCGGTTGATTCATGTGTTAATACACACTGCATTAGGCAGAGGAATTATAAGACTAGTCTTACACTGGCCACAACATGATACACAGGGTGAAATACTTGCTCAATTCACTGACTTATGCAGCTGTTACAACTCCTTGTAACTGGGAGAAAAGGATGAGAAAAGACTCTGGATCAGTGGCTCCGAAGAACGTTCTACATCGATTGTGTTTGCAGAGAAAATGTTTTAGTCAAAATAATTTATGACATTTTGGTAGCATTAAAAACTATTCCATTCAAGATGTATCAAAATGCGCCTTTTAAGTTGTGGTGTCTGTACGCACCGTGGATCAACTCTAAAAAAGCTGCACTGAGATGACTTAAGTGAAAAATATTAATTCATCAGACTTATTCCTTGAACATGTTAGGTTGGCATTCCCCACTGAATTTCATCCTGACTTCTGAAGAACATCTCAAGCTGACTCTGATATTGTCGATGGGTACAGCACATGATGACATATATGATGCAGGTTCAAGTTTTGGACTTTACTGCTTTAAGTAAAAGAGTGGTTATTCTTCATTATTCAAATTGGCTGCCATGTTGATGGAAAAACAATCATGCATATTCATAATATTGATTCTTTATTATAAATATGACATGAAGACCTACTTTCTAAATATCTGGTTTTTTATTTACATGAGTGTTGTACATTAGCATGACCTGTAATATCTATTGTATGGAATGCAAGACTTATTTGAATGGAATGCATAGCATTGCAGAAGAGAAAAAGTAATGCAAATGTAAAGTAATGCTTTACTTTCCATAAAACAACTTTGTAATGAATTAAGTTACTTTTTAAGGAGTAACACAACATTCTAATGAGTTACTTTTAAAGTAACGTAACCCAACACTGGTTAGCTACTTTTAGTTTGCTTGTAGTGTAGCTAACTACTTTTTAAAAAAAGAGTAGCTTGACTGTAACTGAACTACTTGGGCAGCTTCAGTGCTGCTCAGTGTGATGCTAGTATTTCTTTGAATCGGGGTATAATTGAAAGGATTTTGTAAATGGGATCATATTTTCTCCATGACGAGTCTCAGCTGTTTTAGTTGAAAAAGTGCATGTTAACGACATAGCACAATTTGCAGTATCTTAACAATGAAGAAACATTTTATATCAACTACTTAATAACAAGACTATTTAGTAACAACATGTAGCTTCTGTTGAATTTTTTAGATAATAGATCAGATTTTTTGACAATATCAATTCACGCTATAAATCACAGCAAACCTTTGAAATAAATTCTGTTCTAACAAATCCACCACTGATTTTTCCTGTGTAAAAAATATGCATTCAAGCACAGAGCCACAATGAGTTGTTTGCACATTAACTGAAACTCAGTTGTCAAGCACTGATGTACGTTCCAAGAGGGGCCTGACGTTGATGGAGAGGGTGATTTCAGGCCTTGCCGTTAGCAGGAGGAGATAGAATATCTTCTTAAGGCCCAAGGATAGCACTTTTTATGAGATGTTCATTGCAGAAGCTACATCAACCTGTCTAGAGCTACTGCGAACCCATCGTCACCCTCTCTCCCTCTCTTTCATCACTCCTTTCTCTTCCCCATATACACTACCGCACTCCCTCTGTCTCTTTCACTGAAATTTTCACACTATGAGAAAATATATACGTACAGATTTTTCCTTAAATCATTAACATAACTGTAAATGCAGGGAAGATTCTTAGCATAACAAATAAGTGTTGTGTTGGTAATGCCATGTTTTTAACACTACCATGAAGTATTCTTTGAGTACAATGTAAATACCATGATATTACCATCTGATACCAACATTTTGTTGCTTTCTGGAAGAAGTAATGTAACTTTTTTGAATGCAAAGGAAAATAATAATTCACCCAAATATGAAAATTCTGTCATTATTAACTCACCTTCATGTCATTTCAAACTCTTTGGAACACAAATGGGGAATTTAGGAGTGTTCACCTTTTTCACACATAACAATTCACAATGACAATAACTGAGAATGTGTAAGTATTCTTGTGTAAAGTTTGGTTCTAGCAAACGTACATTTTCCTATGCAGTACACAGACACCGAAACGTACAATACTGACATATTGACAGCATCTAAACATCATCATTTTAAGTATTAACACCTTTAGAAACATACAAATGTTTATGTGTACTGTACAGAATAGATCATATTGAAGTTAATTAGTTAAATACATTTAATTTATCAATGAAATTAGTTAAATTCCATAACATTAATATGACATTTGTAACAGTTTCAATCAGTTCCATGTGATTTCTGCTGCCCTATACAATGTTTTAAAGCAAGGGTATTCAATTAAGTTCCGTCCAATTAGAGGTCCGGTTTCTAGATTTCCTTCCCAGCAAAGGACTGGACAGTAGCTTACATGGTGTTAGTAGTCAATATAGCTATGAAATGGCATAAGGAATGCTAATACCAACATAAACAAACGTGCAGTGCGGCCACTTGCATCTCTCTCTCTATCTCTAACCGCCATCTCCGGCACTCTGGTATTCAGTGTCTTTACTCACTAAGCTACTGTCAGACTATCAAATAATGGAAACATTCTCATGAGAACTCCATTATGCTCTTAGTAAAATCACATTCATGATTAATTTTCACAAAAATTAATTTGTTTGTGAAAGGCTCAAAACATGCCGATTAATAAAGCTAATTTTAGACAAAAAAATGTGTGTGTATATATATATTTATATAGTTTAAAGGCGCTCTGGAAGCACATTTTCCTGTCACAAATCTGGTTTAGCGGAACGGTCGGATTCATTTCTGACACGAAGCTGAATTCACTTCACTTCATTCTTGTTTTCTGCAGTGTGTTTTACAAAAGATGCCAGTATCTATCCATCTATATTGCTGGTTACTGTATTTCTTCGATATGGTCTACTGTCATTAAAATAAATGCATCTGCAACTCTGTGTGCAGTGCACGAAAGGGTATAAATGAAGAGTGTTTTGTAAAGAGAAAAGTATTCGAGGATACAGCACTGAAAAATCAGTGCTATCAGCACCCAAGCGCTTGCGCTGTTCACAGCTCCATTGTTTTGTTGCACTGATCACTTGAAATATAAAAAACGTCCTGTTGATGACAGAGGTCAGAGGATGGCCAAATTGGTCCAAGCTGACAGGAGGATGACAGGTACCCAAATAAACACACGTTACAACCGTGCTATGCAGAAAAGCATTTCTGAACATACAACAAGTTGAACATTGAGGCGGATGGGTTACAGCAGCAGAAGACCCCTCCGGTTACCACTACTAACAGCTTAGAAGAGGAAACTGAGGCTGAAGTGGGCACAGGCTCACCAAAGCTGGAAAGTAGATCACTGGAAAAATATCACCTGGTCTGACAAATGTGGATTTCTACTGAGGTACACAAATGGTAGACACACTGCAGCCTCAATTTTCTGTTCTTGTCTGACAGAAGTGGAACCCAAAGTGGCCCTCTGCTGTTGTACCTCATCCACCTCAAGGTTCGACGTGTTGTGCATTCGGAGATGCTATTCTGCTCAATACAATTGTACAGAGTGGTTATCTGAGTTACCATAGCCTTTCTGTCAGCTCAAACCAGTCTAGCCATTCTCCGTTGACCTCTCTCATCAACAAGGCATTTTTGTCCACCGAATTGCCTCTCACTGTTTTTTTATTTATTTATTTTATTTTTTGCTTTTCGCACCATTCTCTGTACACTCTAGAGACTGTTGTGATTTAAAATCCCAGTAGATCAGCAGTTACAGAAAAACTCAAGCCAGACAATCTGGCACTGGTCATGTGATTCTAATATGGCAGCCCCCATGTGCAGACCCTCTCCATGTAGCATAAAACAGCTTTTATAAGGTTACTGATAGGGCTGGAGTCTTCATTTTAATACGAGTGGTCATGATTTCCAACATATTGAAAAATTACAATTAATGTCTTTAGGAGATAAACTTTTATAATAAGGAAAAAATTACTGAGTGCACCTTTAACACTATTCACACACACACACACACACACACACATATATATATATATATATATATATATATATATATATATATATATATATATATATACATATACTCAACAAAAGAATAAAACTTCACATTTAACAGTACAAGAATTTTGCTCTAGTGATCTCTTATCATCACAGAGTCAACTAATTTTAAAATTATGAAACAGGAAAATATAACCCAGCAACTTCCTTCAAACACAACCACTCACAGAGCAGGAGCCCTGTATAAGTGAAGCACACAGAAATCTAAGAGTAGAGAGAGTGTATGTGAGGGTATGTGAGTGAGACAAAGAAAGAGAGAGAGAGAAACAGAGATAGAATGGCAGGTGGCTGTCTACACAGTGAAAACACAGCCCTGCTGAATTGTTGTGCCTCAGTGAGCACTACCACCTCCCAAACACACACACACACACACCCCTCATCACCACCTTTCTCTTTCTCTCCCAAGCTTCATCAGAGAAGAGCCATCAGCATTTACATTCTCCATCAGCCCTGGGAGACACGCCATCATCACACAGCTTGGCTCAGTGACCCCCAGCTCCTATCTGCCATGTTCCTTCTCCATGTGAGCACAAACACACACTCACACACATACAGGTTTCAATGGCAAAGACAGTGGGGTATGGGGCGGCACAGGGTAAAGCAACTGTAAAACTAAATTATTACGAATCAGATTTTGTTCACAGCTCAACTGTTAGACAAATTGCAGCTTGTGTTGTTTGCCATGGGTCAGAGAGCTGAGTAATTTCATTTTAATAAGTCATATTTGACGGCAAGATTACACTACAGATACACACATCGTCTGTACACATGTAAACACACAGATACATACATGTGTAGCCACATATTCCTTCCAATCAAACACAGTGAATTCTCAGACTTACTCCCTGAGGAGAACGTTGCATGGCTCAGAAAAAACATTTTGAGTCTCTTGAAGCAACTGGTTTTTCACCGCAAGCACCTGCGTTTTATTCACTAACCATCCGCAATCCTGTTCAGGTGCTATTTCCAATTTACACTGTCAGTATATAAAGCTGAAGTGTGTAATTTCTGTGTGACTATTGTTACCAAACAGAATTGCTTAAGCGACAAATGTTTTCAAAGATGATTTGCAAACAGATAGTCCCGCCCCAAATTCACATAATTGGATGAGCCAATGTTGATGTGTCGAGCTGGTTAGGAAACCTTTTTTGATAGTGCCACAGTGTTAACACTTTTTTGTGAAATCAACTAACAAATGGTGTACTTAAAATTAAACTTCAACAAATGTTTGTCATTCTTTTCAGTGCGAACATGCCTCCTTTCTATGTAAATTAGTTTTACTGCATTCAATGGCTAGTTGCACGAAGCTGGCTTCAGTGTTTAGTTCCCTTTCTAACACTCACTCGTCTTTGTGTCTATGTAGTAACACTAGGGGTCGCTCTTGGGAGCCCCAGACACCTCTGATCTTTGAGAAAAGGCCAATGGGAATTGGCAAGTGGAATTTGCATGCCACTCCCGCAGAGATACGGGTATAAAAGGAGCTGGCTCGCAACCACTCATTCAGATTTTTTCTTCAGAGCCGAGCATTTGATTCACAGAGAGCTGATTTCCACTGCCGGCATCAAGATTGGTTCCCGGTGGTAGACCTGAAGGACACGTACTTCCATGTCTCAGTTTTACGTCGGAACAGGCCATTTCTTCGGTTCACCGGTACTCCCCTTCGATCTGTCCCTATTGCCTCACTTCTTCACAAAAGTCGCAGTGGCAGCCCTTGCCCATTAAGGGAAGTAGGCATTCAAACACTCAGTTATCTCGACGATGGGCTGATTATAGCTTACTCTCGAGACTTTGTTATGTGCGTACAGGGACCTCGTGCTCGGCCACAGCTGGTTCGGGTCAACTGGGAAAAGAGCAAGCTCTCCCCGGTTCAGAGCATCTCTTTTCTCGGGATGGAGTTAGACACAGTCTCTATGATAGCACACCTCACAAGCGAGCACCCGCAGTCGGTGCTGAACTGCCTGAAGTCATTCAGGTGGACAACGGTAGTCCCACTGAAACAATTTCAGAGGCTCCTGGGGCATATGGTGTCCTCGGATTGATGCATATATGACCGTTCCAGCACTGGCTTTAAACTTGAGTCCCAAGAAGGGCATTGTGCCGCGTGGCCATCGCACCGATCTATCGCAACTTGTTCAGCCCATGGACGGACCTTGCATTTCTGCGGGCAGGGGTCCCCTTAGTGCAAGTGTCCAGGCACATCTTTGTTACGACAGACATTGGCACACAGCTGGTCCCGGGGGCTGCTCAAGTATGTGTTTCCCCTGGTGAGCCTGTTTGCACAGACCTTGAGTAAGGTCAGGAAGGATGAGGAGCTGTTTGTCCTGGTGGTGCCCTACTGGCCCACACAAACTTGGTTCTCAAGGGTTGAGAATTCGTCTGAGATTCGTCCTCCGCTACCCGGATCGAGGACTTAGAGTGCATTGGGAATTGGGCATTCTGAAAATGTGTATGATATAGTTAATACTATTTACAAGCTTTATTACTCTTTACAATTGAGTCGAGTCTGCGGCCATCTGATGAATTTGAAATAACACCATGCACATTTTCATTCATAAGGTTTACACTGTAGTAATACTGACTTCACACATTCATCATAGCTTTGCAATTTTCTACATGTTTATATAAAATATCGCTTTATGCCTGTGCTTGTTGGATTATCAGTCTTGCAAAAAAATATATATATTATTCGGATGAATTCTTTATTCATTTTTAATTCATTATTCGTGCCTTTCCAAATAAGGTATTCGACTTCGGGCACATCCCTAATATCTCACGAGAATAAATCGCGCTGACTCACTGAGGTTTGTAGCGAGCATCTTAAGATCGCCAAACCCAATCTTAACCAGTTTGGCTCTGTCTGGTTTTGTCAAACTGAAACTTTCTCTGAAACTCTGAGTTTGTTCAATTAGCTTTGTGCAACAGGCCTCAGCACTTTTAACTGTGTTTGGGTCGTGATCTGAATGCATAAGGGACTATTCACACTTAACGCGACCTTGCGCTAAAAAGCAGCAGGAATAGAGCGGTACGCAGGTGTCCTGAGATGCACTTTTAACACTTGAAGTTTATTTTAACTAGGCCTGTCAATCAATAAAAATGTTGTAATCAAATAGATTACATTATATTCAGATTAATTAATCACAGTTAATCACATAGCCTACATCAATATTTGCTGTAAAAAGCCCCCCAATATATATAATTATGAGATGCTATTCTGAGTGGTTTTCTGAGTTACCGTAGTCTGGATGATATTTATACACTCAATTAACACTTTATAAGGAACGTAATTAAATGACTCGTAAAACAAGGTCTTTCTCCGATGGAAGGTAAATTCCTTATTACGGTTCCGGGGGCATGATTCATTGTGTAAATTTTTTAACAAGTCATTTTTTTATATAATTAATCACACTGAATTAACACGTTAAATTGACAGCCCTAATTTAAACTTAACACGGTGTCTAAAAAAACACGCCTCTCCTCAGCGAGACGCTAAAAAAACAGTGATAGGCAGGGCAAACGTCAAAGATGTCCACCTAGCACATATACATAGGAAATTGTTTAGTGATTCAAGTGCTAAAAAAATGCAGACAATGCATGCAAATAAACACTATCAGCAGGTGCAATTCCTTCAAAGTAAATTCCCCCTAGAGAGAAGTTTGCTGTGTATGGATTTACTAAGAAATTGATTGCACTTTCGTCTTTGAAAAACTTTTGAAAAAATACAAAAAGAGCAGATAGCTCCTATGGAGGAATAATAAGCATCCAGCGAAAGGCTATATTTCTGAAGCCTCTGTTTTATTTGTCATAGATTATCTAGTCTTCCGCTGTCCTTGAAGGGTCTTTATAAATCCAACAATGCACAATCAAACTAATCTCTGCCGCAGACATAAATGCCATTGCTGAATTTAAATAGCATAGCTGGTAGCGCTCTGATTTATTTCATTTTATTTTAGGGAAAATACAGTCTGCCCGTCCAACCAATCTGAATTCTGCACTGCCTGTCCAGAAGGCAAGTTAATTAGATTAATATATATCTGAGCAAATAAACAACTTTTACCTTCAGGGCCTATGGTCGGCATTCCTTTAGAACTCCACAGGAATCAAAGTGCTTGATATCCACAGCTGCCAAAAGGGCATAAAAATCAACTTTGGTATAAACACATCAGCCTTTCCAGGCAACGACAGCACAGATGTACAGTAAAGGGAAATCTTAGATGATAAAAAACTCATATCGAAATAAGAAGTAAATTTTCCTCTAAACTGGAGTTGGACTCAAAGGGCTCTGCGTGCAAGGCTGTCATGTAGTGTAGCGGTGTCTTTGAAGTTGCCTGTCATTGGCGGCAGCAGAACACACTTCTGAGGCTGGTTTTTCTTTCAAGTGTTCATCAAGTGTCCGGGTGTTGGTACATCTGCTCTGAAACAGATAACCAATGTACCATCATGGAATTCGATAAAATCCACAAAAAAATTTGAATGGTGAAATAATATTCATTAAAAGCATTTTCCATGTCCTACACAAGTTACGTTCAGACAGTGAGTCGCAACTAGGGCTAGGCGATTTATTGTTAACAATATGTTCCTAATGATTTTGCTGGCAATATAAAATGAAATAAACTTTCGCAATCCTTCCTTGTCTCGCCACTCTCTAGTAAGATTTTTTTAGCCCACGTTCACTCCAAGGCGTTTTTTTTTTTAAAACACATTGATATTGCCAGGGCTGGACTCGGATGATAAATCGATTTTGCATTGCAACTGGCCCAAAAGGGGGAGGGGGGTGTGGGGTCTTGAACCTAAAGTTGGTGAGAGTTGGGGGGGTTCGTTGTCCTTTTCTGCATATCGCGGTGCCGTTTTGTGGTCTGTTCTGCATAACGCAGCGGCTCATTTTAGCTTATCGCAGCACATTCGGTCTGACCCACCGGCCCGCTAGCCTTTTCCGATGGCAAATCCGCCCCTGATCGGCCCCAAAGTGCGCCGGCCCACCGGGAAAATTCCCTGTATGCCAGATTACCAGTCCAGCCCTGGATATTGCTACGTTTACGTCTCTCATCCACACTGAAAGGGCATTTTTTTCTCCGCCTAGACTTTGGAAAACGTTCTACGTAACTGCATACTTTGAAAAACGATGATGCAAGTAAACTGAAAATGGAGGTTTCAAACAAAAATGGATTAGTGTGGACATGGCCTAAAACTTCATAAGCAAATACAAAAAGTTGCTACGTTTGTATAATTTTCATGAAAATTTTTCTCATTAAAAATATTACAAATATTGTGAATCTTCTCTGCAACAATGGCAAAAATTATTGTTCCTCATTTAAAAAACAAACACCCAGTTAAACCATCTAATAGCAAATATATTGATATATTAAATATCATCAAAAAATGTATTACACATTTAAAAAAATATTCCAGGTGTATACAAGTTAAACTCATTTGTGGCATAATGTTGATTAACACAAAAAATTATTTTGACTCATTCCTCCTTTTCTTTAAAAAAAAAAAAAATAGCTAAGTTATTAAAATAATAATTTTTACAGTGATTTTAGGGTGTCTGGCATTACATCATCATGGTGTAAAATTGGCTATAACTGTACACAGAAAAGGTCAGTAGTGATTTTATCAAACTAAAATCATGTTTAAAAAATGCATATTTTTACGTCTTTTGGCTATACTTTTGAAACAGTTTACAGATTGGCCCCTTTCACTTCCATTGTAAATGCCTCAGTGTAACCCAGATTTTTGCTTAATTTAAAGAAAATTTGGGACGATTCAAAATATATTTTTGTGGTAAGCAACATGCTGCCGCAACTGCTGTCTATTTAACTTAACTTGTATTGAAACCAGAATATTCCTTTAAAATTATATAATTCTAGTTGTGTTTCTTTGTGACCAGTTTGAACAATGTTTTATTCAGTATTAATATGTTAAAGGGTCTTGATATCAAATAGCAAAATTAGACCTGATACAGCCAAATGCAACTCACAGGCCTATGCAACAGCACTCAACCCAGGGCCCTGTGTTTACCAAATATTTAGCCCTGGACAAGCTATGCTTCCCTCCCACACAATATATAATTACACAAAGTGATTCCAAAGGTGAAAGAGGTAGGAGGTACAGTATCTCGCAAAAATATCGACAACATTATCTTTTAATTACATTTACATAATTTCGCAAAAAGGGGGATGTGTATCATTTTGGAAGCCTTCTGAAGCTCACATTGAACCTAAGTGAATTTTTTTTAAATGCTTAGATCAAACTAAAGATAATTATATCTGCACTACCTGGTAATGGAAAAACTGTTTAATCAGATGGTTTAATAGATTATTTATTTGAAACACCATTAGGCCTGTTTTTTCAATCTAAGTCAGATGTAAAAACTGAATTTGACAGTTTGTCTATTCTTAAAAATCTGACCAGACCAAGGAAAACAAGGCATGGATTTTAATGTTAAAGGCATACAGTAATAATGATGTAGATTTTAGTGCTCCACACAGCTATGATGAAGATCGGAGGTTTTCTGCAAAAAGCCGGCCCGACTCGCGTGATTGATGGCCCAGGTGGTGAGTCAAGGGGCTAAATACCACTAAAAATGCATAGGCACTATACCCCACACCCACCTCTCAGCAGACATTCGCAGAGGTATACATCACCTTAATGAAAATGAGATGCTAATGCACTAATTAAAGAGCGATGTGAGAGCCTATTCTGCAGAGTTTTACTAGCTTTGCCTTGAATTTGTGTCTCAGTTCTGGTCTAAAAAACCTTAAACGAATTCCACAGGGGCACGTTCGCGACTCGAAGACAGTACAGAAATGTACCCTCCATTGTACAAAAAATGACATAATGGGGATTGGGCGTTTTAGGACTCAAAGTGGCTGAACATATTGGAAAGTAGAAGAAATGGACACAGATGAATAAAGTTTTTTTTTTTATATTGCAACAGAATTATACAGAACCTGAAGAATTGTTTTTGCTTTGGACATTAAGTTTACTTTTAAGTAGCATTTTCTTTACAGAACTACATCTAATGAAACCTGTCAAGAACATGCCTGGGTCATACCTCACCAACAATCAAAAGAAATAAATAAGAAATAGACTATGAATCCTACTTTTAAGACCATTGAGATTTCTTTCAATGTGCATTTTGAACACTATTTTCCTATAATGGGGATAATATTGGAAAATTGTCATGAAAATATTGTCAAGGAGAAAATATGCTTTTATTTTTCTTTAAGCATTTTTTATCCTATTTTGGCTGAAAGGTTTACTCCCGTTGGTCTGGCTTTTAATTCACTTGCACTTTGCACTTTTTCGCCATACAAATGTAAAACTTAATAAATAATGTGTTTTTGCTTGACCTTTTTTCTAGTCTGTATCTTTATTCAAAGTGAGGACAGCAGTTTTTGTATTTTCAAGTTTGGCTCGATTCACCAGACAATACGAGTTTGAGCGCAACGATATCCATCTGACCCAGCTAGCAGGTTTCATCTCATTTTCGTATTTCTTTGATGGCATACTAAATGGTGACGCCAACTAAAGTCAGACAAAATTATTGTCTGCTATCTTGTTTATAAGTTCAGTTTTGTCTTTTGTTGTCTTGTTACCCTGGTCTGTGTATTTAAGCCCTATGTTTCTTTGAGTCTGTGTCAGTTGTTAACATAGTCAAGGTGTGGGCTGGTTCCGATTAGTCCTGTTTCTTGTGTTGTTGTTGTTGTTTTTTTACTAACCTGTTCCTGGGTACCTTGTCTTACGTTTGTATTTTCGACACACTTTATTAAAACTGCACTTGGGTTCTTACAATTTATCACCAAGAGACTACCACTACGTTACAGAACAACTGACTGATACCATTAACCCATCAGTAAAACTTCTCACTCTTCTCTAAGGTTAAAGGTCCATTGAGGACTAAACCGCAGAATTTTGTGACTAGTATAATGAAGTTAATTTTTAGGATTTTGCTCTTAAGGACTTCTACTGCAGTAGGCTTAATGTGTTGTCGAGGCAGGTACAACTGGAACCTGATTCAGTTAATTGACCCTGCTTTGAGTTTGATTAGTTCTACGTTTAAGGTGGGGGTACAGGATGATTACTCGCCGGTCTCCGGTCCTTAGTGTTTTTCACCTGTAGCCATGGCAGATCCATTGTCATCTTAAGAGTCCAGTCCTCTCCAACTACCTATTTCTAGCATTTGCTTCTCTTCTCTGTTGCCTTAAACACCAGCAGTGAAGTTTGATAAAAGGAGAGGGAAGAGGTAGCTCGCTCCAGCATGTGAGAAACCCTTGCTATGGAGACCTCTCTGCTCTCTGCTCCAATGGTCCAAGAGACCCCTGCTTTGGAGATCCCTCCACACTCTGCTCTGGGTGGTTCCAGAGAACTCTGCTATGGAGATGTCTCTGCTCTCTCCTCCTGAGGTTCCTGCTTTGTCTGAATTTCCTGTGACCCTATCTGAGTTTACTTTGACCCTGTCTGAATCTTCTGCTTCCCTGCCCGTATGTTCATATTTTATGTCCTGTGTCCACAGTGGAGCCTCTAGAGTCCACTTCTGACCCGTATTCTGAAACCACATCAGCCGTGGATGCTGAGATTCATGCTGCTGTGGCCTCTCCTGAGCTCCCTAAGTCTCCATCTGACCCCTCAGACTTTCCTATATCCACATTTTCAGAGACCAACAGCCCCTCTGAGTTCATTTTCCCTGCGTCTGAGACGTCCAGTGTATTCCCTGTCTCTGCCGATCCTGTCTCCAATTGTCCGGTCTCTACCGGCCATGTCCCAGAGTTCCCAGTCCCCACCACTCATTAACTCATGACCTTTTCCAGTACCATACCCTTTCATGTTTTTTGCCACAAATACAGCCTCTGTTCAGTCAACCTCATGGTGGAACATTTCCTTTTCATCACCTGGACTACTATCCTCACCAATGATCCCCTAGTTGCTGAAGATTCTGCAGGATAATCTTGTGGTCTAGCTCTAGTCAGTTTTTGGGCATCAGGAACTGCCCTTAAGGGGGAACTTTTATTTTGCATTCTTTTATGTGTTTTCCTGGTTCTTTGGTGTGTTTTCCAGTCACGTGACTGCCATGTTATGTTAGGTTTGGTCTTTGGTTCATTACTCATGTCTTATCACATGTTCTTGTTTTTTTTTTTTGTCTTTATTAGTCTTGTTATCTTATTACCCTGGTCTGTGTATTTAAACCCTGTGTCCTGTTCAGTTTGTGTCAGTTGTTAACATTTAAATTTTGATTTGGTTCCGATTAGTTCGGTTTCTTGGATAACCCTGTTCCTGGATACAGTACCTTGTTCTTGTTGTTTGTGGATATACATTTGTATTTTCTACATGCTTTAATAAAAAGGCACTGGGTTCATTCAACTTCTCACCCCTATGTTATAACAGGGCGCTTTTTTTGTTTGTTAGCCAAATGGGAATAATTACATTAGAACTGAAGTTTTATTTATCAGTAATTTAAGCAATAATAATAGAGTAAAACAAACTAAACAAATTCACATTATGGAAAATGGTTATCTATGGTAAAGAATAGAGTGACTTTATTTGGGAGACAAATTTTCATGTAATGACACTAATAATAACACTAAAGAGACACGTATACCATTCTTTCTGAAAAGTATTCTACAGCTTCTCTCTCCACAGTAATGTCCAGGGTCAAACTAAACATGTACACCATTTTCACATCCCTCCAATACATTAAATAATATATATTATACAAATTTATCAAATGTTATATGTGGACAAGGTACATTAAAGCTTGAATCTATTTCTTCAATTCATGCTGAGGTGATATCAAAATGAAAATATATTTTCCACCCCACCCAAATGTCAGAGGAGACCACCATAAATTGTGATTGTGAGAATTTCACACGTCAGGAGGCAGTTGATATGTCTCAATGCTTCGTCTGAAAAATTTGATTGCAAATTGTCTCTCTTCCCAATTCTAAATTCTCATATGCCTCACTGTATGAAGACAACCACTTCAAGTTCTCTGGATTATAATCAGGTTCTATGATGGTTTACCCTCCGCTAAACATTATTGCTCTCTCATTAACACCTCTCCTCAGAAGGTCAATGGTGTGCGAAGAAGTGTGATTAACATGGAGCTTGAAAATAAATCTGCTCTTGGACTGGGCAGCATAACCGAAAAGGGCTTCATTGGTGTGCACTGCTGTTACATGAATATGTTGGCTAACGTTAGCTATGCAAGAAAATTCATTGCAAAATATCTTCACCTATGCAAATGGGATCCTACAGGGAGAACGAGGACAGGCTTTGTGGCAAGGCTTGGTGGTCGAGTCAAAATAGACAACTTTTGGTGTGGAAACACGATTGGAAGGTTTATTATGCCTGAAGTTACTAGCAGAAGTTTCTGCAGCTCCCAAGGCATGTATGATATTTAACTGCACAGTTCACAGTTCACATTTATATTTAAATTTATTTACATTTATTCATTTGGCGGACGCTTTTATCCAAGTGAGACCAGTGAGACATGTTGTCTGGAAAGCTGCGACGGTTGGTTTTCTCAACATATGCACTCAATATGGATGCTCTAGATAGGATATATTTTTTTAAACTTTAAATGTGATGTGTGTAATTTTTTCTGATGTTAAAATACTTTCATCTTTCGCAGCTTAATATGCAGACACAACAATAATTAAGGCATTCATAGCTTGATCCCCCCAAAAAGTGTAAACACTGGGAGTCTGTGGCACTATCAAAACGTTGCTTTGTTTGTTTGAACATCTCGACTAGCCTGACGTGGCAACATTGGCACAACCAATGCCATGAGTTGTAGCCATCTATTTGGCCAATGGGGGTGTTGCCTATTTAAAAGACCTTCAACTTTGAAAAACATATTTTGAGACACCTGTGTTCTGTTCCAATTGTGCAGTCAATGTCTTTCACCATTGCACTGTCTTGACATTTTTCCACTGCTTTACAAGATGCCTTGTATATTTAAAAGAACTGCAACTTAAAAATCTCTGTGTTCTGTTCTTATTCATTGTGCTGTGACTAGCATTGTTTTGATGCAAAAATGCATTTGGTTTGAACCGCCCCTTACACACTCAATCTTTCATGTTTAATTTACCAAAGAAAATCCCACAAGTAAAAGAGACTATAAAACCCCAATAAAAGGCTAAACTAATGACAA
Organism: Xyrauchen texanus; assembly: GCF_025860055.1. NCBI lineage: Eukaryota > Metazoa > Chordata > Actinopteri > Cypriniformes > Catostomidae > Xyrauchen > Xyrauchen texanus. The sequence continues at coordinate 10,411,620 of NC_068309.1, forward strand.
AGCACCCAGCTACCAAGACCAACCTGACTGGTGATCAGCATATGATGTGTTTTGTATGTCGATCCAATATGGGATATCAGTGTACTGGTATATCCACCAGGTTTCCTAAGTTGACCAGCACTAACCAGTATAAAATTAATGTGAATTGATGTTGGTCTTAACTGGTCTTATCATTGGGGCAGATTTGGAAAAGTCTGTAATAAGACTGCTGAAGACATAGTTGGTGAAGTAGGATGAAGGCCTTATGTTTTGCCCAACAGTCTTTATATTTTCCCTTCAGCATGTGAAAAAGCCCCCCAAATCATCTGTAAGAGAGAGAGAGAGAGTTTCCATCCTGTAGAGAGCCTCCACTTCAGTGAACAAGAGTGGAGAAGAAAGAAACAAAGGCAGGAAGAGACAGATAGGAAGGGTGAGATACAAAAGAGAGAGAGACTCAGGGAGAGAGAGCAGCCATCCAATTCATCACTGAGCCCTCAACATGACTGCCGGGCCATGAGATTGGGAATAAAGACGCTCGCTAGTCTGCATCCAACACAGACGGCAACATTTCAAAAGCATTCAGCTTCAGAATCCTACATACACAACTGCAAATATTCCCCACCAGGAGAAAAATTCACACACAGACACTCAAAGAAACAGCGCAACAGGAAAGACAGAAATTTTTGGAGGGAATTATCATCTCAAATGGAACAAACATTTTTCTTTTTAACTACACAGAAGCATTCATGTTTTTTCAGTTGAGGGAAATGACGTTTCAAACACATGCCCTCTCTTTAGGTGTTGGTGCTAGCTTTAGCAAGTTTGCTAACCTAATACAAGGGCCTAAAAGTTTACAAATATTTCAAGAAATCACACAACATGATGTGATGGTAAAGCATTCAACTCACAATTGTAAGGTGCTGTCTTAATCTCCACTGAAGTTTCAGTAGTTGGCCAATCCACCATCTTCACAACTTTTGTCAGGCTAGCAATAAAACTAGCCTGATAACCCTGCTAAAAAAAACCAACAACTGCTTAAACCAGCCTCCTAGTTTTGGTCAGGCTTGTCTGTCTAATTGTTTTAGAGGGGTTTAGGGCAATTTTCTGCTGGTCAGGCTTGAAGATGAGCTACACCATTTTAAACCACCTTAAGACAAGCAAATTAGCTTTAGTCTGGTTTAAGATTTATTATTTAGCAGGGAACTCTCCTCTTCCTCTTTGTGGGAAAAGCTGGAACTGATGCTTGCATATGTGTCCAACCTTTCATACTTTTTTCTCTTTTTTTTTTTGGTTCAGAATGTGCATCATCTGGGTACACGAAGCACACAATACATCTTGTTTAGTTTTTCAGTGTGGACACACTATCCACTAATGATGTAGAATAATTAATAATTCAGTGCAAACACATGTAGTTCTCTGAAATGTTTGGCTCCGTCCTTTCAACTAACATATGCAAATGATTGCTCAAATATATGCAATGTGACATTGCTTTCTCTTTTTCAATAAAACAGGCAAAAGACCCTTTTGCTAATTAGATGTCTTGAAATAATTATAGTAGGTAATGAAAATGACCCAGAGGACTATGGTCATATGAGATAGAGGTGATTCTTTGATTGCATTCATCCACACCATTAATTGAAGTCAGATTTGCTGATGCTTCAAAGCATGATTTCATTCATTCCATCTCAGCTTAGTTTTACAGATTTTCACCTCAAATCTGTATGATCAGAAGGAAATCACCAGAATTTTCTCTCCCTCCTCTCTTTGTGTCTGATTCTGTCTAATTTGCATGCTATTTGGGGAGTGTGCACATGGATCAATACCATGTTTGCTTATTTAGTTGAATCAATAAATGCGCATGAACCAGGTGTGGGGTTAGAATGTGGATGGACATGACAGGTTTGCGCTCTCACCGTGTCAAAACATGGTGATTAGATATTCACTCTCGTGCCAAAGCTATTGAGTGCTCTGGCTTTCCACCTCAACAAAAGCCTTTCCACAGAACTTTCATCTTCTCCAATGTCAGAGACCAGCAAAATAAGGTTGCACCTTTAAAAATTAACTTTTTATATGAGGTGCACACTCAAAGCTTGAATTATTAAATACAAGTCATTTAGCAAAAAAGCCAAATTAAATATATATACGTATATATATATATATATATATATATATATATATATATATATATATATATATATATATATGAAAACTGTACAAGAGACTAATTATTCATGCACATCTAGTCTGTAATAAATAGATGCAAGTGACACAATGACTGTCACCTGCAGTATTGAGTCTAATCTGATTGCAAACTAATTAGTTACTGTAATCAAATTACTTTTTTGTTAAAAAGTAATGTAATGTTACATTTAAAATTTTTACAATTAAGTACATTTATTTTAAAGTACATTAATTATTCACTCTTATTTCTGAAATGTTTTATGTTGAATACATTTAAACATGAATTATGTTCATGTGTAAGTCTATTTGCGTTTCTGTGAAAGCTGAAGAATCATTAACAAATCATTATAAGGCAGAAACATGTGGTGCTGAGAGTATGATTAGCGTGCATGAACAACGAGGAAATATAGACATAATTTTGAATTTGTTTAGGGAACTTTTTCTGTGTTTTAGAAAGTACCTAAAAGTAATTAGTAGCATGACATAAGTTGAATTTGCAATAAATTAAAGCAGTTTAATTAAGCAGTAAAGTAATCTGATTACAATTTTAGAAAAGTAATTAGTCATTTGTTCTTACCCATCCTACCCATCACTGGTTATCTGTGTTTGTTTACTTTTTATTCTGCATCTCCATTGTGAAGGTATACATTATTCTCCAATTTATAATATTAAAGACTTTTATATTTTCTATTCTAATATTTTCAATCATAATTTCCAGGTTTCAAAAAATTATGAAAATTAATAAAACCTTAGTAATGGAAATTTTCAGATTAACTGTAATGTTTTGTAGTTTTGCTCAACTCTAAAATGCTTATACTAATTGTCTAGAAAAAGATCTTTGTGAGGGCAATCTGTATAAAATGATTTTTAAAAATCTATACCCAGTAATCACGAACGACTTGAAAATTCAGGGGAATTTGTTGGTCAAAACGAATAATGATTCGACTATTGGGTTTAAAGAATGTAACAATTTAAAACAGAGGCACAAGCATCATGCTTACGGCAAAATGTACTACATTACACTCAGGTGTTGTCACTCCTGTTTCTCTCTCTCTTTCACAAAGACACAGACACTCACTCACAGATTGGCGATACCCTTGCAGAGGTCAGTGATGAGAGAGGTACTCCTCAGGAAAGGGCCAGCAGGTTGGGTTTTAGTGGTCTGATCTGTGCTTATTTAGAGCCTGTGAATAATGCATGAGATGTCGGTGTGCATGGCTCAGCGGGGATAAAGTGGCTCTCAGCCCGAAATCCCAGCATTCCCAGTCCCTCCCAGTCGGCACCGCAGGTGAGTTGCAGCCTGCGCTCCGGAGGTAACTTTCATGCTCTGTTGGGCAAACATTTTCCAGGTCACATTTTCAATTACTCTGAGAGCCGCGCCGACTCACATCCCTCAGGCTCCCTATCGAACAAGCATACATACACGGCCAACGGCCACTCTAAACAAGCTTTGCTTGAAGAGGAAATGAGGAGCACGGAGGACAGGGATGTGAGGCTCTCGTTGTGTGACACCTCTGATAAACAACAGGTCTGTTCTGAGTGTCTGCCAGCTTTCAGTCAGTGCCAAACCCTCAGAGAGAAAAAAAAAAAAAAACAACTGTGTCAGTGAAATCTGTCAAAAACAAAGTTTGACAAAGCAAATGAACGGACTGATATCCAGGGTCCACGAAAAGACATTTTCAAGGACCTACAAACTTTTCAACAAGTCTTGAAGTTAAAGGAATAGTGGTAACACTTTTCAAAAGTTGTATTTGTTAACATAACTACTTTGGTTAACACAAACTAACAATGAACATCACTTTTACAGCACTCACACAGTTAATCTTGATTCATTTTAATTTTAACATTTACTCAGGGCTCAAATTGAGGGGGGATGCGAGGGGATTTATTGCATCCCCCTAGTTGCAATAAATATCAAAAAGCATCCCCCTTGTAAAACCACCATCCCCCCTTCCCATCCCCTTTTGATGAATTGTGTCATGTATTACTTAGAACTAATCATTCAAGTAAAATGTTTAATTTTCTACATTTGATAAATAACATACTTTAAATAAGGGTGCTTAACATGTGTAACATTGCCAAATTTCTATAGGTGAAATACCCCAATCAAATCTTGACCCTTGAACAGTTTGGATATATTTTGCCAGGGAGATGCTTTAGTCACACAATCTGGCAACCTTCAGCATGCGAGCTCTCTCACCACAGCAAAACGGCACCAATTTGTTTTAAACACTGGCAGGTATGTCGAAGCTTAGCAATGGGTTGATTTTTGATTTGTGAATGTAATGCAAGTTTTCAAAAGTTTCATGCCATTTCAAAAATGGCCAAGAGAACAGTTCAAGGAAATCTTTTGTCTTCCTTTTAAAAAAAGAACAGAATATAAGATATTGCTATGACACGTGTACAATTACAACGTGTACATGTATTTAACTTTTAACATGGTTTCGCCCATAAAATGCTTTTTTGTGTAGAACAATTTTTTTATACTGCTGTTTAAGCATCCTTCATAGAAACAGACCAAACTTCCTTTATACTAGTTCAGTTATTGAAGTAGAAAAAAATGTGTGTATGTGACAGTGGGCGAGCGATATATAAAAAAAAATGTTCATGATCATAACGGGAATTCTTTTCATAAAATTCATCGTAAAATACAATTAAAGAGGGTAACATCTCGGTTACGTATGTATCCTCAGTTCCCTCAGATGAAGGGAACAAGATATTGCTTCACTAAGTTGACCTTATGGGGAGTGTCCTTCTACATGACCTAGTTGAATCCTTATAAACTATAATGGCAGTATTGGCTATGGTGTTTAAGCCCCGGCCTTTTAGGCGCAAAGCTGTCTGGTATAAAAGCAAGCGCACAAACACCATTCCTTAACATTTTCGAAATGTGGGACAAAGAGCGCATCGCTCGTACCTCAAAAAAACCTGAATCCGTAGTGCGGCCAGCTTGTGCAATGTATCATTCCCTTCATCTCAGAGAACCAAGGTTACATATGTAACCAAGACATTCCCTTACAATTCAGTACACTTGACATTGCGTCAATATGCTGATGCTATACAGTCCCGCGGGACGGCGACCAACATGAGTATGCCGAAAGTGAATTACCATCATGGTGAGCCATGAGGGGAACCCTCAGAATATATTTATGAGCTATGGTCATATAGTATGGACTAACCCATTCACAAACCCAGTCGGGAAGGAAGTTTTATTTATAATGAAAGTGCTTGTGACTTTAAGGAGATACAATGGCCTGAATGCAGGCAGCTGTGAAAATGACAGGGAGCCCGTACTTGAAAAGAGGGGCATAAATGTATGTTTGGCCAACAAAATAGTTAGTGCTCTAGCCAGAGAGGACTTGCAATGAGAGAGATGTCACATCTAGGTTGTAAAACATAGCGAATGTGTTTTGAGAAGACCATCCTGCTGCAAAACATATGTCTTGTAAGGACACACTGTTCATCCATGCCCATGAAGCGGTCATGCCTCTAGTTGAGTGTGCTTTAACACCAATTGGGCAATTTGCTCTCTGCGACTCGTAAGCCAGGGTGTTCTGTGTTCTGAGATTTTTTAAGTTGCTATGGAGGAGACCACTCGAGACCGAGCTCTTCGACTGCCCTTGAAAGGATGCAAAGTATCTCCTTGTCAGTGGTGCGTGCACACTCCTTGCCCTCACTGGGGGAAGGGGCAGCAATGTCCCCCACTGACTACTCGCCAGATGCAGTGAGACATAACATCATCATCCCCAGCATCAAAACCGCCGAACATGATGAGGTTGTGAGATTGAGGGTTTCATGGGGCGTGTGCTGGCATGACGTCCACCTCAAATTCATCCTGATTGACCTCGCGGCCATACCATGCCTCCTCGTGGGATCCCTCGGGTGTCACAGAAGAGATGGCTGGGAGGGCGCGGGCGGCTGAATCATTTCTCAGAACGAGGGAGATTCACGTGCAAAGCGTCTTGAGACTCTCTATGTCTCTATGAAAGCTGTCTCTGCATGGGCGCGGCCTAGACAGCGAATGCAGTTCTCATGCTGATCTGATGGCAGGATGTGTCCCTCGCAAAAGGAATATTTACGGAACAACATCTTTAAAATACGCAAACAGGTAAGCGGCTCTTTTATTTATACTGTATATATATATATATATATATATATAGACCGATCAGCCACAAAATTAAAACCTAATATTTTCTAGGTCCCCGCATTCTGAGAAGCTATTCCTCTCATCACAATTGTATGGTTACATGAGTTACCAAAGTCTTTGTCAGTTCGAACCAGTCTGGCCATTCTCTGTTGACCTCTCTCATCAACAAGGCACAGAACTGTCGCTCACTGGATGTTTTTTTGTTTTTGGCACCATCCTGAATAAACTCTCAAGTCTGCTGTACGTGAAAATCGCTCTGTACAATTGTGGTGAGAAGATCCCCATAGCGCCAGCTTAGTGATGCAATGTCAAGTGTACTGAATCATAAGGGAACAGGTGCATATTATGGCCATGTGTCCTAAAGGTCAATGAAGTGAAGCTCATTTTTGTGCAGATCTATTAAAATAAAAACACATAAAAAATGCAATTCACACAAACCATTTGCTTGAATACACCTCTCCTATGATGAGCATATTTTCAAGCCATATTTATATTTTTTGTGGGGCTTAAAGTAAAGAATTGTATGTGGTGTCACTGACAGGACAAAAAGTCTCATTAAAAGTTGAAATTCCTGAAAAAAAAAAACCCTCGGTGGCGTAGTGGGCTAAAGCACTTAACTGTTAATCAGAAGGTTGCTGGTTCAATCCCCACAGCCACCATTGTGTCTTTGAGCAAATCACTTAACTCCAGGTTGCTCCAGGTGGATTGTCCCTGTAATAAGTGCACTATTAGTCACTTTGAAAGCGTCTGCCAAATGCATAAATGTAAAATATACTAATATTTTTTTCAAATAAAAAGTTCCAAATGTTCAAATTAGCTGCATATGACTTTCTGCAGAACACAAAGGTTTAATATTTGAAGAATATCCTGAACACACTCTTCCATATAATGAAAACAAAAGGGCTGTTAAGCTCCAAAATGACAGAAAATGCAAAAAAAAAAAAATAAATATGACTCCACATTCAAAGTTTTCTTAAGCCATGCAATAGATTTGTGTGAGGAATAGGCTGACATTTGCATTGTTATTTACAGCAAATCTTCACAGAGAGAAGTAGTAATAACCAATTCATAAAAATGTTTATTTACTCAATGATCTGCTCATAGCTGTTAACAGCTCACTAGGTTGAAGATTGTCAGTGACAAAAGATACTGTATGACTTCAAAAGACTTATATAGAATATAGCGCATCAATCGTATGTTGTGCTTCTGAGTCCTTTTAAAGCTTTAAATTCTTCATTGTAACTGCATGGAAAAGAGCAACCAGTACAAATTGTTCAAAATGTCTCCTTTTGTGTTCTTAGGAAGAAAGAATGTCCACATGAGGTTGAATAAATGATGACTTTTAGTGTATGACAGCCAAAGGAGCATGAATTTTCCTTTTCTAGTCTGTTCATTCTGACAGGGTGGTGTCACAGAGGGGGATGTTGAATGTGAACACATGGACTGACTTACACTTTTCAGCCTGAACACAGTCTTTCATTAAAGCTAACACAACTCTACCACACCATCAGCTCATCTTCACTCCCACTCTCTCTCTCTGTTTGCCTCTCTCATTTTCACCTCCTCTTTCTCTCTTTGTCTCTGCTTCCCTCTCTTGCTATCCTGTTGATGAAAGGACCAGTTTAGAACAGCATTTTTCATGCTGACCCATTGTTTATGCTGGTTTGGCATTAAACAAGCAGATTGACCAGCATAGTTACAGTGGTCATAAAACGTATTTGGAATCTTTATTCACACTTAAAAAGGACAGTTCACCCAAAAATGAAAATTCTCCCATCATTCACTTTCCCCCATACCTATCCAGATGTATATGACTTTCATTATTCTGCTTAACACAGAAATATGTTTTTGAATATCTCAGCTCTGTTGGTCCACACAATGCAAGTGAACGGTGGCCAGAACTTTGAAGGTCCAAAAAGCAAATAAACAAAGCATAAAATTAATCTAAATTACTCCAGTGTTTTAATAAATGTTTTTCAGAAGCATGATAGGTGTGGGTGAGAAACAGATCAATATATCCTTTTTTACTTAAAATGTTCATTTATAGATTTGAAAATCTCTTTTCAAATCTATAAATGTATTTGCATTATATGGAAAATATCAAACCAAGTCTCTTCATTTAAAAGAAAAATATAGCACAAACATACTTTTATACAAAACATTTTGTTCAAGTTCTAAATATATATGGTTCAAAATAAAGAGAACATTTGGATACTTTTTGCTTGTAAAACATCTTGGAGATGCTTGGTTCTATATTTTGGGTTAGGGTTAGGCAATAATTAAGCAATATCACAAATAAGAGTGCTTTTGTGTCATATATTTTGTTATTTAATGAAGGGCCAAAACCACCACAGACGTTGAGGTGGACATGTCCCTCCAATATAGAGATTAGTGGTCAATCAATGTTTGAGTTTTGAGTTTTATGTTGTAAAAGCAAGTTTGAATCCGCCACACAAATTGTGCCCATCCCAATGCTTCCTCTTCTCCTTGTCATTTTCTGCGATCTCTAGGCCAACAAAATGTCATTCATAACACATCATATTAGATTTTTAGTCTGATAGCACACTCAAAGTATTCCGCCTCGAAAGTTTAGGCTCAGCATTGTCTGCGTGGGATGTAACTTGAATCGAGCGAGAGAGAGAGAGAGAAAGAGGGAAAGAGACAATGTATCCTCGTTGAGCCTAATGCTGCTTGTGTAGCTAATAGTCCAAAAAAGGTGCATCGCATGCCCAACCTGGCACTTTGAATTATTTATTCTGTGCTGTGGCATGGGTGCGGCAAAGCAGCGGCACTCAGCTGGTACACTGGCGCTCATAATCTCTCGCTGTCCACGGGAGCAGAGACAAGAACTAGATTTGAGCAGCTGCGTTGACTCCCAGCAGGATGGCATAGAATGCAAGGCTGGAGTGCAGGGGAAGGCGAGAGGAAGTGCGAATTCAATAACTCAATTTGCGAGAGGATGGGAGGGCCATTTTAGAGCAGTCAAATGTTTGTATGTGCAGGCCATAGTTAGGTTAAAGGCTGCCTCTTGATATCTCATCAGTTTCCTCTGCCTTAAGATAGCAATGTGTTTTTGCAGATGAAGTTCATCATTTGTGTATTGTAGGGATACTCATGAATACCGAGTATTCGTATATCCTACTATTTTCACTGGGGTTTTTTTTTTTAAATGACAATTTAAACAACTTTACAGCTCAAATAATACACATGTTTTAACAGAAGAATTAATGGAAGTTGGCTTTACAATTCTGCATTTAAACCCTCAAAAAATGGGCCACATTAGCTTTCATTGTTCCCCATTCACTTGCATTGTAAGTGCCTCACTGTGAACTGGATTTTTACCTTTTTAAAGAAAAGGTGGAATGAGTCTAAATATTTATTTTTTGTGGTAATCAACATTATGCCACAAATGCTGTTGATTGAGCTTAAATTGTATTGAACCCGGAATATTCCTTTAATTCTCTATCAAGTTCTAAATCAAGAAATATTTTATTATGCCCAAACAAGCTTGTAAATGTAGTTGGTTATGTGTACTATTCACCTTATGCAACAAAGAAACTAGTGCGCAACAATCTTGAACATTTTGTCTTTTAACTTCAGGTCTAGCGGTTGCTATATAGAAATCTATAGTGTTGATGTCAATGTGTAATTAGCTAGCAAAGTGGTTTTACTGGTAATAGAGTTGTCAAAAGCTGTCAAGTCAAGTCAAGAGTCATGAGTATTTTAAAGTGTTATGGGGATGTCATAACAACTGGAAGCAGAGCGGTGAGATTTTAAAACAAGAGTACTTTAAATACACTAGATCCTGCCTTCACGATATGGACAAACTGATATGCCTCTGCGTTCATGAAACTCCAAGAGACAACACAAATTTATTAAAAATATTTCTGTACAACACTTCTGGCCATCTTCTCATGTCATGCAATCGTTGCATTATAGTTAAGGTGAACAGATTTTTTGAGTGCTAAACCGGGACAGGGGGGAGGGGTGCTACTATATTTATACACATATACACACTTATACATGTGAAAGTGTATGTTTTGTTTTACATTCTGTTTACAAAATTTGTAATCATGTTCAAGATCAATTTTGTGAAATTTTCTTAAAATAATTTTGGTTAAAAAATAACAAAATGTTATTAATGAGAGAGCGCAACAAAAATCCATCTTCCAAACCATGTATTTACTTTACCCACATGGCTGGACTGATAATCTGGCATTCCCGGAGGGCCGACACACTTTGGGGCCGATCAGGGATGGACTGGTCAGCGTAAGAAACGAGCGGGCCGGTGGGTTGGCTGGCTGATAAGCTCAAATGAGCCGCCACATTATCCAGAACGGACCACAAAACGACGCCGTGATATGCACAAAAGGACAGCGAACACACCCCACACCCACCCACCCCCACTCAACTTTTGGGGCAGGTGCTATGTAAAATCCCAGGCCGATTTCTCTTCCCAGTCCAGTCCTGTTTACCCAAATACACTTTGATAAACCTATAATAAAGATATTATATTATAAATATTTTAGAGCTGTCGGGACGGATTTCATTGGAAATTGCATGCATAGGTAATTTTCCTGTGCGTGTTGACGTCATATCCATACAAATAGGGTTAATAAGATATGGCTACTCTAGCGCATGTGTGATAGTAGCTTAAGCTTAATGTTTGTTGTCACAAGGAATAAGAAAAATTTACCATGTATCATTCAAAATGGCAAACCTCCAGGGAATCACTTTGTAAAAACAAAGAAACCCTGAACAGAGCACAGTCTACAAGCAAAAAGGGAAAGTGACAGAGTCCGTAATAAAACACGAATGAACATCGGTTTGGCTTTTCAGAGGTGGCAACAACTCTGAGATCTGAAAGAATTTAAAAGTGACCCAGAGATGGCTTTTTTCTTACACAACAGGAAAGATATTTTATTGATATGGTTTATGTATAATTGTGTAATCACACACACACACACACACACATCTGTGTGTAGTGAAATACAATAATTATACTGTAATCAGTGCACAACTTTTCACTTTCTAGCACACTTGTGTATATTTATTTATAACAGCAATAATTTATATAAATAAATCCAAGAGTCTTGGAATGATGTTGACCACTGGTTGGTAACAATGACAATCTATAAATTAGTTACTACATTTACATTTATGCATTTGGCAGACGCTTTTATCCAAAGCGACTTACAGTGCAATTATTACAGGGACAATCCCCCTGGAACAACCTGGAGTTAAGTGCCTTGCTCAAGGACACAATGGTGGTGGCCGTGGGGGCCATGGTGGCCATGGGGTTAGAACCTGTGACCTTCTGATTAACAGCCCTGTGCTTTATCCACAGAAAATCCTGCAGTTATAAAACCTTATCAGACTAGCAATCATTGTGTCTAATATTAACAAACTTTGCCAAACTTTTGTAGTCGTTTATTTCAAAACATCAATGTTTCAAATTAGTCAAAACAACAGCGTAAGATATGGCACTTATCTGCTCAGATTACATGTTTTCAGATATCCGTCTTTTCTTTAATTTCGTTATTTATTTGTCCATTCGCTCTGATAAGATGTCCTGTATTCGTGTGTACACCGGTGCCTCGAACCACATTCATCTGCGCAGAGGAGCAGAGCCGAACCATAACCAAAACTATGTTCTTCTGCAAGACACATGCAGTTTTATTTGTAACCGCTAGGGGGCCAAACGTTACATAGTATAGCTTTGATGTCATGATATTACATGTGAAATAATACGAGCTGTCAATGTTTGAAATTTCATGTCAACTACACATTTTAGCTAGTGATGTCCTGATACCGATACTTGTATTGGAATCGGGTCCGATACTGCGTTCATGTTCTCGTTCTCATAAAAATCAACTGATACCAAAAACCAATACCATCTGACATATGAATGTCATTAAGTAAACATTCAGATCACAAATTAAAATCACATTTTGTTTTGGTGAGATTAATTTACCTCAAAAGCTGCGATTTAATTATATAAATATATATTTTGTATGAGCGGTACGCTGCAAATGTGAGCACTAGTGTATGTGTGGAGACAGTAGCCTAGTTTCCATCCACTTTGTTTGACATACACACTTATTTATTTAAATAGCAGCCTTTTGTGGTTTAATAATCACTTTGATTCATGTAGTAACCAGTTTTTCTGGAGTGGGAAGCTATAGTTATATGTGAGAGCTCCAAGGTCATAACAACACAAAAACACTCAAAATAAATGTTCTGACAAAATAAAAGCTCAATGTCAATTAAAAAAGTATGACAGAAATGTAATATTCAATGTTATAATACTAATAATAATAATAATAAATAATTTGAAGTTGTATTAAAGCAATATCTTACATCTGTGATGCTCTGTTATGCAGCACTTTTGATATTTGACAAAAATAACTCCAATGAAATTTAGATTGTGCTATGAAGATCTGAATAGAAGCACTTAATTTGATAAAAATAATAAAATATCATATTGAATTACATTTGATTACATTTTTAATGAATTTATTTAAACACCATTTTGATGAGAACATTGAAATAGACAGATAACAAAAAAAACAGGTAGGCCTACTTGCACTGGGTCTAAAAAAAATGGTATAGGGACATCCCTAATTTTAACACAAATTATTACGAAGCTGAAACCTAAAAAAAGAATGAATAGAACAACACATAACAATAAACCGCTTGTATCATGAAAAAGAGCAGTGTGTCATAGCTGTCATAGATGAGATCTGCCAGGTCCAGTCTACCTCCGTGTATGTCAGAAAACAAACATTTACAGTGACAGAAAAAGCCAGGGAAAGTAGCCTTTTTGCATAGTAAAATGGTTGGAAAAAAAGCTTTCTGTGCTCCCACACATAATCCATTTTGATCGACTCTTCTCAGTAGCTTCAATGCAATCCGGAGGTTAAGAGACAAAACACGGAAACATGGAACGCTGAAAAAGGACAGGTCTAAATAAGGTGAATACTGTAAAGGTTCAAATGTATAGTCTTAGAACTCATGCACTATAGTTAAAGTGTTTTGATGTTATAAGATAGCATTGTGTGAGGAATAGGGTGAAAAGTACGTTTATATAGACTATTATACCACGGGGCTTTTGAAAGCTTGACTCTGTTTGGTTGTCAGAAGTTTTAAGGTGTGCAGTTATTTTTCAGTAAACGCATGTCTATGAAGTATTTCCTGGTCCTGACCGCAAAATGGTTCCATATAACTTCACAAAATGATTTCAGTTAAGAGCCGTACAAGCTGACTAGGGAAATTAACCAAGTAAAACACACATTGGCTATTGGCTAAGTAAATTGGATAAGAATTACAAACAATTACTATAATATCTAAATTTATTTTAAAATATGCAGAAAGCACCCTTGAGCTGCCTCTCTCTCTCTTTCCCTCTCATAAGCCCCCACACACACAGACGCACGCACACATAGACACTCATGGGCAACACACAAAGCCTTGATGTCAATGCACTCCTGAGACTTAAAGGTGCTATTAGCAATTTTTTTCATGGAAAAGTATTCCTACTCCATCAAAGATATTAAGAAAACAATCCCATCAACTTGAGGGGTGGGGCTTTCCAAATCAAGAGCATATGCTACGGCGAAGCAAGGGGTATCAGGTGTAGCTACGTATTGCAAGACATGTTTCGTTTTCGGATGCAAAGTTGTGAAAGGACAAATGATGAGCCTTCATGTATTACCAAAGGATCTGAAAAGTCAAGATAAATGGGTGCAGTATATTTGGAAAAATCGTAAAGTTCCAGCAAATCGTAAAGTTCCAGTCATTTTCCAGAGAACTATTTAGAAAAATTTACCCAAAAACAGATTTTGCCAGACAGTTCCATCAATTTATCTTGGGGACACAGCAAGCCCGAGCTGCAGGCGAGTGGTGCAGGGTTGAGTGGAGATGGAGGCAGGGACTCCATATTTGCATATTCATATACTGCACATACTAAATGAGTCAAAGATGTAGAGTTATAGCTAAGCCATTTTAAGACATGAAGGGATTATTTTCATGGAAAAACTTTTAAATATGTAATTTTGATTACAAAGATGCATTTTGGGGGTTAAACCAGTGACTGGACAGGGACTTTAATGAAATAAGTGCCCTGAGGTATCTCACCGGCCTCTGTGACAGCTGAGCTAAAACAGCAAAGACATTGATGCTATTCGCCTGTCAATGCTCGTTCTCATTTGAAGCGGATCACTGAGGCTATGATATAATATTTGTCAGTTGAGGGTGCTATTGTGCCAGTATTGAATTTGACAGCCACAGGAACAATCAATGCTGCTGTTTTACTCAGTTATTGTCTCAAAATTATCTTTGGAGGGCAGGGGAGAGGCTAATTCAACTGCTCAGTCACGTGAAAGCTTCAGAACGCTAAAATCACATACAGCACCTTTAATAAAGCAGTTTAACAACCGAAAAGCTATATACAAGAAAGGCAATGCTATCTACATGCTGCTGAGAAGTGTAGTTCAACTAACTGCTTATTTTAAATAATTTAGCAAAAATGTAAAAAACATTTTTACATGATTCTTTGAGACCAGTTTGTCAAAATGGGCAATAATACAACAGAGAAACTCATGTATAAAATAGAGAAATGCCGCAGAGTTTCAATATGCCCAAACCCACAAGGCTTTCTACCAAGTAGGAAATGGCAAAAGTGTAATTTGAGCATCTCCTGTTTTTCCTCACCTCCTTCGCTCAGTATTTCAGTTTATCACTCTTGCTAAGACACAGTAAACAACACCATAAAGCAAACTACAAAAAACAAAGAGGAGCTTTCATGCGGCCCAGCAACCACCTCCGCTCCTGAGGACACTTATGGGTAACTTTTTCTCATTATTGCAGCTTCAAGCTATAAAACTTAACAGGAATTGTATGGATTTAAGTGTGATGACCATCTTTAACCCACCTACACAGACACATACACGGATACTCACACTTACAGCCTGAAAGCAGCTCTGTGAACAGGAGGACAGGTGTCTGGGTCTCTGAGAGCCAGACACACACAGGTGTTAATTAGACAGATAAAAGTGTGTGCAGAGGCCGCCAGGTTTGACACAGAACCCTCAGGTCCACCGCTGCCAAGATATAACTGAAAGTGTCAATGCCTGCAAGAACTTTCCATCTCTTGGTCAGGGACAGGCAGACACAGGGATTGCAGACAATACAAAAGTTGACTGAGCAAATGCTAACAAGCTATCAGGTACAGTTTTACTCGAAAGTCCATTCAGTGACTTGGTGGCCATCTTGGTAAAGTCTCAGGGCATCTATTTCTAGTCATACTTGACCTGAGAAAGACAGAAATCTCCAAAACTGTTTGTCAATCTGTTTTAGAAACCCACAGCACTGTTCAAAAGTCTTAAACACAGATGTTTCACAAAAATGTTTGTCTTAAGATGGTTATTTATGCTTTATATATTTTAAGTGTATCAATAGGAAATATCAATTTTAGTTTTCCAAGTATTCCATTGCAAATAGAATAGAACAGAAGTAGAAAAAGGAGTCCTGCAACAGATGGCATGGCCCCCACAGAGCCCGGCTCTCAACATCATTGAGTCATTCTGAGATTACATTAAAGCCGCCTTTTCAATGCCTCTGAAAAACGACAGACGATAGAATTGGAAGTCATTCATTTCCAATGGAGAGTCACACAGGTGCTTCGTGGGGATTCAACCATCTCCGGGTGCAACATTTTCTCATCTGCTTTGAGCTTCGGCTGCGTTTAAATATTTCAACTTGTGCAACTAGTCTGTATGCGACTGCCCGACCGGATGTGATGTATAGATTTGAAACTATCCGCACGGAATGAGAAATATCAATGAGGACCTAAACTTAATTGTTAATGCCTGCTACTTCTGTATTTTGGAATTATGAATGTAGAAGTCAGAAATGATTATTTACGTTGCAAATACATAGCAAAAAGCTTTTGTAATTACATTTAATGTGTGATTAAACGTGTACATATGTCTTTTTTTTTTTGCATGCGTACGACCTACATATTTAAAATTACATCTATGAATTTCTACTTCCTTAAGAGACAGATAAAAATGAGGCAGCCTAGACACATAGAACTGTGATAAGTTATCCAAGATGGTTGTGTAGTATTTTATACGTAAATAATTAGTTTAAGAGTCTTGGTCATGTTCTGCCACCATTATATGTAGGATAAATGACAAAAGATCAGATTAGAAATCTCAATAAAAATTGTCCACCATTCAATATGTAATACAATAGGCTCAATGTATCTGCTCACAATTTATATGTAAAGAATTTTAGCTCAAGAAGGGAATTATGATGAATTCAGGGAATACTGAAAGAATTAAGGTGTCTGATCACTCGTCGACCAGCGCTGAGTTGATGTGATGCATCTGTAAACTCTTTAGAGTAATACTATTCTCATGGCCATTGAAAAAAATATTACAAATATGTTGAAATATTGTTTGAGCACAGAGTGTAGATCTTAAGAATCAAGTGACGAGATTATTTACTCAAAATATACCACAGTCAAATTGTCTTTGAATACAAACAAGACTTTATTGCTAACCTACAACATAAAAACTAAACTAACACACATATACAATCATAAAATCAGGTTGGTGAGTGAGCTGTAACAAAAGTTGGATGGAAATGGCCTGTAACAGAGAAAATTTTACATTATGTAGTCTATAGTCCCTGAGGATCATTAATACATCATTTAGTAAACATCAATTTGCAATCGGATTACCAAAAGTATTTAAATAAAACACCAGCAGAAGTTTTTAGGTGTACTTGCATTTCATTGGTTGCTTTGGTTCTTTGGCTGCATATGAAGAAAGTTCTGTTTGTGCTCCTTCAATGTTTTGGACTTCTGTTTAAGATCATGGAATGTCTTTATCTGTTGAGTCAATGGATGGGTTATGGAATTACCAGGAATAGCTCCGGAAGCGAGGACTCCCTCAAGGGAGAACTCGGAACTTCCCGGGAAAGAGGTCAAAGTGTGTGAAGGCCGTAGAGCAGAGAGAGCGGGGTTGTCCAGTGAGTTCTTTTAACTATTTCTGTTTGGTCACACCCCGAAGAGGCTTTAAGCCTTTGTGTAGTTTCTCTTACTCTTCTTCTGTTTATAAGCTCCTCAGATCTTAAACTTAGGACAACCTTGCCAACAACTGTGCAGAAGTGTACCTAAAAGATTTGGTGCTATTTTAAAAGCAAAGGGTTGTCACACCAAATTAGTTTTTTATATATGTTTATTGGACTTGTACGACATTAAGTGATAAATAAAAATTATTCATTGCATTATTTATGAAAACATTCTCACAGTATAAAATGTATCTGCCTAAAACTTTTGCACATTACTGTTTGTTACCAATAAAATCTGAAAACAATAGTAACATAAATTTTGTCTTTTCAGGCCAGGAATAACAAGATTGTAGACCCAGGAACATCTCCTACTTGGCAAAATCCTGATAAGCATCAAAGACCAGGTGATGTATTTGCAAATAAGGTGATACGTTTGTTAATTTAATTGAAAGGCAGTATATGGTCGCAAAGTTGAACTCATTATACTGTGTTTGTTTCCTTGTATCCTCAAAATTTGCCAACTTAACCTGGAGAGAGGTGAAAAAGGAAACCAAGAATCTATTTGCCAGTGAATTAATTTACGAAGGGATAAAACAGATTCCCTAAATGATGATAATGATAAATAAGCATCTTGAACGTTTCAGCAGCAGCTGCACTGATATTTTCCTTCTGCGCTAGCGGCCCTAGAGATGGAATTCACCAGAGAATAATTGGAGCATGTATTCACTCATTTACTTTAACTTAACGAAGCAGGCCCGTGTACAGCAGCACAGTGCCGGTCCTCTGATAATAAATAATGACCTGTCAATTATTCACAAGTCTTTCAGAGCGATCTGCGGTGCATTACCAAGACGCCGTCTCCTGCAGAGATGCACACACAAACACACATACGCTTTGTTCTATCTCTCACATAGACACACACAAACACACATATGCTTTGATCTGTCTCTCACATAGACACACACAAACATAGACAAACACACTTCTGCACCTTCTCTATCACTCTTTATATGGTCATATCTCTCTCTTTCTTTCTCACTAACCCACACACTCATACCAGGGGTGTCGGAACCACTTTTAGCCTGCTTAACCAATCTTAGCTGGCTGAAATAAAAATTATGTGCCTCTGCTGCTTACATTTATGTAAAGAAATCGTAAAATCGGTGCACCATTGACAGTTATAGCTGTTTAAGTGATTTGTTGCATTATATTTTTAATATCTTGATCTTTATTTTTAATATCTTTATGATAAATGAATGACATTTCTGAAGAGCTCTACTACAGACTCGACCTATAGATTAAATATAATTTAGGATTCCCACACCTTATGACCAAGATATTTCCATGACTTTTCCATGATTTTTCCATGACTTATCCAATTGTTCATTATTTCTGAATACTTATTTAATTGATACACTCACAAATAGCTATTTCTAGATATATTAATATATATATATATATATATATATATATATATATATATATATATATATATATATATATATATACATATATATATCTCAATGTCAAATCATTGTGGAATGTCAGCACAGCTAACTGATATTCATGAGCTCCGCCTTCTCCATGTAGTGGTGTCACAACCTGCCTAAAAAAAGCCCTAAAGCTCATTCCACCACCACTACCACATACACAAACTAAAATAGTCCCCCCTACTCTGACAATGTCACATCCCAAAAATCCACATACTCTGACATCAGTGTGTACAGATGGAGCTGTGTTTCCTAATTGAAGGTGTTAAGTGGACAGCTTCTTGCCGGAAGACACGTTTAATTAGTGGATGCCAGGGGAGACATGGAGGCAGACAGACACTATAAAATGTGAAGGCAGTGGGACACTTAAATGTCGCTTGCGTCTCACTCCGTGACCAGACACAGGCTGTTCACTCTCATGTACACAATTATATTGGCACTCTGTTGACGGGACACTCATTCCACACTCCAGCCCTCCATGATTGAGCACCGAATCCTGTTGTTCACACACCTGCGGCCCAGGGAACACACAGATTGATGCCCTTCTGCAAACAACTTTGATTAGGATGGGTCACGTTTGTTTCCAACACTTAACCAAACCGGTAACACTTTATAATAACTGCACGCTATTAATCATTAGTTAAGCATTAGTAAACAGTTAATTCTTCATTTATAAAGCATTATTAAACATTTATAAGCAGTTTATAAATACAGCTATAAATGCTTTATTCTTGATTTATAAGAGTATCTATAATGCATTTAATAATTGAATTTTCATACTTTATTAATGATCAATTTATTATTTATAAATGAAGTATTTCGTCATTTACAAACCAGTTATTTAGGTGTTGTCAGTGGTTCATAAGATCACTTATAAAGTGCAAGTAAATGATTAATAAACTATTTAAATGTACATTCATTCATCTTATTTTTCAGACATATAGTGATGGTTACTTTGTGTGGTAATAAATGATTTATTAACATGTATTTATGCTGTAATGCATGGTTAATTCAGGTAGTTATAAAGCATTTAGTAGTGGTCAGTTAACTATTTTTGTGAGCTAATCTAAAGTGAGGACTATTCATGCCTTATAAAGCATTTATACAGGAGATTTAAAGGCTAAGTTATCTTCTAAATGGAAAAAAAGGAAACAAACACAATAAGGAAACAAACACAAAAAAAGTGATTCAGAACATAGAAATATTTATTTCACGACGGAAAAAATAAAACTGTACAACTGTACATTTGACATAAAATGAAAAATAAATCTCTGCAATATTATAGAAAAAAAATTCCTGTACATCTCCCAAAACATAAAGTGCAGTAAAATTAAACTAGGACACTGCAGTCTCATATATAAAAAATATATATACATTTCTGTAGTGTAAAAAACAATTTACCAGTGCAAAAATACTACTTGTTGTTAAAATTAAACAACAATAACAATATATAAAAATATTTCACAGAGTAACTACCTCAGTACAAACTTTAAAACATTTGAAAACAGCAATGCAGATCGTGAACAACTTTAGTCTGATTGACTGTGAAACCTTCCCCAGATCCTAGGTCAGTTCATTTTTGTTTAAGGGCAGCAGCTTCCCAGATGCCTTAAAGGCTTTGATAGTATCTTCTATAGCTGGATCCTCTTGAATTGCAGCGGCACATTCTGTGGCAAACACACTAAGTTTAACCTGACTGCTGGGGTTTTTAAGGAGTTCTTTAAATTTGCTAGGTGCAATGATGTACAGCTCTGCGATTGGAGCATTGACCACGACTGTGTTCCGGTCCACCCCAACATGCTTGAAAGCCGCTGACATTGTCCCTCCTCTACTGAAGTGTCGAAGAATTTTTTTGTATCGTGCCACCACCTGCTGTGGTGTTTGAGCTGTAATTCAGAGAACATAGAATGAGTGTTAATATTTGGTTTTATTCTTATCACACACACTTTGACACACACGCACACACACACACACACACACACACACACACACACGCACACACACACACACACACACACATACCTTTGACTCATATATTGTTTCAATCTACAGTATGATACATTCTACAAACATTCTACAACTGGTACAGAAACACAGCAGACCACCTCAGTAACATCCAGACAATCAGTTCAGTTCAATGTTAAAGTAAAACCTATGAATTCGGAGTTGTTCATTATGCAGTCGTGTGCAAATATTTATTTTTCATTTGATTTAATATTTTGCAATGAGGATCTGATTTATTATATAGCTTGAACTTATGATTGAATGCAATAAATACAACTTCACAAAGTCACACTCATATTTCTTTTACATAGATTTAACAAAACATTCTAAAAAAAAATTGAAGCTGATGTAGATGGTCTACCAGGTTATTCCTCTGAATCTCCAATGCAATTATTATGGTACACACACAGTGTGACAAGCAGTGGCAAACTAAAATCCCAGTGAGTGGAATAGCATTCTAACCTCTTTGACGTGTTTTTGTTTCCATTTTCTTTGACTTCTTCCCATACTTTTTCCCTTTCCCCTTCTTTTTCATCCTCTTCTTCTTCTTGTCCCCTCTGATGAGGATGTAGAGGAGGAGTCAGACATGGTGTCTGAGGAAGAGTCAACTGAGATGTCACTAGAGGATTTTGAAGACAAGGGACTCGTCTGGCTGGAAACTTTGTCCCCTTTTTAAGAGCTGTTAAAATGGATACATATACATACATAAAGCTCACATCTTGCATCACATGGTACACAGGAACACAAAGCTTAACTCACATAATAAAACTCAACTGTACTATAATTTGAATAAATGTTGTGTGTTGTAAGGCTTACCTGATGCCAGTTGTTCTTTAAGATAGTCTCTTTCCTTGGTCAGCTCTTCAATCTTCTCTTTTTGCCACTCTACTCTCAGCTTACACATCTCCAACTCATGAGATTTTCTTTTGTCTGCTAGATGTGCAGTGGGGGCCGTGGAGACACCTAATTGAAAGTAACTGTGCATTATTGAATGAACTGAGAATGTTAAATTTACTTTCTTGTTGTCTAACAAACTCTCATCCCGCCCGCCACTATACATTAGACAATGAGAGTCAATTAAAGAAGTACATTTTAAAAAAAATAATGACAACATTTATCCATGTAATACATTTTTAAGAGTAAGGTTTAAGTTGCATAGTAATGTATGTACATTCTGTCAAAAAGTATTGCATCTCAAGAACATCTTTTTTACAATTGTTAAGTCCTTTTGGGACAGTGGTTGAAGACAAAATAATAATAATAATAATACCTGCCTTTGACGATCACAGTGTTAAACGTTTTGGACAACAAAAATATTGAATTTATGTGTAATAATATGTTGATTTTAGCCAAGTGTTACCTACACAAATATAGATTTGTTTAAGTTTCGTTTTGTTTTCGTAATGTTTTGCGGCATTTAAAACATATTTTAAATTTTTATTTCAATCCTTAAAACAAGTAAAAAGGAGGAGTGCTTTAATTGAAACGCTCTAAATTAATCGCAATATATATGGATTAATCCCTCTCCGCTGAAGTGTAATTTATTTAGTTATAATTTGCTTTTCATATTATTGTCATTTCAATTTTATTTATTTATTATTAGGGCTGTTGTTTACTTATTTTATTTTATTATGTTGTTTACGATTTACTGCTTGTCTTAGAGTTTAACAACGATATTATGTTAATGCCTGTTCATTATTTGAAATTATATATTTTTAAAAAACAAACAAACAAAACAAAACAAAACAAAAACACCGCGCTCCCGCCCCCCTGTGCGTCCCCGGTGTCAGGTCCTCTAACCATAGACAGTAAAAGCAGTAGAGACTTGCTAGCCATCATCAATAGTCTGTGCCAGTAATAAGAGTAACCTACTCACCAGTAGTGCCACTGACGGACGTCTCGTCCAGTGCATCCATCTCCACGCTAGCATTCCTTTTGGACCGGGTCCGCACGACTTTTCGACTTTTGTCGGAGTTCTCCATGTCATAAATAACACACGCCTGGTGGGCATTCACTAAAGTACAGGGGTTTCAGTACAGCGACGCACAAGGGGCGTGGCCATGACATAAAACAAATGCGCATTATAGTGCCTTCTTTCCGCGGGCTTTTCATAACAGCGACAGAAAACTGATGGAACAGCCATGGAGAATCTAAGACAAAATAGGGAAATCGGTAAATGTTTTTGTTGATGCAAATTTTGAATTAGGAGAACGCCTACACTACCACGTCACATTTTTACGCTGTACTGAAACCCCTGGAAATAAGTGACTGCCCACGCTGGTGCGCTACTCTTTTGTCCCCTGTTGATGACGTATGAAAGCGCAAGTTTTCCTTAGTTTGTCCCAAATTTTTACGTATGAAAGCGAGATTTATCCCGCCCTTCAGATCATAAACTAGCTGTCACCATTAAATCGCCACTAAAGCAATTGTTTAATGTAAAAAATGAGCAGATTAACCAGGCTAAAGAAGCTTATTAATGAGCCCAGCTCTATAATGAACACCCTAAAACTGATTAAGTTGCTTCAGAAAAGGAAACTGCTAAAAACGAAAATGAAATGCAGAAAATGTAATCACGAGATGAAAATGAAGAAAAGGACACACATCGGAGATCAATATGCTTGGTAAGAAAAAAATGAAAAAACTAAAACAATATATATACATATATATATATATATATATATATATATATATATATATATATATATATATATATATAATTGAGTTAATGTAAAACCATTTGCAACTAAAATGCATAATAAAGATATTGTATTAATACCCTTTCTAAAAACAGTATTTTATATATTTTTTACAATAGGATTTGTCGACAAGCAGCACATCAAGGAAGGGCAAAACAAATTTCTGTCAGGTACAAATCTATTTTCAGTGGATCAAAGGTCTCCTTCAGTAAGTGGATTTATGTACAGGTAAGCAAGTAATAACAGTTTTTGGCTATTATAAATATATATATATATATATATATTCATCATAAACTCACTTTGTTGCTGTTCTCTTTGTAATTTCCATAAAATGTTCAATTTTTTAAATAATGCAGATAATTATATTACATTAAGACGTTCATAAACATTGGGCTACTTGTTCTATTTGCCTTTAAAGGTTTTATCAGGGTCTCCGGTTACGGCAGATAGACATGATGGATGACAGTATTGCAGGCAGTTCAGCAACTCTTAGTAAAATGGCAAAGAAAATAAGGGATGTCTGTGTCACAGCAGTGGAAAGGATGAGAAGGCGTACAGGCCAGCAGATTGGTGGAAGAAGGGAGTTTGTTGTGATCGACGAAAGCCATTTTCGGCACAAAAGAAAAGTATGTTGTAACAATATCGACTTTAAATAAATGTTAAATATAGTTACCAAAGTTATTTTTATTATAATGTACCAGTTTATGTCTGTGTTTGTTGTGTTTTTTCTCCATTAGTATGGTAGAGGAAGAATGGCTGGTGGGTGGAAAAGAAAGAAGTGGGTCTTCGGGATGTTAGGTGTGAGGCATCATCAGCACCATAGATCTGGAAAACCTATTCTACGCCTTCTGGAGAGAAGATCTCGAAGTCATCTAGTCCCCTTGATTAGCGATCATGTGAAGCCTGGGTCATCAATTATAAGTGATGAGTGGCGTGCCTATCGCATACTCCCTGCACTAGGGTACAACCATCACACTGTCAACCACAGCAGGTGGTATGTAGATCCCCACACTGGTGCCCATACCCAGCATATTGAGAGGGCCTGGAGATCCTACAAGGAGCAGATCTGGAGGCTTAGGGAAATCGGACTGAGAGTTTGCTTACGGACCACCTTGCAGTGATTGAATGGAATGAATGGCTGGCAAAGAAACACTATGATGGTGCATTTGGCAGACTGATTCATGACATTTCTAGAAAGTACAAGTAGTCATATTCAGTCACTGTAACCACTATTTTGTGACTCACTGTTTGAAATGAATTTTCACTCAGCCATGAAACCGAAACAAGAAAACCTACTTACTACACAAAAATATTTTGATTATTTTCTTAAATTTGTTGTTTATTTTTGTTAGTTTTGTTGCTTATTTTGTTGATGTATATTCATTTTGTTGCTAATTTTTTATTTATATTTACTTATTTTGTTGTTGTTCATTCTTATTTGCTTTTTATTCATTATATTGCAGAAGTTTATTTTTCATTTCATGTCAAGTGTACAGTTGTACAGTTTTATTTTTTGCATCATGAAATAAATATTTCTATGTTCTGAATCACTATTGTGCTTGTTTCCTTTTTTTCCATTTAGAAGATAACTTAGCCTTTAAATCTCCTTTATAAATGCTTTATAAGGCATGAATAGTCCTCACTTTAGATTAGCTCACAAAAATAGTTAACTGACCACTACTAAATGCTTTATAACTACCTGAATTAACCATGCATTACAGCATAAATACATGTTAATAAATCATTTATTACCACACAAAGTAACCATCACTATATGTCTGAAAAATAAGATGAATGAATGTACATTTAAATAGTTTATTAATCATTTACTTGCACTTTATAAGTGATCTTATGAACCACTGACAACACCTAAATAACTGGTTTGTAAATGATGAAATACTTCATTTATAAATAATAAATTGATCATTAATAAAGTATGAAAATTCAATTATTAAATGCATTATAGATACTCTTATAAATCAAGAATAAAGCATTTATAGCTGTATTTATAAACTGCTTATAAATGTTTAATAATGCTTTATAAATGAAGAATTAACTGTTTACTAATGCTTAACTAATGATTAATAGCGTGCAGTTATTATAAAGTGTTAAGGTTGTAAGAATGTTTACACTTGATGAGAACATTGAACATTCTTAAGAAGACAAGCTAGTGGAAAATAGACACCTTGCTTCCGAGAGCTCATGTACCCTTAAAAATCAACACCAATTACTGACAAGTGCCCTGCCCCATCAGACATTTTTTTATCAATTCAGAGTGAATACATTTCTTTCTAGCGCTACTGATAACACATTGCATGAGCAACCTCCGAAACACAGGTTCTGGTACAGAGGCAACCAGGAAGTAACTGTGTTCATAAAAACAATAGTGAGCAAAATTCTGAGGATGCATTTTCACTCAAAATTACTTTTTTACTTAATTGATGGTAAGTTTTAGGTGCTGGAGTTTTGATTAGGGCATGTGGTGACAGTAAGTCATAATGGACATCTAAAAACACAACTCACTTTTGGCGCCACTTTGGACATTTCATTCAGAAACTTTAGCTCAAACTTGTCCATATATTCAACAACACTTTCAACTTCAGCCACATAGAACATAAGCATAGAACATTTTCAACCTACTGTTGATGAACAGGTTTTGTCAATATGGCCCTAGAATTTTATAATCTGTAAACAACATGCAAAACACAGCATATGCTTGTGACCAGCTGTTATGAATGGAGGCAGCGAAGCAGACGAGGAGATGCGGATCCAAAAGCAGTTCAACTTTATTAGAAAAATAAACAAGGCGGGTACACAAAACACGGGAACAAAGGAAAAACCCTCAATGGGGAAATAAAACATAAAACTAGAAAACACGGGCAGGGAACACATACCAGGCTAGCAACAACATTCAACGAACAACAAGGAGTGAACAAAAAGCAGGGCTTAAATACACAGGGAGTGATAACACAAATGATAAACAGGTGTGAACAATGACACAAAATGGCAGTGAAGATGGCAGGAGCATTCTGGGAAGTGTAGTTCTTTAACAAAGACAAGTGAACACCAAGGCTAACACAGAGACTAAGGAGCTACACAAGGGACAAAAGTGAAAACTAAGGAAAGCAAAGGTGACAAAAATGGCAGACAAAGGGCAACAGTGAAACAAGACAAGGAATTCCTAACATAGCCCCCCCTCAAGGATCGGATTCCAGACGATCAAAATAACATAAAACAAAACAAAAAATGTCCATGACTGGGGGGGAGCTTGAGGTGGGCAGACAGACCAAGGGGGCAACAACGGGCAGACAGGCAGTCCAGGGGGCAATGAGGGGCAGATAGACAGTCCAGGGGGCACAGAAGGCAGGCAGGAAGTCCAAGGGGGCACAAAGGGCAGGCAGGAAGTCCAAGGGGGCACAGATGGCAGGCAGGAAGTCCAAGGGGGCACAGATGGCAGGCAGGAAGTTCAAGGGGGCACAGATGGCAAGGACAGGTTCAGGTGGTCTGGGAGCTGGCCACCGGGCAAGGACAGGTTTGAGGGACCTGGGAAGGGGCCACAGGACAGGGACTGGGTCAGGAGGCCTGGGAGGAAGCCACAGGACAGGGACAGGGTCAGGAGGCCTGGGAGGAGGCCACAGGACAGGGACTGGGTCAGGAGGCCTGGGAGGAGGCCACAGGACTGGAACAGGGTCAGGAGGCCTGGGAGGAGGCCACAGGACAGGGACTGGGTCAGGAGGCCTGGGAGGAGGCCACAGGACAGGGACTGGGTCAGGAGGCCTGGGAGGAGGCCACAGGACAGGGACTGGGTCAGGAGGCCTGGGAGGAGGCCACAGGACAGGGACTGGGTCAGGAGGCCTGGGAGGAGGCCACAGGACGGGAACAGGGTCAGAAGGCCTGGGAGGAGGCCACAGGTCAGGGACAGGGTCAGGACCCCTGGGAGGAGGCCCTAGAGGCGGTGACCTGGAAGGCTCTGGCGGCGGAGCCGTAGGAGGCTCTGGAGGCGAAGCCGTTGGAGGCTCGGGAGGCGGAGCCGCAGGAGGCTCGGGAGGTTCGGGAGGCGGAGCCGTAGGAGGCTCGGGAGGCGGAGCCGTAGGGGGCTCGGGAGGCGGAGCCGTAGGAGGCTCAGGAGGCTCTGAGGGTGGAGCCGTGGCAGGCTCTGGCTCGCTGGCCGTGGCAGGCGTGGGCTCTGGCTCGCTGGCCGTGGCAGGCGTGGGCTCTGGCTCGCTGGCCGTGGCAGGCGTGGGCTCTGGCTCGCTGGCCGTGGCAGGCGGAGACTGGGGAGCAGAAGCCTTTCCTCTTCTCCTCCGTCCTCTAGGACGGGCATGACCATTGGCGCTGGCTTTTGGTCAGTCCTGGCTATTGGAGTTGGCCCGGGAACGGCTACAGGCGCTGGCTCAGGGACGGTCGAGGCTACAGGCGCTGGCTCAAGGATGGTCGAGGCTACAGGCGCTGGCTCAGGGACGGTCGAGGCTACAGGCGCTGGCTCAGGGACGGTCGAGGCTACAGGCGCTGGCTCAAGGACGACCAAGGCGACAGGCACTGGCTCACTGACCTCTGAGGCTTGGGTTCACTGACCGTGGCTGACGAAGGCTCTGGTTCGCAGACCGGGGCAAGCGAGGGCTCTGGCTCGCTGACCGTAGCTGACGAGGTCTCTGGCTCGCAGACCGGGGCAGGCTCTGGCTTGCAGACCGGGGCAGGCGAGGGCTTTGGCTCGCTGACCGTAGCTGACGAGGGCTCTGGCTCGCTGGCTGTGGCAGGCGTGGGCTCTGGCTCGCTGGCCGTGGCTGACGAAGGCTCTGGCTCGCAGACCGTAGCTGACGAGGGCTATGGCTCGCAGACCGGGGCAGGCGAGGGCTCTGGCTCGCTGACCGTAGATGACGAGGGCTCCGGCTCGCTGGCCGTGGCAGGCGTGGGCTCCGGCTCGCTGGCCGTGGCAGGCGTGGGCTCCGGCTCGCTGGCCGTGGCTGACGAGGGCTCTGGCTCGCAGACCAGGGCAGGCGAGGGCTCTGGCTCGCTGACCGTAGCTGACGAGGGCTCTGGCTCGCTGGCCGTGGCAGGCGTGGGCTCTGGCTCGCTGGCCGTGGCAGGCGTGGGCTCTGGCTCGCTGGCCGTGGCAGGCGTGGGCTCTGGCTCGCTGGCCGTGGCAGGCGTGGGCTCTGGCTCGCTGGCCGTGGCAGGCGTGGGCTCTGGCTCGCTGGCCGTGGCAGGCGGAGACTGGGGAGCAGAAGCCTTTCCTCTTCTCCTCCTCCGTCGGGCAGACGAAGTGGACCGTGCAGGCTCACTGACCAAGGCAGGCGTGAAAGGACGAACCACGGGTGAGTGGAGGGTTATTACTGTGGAAGGATTGGCAGAGTTCTCCTCGATGGCGCCCACAGTTAACGGCGAACCGCAGGCCAGCAGAGTCTCCTCCACGAACGCGGAGCGTCCAGCCACGCGTTGCCTGTGGCAACCGCTCCTTGAGCGCACTGTTCAGGCTCGCCCGGAAAAACCCCACCAGGTCGGAGTCAGGGAATTTGGTGGCACTCGCAATCGCGAGGAAATCGCGGATGTGGTCCTCCACCAGACGATTTCCCTGACTAAGGCTGAGCAGCTGACAGCTCGCTTTTCGAACCGCTGGATCCATGTTTGGTTGTTCGTTCTGTTATGAATGGAGGCAGTGAAGCAGACGAGGAGATGCGGATCCAAAAGCAGTTCAACTTTGTTAGAAAAATAAACAAGGCGGGTACACAAAACACGGGAACAAATAAAACATAAAACTAGAAAACACGGGCAGGGAACACATACCAGGCTAACAACAACATTCAATGAACAACAAGGAGTGAACAAAAAGCAGGGCTTAAATACACAGGGAGTGATAATACAAATGATAAACAGGTGTGAACAATGACACAAAATGGCAGTGAAGATGGCAGGAGCATTCTGGGAAGTGTAGTTCTTTAACAAAGACAAGTGAACACGAAGGCTAACACAGAGACTAAGGAGCTACACAAGGGACAAAAGTGAAAACTAAGGAAAGCAAAGGTGACAAAAATGGCAGACAAATGGCAATAGTGAAACAAGACAAGGAATTCCTAACACCAGCAATACTGGTCTTTCAAAAGAGAATAACATATTGCAGGGTGTCTTAATGGATCTTAAAAGTTCAGCAATCTATCTTATTGTCTGACAGATTAAACCGAGGAAAAACAAAGACAAAAAGATAAAGAAAAGGACCTACTTTGACAAGAGGTGCGACTTCTCCTGATGTTAATCCTCCATTGCAGAGCTAATGTGTGACATTTACTGCTGTGAAATCTATTATTTTTCACCAAAGTATTCTATCTTTGAGTGCAACAGCAGTCTTGGCAAGTTAGTGTTTTTTCTCTTTTTTTCCACGGACGATTGGAATCAGAGATGGGAGACAGCTGTTTGCTCCAATCTGTTGGCCAGTGGGATACATTTTCACATTCCTCTTAACCATAAAATTGAAGCTATCAAGGCTTCATTGGCCTCCTATTACACTTCAACCTGATGGTGTTTTATCATGTCATGCATCACTCCTTTCCTGCACTCTCCTCCCCTCCTTTCATCTGCATATATCTTGGTTTTAACTGGTAGGAATCTTATCTTTGATAGGATCCAAACTAGTTTGACTCAATCAAGGATTCAAATATTTGAACTGAGAATAATTGTGGCAACAGTGATTTTCTGAGGCATATGTGGTCCTGATAAGCTCAAAATGATGAAAGACACAATAGTTAGGCCTTGAGAAATTCAATGTCATTTTCCCTTACCCCAGCATGTAGAGTTTTCCAGACTGATCACACTGCGAATTCGGAAACAGTAGGATATAAGTTTCGCTGCTTAAATCAGTCTGTGCTTAACAAAATTCGAATCACTGCCCCCAGTGCCCAAAACCGGAAATGTTGTTGAATGTACAGGCACGTGTGCTCCAGTTTCCAATTGAAATGTCCAGAGAGGGGTGCCAAAAGCAAGTTGTATTCTTAGTTGTAAATGTGAAAGAGAATGCATATTTTATTAACTGTCCCCCAAACCCAAACTCTGCACCTAACCTTCAGTGGTTTATAAATGTAATTTTAGAGCGAAATTGCAACCTTTGAATCACGCTCACAATTGTTTATGTAATCGTGATTACTTCCTGGTTCCCACAGGACCATAACCTGTGTTTATTTTCTTCTTTGGGTTAACTACCCCTTGAAGAAGGCAAGAAAATTATTATACAATATGTTAAATAGTTTAATGCTCCATTTTTTTATGTACATCTTTAGTCAGTTTACCTCTTATTTTACAACTATTTGCAATGTTTTTTGAGACACAACAAATTTGGAATACAAAAAAATCATCTCACGTACATCAACACATGGAAATACCTTGAGGGAACAGAGAACCATGAATGACTGTACATCTGAGAAGAAATGCAATTTTCACTCGCTTCAGACCACAACAACAAGAATGCCAAATGTCCTCTTTGTGTCAGCATCATTAAAGCTCTGTAAAGGACATCCAGTGGCTGGTGGTTAACGCTAACCCTCAAAGATACAAGGATCATTGAACGTCATCCTTGATGTTTGCATCATCTGTCTCCTTCCCTCCTCTTCATAAAAAATCACTCTTTTGGAATGGGAATTTTTTATGACATCTGCCCATCAAGCGTATAATACCAGGGGTAAAGACAACAATTGAAACAAAGGCAGCAAATAAATCTAATTAGCAAAAAATGTGCTCATGCGCCTGTAGGTCGAGGATTAGACAGATGTTGTTATGTAATCTATCCTCGTCAGAAACTACATTTTGACTTTTGTTGCAAATGACTGTGAATTTTACGTTAAACCTGGGGGTTTATCTTGCGACGTATAGCAATCTGTTCTTCCCTTCAATGTTTCCTGTTCCCTCTCTCTCTCTCTCTGGCTCTTTTACATACTTTTGGTTACAGGCGTTTGTTAAAGAAAGGTCAACTAAAGATGCTGGTTAGAAACCCTGTCACTCAAAAATACTTTGATCACTTTGAAGAACTGTTTCACATCTGTGGCCCCTCTCAGAGGCCCTTAGTTCTGTGTGTGTAAGAAGTATATTGTTTGTTAATTTACAATTGTGAAAACCACAATTTGCTTATAGTGGTATTTGACAATGCAAAAGTTTTCAATGTGTATTGTGTGATTTTCAGTGCATTGCTATGTGGTTACTAGGGTGTTCAGTGTGATTGATATGCAGTATTGGGGAAACAACTTTGAAACTGTAGCTTCCCAAGCTACAAGCTATTTATTCGTAACTTGTTAAACTACAGTCAAGCTGCTCTTTTAGTACAGTAGTTTAGTTGTTTACTTTTAGTACTGAAAAAGCTACACTAGTGGGAGAATAGCTGAGCTACAGTCATGCTACTAAACAATGTAGATAAGGTAGTAGCATCACTACTTGTAGTGAGTAACTCCCATAAACTGTTTGTTATGACATTGCTATGTAGTTGATAGGGTGTTCTGGTGGTTTCTAGGTGGTTTCTTACAGGCCCAAGTCAAAACAGCCCACCCCAAATTCTCTAGGATATTCTGGTCCCTAGTTATGAATTGGAGCCCTCCTTCAAATGTGCAATTTGAGATATTTTTACATTCAGACAAAGCACAAACAGTGTGGGATGAGTTAACCATGATGGGAGAAATGTGCCTCTAGTTGTTCCTTGCAGGGTACTTATGGTTAGGATTAGGTTTGTTGCGGAGTTATGGTATCTGCTGCCTCCCAGGAAAAAAACTGAGGCACCTTTGTACAATGGGTGAGTTTAATGATCCCTTTACACTCACAAATTACAACCATGCCTGACCATCACAAGAATGGTGGGCCTTTTTTTAAATGGATTCGACTCTATAAACAAAAGCCTCTTGGAATGTAGGCTCCAGAGATTTCTAGAATGTGAAGAGAACAAAAGCTATACATTTTAAACAGATGGGTGTAAACCGGAGGTGTATAAATTATCTATAATTGTAGGAAGAGTGGCATACAGGCACATCATATAGATGAATGTGTTTCCTCTCTGATGGATCTCGGCGGAGTGTCAGACAGCGCCAGTGGTCATCAGCTGTGCCTTGCCGACACCACTCAATAGAAGCAGACGGTCTTATATTTACATTCAAATATGTTTAGATCAAAATGGACCCCAGGGAGACACGCACCGTCAGACTGAAGTTTCAATTCTCACTTTGCCTCGGTCTCTTTCTCCTCGGGCCCTCTTTCTCCATCAGTCCCTCTCTCCCTCGCTCTCTCCCTCCCTCCCCCTTCCACACTGTTTTTTTTCTCTCTGTAATTCTTTCATTTGTTCTTACACTTCCTTAAACCCTTTCTTATTCCTCTTTTCTGAATCTATTAGTTCATACACCCACCTATCATCCATCCATCCATCCATCCATCTTTTTCTTTAAAAAAGTTAAAATCGAGGTTACCGTGAGACACTTACAATGGAAATGAATGGGGCTAATCTTTGGAGTGTTTAAAGGCAGATAACAAAATCCACATACTGAGGTAGTCAAAAACGCATGTGACCACATCATATTGTGAGGTGTAAATGGTAGTCCACAGTCAGATCACAGAGACGCATCTTAATACCGGATGTACATGGGGTCATGTTGAGACATGGAATGGGCTCTTTTGACGTGGACAGACAGCACCCACCAAGCAAACACCCAGAACTCCCTAAAAACTCCCTAGAAATAAATTTTCTTCAAAAAAAATGTAATCTAATTTACTATTAAAGTTCAACATCATAAGAGACAAAATGCTTTATAGTCATAGGTCAGCAATAGCAAAATATTTCCCTCTTTTCTACAACCTCCATTCAGGCACCATCTCCAATAGCTGTCATGTTAAAATCAATAATTTACACCATTGAGGATGTGAGGAGAGCTCTGTTCCTGTCAGGTGTGTGCTTGGCCCGTGACGGGTTTGACAGATGGATATGTGGGTTTATCAGACAGACCTGCGGACCATTTTCGAATCCCATATCAATTCCTTTTGCAATTAACGGCTGAACCGGGTGCTTAGCATGCTGGATCTGTTCAGATAAGGACTGATATGGACCCTATCTCATTAAACAGGAAATTGTCAAAACACTGGCCCTCTCTTTAACCCCCACTCGCTTAGCTCATTTGTGTGTGTGTGTGTGTGTGTGTGTGTGTGTGTGTGTGTGTGTGTGTGTGTGTGTGTGTGTGTGTGTGTGTGTGTGTGTGTGTCTTGACATGTTCATATTTGCATTCTTGATTGAAAAAGACTAGATAAAAGAATGACTGAGCAAGCCCACTGCATTATTGTATTTTATTAGACTGCGTATTTGTCTTAAAGGAATAGTTCACCCAAAAATAAATATTCTGTCATTATTTACCACCAACTGTCTTTCTTCCATGGAACACAAAAGGGAGAAATTTAAAAAGTCTTAATATGTCTTTTTTCTGTACAATAAAAATGAATAATGTTGCCAAGCTCCAAAAAAGACAAAAAGCACACCATAAAACCCATTAATTGTAATCAATACAACATGTGCACTATGTTCCATGTTTTCTGAAATCAAATCAAATTAAGTGATATAATGTATGCATAAATATTGACAGAATTTTCATCTTGGGGTGAACTAATTCTTTAATATTACTCTTAGGCCATACACACACTACAAGACAGAAGCTTGTCACCTTGCACACATTTAAAGACTTGCAGTTTCTTGTTTTCTGATGTGTTGATACACACACAGTATGCAGTACAAGAGAACGTTTTTAAAAGTCTCTGTTCTCGGTGCAGGTAAATGCTGTTCCAGTGTGGTTGAGTGGCGTAAACATAGCAAAATCAATTCATTTAAAAAAAAAAAAACATATTAGTATGGACTTGGCCTTAATCTTAGTCTTGGTCATAGTTTCAGTATTAGTTTTGGTTTTATTTTTGTTGTTGTTATTTCCTTTGTCTGAGG
The DNA here is from genome assembly GCF_025860055.1 of Xyrauchen texanus. Classification (NCBI taxonomy): domain Eukaryota; kingdom Metazoa; phylum Chordata; class Actinopteri; order Cypriniformes; family Catostomidae; genus Xyrauchen; species Xyrauchen texanus. The sequence continues at coordinate 10,446,135 of NC_068309.1, forward strand.
TGCAGATTCAATTAAACTGTCTGCATTCTCAGGATTATTGGAAGTTTTGGTTCTCCATGCAGACTAAAGTCTATTTAGCTGCCAGGTCTGCTCAGATAAAAGATGAGACAGCTGGCACCACAGCATCCAGAGAGAGATGGCCTTGTGTGATCTTTGAATGCCAAGTCCTTTTATAATTCCTATACTCTTTTGCAACTTGGTCGCTCTTTGCTGCATTTTATGATCAACATATTGAACCACACACTATGGCTGAGTTATGTATTTGGCAGGACAATTCCCTTAGCATCACAACACACAATTTGATTGCAAGGCTGTGGAAGAGAGTGGATTAATATTCCAGCCACAATGAGGATTTCGTTTCCAGCATTACCATTAGAAAATGAAAAAAAACAGGCCATCTCCACTTGTTTTCAAAATGGCCCTTCCACATAGCTCTGGATGATCATATAATTTGCAGACTTAATTGGAAATACAAATCCCAATGCACACAACATTAGGGAGAGCTTTAATCCACACCTCTGCGCTTGATGCATGATGACACATTGCAAATGTGCAGGGTCAGCCATGTCACTTTTAAATATCACAACCTCCTGAGGGGCCCAATTGGAACCAGGAGACAGTAAGAGTATTAAAATCCTGCTGCAGCTCCCTCTCTCCAAACAATTACTCTCTCTCTCTTTCTCTCTCTCTCTCTCTCTCTCTCTCTCTTAATATAATTCTCACTCTCATTCTGTCTCTATTGCTATCTCTCGCTCACTCTCACTGTTGGGTTTGTGGTCAATTCCTTTGCCTTTTCAAGTCACCAGCAGCTTACTCTTAATAGAGACATTGTATTACGTTTTTTGGGTTACAATGTTTTATCCTGCACTATTGAAATGTCTCTCTGATGACTTTTCTAACCTGGTTTGGATGGATTCCATGAAAGCCTTAGTTATTGTGGCATCATTTTAATTATCATAAAAAATGTATTTCGACCTGCTCTTTAAAGCCAAAGCAAAACTCTGGGTTTCAGTGAGGCACTTACATTGGAAGTGAATGAGGCCAATATGTAAACATTAAAATAATAATACTTATAGCCACAAGACATAAACAATATGTGTGTTAACATGTTTTTGTGTGATAAAATCACTTACTAACCTTTTCAATGTAAAGTTTTTATATCCATCTTTGTTGCCATAACGATGTTACACCAAAAAAACAATAATCCAGATATTTTAGTAGTCCATTGTATTGTACTCACTGTATCCTCGAAGGAGGGATGATTATACCACAAATGCTGTTGATTGAGCGTAGCTTGTATTGAAACTGGAATGTTCCTTCCTTAATGTACATACATTAAAAATCTATTAATTTACAATGCAGGACTGCTAAAACAGACTGATATCATAAAAAATAAAAGAAATCGCAGTCAGAAGGTCAAATATTTGTCTGCTAAAATCAATGTGTTTCTGAATGTCCAAACTGCTCCTCCCAGTGGCCAAATCTGGAACTAGTTCTTAAAACTTTCTTCTTAAATGGATGTGACATGAAAGGCGCAATCCGCCCGATGTCCGGAAACATTTGAGTAGTAATTACATTAATATGCTCCCAACCCTAAACCTAAACTAACAGCTTTCTTTCACTTCTTTGCATATGTGACATCAAAGACAAAACACAGGCAATTTTCAAAGCATGAACATTCGCTGGATGGTGGCACATCTCCAGAATTTGGCACATTAGGTCTGAATATGGATGGTAAAACATTCAGAACTCATGCGGATTTCCTGCGTGATCATGTTGGCTTAAACAAACAATGTTTACATTTTCTGAAAGCGCCACAGCTTACACTTTTTGGAGGAAACTACCTACAAATGACTCTGCATGTTAACCTGGGATAGTAGAGAATATTTTAACATCAAAAGAAATCACATAGAAGCTTTACATAAACAAAATCACAGAAAAAGGCACAGCCATCAAAGACATATGAAGATAACCAAGGTTTTATGGAATCCTAACAGGGCTAATAACTAAGGAATGCTGTGTTGGTGCACAATTGAACATTGATAGAGTGATATTTCCATGCTAGAATGGTGTTTCACTGGGTAGTCATTCTGTACCAAACAGCTGTGCTGGCTTTCCCTTCACATTAATATGTTTTTGCCTTCTTGTCATCAGAGCTGCAGGATTACATTGTTGGAACATAATGGCATTTAATCTGGATAAAGGCCTCTTTTTAAAACCGAGGGAGAATCTATCTGATGTGCCACCAGCCCTGTTTACATTTCAACACCTCCACACACATAATGCCTTATCAATAAACCACCCAGGCGTTGGCTGTTTTTATAATGGACTTGCGATTGCACGCTTTGGGTCCTAATTATCAAGGCAAACAGAGCTTGGCAGTCTTTCAAATGGAGGGTGGAAAAAGAGAAGGTTACAGGGGAGGGTGAGGGAAAAGACAGAATGGAGAGAGTAATACAGGGAATCAAAGAAAAAAAAACAGCCCTTTTAAACTGCCCTTTTAATAATAAGGCAGGAAACTGGCATGTTTTGTGAGATCACGAGCAGGATTCTTTATTAGGCCACCTGCAAAGAAAAGTCTTGTGTTGAAATTCCTGTTAAAAACAAGAAAAGCTGGATAAAATATAAGCACCATATCTCATGATGAGTTGAATTGGCTCACATGTCGTTATATCACATTTACTGTGAAAATAGGATTTAGAATATATGGTTAAACATTATTGGCTTTAATCTAAGAAGATGTTTTTTTATCTAGAGATATGATTACATGTGAGATGTATTTGGATTAGCATCAAAGCCACTATAAATAGAGATAATTTTCCATTCATCTCGTTATAATTCTTAGAACAAGGAATAAAGGCTGCTGATAAGGTGTTTATTACCTTGTTGGATATTTTTCAATGATTATACAATCCAAGCACATTTCCAAACTATGCTTTACTTTCTGAAGGAAATTTGAGAGGCGCTTACCTATGCAAAAGTCAATGCCATGATGCTAGGGTTGTTTTTGGTGGTTGCCAAGGGTGTTGTATGCCATTGATAGAGTGTACTGGGTGGTTGCTAGGTGGTGGCTTACTTGACCAAGTCAAAATAGCCAGTCGTCTCTGAATGACAGAATACTTGTCCCTGATGTAGGGAACGAGACGTTGTGTGGATGAAGTGACACTAGGCTCACTCCTGAGAGCCCCAGACATCTCTGATCTTTTAAGAAAAGGCCAATAAAAATTGGCAAGTGGAATTTGCATGCCACTCTCCTGGATATACGTGTATATAAGGAGCTGGAATGCATACACTCATTCAGGTTTCGCACTGAGGAGCTGAGACAAGGTCCCGGCTGATTCAGCGGGTATTTCAGTGTTGTGGCAGGAGGGACACAATGTCTCCTTCCCTCCATCAGGGAACGGAGGTTACGACAGTTACCAAGACTTTTCCCTTCTGTCACTCACTCAACGTTGTGTCGATGAAGTGACACTAGGGGTCCCTATGGAAAACGCCACAACTACTGAACTGTGATATGCCATAGCGATGGCGTCAATGACCCAGTGGCCGATCCTCTGTCTGGAGACAGCACTTCCTTTCTGGTGTCCACCACCAAAGCATACAAAAAGCTGCTCGGAGCTGATCGTGTCTACTACTGCAGATGGTAGGCCACTTAAGTCTTCCACATCCTGTCCAAGGGCCAGAAGTGGAGATTCAAGAGTTCTGGTCACGGGTGCCAGATTGTGCCCCATCCCTGAGAAAGAAGGTCCTTCCTCAGGGTAATTCGCCACGGAGGGGCAGTTGCGAGGAGCATGAGGTCCGAGAACCAAGTCCAGGTCAGCCAATAAGGAGCCACTAGGATGACTTGCTCCTCGTCCTCCTTGACCTTGCACAATTTCTGTGCAAGTAGGCTAACTGGGGGGAACACATATTTGCGCAGCCCCAGGGGGTTGATTCCCCAGTCAGAGAATACCAGAGCGGGCAGTGGGAGGTCCACCTGCGCTTGACCGAATCGACTCCAAATCAGCTGGACCACCTGGGGGTGGAGTCTCCAATCTCCCCTAAGCATGACATGCAACGACAGAGCGTCCGCTGTGCTGTTGAGGTGACCCGGGATAAGAGTGGCCTGCAACGACTTGAGTCGCTGGTGACTTCTGAGGAGAAGGTATTATTCATGTCTTTAGGACATACAGCCGAGGCCAAAAGTATCAGTGACATAAATTTTGTGTTTTGCAAAGTTTGCTGTTTCAGACCATTTCACATGTTTCTATGGTATACTGGAAAACAATGATAAGCATTTCATGAGTTTTAAAGGCTTTTATTGGCAAAAACATTCAATATATGCAAAGAGTCAATATTTACAGTGTTGACCTTTGAAGCGTATTTGGGGTTTCAATGAAAGTTCGTGTGGCATGGGGACATGGTCATGTGTCGGTCTGCGGGGAGAGAAACAGGTGTTAGGGTTAATTATGAACCAGGTGACAAGCTTTATCACTTTCTCTCTCTCACGCAGACCGACACATGACCACGTCCCCATGCTACAGTTTGCTAACTGGTTAGGTCAGTGGTGCTGTGCTATGCTATTAGCTAAGCTGTACTCTGTTGACAATATGGCATTGGCAGGTTGCGCATGTGCGGTAAATTGCCCCGGAAGGGTCTCTTTAGGACTTCCCGTGAACTTTCCAATATATGTAGCATATTTGATATGATTAATTTTCACTGCACTGGTTAAAATGTTGTGTACATTACCATCATTTGTAAGGGAAACAGTATGTGTGAGCTAGGAATTAAATTAAACAGTCCTATTTCTACATTACTATGCAAGGAAATTTATAATGTAATCAGTCGCGTTTGACAACCGTTATAATTTATATAAATGACAACTAGATTATATGTCTGAATAAAATTTTACACCATTAAATTCGGAATACAACATCTCGTTGTATCAGCTCACAATTTCTACTGTAGGGAATTAGCTTTAATAAGAGAATTATGATTAATTATCTTATTGGAGTAATATTATTCTCATGGCTTATTGACAATAATATTACACATATAGGTATTGCTTTGTAGCTACATCTTTTAGAAACAGGGATGAGATTAGTTATCAAAATATACCACAGTCAAAATATCCTTAAAAGGGAAACATGAATAATTAATTAATCATAACACGTTATAATTAATTATGAACATTTGGATCAGTTAATAGATTTAACATGATGTAGCTGAATTAATATTACAATCAATTTATCTGTTTGTCCAGCGAACACTCAGTATTGATCGTCTGTCAATTCTCAGAAAGGATATTTTTCATGGCCACGCCAAAATAAATCTTTCTTAGCATGGAGCTGAGATCGAATCGTTAAATATATGTTGATTTACAATCAGACCAGAATCACCTCGCAAGAATATACACAAAAGTTTATTTAACTAAAATACGAACACAAAACTAATCTAAACAAAGTCATGCACACAAATCACTCATACATTGGAAAGGGAAAAATAAAATTAAACCGGAACAGAATAGGGGAAATGAAGTTATGAAAAGAGTCACTTAACCATCTGAGGGAACCATCCATTTCTTAATTTAAAAGCCCCTTTGTTACAAAGGGGGTTTCATGTCTTATACTAAACTAAGTTCAGTTAGTTACTGGTACTATAATTGCAATTGCCTTGGCTGTTGAGAGAGCGCCCGGATGCAGTCGCAGGAGAAAAGCTTGATGGTTCCTTGGTTCGATGGTGTGGAAGTTGTAAACAATTTATTCTGTGTTGAATGAAGAAATTATGATGAACTATGGTGTTCATTGACTCGAGGTAGTTGCACATGGCTTGAGGTGTTGAGGCCTGCCACCTCATGGTCAGCACGACCAGCAGAAGAGGGTCAGGGAAAGAGAAAGAGTAAGAGGCAGGACATTTCTTTTAACTTCTGCTGAAGGTCCCTCCTCTTGAAAGTTTTTAATGAGTGCCCCTTTATGCTCTGATTAATATAGAAAGCATACAATGCATGCAATCAGAATTATATATATATATACCATTGTGCAGGATGTCACACAAGGATTAATTTGGTAGGAAACATTATAGTACATAATTTTACATTAGCTGCTAGTCCTGTCATAAGTCGTGCATAAAACAATATACTTTACAAGACAGTTGATGGTCATATACACAATGTCCTGGGGATATACAGTACATGTGAATTTATAGACAGTTTGTCTATAATTTAGTCAAGAAAAGTCTGTTGTTCTGGGCTTTGAGTCCATTTCTTATGGGGGAAAAGATTGCTCTGGCATGCAGCCAACTTCCCCCGCTTGGAATGTTACCGGGGGTCCACTCTTTGCTGGCCCAGTGGCAGCAAAGACAGTGTAAAGGCTTGATAATTATCAGTGGGGGAGCAGCCAAATCCTGACTGATAACGATCCATTCTTGCCTTATTAGGTTTTTCTGAGTGAATCTAGCTTTGAGAAAAAAACATTTAGCTAAAATAATTAAGGGATTAAGGAGCGTATTTCTCATTTTCTCAAGTATATCGGTTTTCTAAAAAAGGAAAATATCACATGGTTCTAAGCTTATGGTTCGCCATGCGCACTTACTAGACCGACTCATTCTAGCATTGAGAGCTGAGGAGTGCTCTCTCTCTTGCCCGCCCGCTTGCTTTCTGCACACGCAACCGTGCACTATATGTGTGAAGGCAAAATGTCACCTGAAGTGCTCTGCTCTCTCAACCAGAATTATAAATAACGTAAATTGAAGATTAACACATTTAAAATGTATAAAAACATTATAAAATATTTAAATACATACATGTTGCAATAAATTGTATTTATTGTAAATAAATTACCCCTCCACAGTGTCCTCTTTTTGGACAACCACAATATGGTCACCCTAATATATATAATTATGGCTCTTACAAGTGGGTCTCAACAGTAGTCTGTAGTGGTGGATTGTGAGATACCTCAGAGGAAGAGGCACATTAACATGTCATTTAAAAGCCAAATCATATGGCTAATGGCTCCATTTGCACTCACTCGTCTTTTCCATCTAGTTTCACAAAAACTGAGTTAATATAAGACAGATTGAGGGAATTCACACAAAAACAGATGGAGTGAGAGAGCACCCAGAGGACAAACTGCTATATTCTAGAGTTTGGCAGAGGGAAGAAAAGATGGATTTAAAAGCAAGCTTCCCTACAATGCCAGTGTATTTGAGAAAAGAAAGACACAGCCCTTTTTTATAAAGTTTGCCTAAAGGCTGAGGAAAACAGGAGTCTTCTCATTTTGAAGAGGAACATGAAGGTTGTAGAGGTGATTTTAAAGTGAACCTGGACTAGTGTGTTTGTAATTATGGGTCTGTTCCATCAGTGGCGCATGCTGCTGTATGGACGTACGCACTCTGTACATACCATGAGCACTCTGACTGACCTGAGAAATATTTACTCTCAGAATATTTCACCAATCATGAAATGTGTCCCAATTTGAGAATGAATAATCCTTTTCAGTCTGTTCTTTTCAGTGAATTGACCAAACGGGCTTTCAAAATGGTCTGAAATGATTTGTGATTCAGTACAATTCCTTCGGACTGCTCTCTTGCTGAATCATTTGGAGCGGTTTCTCACACAGTAAAACAGTATCGGGATCTTTACGAATACAGAGAACAAACAGTGCTGGACACAGTGAAAACTTTATTACAATCAACTGAAACAAAAGGCTGTCTTTTTGAGTGGTAACTTTGAGAAACTTCAGCTAGTGCTGTGGCATGTGAACAAGGGGCTGTTCAAAATGGACGTGTTTTTGCATATGCACATGCTGTTTTTCAATCGTTTTCCATGTAAACATTCACTAGATGGATGTCTTTTGACAACTGCATCATGTTTCACTGTTTTTAGCATCTCTCACGAGAGCGCTGCATTTTTAGAAGCTGTGTCAAGTAAAAAAGAACTTCTTCAACTGATAAAAACACTTCTTGCGACACTTTAGTTCTGCTCTATTCGTTGTGGTGCATTTCGTTTTTTTAGCTCGAAAATGTGTCTGTCTGAATGGTTACTGGAAGAAATTATTTAGCCAATAGTTATATGAATGCTATTCATATCCAAGAAAATAAAAGAAATGCTTATCTCAAAGTCAACAGAATTGATCTCTTTGGTGTTGTTTTTTGCATCAGAAACAAATTAAATCTCCCAGGGGAACAGGCCCTGGAACCCCCTAGATATAAGGTTTATTTGGCAGATTTCTGTGCGTACCCTCAGTTTGAATCCTGCAGGCACCCATGTGTTCCGTAGTTTCCTCCAGAGGCAGCATCTTCTGACAACATAGGCACGCTCGCAACGCAAAGGTTGTTCCAGAAGGTAGGTATCTTAATTATGCTGCCTTCTAAGACATATTGTTTTGGCCGATTTCTAAGGTAGCATAGTATGTATCCTTCCCCACTGGTGATCCCAGAATGCACTGTGATGAGCTCTGTGGAAAAATAAATCCAAGATGGCGGACGAAGCAAGATACATTTTTATTATAAATATACTTATAAAACATTCAGTACTGGAAAGTTTAGATAAAAAAGAAGGTAAAATGCTAGAAAATGCACAATTTTACCCTAAATGTGTGTTCTGTGTATATTTATGGTTAATATTAATTACAGTATCATGGGGTTCCTCTCGCATCACCTGCGTTAAAATCAGTTAAAGTCGAGTCTCCTCTGCGCTGCATGTTAGAAGCGCTATTTGAATAACGCATGGAGTTGCTGCCTTTGTAGAACGTTCCAAATCGCTCTATGTCAGTTAGGATGCTGCCATAGATGACAGCTGCCTAAGAAGTTTTGGAACAGAGCGTATGTGTCACTTTTATGATAACCAGAGCAGTTACTGAAGAACTACTTCCAAAACTATATAGAGATACAGTACAGGTATGAAAAGGAAACTTATCCTGATAGCACACATACATCAATAAGATGTGTGCATTTTCTTCTAGAAATGTGCATTTGGTCAAATTTTAGTGATGTATTTGTTATGGCCCTGGATGTTGATGCTAATTTTTATCCATCAGATGGCATTGTCTCTTTTCCAGGGTGGAGTCTAGGAACAGGTGCAATGAGTTTCCTGATGAGTCCTCGATTGAGAGGCTTATAAAAAGGCCATTCTCCCCAGTGTGTTTGCCACCTCTCACCAACACCTTGATTTGTTTCTGTGGATTTTTTTTTACTGATTTATTGTTCTTTCTTTTTTTTATTTCCTTTTCTTATTGCATATATTGATTATGTTTCTTTGACTAAAATAAATAATATTTTTTGTTCAAATCTCAGCCCTTTCATGTTACTCTGACTTGAGCTGGGTGGTTTGTAATATATTGAATAGTTATGTGACATATGATGTATTGTAGAATGATGTTTATCAGGTACTTGTACACAAATATGATGCTTAAAGTTAACATCCAATCATTATTGATCCAATTTTCCTATCTACAAATTCCTAGTCTAACTGTGAACAAATTATTGGTGCATGTAGTTCCAAAGAAAGAACATGTTTCTTTTCATATTCTTTCATCGAAATGTAATCAATTGCCCCAACTCTGGAAAAAAAAAAAACTTTCCTTTTTGGCTGATGTCACCAAGGCCTCTTATTTTTCAACTCCTTCCCTCCAATCACCTGTTAAACAGACCACATTTCCAAAACATTTTTCATAACAATACATCATTATAGATACTTTTTGCATACACCACAAAAACTTCCCACCTGCTCTGTATTTTTTAAAGTTACTCTGATGCTGTATTCCACAAATTTTGGAGGATTTCATACTTTATACAAGGAAGGCTACTGTAAAGGGATTAATGGAAAGGAGAACCAGCTTGACAATATAAATAATATTTTAATAAGAAACTGAACCAAAAAGACAAACACACAAAGGTGTCAGACAGCTGTCCGTAAATCTCTCTCTATCGCACTGCCGTCTTCGGTCGGCCTTTATCACTCTCAAGGGCTAATTAGCCTGATTAGGGGTCGGGTGTGCGGAATCATGACCCGGCCCCACCTTCCGCCCTGCCACATTCCTCCCTCGTTCTCTCAGGTTGGGGAGCCCCTGGCATGACGTGCACCCCCCCTTTCCCTGGGTAACTCTAAACCAGGTAACTCATAACATAAAGAACCTACCATACAGATCACAGCATTAAACATATGAAGACTGACAAAGATAACAGAGAAATACCAGGGCTTAAATACACAGGGGCAAACAAGGGAACGAGGGACACCTGAATAAAATTATCAAAGGAAAACCAATCATGAAATAAAACTACAAAAGGACTTCAAAACAAACAGGAAAGTGGGAACTAAACAAAAATTTCAACATAAAAGTCTAGACAAAGACAGGGAATATATGACAGCATCATTGTACTCCAGAACTTCCTGGAATAAATTTTTTGTCATTTTTATGTCATTTTTTGGAATAAATTATTGTCTGAAGCTATTTTATCAGCTTGTTTTGTATTTTTTATTGTTAAGAATTGGTTTAGACATAGGTCTGGGGTTAGGTGCTCAAACATATCTATATTGTAGTGTAATTTAACTAAAATTATTTAGACTAAATTTACCTACCAGTTACATATTTTATATTGTTTATAAGCTGTTTGGTGTAGGGAGGCTGGATAAGAGGATCTAAAATAACAATATTATAGTATAATGTAGCAAATGTATTATTTATATTTTAAAATTAATAAATTATGAATTAAAGTACTACGGTTAAATATGCAATTATGCTGAAGATTGCCAAGCCTGTGACAGAATCTTCTGAAATTTGGTGAGAACGGAACGACAAGTTGCGATGGTGACACCTCCATCATGAGACCGCCTGGCTTTTCATGATCCAATCAGCTCCTGATGAATAAAATACATTTCTCATTTAATTTCCTATTTCACCTGGAAATATGCCACATCATGGAAGTAAATTGGGTTGTGAATGCTGTTTCATGATGACTTTAATCTTCTTTAGTATACATCATAACTGAATAAGTGTGGGTTATTTTATTTTTCTCCATTTTGGGAATGCAAAAGACAAAAACATATCACGGATATACAGTGCATCACAGGTGTGAAAACACATCTGCACACACAATCTATTCATCCAGGTACAAATACAGTGAGCATTCATGCTAAAAGCATGCAGGGTGTATTTTTGGTGTTTGGTCGTAGCTGGTCGATGGATGTGGGTGGACATGTTGTGTTAATGGAAACCTAATAGGAACTGTGTGAACATCTGAACCGGCTGGCATCCTCAGCTTTAGCCATGTGACAGAAGGCACAGAGAAATGGCACAGAGCAGCAGGGAAGGATGGGAGAAAGGGAGTGAGGCGATAAAAAAGGAAGGGGAAAAAATCAACATGACACCTTTGACAGTGACCATGGAGCCCATCCTAATCGTGACGCACTTTGTTTGTTTTGTGTAAGCCGTGGCAGACTGCACCCCACCGCACTCCTCTTGCCTCCTCTGCCTCACCACAGCCAAGATCTGAGGGCATGCGTCACTATTCTGTGTGTGTGTGTGTGTGTGTGTGTGTGTGTGTCTTCTCCACAACTTTCAGAAGAGGTGGAGGTAGATAAAGGGAGAGAGAAGAGAGCACAAACAGCACAAGGAACTCAGGGGTAAAAAAGAGATAGCTCACACCTCCGTTAATTAAGAAACTGAGAGACTAACCAGATGAGAAGATCCGAGACAACAACATGCCAGCCATTGGGTGACAAACATCTGAGGAGCTATTTTAAGGAGGGATCAGAGTGGTGCTCCCTCCAAGCCAAGCAAGTAGGAGCCCACGACAGTTGCAATTAAAGTTTCCTCAGAAGAGAGAGAAACTTTTGTCTCCTTTGTAAAAGGTGCTCTCTTATGTTTGGAAGAGAAGGGTCTTTTATTTTACTCTACTTTCATTCGTATATCTCCCAACAGCTAATGGGTGACCAAAAGAGCACCAAAATGTTTTAAAATGTATCTTGATAAGGCTCAATTATAATGATGGGTTTTGTAACGAAAGGTTGTGCAGTGCAAATGTAGTTAAGCCAAAAAAAATTCTCTCTCAACATTTTTACTTTAATACACTTTGAATGCGAATATATAAATTGGTGTTTTTCCACTTTGGGCACTTTTAGCCCTGTGGACTTCTAGAAAGCAAAGTCTCATTAAAATTCTTTTCACACTTTAGCTATTTGTTTTTCTTCTACTAACAATGTCCAACAGTGTACTGTATATACATGCATTACATTCTTCCTTACAGAACGTCTTCAGCTCAGCCATATTCTTAGGATTATTCGCTTGAGGTCATTCCACAACTATTGGGTTAAGGTCTAGGATCTGACAGGGCCACTCTAAAAGGTGGATTTTCTTGCTGCTCAATTTCTTCTACTGAGCTTGTGCTGGTACACAGCCACCCTGACATTATCTTGTAGGATATCTTGATACACTTGGGAATTCATTTTCCCTTGATGATGCAAGCAATCCAGGCCCTGAAGTAGCAAAGCCACCCCAAATCATGATGCTCCCACTACCGTTCTTCACCGTTGGGATGATGTTTTCATGTTGGTATGCAGTGCCCATTTTACACCATACACCTAACACTGCATGTTCTTCCCAATAATTCAACCTTAGTTTCATCAGTCCACAAATCATTTTCCCAGTAGCAATGTGCAGTGTCAGGCATGCAGCAATGTTTTTGTTGGAAAGCAGCAGCATCCTTCGTGGTGTCCTACCATGGACACTATGCCTGTTTATTCTTTTCCATACAGTAGACTCATGAACAGAGATGTTAACCAGTTCCAATGAGTTCTTAGCTGTCACTTTGGGGTTCTTTTTTACCACATTGAGCATTCTGCAGTGTACCCTTTGAGCAAACTTTGCTGGACAGCCACTTCTAGGGAGAGTAGCCACAGTACTAAGTCATCTCCATTTATATTTATGTACAAGAACAATAAAATAATTTGTGTGTTGTTTGTTAAAACAGATGTGTTTGTTCATCAATGTAACTTAGATCATGATCAAATTCAATTTTAAAACAAATTTATACATAAATGCAGGTAATTCCAAAGGGTTCACATTCTTTTTCTTGCCGCTGTATATTCAAAAGCACACAAGACATATGGACAACATTTATGGCACCTTTTGTCATTTTTGGAGCTTGACGGTCCCCATTTATTTTCATTGTGTGGAAAAGAACTGCTTAGACAATCTGCTAAAATCTTCATTTTAATTCTGCATAAGAAAGTCAGTCTTATGACTTTGGAATAACATGAGACTTGATCATTTTTAATTTGGGAATAACTATTCCTTTAAAATTTAAAGTGGATGAAACAAAATTGTGACAAAGAAACTAGGGGGGTAATGATAAGTTAGATTAGTTATAACGATGTCTTAGCTGAAAGATAAACCTCTTTCGAGTCATCAACAAATAATTTAGTATGTGCACGCACTTGTTTGATAATAGAGAGAAGGGGTGGAGGAGAAGAGAGAGAGAGAGAGAGAGAGAGAGAGAGAGAGGATTGGATATGAGTAAAAATTGAAGACTAAAAATTATATCAGTGAACATCTCTGGGGGCCAGAACAATGCCACCGTGATCGAGGATGACAGCTTCCTGTTTTTAATTGCCATGGTTGCTGTTGCATAGCACCTAGGGGGACAGGAATGAGGCTGATACAGATAGTCCCTAATGAGAATTAATCTAATCATGCACTGACACAAGTACAGCCTGCACTCATAATCACGTAAAACCCCCAAACTCTGACAATTAGGTAGGGGCTTATTAACGGATCTTAAAAATCACACTGCTAAAAAAAAGAAAAACACTCTCTTTGAAATGGGGAGGGAACCTGAAATGCAGGTGAAAATATTTACAGTTCAAAACATCCAATAATTAATTACAGTGTCATCAAAGTGACTGTTCTATTGTTGCTGAGCAACATGGTTACAGAGTGAAAACACTTTTAAGTAAAAAACAACATAGGATAAAGTGTTTGGAAGTCAAACTGTAATCCAAAACACCAAAATCACAAAATGACATCCACTACAGCACAGTCTCTAATCAAAAGTGGAAAACATATAGCATGCCAATGAGGTATTCTGTATCTGCAGCGGCCTTGCAGTTCTTTTCAGGTTTGCCGTAACTCGTGCAAAACGTCCAGTGTGTGTTTATTTGTGGAAGTTCCATCAAGCCAGCCAATCAGATTTGCGCTGAGTTGATAGAGAGAAAAAAAACCCGCTAGGAAACCAGCTAGACCAGTTTAACTAGAAAAGACCAGCAAGCCACGTTGGCTAGTTTAAAATGTTGTTATTATAGCAGGGAAATATTTATTAATTGATATTATGACCAGTTATCATTTTAGTGAAACATTTGAATTATTTTTGTAAAAAGATTTTACTGAAAAGATTTTCTTTGCAGCAAGATGTAAATTAGTTTTGTTTAATGCATGTACAGTAGCTCTGTTTATCCCCTTATTTTGGTGAAGCATATCACTTATTTTTAGCTTGTTTTGTCAGCCCAGGTTGAGATCTGGCAACACTGTCTTTATACTGCATTATTTACAGTTCAATAACACATGCCGGGTATTTTGGGTGATATTCCTCCTGGTTGTTTAGCTTTTTGTCCTCTCATAAAAATCAAAAGATTGAAAGCTATGAATAAACCAACGCAAGTAAATGAAACTTACACCGATCAGCCATAACATTAAAAACACCTGCCTAATATAGTGTCGGTCCCCCTCGTGCCACCAAATCAGTGCCAACCTGCATTTCAGAATAGCATTCTGAGATTATATTCTTCTCACCACAATTGTACAGAGCGGTCATCTGAGTTACCATAGACTTTATCAGTTTGAACCAGTCTGGCCATTTTCTGTTGACCTCTCTCATCAACAAGGCATTTCCATCAGCAGAACTGCCCCTCACTTTCGCTTTTGGCACCATTCGGAGTAAATTTTAGAGACTGTTGTGTGTGAAAATCCCAGGAGATCAGCAGTTTCTGAAATACTCAAAACAGCCCATCTGGCACCAACAATCATGCCAATGATTTTATAATAAATTATTTTATGCACTGATGGAGCAAAAAACATCCAGTGAGTGGCAGTTCTGCTGATGGAAATGCCTTGTTGATGAGAGAGATCAACAGAGATTGGCCAGACTGGTTCGAACTGAAAAAGTCTATGGTAACTCTGATAACCGCTGTGTACAATTGTGTTGAGAAGAATATCATCTCAGAATGCTATTCTGAGATGAGCGTTGGCCCTGTTTTGGCAAACCAGTTGATTACAGTCATCTGTGATTGACCAATGAAACACGGCAGCTGTAAAAATATAATAAATTTGTATCTTTTGCAGTGTGTGCCGCAAATACTTTGCATGTGCATGAAAATGTGATTGGATTCTTGTAAACCAGCTTGACAAGTGGAGACGCTTCCATTTGGCAACCTCGCGCCTCTCTTCCTATCCCAAAATGAATAGGGAACTCATGGTTACCACATCCTGTGTAACCGCCGTTAACTAATATACAGTTTTTTAATCAATGGTTTTGTTCGATTTAAACATGGATCTTATATGCCTTTCATCTTTAATTATTGTCATGGTCAGAGTGAATCATCACACCCCTAGTTCACCAGTTTCCGCATTGATAGACTGAATGATAGGATGAATTAAGTTTCCAGGTTAGTGACATCAAATCTTTTAAAGATTGAAAAAATTCTCGTTTGAGGCACGTAGCAGAAAATGAAGCAGATATCCATGAGCAAAGCTGCATTTTCTGCTTTGTTTATTTAATTATGTCAGTGAAATTCTCTATTCTGTGCTGTAGACTCTCTACACATTTTCGGCTTTTTTCCTGTGTGTTTTCTGTGCAATCGTTCACAGAGACTCGGGCACCATTATATAAATTATTTCTTTCCCTATGTCTGTCTTTTATTTTGGAATGATACATCTCTGATAACCTTGCTCCTAAACACCCCATAATGACAAAACCGTATGTGACTGGTCACTTAATATGTCAGTTATATGGCTCTTCCTGTCTAAATAGGCGCTTCTTGGCAAACTGAAGCTGCTTTAGAGCTCATATCTATGCCGCAGTCATAGAGCGACTATGCGTACACTCATCTATCAGGAAAGGGAAAAAGTGTGCAAACTACGCCGATTAGTAATTGCGTTATATAGAGTGCGTCTCATAATGTATGTTGGAATATTTGACTGATATTTTTACTAGTTAGTCATACTTCATTGTGCAATGTGGGCCATGCACTAGCAATCCCTAATATGTGCATATATTCTGTAAATAAGACCAATACAACCCACATCTGCCTATATTCATAAGTGACATTGTGAAAAAACAAGCCCAATGTCGCTTATAACATGCAGACATGGCAACACATAGATGAGGAAAGGATGTATACTACCCAACATCTGAAACCGATCAAACGTGAGTCCAACGTGAGTCAGGCTTGTTAGGTGTGTTTTTCACACTGTTAATGCATTTACAAAGCAGATTGAGGGTCTGGTCATTAAGGTGCTGGCAATGCATGAGTAATGCACTGCATCTGTACCTGTTCCCATGTCACAGAACTCTGGAAACAAGCCTTCTAATTATAGCTATTAGTATTTTGGAAGCAGTCCCGACCCTCAGTCCAGCCTTAACAAATAAAGCCTGGTATTATCCGAACAAATAGGATGTCTGCATTCTTGTTTCACACACCAATTCTGTTAAAATCACAATAACAATGTAATATTTTAAGCTACCCGTAAATATGCTTTTTCCAACATCTAAAAGCATACTAACCCGAACCAACAAGCGCACCCTTCACTTTTTGTGCAGTCAACAAGTTTCATTCAGGCTTCTATTAACGCAATAATTTGGCAGTAAGCAACCATATCTACACTAGTTTATTGCCTCTCATTTTACTTGTTTCCAATTGTGTCATTTACCTTATATTAAACAAACCCCCCCCCCTCCCATCCACTGGTACAAGAGCTCACTTTTTCATCTTTACGCCCCATCATCGTGAGGGAGTGGCTAATTGGTAAAAAGCACCACTACAGCAGCTAATTTAAGCAGCGTTTAGCATGAAACAAAGGGCCCCATTACAGAACGATTAGTTAAAATAATACGGTCGCACAAAGTGCCCAGATCGCTTAACAGGTGTATTTATATTGATTGTGCAACCTCAATTTCCACCCAGGAAAAGAAAGAAGTATACAATAATTGCTTGCGCTTTTTTAGTGTGTGTCGCTCAATCGATTATTAAATAGCACTTTAGCCACTCGGTTAGAAGGAAAATAGCACTTAGGACAGCTGCTTGGTCACTGCAATGGCTCCTATAGTGTTGGGATAATCTTGGCGATGAGCCATGTCTATGCATGTAGTTTAATTCCGTGGTCATTTCTTTGTTGTGGACCATCCATTTGCCTCTTTCATTTCCATAATTGTTTTCCAAGCGCAAGGCTGTTCTGTTCTTTGCAGAGGACTAGGTGTGGACTAATGGACGCTAGATTGGATTCTGCCTTTATACATGGTGAAATGCTTTCTTCTTCATTTGTTGTGCTGGATCACGTCTCTCTTTGGGCCTCATGAATAATGCATGGGTTTAAAGTGTTGGCCTGCCTAGACTCTCTCTTATTGAAATCTGTGCTCAGAGAGGTGCTTATTTACTGACACTGATCCCACATCATTTGAGTCAGTTTCTATGCTTCTCTGCTCTGCTCTCACATTCTCACGCTTGGTCTCTCTCCCTCTGTTGCTCACCATCTCTTTCCTTTCCTTTCCTTCCTTTCCATCTATGACCCCTTCATACCCCTACAGTCTCTTTATAGGTCTTTCTCTCTCATTAAAGTGCCACTAGTCTTTCAAATGTGTTCTATCCTTGTTAGCACAATTAAAGTTGGACTGTTGTGGCGTTTAGTCCATGTCTAATATCTTTAAGGCTATCTTTATGCAGATACACATTTAAAATGTACAGTTCTCCTCTTCCAGACCAAAACAGAATAAATATGTTGATGACTCATCTTGCACTCAGGGGTATATCCAAATTGATGGCATATGAAATGCTATATAGAATGAAAAAGCCCCTCCCACTAATATTTAAAGCAATATTGCAGGTTCAATAGAAGTTAAGCTCTATTGACAGCAATTGTGGCATAATGTTGTTTACCACAAAAAATTATTTACACTAGTTGTTCCTTTTCTTAAAGCAAAAATCAAGGTTACAGTGAGGCACTAACAATGGAAGTGAGAAAAGAAATATGAAACTTCTAATTTTATAAAAGCTGTAGCTGGAGTATGTATTTTACACAATTATGCATGCTTGATTTCTTGTAAGTAACAGAAGTCAATATAAATTTTGAAGCAATTTGATGCACAATAACCACATACTGCTCTTTTATTATGTGACAAATTCAGCATTGTGTTTTTAGTGCAGATTTAGTCTTATAATTGAAGAGCCTCTGCATTGAAATTTTATATGTTGCTTTCTAATCATGTGATTGCTTATTTCATGCTCTTCAAACACATGCATTTATTCTACAAACACTTGCATTTTACCCAACTGAGTGTGCCATAAAAGCAGACCATATCAATAAATGGAACAAGATGTTCCCCCGATAAGCCATTGTTATCAAGTCACCTTCCCTGGGCATATCCCCTTGAACTTTGTGTGTAAATGGACTTCGTTAACCTGGGAATTATCTTCAGGAAAAATGTACCACAACACGATGAGCCCTATCTCTTTAGCTGAAGCTCTTAATGTTTTTTTTTTCTTCTTTCTTAACCTGTCTCCTTCATTTTCCCTGGAAATAACAGCTTCCATTTAGTCCTCCCTGCTCTTATGCAGAGTCGATCAGATCCGGCTTTAATGAAATGCTACTATCCAGAATCCCTCTCACTGGTGGAATCGGGACCCAAGGCCATTACTTCGCTGTCTTCGGGAAAAAGGCACATCTGCATAAGTTATTTCATTATCTCCCCAGGCTGTGAAAGAGGCAGCAGTGCACTCACTCTCTCTATCTCTCGGCATGGATTGCACCATGGGGAGGTCATTGGAAAGCCGGTAGAATTATCTGCAAAATAAGGGAAGGCATTCTTTAATGGTGTCCAATCCAAATATTTTTAAAATGATCACCTAAACTTCCATTCAGCTCCTCTATTTCAGATGATAGAGGCTGAAGTGAGTTTGTGTTTATCATGCCAGCAGCTTACAAAAGAAATTTGGTGTGTGTGTGTGTGTGTGTGTGTGTGTGTGTGTGTGTGTGTGTGTGTGTGTGTGTGTGTGTGTGTGTCATACCACCAGATATGTATCATACCAGCAAAACTCTGCATTGCATTTTCTCATGAGACTCAGCAATAACAATACAATGGAAAATAGCAGCTAGAGTAACCTGTAATGAAATAAAATAACACAAGTTCTGTTCATTTCATTAGATTGAAAAATATACAGCTTGACACACTTAAATGGTTTTAACCTAGATTTTGAGTAAATTTTAGAAATTTTGCATTGAGGCAACGCTAATATCAATCTGGTCTTCTAATATCTGGAATCGCATTACTATACCTACATTCTTGCATAAACTTACTTTTAGCCTTGTCTCTTACACAATGCTTTGTGGCATTACAAATTTTTTACTATAGTGCATGACTTGTAAGGCGATACATTTTAATGTTCTATTACATAACAACAACATTTACAAGCTTTTTCAAGCAAAATAACGTGTGCACTAGCTCTGTGATGCTAAGGACTGGGATACAAATCCTGAAGAGCACACTAGTTGACAAGTGAGCCAAAAGTGTCATTGAACCCTCACAAAATTACGTGATTGCTTCAGCAAAAAAACATGATAGAAACCCACTTTTATTGGACATTTCACCTCCGAACTGCTGTGATATGTGCAATGAACCATGTAATAACATTTAGCTAAATGTAATTCCAGTCACATTATTTTCATGAGATCAGACTGGCTAATATCTCCATTTAAAGAATTACTTGAGTTTGTATTTTTACTTAGTTGTAAGACTGTTGAGCTTAACACTAACAATGTCAAGGTTATGGGTTCAATTCCCAGAGAATGCATGGACTGATAAAATGTACAGTATAGCCTGAATGCACTGTAAATTGCTTAGGATAAAATAGTCTGCCGGATAAATAATAATTTGATAAATGAATAAATGTAAAATAATGCTGGAGCTGTGGTTTAACATATGCATTCTAGAAATGTTGAGCTATGGTGCTTGTGTAAAAAATGCAGAATTCATTATCCCTTCCTACTTTCTGCCAAAAATAAATTGCCAGTATATGCAATGTAAATTCATGAGATGATTCATTTGCTATGAAACTACAGTAACTACAGTAAAGTTTCATAGGAATTTGCAACTCCGTCGGGCAGTTGGTGATCAACGCGCCAACTGCTTTAAGACCTTGAGTAATTCTCACGCAAACAGTCAAAGCTATATCTCTACAGCATGACTGAGCCAAGCATGGAGCTAAAACAGAATCCTCCAGGTTGCAGAGAGAAGCAGCATGTTTTGCACTACGGAGATTGGAGGCTGGCTCAGCTGCAGTTGGCTCTACAGATAAGTGAGAACAGACCCATCAGATAGCGAATGCCAAGAGCAAGTTCTGTCGTGAAGCTGGCACTTTCTACATGTACGCCTGAGGAAAGACATAGAAGGCATAACCTATGTAAATGAGAATTCATTAGTCACTGTATATGGAAGTGTTTGTTTATGTAGAACAAGCAAAGAGTTTGTGCTAAGGTATAACTGCATGCACAAGTGGGTGATCTTTTTTCCATGCATATGCCCGAGCGGCTGTGCATCCTTGTATGTGTATGTCTTCCTCTGCCACTGGTTTGTGACATTCCCTTTGATTTGGGCATGGTGATCTAGCTTAAACGTGAAGCAAACACAGGATTAGGCCTCAGCCTCAAAGATAACACGCTGATCAAAGTGCCCTCTGAGTGCCTACAGAGAGAGAGAGAAAATATGTTAAAGAAAGTGGCATGCTAGCCTCAATCCCCATTTTATCTCCACTCAACCAGGTGGAGATTGCCTGCCCTCACCCCCCTCATTCCAGAACTTTCAGTGCCTGGCGTAAAATACATCCGCAATCAATCTTTTCATGCCAACTCTCTGGCAGCTCAGGATAGAACAAAAATAATGTGATTTCTGATGAGCTTCTATTTTAGCCTTGTTGTCTTTGCTTTTCTAGCACTCTGAGAAACATTCCCACTCAAGTGGAATCACACTTTTGATTCAATTACAGGCCCTATACAGTACAAACTGCACTTCCTGCTGTGTGGTTTATATCGAGACAAGGCGTTAACAGCTACTGTGTTGTGTTTTCTGTTTCTACTCGAGTGGTTATGTGAGGTCTTGGAACTGTCCCGAAATGGTGCACTTGAGCACTGTCCCGAAATGGTGCACTTGCGTTTGCAGATGTCCATGAAGTCCCTGAAAACGAAGGGTGTCCCAACTGTCATTGTATGGTTCATAGGGGTGCCCACAAGTCCCCTCTATGTGCCAACAATGTGAAGACCACACTACACTGCTAAAAACAGTGTATGCCAGGCTTAGGTTTTTCTCGTTGCAGCTGTGTTAAATTGGTCTACATCGCTGGTCAAGCTTGTGTATAGCTGGTTTAGCTGGTCAGCCATCTTTTCACAAAAACCGTCTAAAATGTGCTCAAAACCCCTCTAAAACCATCAAAGCAGACCAGAATGACCAGACTTAGAGACAAGTTGATAATTTTAGGCTGGTTTAAGCTATTGTTTTCAACAGGTTCTTTAGAAACTCACCGCATGCTGCTGAAAAAAAAACAGCTAAAACAAGCCTAAGCTGGTTGGCTGGTTTTAGAGGGGTTTATGACACTTTTCAGCTGGTCAGACCTGGACTGGACTCCCAGCTAAACTAGCTTAGTGCCAGCTTGACCAGGCTGGGTTACCATCATAACCCAGCTAAGACCAGCCAAGCAGCCAAGTTTTTTGTGTCACTGAACTGTGGACTCAGAGAAGGATATTGTCCTTGATTTATACCCAGCCAACATTCTGCATATTGACCTTAGCAAACAACCCCACTCAGCCATGTTTCTAATGTGGTTGTGTACGAATCAAGGTCGGACGCAACTAAATATGCTAGACTATGCATACAAGTGTTTTTAAAATGAATTTCTGGGCAACCATCTGGACAGAGCACCGAGGCACGGCATGGGCACTCCTTTCTCTGCCTCACTGATTGACATGTCCATCATTGACATGGACTGGTCCTCCTTTACGCTGGTCGACTTCAGCCTAATTAAAATATTTCCTCTACGCAGCTCAAAGACATTTGTCGATGTGAAGGAGAAGTGATGCATGACGACCTGCTCTGCAAGTGCTCGTGGCACTTTGACAGGAAGCCTTGTATCCATCCAAGAAACTCTGACTTTAGCTGAGTTCCTTTCCTACCAACTTTGATTTCAGCACTTCTTGGTGCAATGGCAGGAACCTCAGCCAAAAACCAGCCCGGTTGTGAAAACAGGGAGGGGAATATGCTATAATATTATATAATTAGCAGCGCTTGCAAAGGCTAGCATAATTATTATTAGTGTTATAACTTATTTTTCCACGTAAAACCGTTCATGCTAAAGACATGAATTTGTACGGCTTATTAGGGAAAGGTGTGCTATTACTTTTCTAAGCAATCTGACTTTCGATTTTCAACTCGAGGATGATAAACTGAGCAAAATAAAAGTGTGACCCATTGAGGTACTTTGACAGAGGCCCCCCAGTCATTTCTAGGGACAGAAAATCATAGTGGCTTAAGAGTGGGCTCTTTTTAATTTAGGGAAGAAAGCAACCATCTACCAATGCCCTAGCAACCACTTAGAACACATTATCAACCATCTAGCAACACCTTAGCAACAACCCAGAATACTCTAGAAACCACTCAGAATACAAGGAAAGTTGTCAGACCTACTTTAACACCATAGTTGTAAGTTTAGCATAGCCAAACACAGCCTATCTAGTTTTAGTATTACAATGACATTACATCAGATATATACGGTACATAATATTTATATGAAAAGCATGGCCAAATTCTAAATAATGTGCTTTGAATTTATAGGCAACAGGTCTGGATGCATGGAGACTTTTATCTTTTGTCAAACTGTAAGAAAATCCTAACATTTCAACGTACATTTAGTGGTCCGCCAGAGAGCAATAATTTTTTTTTTGAAAGCTTACAGGAAGCAAAGCCTACAAATACTGTTTATCAACATTATCATCAGAGTAGCTGTAATTTATCATTGTATTCAATGATGGTCACATCTTTACTATTCAGAACAATTCAATTCTCATAATAAGCAATAAGAGAAAAAAGCAGGAGACAGGGGAAAAAGCAACAGAGGGAGGGAGAGAGTTAAACTGCTGTGATATCTTGAGCTGCAGAGCCACTTAGCAGACAGAAAGGGAATAGCAGTGGTTCTATATAACACAGAGAAAAGTTGGAATCACAAGAAGGAAGGAGGTGATTAGCAAAACATCAATTTGAAACCCTAGCAGTTCTCTCAGAGGTCATTTCAATGTCTATACCTGTCACCAATTACTTTGTTGCTTCTTTTTATTAACAAGTGTTCACAAGTCAATCTCACTGTTGGTTGCACTCTTTCTCTATAGGATTTTTCACATGACTCACATCTGGGCTTAAGTGCACTGCTCAACGCAAGTGTCATGTGCCGTATTGACCTCCACCTGAAAAGCATTGCTGTAGGCGTAACGGAAAAGGTGATTTTCTAGTTTGCTAGGTCTCAAGAAAGTGGATAGAGTACAAAATAAACAATGAAAACATGTATTTGAATCCTGTTTTGGTACAGTATATTGCAAAAAAAATATTTAAAGAATGAAAATTCTTTAACTTATTACTCACCCTCATGCCTTCCGAGATGTGTATGACATTCTTTCTTCTGCTGAACACAAACTAAGATTTTTAGGAGAATACATCAGCTCTGTAGAATGCAAGTGAATGGTGACCAAAATGGTAAATCTCCTATAAAGGCAGCTTAAAGGTAATCCAATAGACAATATAGAGTGTACATTTTCACTGTACATCTTGCTATTGCAGTCTTTATGCACGATCATGATTTCAAGCTTGATTACACGTCCTAGGACTTCATGCATGCGTAGAGAGCTAGTTGGCCCTAGAAAGTGCACAGACATACAGGGATAGTGAGGTGGTGAACAGTTGATGTTTGTGAGTTATTTCTTTGCAATGATCATGTGTGGCACTGCGTCATCCAGAGACACTGTACTACTTATGCTGATGGACTAAGTTGTGTATTTAGTGAGACATCACTTCAGTCTCTATTGCGCTTTTACAATGTTTACTTGATCACATATGCCAAAACCCTGACCCAATTTAATGGCAATTTTTATATATATCTATATTCAACCACAACTCTGCATGTACTGATCTCAGCTTGAGCCCCCCTTCAGGGCCCTCAACCACGTTTCTGACCTGCTTGTGTACAAATCAACAGCTGACTCAACCAAATGAGTCAGACTGTGCAACGGCAGAGTGGATTTATATGTGACTGTAGAGAGGTCGAGATTGTGGGTGTTATTTGCAAGTATTTTTTATTATTCGTAATCACTGCATGCAACCGAGTCGTCTACAGGTACCATTCTCCCTAAGGGCTTGTACTTTGTGTCGGATGTGATGTGACTCTGACAGCGCTTTCCAATTAGGAATCAATAGCATTACATTAACGGCCAGCTGGGCAGACGAAAATGAAGTCTTTCAGTGGAGATTCGTTTTAGTGCCTTAAGTAATCAATCACAAGGGAAAAGTGTGATATTTATGTTAAAGTATAAATAAAAAGGGTGACAGAGTTTGATTGTCCGGTATTGTGTGAATGCATGTCAAATGTGTATAAACATGGATGAACCATAACAAGAAGCCATTGTACATGAACAAGCCCTTAGTAAAGTCATGTCAAAGCAAATCGTGATCTCCAGCACCAGATGAATATGCAAATCTGTATATTTTTGAATACATTGGAGGTGAATGACATTGAAGACCCAATTAAATTGTTTGGGTGAACAGTTTTCTTTCCTGTGTTGACATATTTCCAATTGAAACAGGAAATTTGGGCGGGACTTATCAAAAGGCTCCTTTTTTTTTTATTTTAATAGCTACAAGCCTACATCACAGCTTTAACCATGATTTTCTGCCTGCTTGTTTGTTGCAGTGGGAAATATAAGAATTTTACAGCATATAGCTCAATCTACAGCATACTGTATGTGGCATAATGTTAATTACCATAAAAATTTATTTTGACTGGTCCCTCCTTTTCTAACTAACAATTGAACTAATGGGTCAAAGTTATGGAGGGTTTAAAGGCAGAAATGGGAACTTATCATTTTATAAAAGCACTAATAGTCATTCTGTTAAAACTTGTGTATTTATTTGAGCTGTAAAGTTGTTTAAATCATAGTTTTTACGGGATTTCAGAGTTTATCAGCATTACATCATAACAACGAATTGGATGTAGCTTTACACAGAAAGCAGAAAGCAGTTTGATCACACTAAAATCATGATAACATGCATATTGTTTACATCGTGTTGCTACACTTTTGAAACAATTTGTATTTTTGTTTAATTTTTTATGGATAGTTCCCATACATGTCCATTATAAGTGCCTCACTGTAACCCATATGTTTGCTTTTTTAAAGAAAAGGAGGGACAAGTCGAATTTCTTTTTTTGAGGTTATCAACATCAACATGCCACGAATGCTGTCGATTGCACTTAACTTGCATTGAACACGGAATATTCCTTTAAGGAGAGAGATATTCTTATTCTAGAGACCATATCATTGGCCAGAAATCTATTTAGTGTAAGATGAGTAATTTTTTGTCAATTTATGGAAACGAGAAAGACTGTACATGTTAAATGTGTATATCTGCCAACTTTTAGGATTACTCTAGCATTTAGATGGCCTTAATGCTAACACATATGGACTAAAAACCACAAAACTCTCATTATATTTTAATAGGGTCTTTAAGGCTAATATTAGCCATTTGGATTAGATTATTTATATCTGACTGCACGATACTCAACAATACCTTATTGTACCATATTACCTTAGTAATAGACATCTTTGGTAACTACAGAGCCATGAGAACAATCCCTACTGATGGCTTTGAGAGTCATTCACTGCTGTCTTTTCATCCAGATAGGAAGTTAATGTGCTTTAAATAAAATATACATCCCTTACTTCAACAACTAGTTAAGTCAATTTATACGGGGGCCCTAAGGCTGTGGCTATTTGTAATGCAAAGTCTATTTAAGGCTGAAATGTATTAACTTGCTGGTGGACGCCATTAACAGGATCCCAAGCCATTTGAAAGGCAGCTGATGTGTATGTATAGGTGCAACTCAAGCAGATAATTCACGTTTACTGTCCGGCCCATGCTATTACAGAGCCACGAGGAATAAGCAGCCGAAGACGAGGACGAATGTCAAATCAATATATAGAAGAATAATATGTCTTAAGGGAGGAGATGAGTACAGAATGGCATTTCATTATGGATCGATGTGAAAGTGCTTTTCATTGCCTTGATACTATAGAGCATCCCACTGGGTCCTCAGAATCAGACTCACTTCCGTTACACTGAATGCACAATATGGTTATGTTAAGGAGAGAGTGTTGTGGGAATGTGTATGTATTAACTGATTATCCCAAAGCAACTTATCCTTACAAAAATCCACCATGGTAACCATAGATTCCTCCAAAATGCCATAGTTACTACAGTTGTTGTAATAATATGGTCATATTGTTCAGTAAAATATTTAAACATCCTTAAAAAATGAAACATACGAAGCAGGATTACATTAAATATATTACATAAGTCTTGTTTTCAGAGAAATATAACAAAAGTTGTGAGGTTTATGTTTAAATCAAGACAAGTCTTCTCTAACTGAACACTCTATTAGGAACACTATGGTCCTAATAAAGTGCCAGACATGGTCTTCTGCTGTTGTAGCCCATCCGCCTCAAGATTTGACGTGTTGTGCATTCGGAGATTCGATTCTGCTCACTACAATCGTACGAATTGGTTATCTGAGTTACCATAGCCTTTCTGTCAGCTCGAACCAGTCTGGCCATTCTCCGTTGACCTCTCTCATCAACAAGGCATTTCTGTCTGCAGAACTGCCACTCACTGGATGTTTTTTATTTATTTTTGGCACCATCAGCATTTACAGAAATACTCAAACTTTTTTTTCCCATACACTGAAAGGGAATGGTGACTGTACACAACATTCTGCCTAACATCTCCTCTTGTGTTCCATGGAGGGAAGAAAGCTTATGGGTTTGGAACAAAATGAGGGTCAGTAAATTATGACAGATTTTCATTTTTGGGTGAACCATCTAAGTTTGTGCATTTTGATTGACATGCTCAAACCTTTGTTTCATGTTCTCTGAAAAAGGCATACCCTTCTCGGCTCTTTCCTCTGCTGCCTCTTGGTTCAGTGGGGTTTTCCTTCCTCCCTCGCTTTAATTACATACTCAAACCCTCCTGCCACCTCAACCCCTGCCAAGCCTCTCCCCATCATCCTCAAGGTGATGGAACAGTCCACAGTTATTAAAACTTCCTCCTTTACCACTCTCTCTCATCGCCTTGGCCTGGTACAATGAGAACCACAGATAAGAGTTTTCATTATCTGGTCCCCTCTCTTGGGACTCTCCCCTCTCTCTTTCTCTCTCTATCCGGCTCAAAGGCCTCTTTTTAATAGGGAGACAGTCCAGTTGATGGCCATGCCATCTTTTTGTCTTTTGTTTTGATTTTCCACTCCCTTCATTTTTTTTTTTTTTCAAACAACCAGAGAGAGAGAGAGGGCATGGGAGGCCTCTACACTCCATTGCTTGTTCTGCCTTCTTTCTCATTTTCATCTCCCTTTTCCTTTTTTGTTTTCAACAAAGTGGTGAACGTAGAGGGTGATAACTGCATGCAAAATGGACAACTCCCCTGTTTATGCTCCTTTGAAATTCACTTCATTGTCTGGGCCATGGAGTGATAAAGCCAAAGCAAAGGCAGGCATTCTTATCTCGCTCTCTCAGTGAAAGGGACTTTTCCTCCATTTGTTGCGGTTGTTGCACGTGTTTGTTGTACACATGCCGCTACGTGAGGATAATAGCCTCAGACAATGTCTCTCTATTCAAAAGACTGTTTGGACCAGGTACTTTGAAATGGCCTGTCCTCACTCTAAGAGCAAAGAAACAATCAAGAGCAGCCAACCTCATTGCATTTATTTTGAATAATGATAATGGGAGGCTTTTTTGTGGAAGTTTACTGAATTGTAAAACGACAGGAGGCTAGTTGGTACAGCAGGGTAAAAGCATCTGCTGTCAGTATAGTTGGCCTTTTTGTCATGGATGTGATGAAAATTAGTGCGCTCTGCCATGGAATGTTACTTGAGAATTTGCATCATGGGAAAAAATGCCCAGATGACTCTGCAATAGAGCGCAACTCAGTGAATGACAACTTTCTCAGAATTTCCCATTCATTTCATGAAGTTATAAGCTTTGAACCAAATCAATTATCTCCAAGATAAATTACATCATAACAATCTTTGATAATCGGGGGTTGGGGGTACAAAAAAATAAGAACATTTTATGAAGCACTGCAAATGACATAATAAAACCATTTACTTATATCATTAAATATAACTATAAAAATACTTATTTTTTAGTTTATTTTAGAGGGATAGTTCTCTCATTATTTACTCTTCCTCATTTCATCCCAGATGTGTATGAGTTTCTTTCCTCTGCTGGACGCAAACAAAGATTTTTTGAAGAATATCTCAGCTCTATAGGTCCATACAATGCAAGTGAATGGTGATCAAATCTTCAAAAGCTCCAAAAAGGAGATAATGTCAGCATAAAAGTAATCCATAAGACTCCAGTGGTTTAATCAATGTTTTCTGAAGCGATCCAGTTGGTTCTGGGTGAGAACAGACCAAAATAAAATTCCTTTTTCACTGTACATCTTGGCAGCAGTCTCCTTGGTGATCATGATTTCAAGCTTGATTACACTTCGTATAACACCATCTAGCGCTCTGCACATGTGTCAAGCACTTGAAAGTGTAATCAAGCTTGAAATCGTGATCATGTCTAGAGAATGCAATGGCAAGGTGTACAGTGAAAAAGGAGTTTTATTTTGGTCTGTTCTCATTTTTGGGTGAACTAACCCTTTAAGTACTGTTAGTTAGATTTGGCAGGTAGCCCCTGCTGGTAGATAGTGTAACTACATCATTATATTTCTCTATTTTATTTAAATTTATTAAAACTAAAACAAGCAAATAAATGTCAAATTTATTATATATATATATATATATATATATATATATATATATATATATATATATATATATACAAATCATTAAATTATATTAGTTGTTTTACCGATTGCCAATCTTAAGGAAGGCTAAGCCCTTTTGAAAATTTGATCACAGATGAGACCTAATACCGGTAAAATTAAGATATCATTACAATTTGACAAGAAATCAGTTCTCTCGACTCTAAAAATAGAGTGTTTTATAAAACGTGCCTCAATCTATCATGAATGAATGAATCAAACTCACTCGGAATCTGGACCGTTTCTGACACGCTTTTCCATGCATCATTTTATAATATCCATGCATGAGGTTACAGACAAATGATATAGAATTGTAAAAATCCCTCACAATGTTGAAACTTCTCCTCCGTCTTGCCTGTACTTGACTCCAGTCTGCCAGGAGACAGGTGACGTGAGCTCCTCTGTCTTAACTCTCATTTGCTTGTGAATGTCGCTCATCATTTGCATGAAGTTGAAATGTTCACAACTTTTCTTGTAGCTCTCCACGGCAGTCTCTGTCGCCAATGGCCGCAGCAGCTCGCACTCTCATTGAAAATGAATGGGATTGTGTTGCTGACTCACCTGATGTCGCTGGCAGAGTGAACGGGGCTTTAAAGGGATAGTTCACCTAAAAATTTAAATCTGTCAAAATACTCAACCTCATGTTGTTCCAAACATGCATTACTTTCTGTCTTCCATTAAACACAAACAGAGATGTTAGCTATAATTTTATTAACTGACAGCCTCAATCAATATTAACTTCCATTGCATTTTATTTCAATACAACTAAATGGTGACTGGGTTTAACAATCTTCCTTATGTCTTCTTTTGTGTTCCATGAAAGAAAGAATGTCATACAGGTTTGAAACAAAATTAGGGTGAGTAAATGATGACAAAATGTAAATGTTTGGGTGATCTATCCCTTTAAAGTCACAGAGTGAAAAATACTTTTTTGTTGTTTTTTCTGTCTGCTTGATGAGGATTAGTGCAGTTCTTAACAGGGAATTTGGCAATTAAACACAACTAAAAAGTTGACTTTTTACCTCTACAGAAGCATTTATCATCGCTTAACAATCTCAGAGCTCATTGTAGGTCTGTCTTGAAAGGACTATACATTATAATTAAAAAGTCATTTCTCTGTGAAGAAAATTAATGGGATTTGTTTTACTTCCAGAACCCTGATGTTGCGCTCTACTGTATGATACTTGTTAGATTGTTATTTCAGCCATTATCATTTTGAAACAGACAAAAAAAAACTTTTGATTATGCCCAGAATATCAAAAGTTCCCATTTTAGTATCTAACGCTCTGTGTTTATTCTGCTACACTGGGTTTAATGGAATACCCAGTGATCCCTGAAAGAACGTTCTCAAAATCATCCGAAGCGCAACAGCACACAGTGAACGATAACAACATATGTGAACTTCAAATGAGCTGAGCTCCGTTGGCGATAGTCATGTTCGCAACATTCTGTCATTAATTTCATGTTCGATGGTAAATGAGAGATGTCTTCAGCCCCATTATTTAATCCGCAGATACGGAGGATCTTGTCATTTATTAGAGTGCGAGTTGATTCCATCAGGCAAATGTTTTATTATGGAATCAACTCTAACTTATTAGGCTTTCAATCGTTTTCAGAAAGCTCAGAAGTGCGAAGGTGATTAAGAACTATTACAGAATACAGTCAGCACTGATCATGCAAACAAGAAGGCATAGGCCTGAGGAAACATATTGTAGCATGTGTGTGTGTGTGTGTGTGTGTGTGTGTGTGTGTGTGTGTGTGTGTGTGTGTGTGTTGCACACAGTCTGTTTTGGGCTAATGAATATCTGTGCTGATAGGTCTAGAGATGGAAGGTGACAGATCATAAATAATCATTTATGCCATTGTGTCCCTGTACTGCATAGCAGGCCACCAAGCGCTGACACACAGCACACAGCAACCAACCACATCTGCTCCAATAAAGCCACCACACCAGAGAGAATATATTCATTCCAATAACCAATGGAGCTACCCAGAATTCAGCAGCCTGACACTATTTTCCACACAGTAAAAACTGTACACATATAAAGGAATATTTGGGGTTATTTTCCATTTGAAGGAACAGTTCACCAAAAAAAATGAACATTCTGTCTTTATTTACTCACCCTCAAGTAGTTTCAAAGCGTATGACTCACTCTTTTTTATTTTTTTTGGAGAACAATCCCTTTAAGTTTAAAATCACCCAGAATATGTACTTGGACTCATAGAATCACGTTGCTATACCTACATTTTTGCTAAATATTTTTTACGTGGCTTGTTGTGCGTATTATGTTTCCTTGTAAAATGAACACTAGAGGTGATGAAACAACAATGACTTTTATTCACTTTCACACAAATCATGAGTAAAATAAGATATTCATAACCACTTGCTTTTCACCTTGTTTCTTACACAATGCTATCTCATGACATCAAAACACTTTTATTATAGTGCATGATGTTTGCATTACATAACCAACTACATTTACAAGCTTTTTGAGATGTAATCGAATTGGTAGACTGATAGAGCATTGCACTTGCGATGCAAAGGACTGGATTAGTCCTGAAGAGCATGCGAGTCGGCACATAAGCCAAAAGTAGAAACAACACAATGACGTGGTTGCATCAGTATAGTGTTTTACATGTCACATTTGGTTTTTATGACATGGTTTGGCTTAGCTTTCAGCTTTAGTGTAGGTAGATAAATTATGATGATTATAAGATTTAAAACTCGATACAGCATTAACCTTCAAAACCTCAAATGTTTGGAAGTAAATTAAACTCGGTTTTAGCGCCACTTAGTGGACATTTCACCTTGGATATGTTGCGACACATGTAAGCAGACACAAAATATTTAGCAAACAACCACAGTCATCTAATTTCAAGAGATCAGACTCCAAAATATCCCTTTAATCTAAGATATACACTACACACCATCTTCAAAGACAATCTACAAAATACAAAATATTTCCACAGGTCAAAAAGGTAACAGGCCTGAGAGAGCTGACAACAGACCGGAACACGGAGACAAGAAAGAGCTACAAAAACAAAGCAGGTGAGATTGAAAAAAGACAAAGGCACTATAAAAGTTGGCTAGAAAGGGGGCGTAATGAGAGGTAAAAGAAAATCAAAGGCTTCTATATTGAAATGCTGGTTATTTACACTATAATCAATAGTTGACATCCCATTAACGTTTAATGTGGACCTCCAATAAGAGGGCAGAAATTGAAAATAGCACAGTGGATTCCCCAGCGCTTGGTCATTATGCACAGAAATGTGCTCCTCACCACTGTGATTATTAATTGAAATGGGGAAATAGATTTAAATGCCTGTTTCCAACCAGCTGCTCACAAAGCGTTGTACTTTTTTGTCAAATATAGCAACTGACATTCACACTGGCTGGAAGAACTTATACAGCAGCGGGCCAAGCTGGTTCAGCACTCCACAGAATATCTGTGCTACAGGTTTTTCAAGCTAAGCTCCTCAAACAAATACAGATACAGAGCTGTTTCAAAGAGCTCCACACCGCTACAGATTTGGCGCTGTGAAAAATGAAAGCAACTGCTCAGGCCATCGGCAAAGCAATGAGCAACCTGGTGGTTCTGGACTGGCATATTTGGCTAACTTTCATGGAGATGCATGATGCAGAGAAAAAAGCCTCCTCGACACCCCGGTGTCGCCCGACGGCCTTTTTGGCAATGCTGAGGAATGAATTTCAGACTGCTTCATCATGCCGCAAAAGCAGTCTCAAATGATGAAACATTTCTGCCAAAGAGTAGTAGCACTTCCCCTTTCCCGGCATGCACTGGATCTAATTTCAGTCAGCAGCCAGCAAAGAATCCTTCTCTCTCTGCCCCCGCGCTGCCGAAAGCTGCTACTGAGCCGCCTGTGAAGCCACAAAAAAACGCAGCCGTTTGTACACTGGCCATCTCGCTTCACTCTGCAATCTGTGGTCCAACCACAGGATGCACCGGTGTTGCGCTGGAGATTCACAGTATCCTTGCAAAAAATGCGATAGAGACTGTCCCAGAATGCGACACCCTCACAGTGGGGTTCACAGCCATTATTTTCTTGTTCTGAGGAAAGACGGCAGGCTCCTGCACATTCTAGATCTGAGACGATTGAATCGAGAAAATTCAAAATGTTATCTCAGAAACAGATCTTATCGCACATCTGTCCTCAGGACTGGTTTGCGTCAATAGATCTGAAGGACGCGTACTTTCACGTACGAATTGCACCGCGTCACAGGTGCTTATTGAGATTTGTGTTCGAGGGAACTGTGTATCAATTCAAAGTCCTTCCTTTCGGTCTGTCTCTGGCTTCTTGCACGTTCATGGAATGTATCGACTGAAAATGAGTGGTGTGTGGGTTTTGAATTACCTCAACAACATTGGAGTCTGTTAAGCTGCAGTTGCTTTCCTTAAAAAGTAGACTCCTAATGGCTTTGGCCTCATATTCTCATGCCTGGAGTTTGGTCCAGATCTATCAAAAATCACCATTAAACCTAGAAAATAATATAGGCCTAAGGTTTTATCCATGCCCTTTAGGGCTCAGGTGGTTTGTATGCAAAGTGTTTTTTCCCCCATCGTTTAATTCAGATGAAAAGCAATCTATACATATGTTATGCCTGGTGAGGGCATTGCATGCATACAGTATGTCAAGTGCACCCATCAGTTTAGGCTGTCTGATTAGCTCTTTGTTTGTTATGGAGGATGCACAAAAGGAATGTCCGTCTCCAAACAAAAGTTCTCATTTACAAATTGCCCTATTGGTGTTAAAGTGCATTCAACCTGAGGTATGGCCTCATCGTGGACGTGGAGAAATGATGTGTCCTTACAGGACATATGTTCGGCAGCAGGATAGTCCTCACAAAACACATTTGCAAGATTTTAGAATCTGGATGTGGTGTCCATCTCCTCACAAGTCCTCTCTTTATAGAGCGCTTCTTACATTCAAGCAGGTGAGCCCAATCCCTTATTACGGGTAGGCTACCAACTATAATCAACACAGCCTCCTAATTATATGCTGTTTAACTGCCCCTTTAAAAGTAATAAGCATAAAAATTTTAGGCCATAAGAAATAAAATCTACTTTTCAAACCATGTTGAGAGAGGGTTAATAAACCATACTATGTATCTCTATATGGTTCATTTAAATCTCAGACTACATTCATTTCCATCTGGCATCCGCCACTTGGAACTATTCATTTACACTTATAAGTCATCGGCCTATGGCCTGTGCCTCTTTATGAATATCTCTATTTAGTGTTATAACTTTGGGAATGTGATGTCACATAGTGTGGCGTGATGGGATATCGTTCCCCATAGTGCTGACATAGTGCTCAGTCGATGTCAAGTGAGCTGAATCGAAAGGGAACGTCTCTGGTTACACATGTAGCCTCGGTTCCTTGAGATGAAGCAAACGAGACAATGCAAAGTCTGGCCGCACTATTACTTCAGACTCTTTTCCCTCAGTCAGAAAATTCTGAAGAAATATAGAGGCCAACTGCACACCTGAAAGGGTGGAGCTCAGTCACCATTGTCAATCAGAGGATTGTGTAAGTGTTTCAGCAAGGTCATGTAGAAGGACACTCCCCATAGTACTTACAGCAATGTCTCGTTCCCTTCATCTCAGATAACAAAGGTTACATGTGTAACAGGATACAGTTTATGCACTAAAGCATTTTAATAATTGTATTAGCCAACATTTAAATGATCAAAACAATGTATAGATACATAATAATTATAACTTTAGAAATCTTATATTTTAGGGGGCATATTGTCACAAAAGGTAAATGTGTGTTCAATGAACTGTAACTTTATTCCTGGGCAATAATAGTGGAAATGATTTATTGCTTTTTTTTGCCAAGACTTTAAAGTATTTACCTTTACAGATATTGACTTTCAAAAATAAACGTAGGGCCTAGTCTAAAAAGTGAGACAACTAGCCCTGGTCTCCCCTATACCTTTTTATTTTTCTCCTGCCAAGGGACTATATTGTAAGTTAATTCTGGAAGAGAAGCCACAGTGTGATTCAATCTGAAAAACTGGATCACTCTACAAAGAGACTTTAAATGAGAGGAGTCACGCTGTATGAAAGAGAATTGCAAAATTAAGTGCAGTCAGGATTCATGAATATATTATGACAAGAGTCGCAGAACCCAGATCTGTATTTGGAAAACCAAGTTTATGCAACAGATCTCTCTCTATCTCACCCCATCGCCCTCATTCTCTTACATTTATTTTGAAGACAAAGCACCATCATTCTCCTGCATTAATAAGCTTTCCATTATCTCCTACTTTCCTCTTCATCGAGTGAAGTGAATAAGGAAAAGAGTTCAGACAAGAGGAAACGTTCCTTTTTAATTTATAGCTTCCGCCACAGTGGTGGAGCAGCATGCCTAAATGTGGCACTCAGTGGCGTTTTATGATGTATAAAATTAAATTACACAGGAACACTGCCGTGCACAAAGCCCAACACACATTCCTACCGTTTTCACTTTGCCATCTTAAAAAAGGTGTCTTATTATTGTGTATTATCAAAGACTTCACTTTACCACATTCTTTTTTCCCTAGTACACACACTTGCTTACAATCTGAATGAACCAATCAAGAAAGAGGGAGTGAGAAGTGGGCAGAGCTCGCTGGTCATGGCTTACATTTGCAGATGATATATGCTGTGACCCAAAAAGTTTTTTATGAATTTGTAGTGCAAATTGAGAAAGTCAAGTGTGGAAATAAGTGTGAAAATGACAACTAAATGGATGACTTATTACAACATAGTCTCATGTAAACCAGATTTTTGACTATCGGCATAAAGTCTGGTACACAATGAAGCTTATTCTGACCAAAAACCATGCACTTCAGAAAAGGACTGACCAACTACCATTTGTTGCAGTTATTCATGCAGTTTAGGGGCAAGTTTATTTGAAAATAGTTGTTCTGAAAATATTAAAGAAATTAGCGGAACAGTCTTTTAGTCTGTTCATGTAAATTAAGTAGTGAAATATTAAATACAGTAAATGAGCAGAAAGGTAATCAGAAATTATTTCTGTCCAAAAGTAATGAGCACTGATTATTTCACAAACAAAATAAAAGCAAATTAGGCAACGAACAAATTGCTTAAAACAAAACTTTGATTTGATGCTACTTGCAAACTATATCAAATACAGCTATTAGTTCACCCCAAAAGCGTTCATTTTCCCAACCCAGTACCTTTCAAACAGAACTTCCTTTCCAGGCTAACTGGTGCACTCCTGACTCCTGGAAGTTTCGTAAAGCCAACCAATCAGATTGGAACTGGCGATTTCAGCCAGCTCTTGCTATTTTTGTTTGCAATACGCATCAGATATTCATTCAACGGACTATGTATTTAGGCACACCAAAACAGCAACAGTGTAGGAAGTCCTGTAATGTAGAAACAATGCAAGTTTCTATATCTTTCAGGGTTTTAGTCTGTACTATATCAATGAGACCTTTTGGCAGGGTGAAACCTCAAACCACAATCTAATAAAACTAAACATGACGGATTGTAAATATTTTTGATTGGGTAGCTGCAGGATAGGGAAACCCCACAGGTCTTTGTATCGAGCAATATAGCAAGGCATTAGTTCTGACTCAATTGACAACTCACATTGATGAGAATGCCAATGCAAAGTTTGCAGATATCAAGCCTGAGATGTGAATACATCACAACTAAAAATCAAAAATCCACTCCACTCTTCCCCTAAATGTATATTGTTTTATAAGGGATATGTTGTAACAAGAAAGTTAATATGTTTAACGGTGTTAAATTTATTTATCGCAGTTAACACATTTACCTAATTTGACATTTTGTTCTGTTTTGTTCCAACATGATCACACAAGAAAAGTTTAACAAGTAGTACATTTTTCACACGCAGCAAAGAAGCCAAGAGTGTAATCAAACATTCTCACATAAACTGTCCACCTCTCTCATGTGCAGTGCTGGGAAAATCTAACACTGTGAGAGCTATTTCTCTGAAAATCATTACGCCATTTGGCCTGTGGCCTAGGCACACCTAGCTAGCATACACTCGGTGTACATGGCTTTTCGGAGCAGCAGCAGTACATATGTCTTGGCGATAGATCTGCTTGGTTGGAGGGTTGTGTTTTTTGTTTATGTGTTATGAGTTTGTGCAGCTTCCCTGATTTGCTGGACGATTGTTTATGTCTAATTGTGAAGCAGAATTTAACACATGCTCAATGCAGCATGTTTTGACTCATTGTGCAGCAACAGCAGCATGTCCACATGCTTACTCCGTATGTATGTGTTCTTCTAGCAGTACAAGTCTCCATATGTGCTCTGCAGCAGCAGCATCATAGCAGACCTAGTCCGCCAAGACCAACATCCTATCAATACTAACATTCACATGCCAGGGTGTCACGTGAAGCCATGCAAAGATCGGACATGTAGGCGACGAGCTCTGCACACTTCGTTATTTTTGTCTTATAATCCGGTGAGATTTGATACACCCTGATACATATTAGCTCTTTGAAGTCAATATGTCAAATTTCAAAATCTTCAGGCTCTGGAGATATTAAAAGACACTTTCAAGCTCAAGCTGAAAGCTCTGATTGGACTGCTGACCGCAGACTCGATTTGAATGGTGCAGCAGGAGAAATCCAGCATCAACTGTCCAAAATGTTTGTGATGCTTGCAAAAGTTGCTGACTTAGAAGATTTCGCTGTAATAACTCAATCGATTATGGCAATGGAAACAAAATTCTCTGAGTTGGTTACAAGAGTGGCAGATGTTGAGAAGTAGATAGATTATCTGGAGTCATCGGAGAGGGAATTATCTGATAATCCGCTGGCGACCAAATTTGTTTAGGAACATGTTCTTGAAAAACTTAGTTCCTGAGCATGAGGAGGGCAGAGATATGGTGAAATTCCTAGACGAGAACTTCACCAGTCTGCACGACATAACAGGCCATAAGCTGGAAATCGAGTGAACTCACAGGGTTCCGGCTCGGAGATCCGATAGGGAGACCAATCCTGGCCAAAGTCCTGAGATCATCCGATAAAAATCTTGTGTTATGCGAGGCGAGGAGCAAAAGAAAGCTTTCTAGGAAGAATCATAAAATTTTCCATTTTATGCCTTTTGGTGCCATTTAAGCCATTTGTTGTTCCTCATGTGAGTGGATTACTCGGGCTGTCTGAGGAAGCTGGGTGCCATTTTTGTTTCTTTATGTGTTGGTTCAACCTAGCGGCTGGAGTTTGTTTTGTGGAGTGACACTCCTACAAGAAACTTTTGCACTGACGGAAGATTGCTTCTGATTGATTCAGAAGTTCCTGGCCAGTAATAAGGATGACTGCAAAATATCTACATGCCTACAACAAGCAATGTCTTTTATAGAGTAGATGACTGAGGAAATCATGGTGTGTTTCTTATGTGGCCTCTGAGTCAACTCGACTCGTTAAATATACACTTGACCATCCAAGGGACCAGGACGCCTGTTTTATTTCTTTTTGTACTGGTTCTGCCTAGTGGCTGGAGTTTGTTTGTGGAGGAAAATACCTTCGGGACAGTTGTGGATGAATCTGCTTGTTTCTTTATGTTCTTTATGCTTATGTTTTCTATTGGCTGGTGTTTGATTTGCAAAGTATTTTCTATAATGTAATTTTGCCACTCAAAATTTGTATAGAAGCACCTGGCTTGAGCAGTTCTCATAGGCATGCATGGACCCTTTGAGTTTAGAGGGATCGACTCTGGTTGGCGATGTCGTGCGCGGGTTTTATGTGCATGTTTTCCTTTTTTCAGTTTGTTTTGTTTGGGGGGGGGAAGTTTGGGGTTTTATTGTTTCACTAATTTTGAAATGTAGTCTTTATAATTTTGTTTTTGACACAAAATTTATTTTTTCTATTATATAAAAATTTGTATATGAATAGATTGTCTCTCTCCACATGGAATGTGAATGGGTTGGGGCACCAACCCAATAAAGGTTATTGTTTTATTAAACTTAAGAAATATGATTTCTTCAGGAAACCCATCTTTCCTCGCAGGAAGCTGAAAATTTGGAAAGATATGGGGTGGACATGTTTTCTTCAGTGCTGGCTCAAGTAAGAGCAGGGGAGTAATTATATAATCAATAAACATCTCAAACAGATTAATGCTAAATTAGGAAGAGTCATTATTGTTTATGTGGAAATTCAGGGGCAAAGGTTGATTTTGGCTAATATTTACGCACCTAATGCTGATGATCAAAACTTTTTTATAGATCTTGAAGGGATGTTACAAACTGTTGACACCCCTCATGATATAATATTGGGTGGAGACTTAAATTTTTCGATGGACTCAGTCCTTGATCATAGTAGAGCAAAAGTGTGTAAGCCCCCTAGAGCAGCATTGACACTTCACAGGATGTGTAAAAATCTTGGTCTTGCAGATATTTGGAGACTTTTGAACCCAGCTGGTAGGGACTCATCAGTCTGTAAGATTTATTCTAGAGTAGATTTGTATATATATATGAAAGTCCTTCATTTCATCTGTTGTAGACTGCTCAATTTGAAATATCTTAGTCTCAGATCATGCCCTGTTGAGTTTAGAGATGTTGCCACATACAGAAAAAAAATCAATCGTATAGTTGGCGCTTTATTGTATCCCTTTTGCAAAATTCTGATTTCCAACAAATGTTAAAGACTGAAATCAATGTTTAGATGGAGACCAACTGGTCCTCAGTATCTGCTGTGGGCATGGCTTGGGAGGCAGTTCTTAGGGGTCGGATCATTCAGTATGCCTGATTCACCAAAAAATCCAAAGCCCAAGAACTCGTGGAGTTGGAAGTGAATATTAAAAATGCAGAGGCAGAGCTGAAGTGCCAAATGTCATCTGATGGCCTCAGAGAATTGACCCGTTTGAAATACAGATATAAAACTATTTTGTCGAGGAAAGTGGAGTTTTGGTTATTCAGGGCAAGACAGTCATACTTTGAGTCAGGAGACAAAGCAGGAAAACCTCTGGCTAGATATATAATACAGAGAAATGGTTTTCTATCATTCCCTCAGTGAAATCTCCTTTTTTTTTTTTGCTGGTGCGAAAAAATAACATGCGTGTTCTCCTGCGAAAAAAGGTTTGTAATAATGACAGTGTTGTCATTTTTGGATGAACTATTGTCAGGCCTGATAAACATACAAATTACATATAAATGTTATCTTCTTAAAATAGAGTGATAACTCTGGACCATTGGTGATTTATAAGACATGTTATGTGCATGATACTTAGCGAGTGTGGGTGAAGGTGGCATTATGCCATAATGTCTAAGGTGTGAAGTAGACAGCCCATGCCATGCACTGCTGCTGTAAAAGCAAGGATACGCTCTCATCTGGCAAAACCCTCTCTGATTAACACCCTGTCATATCCCATCACTTCCCCCCTCCCCTCTCTGTCTCTCCCTTACTTACCACAGGCCCTTTCCCTGCCACTCTTTCTAAAATCTGCTGAGTAATTCTCCCTCCCTCTGGCACACAGTTGGAGAGTAAAAGAGAGAGAAAATAGGCGGGGAAAAGGAGCTGCTGCCGTTGACGTTACCCTTCTCGCAGGACCTCCCCTTAAATTAACTCATTTTTCATCCTGCCTCCTCTGTTAATGACTGGCACTTTTCTTACACAGAGCGCGGGCCTCTGAAGAATGGCGCGTGTGACAGAGCTCCATTCATCTTCGCATGATGGGAGCACAGGGCCACAAGACGCCATGCCATGCAGTCAGAAACATTCACACACGTCAGGACACGGACCCGATGGTGGACAATGGCAACAGTTGGACAGGCAAGACATGGACAGACTGGTAAGGATGCTATCGCTGAGTAAAGCTGCATTAAGAACAAGAGAAAGTCTGTCCAGGAGAGAGCCTGAACTTCCTGTTCTCAGGTGGAAGTGAGAGTTTAACAGAGGGAAAATGTTGCACAAATGCAGCGAAATTGTGGCACAGAGAAAGAGATCATTAGATTAAAGTAGGCAGTGTTTGGGAGCAAGTAGCTTTATGACATCCAAATAATTGTGAATCTGTGTATCGGTTCACATATTACAAGTGAATCATTATTTTGAGCTGTTCATGTAAATTAATCTGTTTAAAGAAATTATTCACTTCAATTTAGCATTGGGAGCTGCATTATATTTTAGTAAGTAATTTGTTTGGACGGTTCATGTAAATTAAATGGTTCACTAATAATTAAGTTACTTTCACAAATAAGGTTTGTGAACTTTGCATTGACCAACAGGAAGGTGCTTGGTTTAGCAGTGACCTCTGTGAGCGGCACTTTGTAAACAGCTACAATGAACATTTAAAATGGACAAGGATATCATTTTAGTGGTGAGTTTCTTTTTAATTTCACTCTCACAGAGTATAAAGTGTAACAGTAAAAAGAGGCTGCTTGGCAACTTGTGTTTTGCTAGTTTCACATGTGCTCAACGTCTGTCCACCCCTTCTTCGCCAATAGAATTTCACTGTGCAGAGGTAAATGTTATGGTCCCGTTATTACTTTAGATTGAGAATACATTTATATGTTCAATTTAACATTGACACCCTAATTATTGAACTATATACACTGGCGGCCAAAAGTTTGGAATTATCTACAGATTTTGCTCTTTCGGAAGGAAATTGGTACTTTAATTCACCAAAGTGGCATTCAACTGATCACAAAGTATAGTCAGGACAATACTGATGTGAAAAAACAGCACTATCACTATTTGAAAAAAGTCATTTTTTATCAAATCTAGAAAGGCCCCATTTCCAGCAGTCATCACTCCAACAACTTGTCCTTGAGTAATCATGCAAAATTGCTAATTTGGTACTAGAAAATCACTTACCATTATATCAAACACTGCTGATAGCTATTTGGTTTGTTAAATGAGCATTACAATTACAAGGCTATACAATGCTTGAAATTGGCAAAAAACTGAAGATTTCATACAAAGGTCTACACTACAGTCATCAAAGACAAAGAACAACTGGCTCTAACAAGGACAGAAAAATATGTGGAAGGCCAGATGTACAACTAAACAAGAGAATAAGTACATCTCTAAGAGTCTCTAGTTTGAGAAATAGATGCCTCACATGTCCTCAGCTGACAGCTTCATTGAATTCTACCTGCTCAATACCAGTTTCATTTACAACAGTAAAGAGAAGACTCAGGGATGCAGGCCTTATGGGAAGAATTGCAAAGAAAAGCCACTTTTGAAACAGAAAAACAAAAAGAAAAGGTTAGAGTGGGCAAAGAAACAGACATTGGACAACAGATAATTGGAAAAGAGTGTTATGGATCTTAAACCCATTGAGCTTTTGTGGGAACAGCTAGTCTGTAAGATGCCTGAGAAGTGCTGGACAAACTGACAGTTAAAATGTCAAGGATCTGAAAAGCTTTCATTGCTGCACGTGGAGGATTTTTTTATGAGAAATTTTAAAGTGGTTTAAGAAGTCTGAATTTTTAAATCAACCCTGGATTTAACGGGAAGCCAGTGTAGAGATGCTAAAACTGGGGAAATTAGATCCCTCTTTCCTGACCCTGTTAAAAGCCTAGCTGCTGTGTTTTGAACAAGCTGAAGGCGGGATAAAGCCATTTGGGACAGATCAATGTACAATGAGTTGCAATAGTCTAACCTTGTTGAAATACGTGAGTGGATCACAATTTCCAAGTCTTTATAAGAAGAAAGTGTTTTATTTTAGCGATAGATCTAAGGTGGAAAAAGCTTCCCTTGACCACAGCAATGATTTGCTTAGTGAAAAGTAACAATGAGTCTAAAATCACTTCAAG
The DNA here is from genome assembly GCF_025860055.1 of Xyrauchen texanus. Classification (NCBI taxonomy): domain Eukaryota; kingdom Metazoa; phylum Chordata; class Actinopteri; order Cypriniformes; family Catostomidae; genus Xyrauchen; species Xyrauchen texanus. The sequence goes on from NC_068309.1 coordinate 10,489,248, forward strand.
ACTCCTCACATGATCTTGTATATTCGACAACAGAGGACCTAGCTGGGCAACCAGGTCAGGTAAGGAGGACATGGAGGAACCTAAAATCAGACCTTCGGTTTTGCTTTCATTATAGTGTACGCAATTGCTTGCTAGCCAATGTTTAATATCTTTGAAGCAATTTAGGGCATTCTCAGATAAACAATTTTTGTCTACACTCACTGGGAAATAAAATTGAGAATCATCAGCATAACAGTGATAAGATATGCTGTACTTATTAAATATAGAGCTCAGAGGAAGCATATATAGTGAAAATAACAAGGGACCTAAGATTGACCCTTGAGGGACACCACACTGTAATTGTGTCGAGGTAGAAGAAAAATGACCTAAATTCACAGAGAACGTCCTTTCTTTTAAATAGGAGTTAAACCACTGGAGGGTCATCCCCTGGATGCCAACCATACATTCTAGACGATTGAGGAGAATATTATGGTTGACTGTGTCGAACACGGCTCTAAGATTCAATAAAACTAAGATGACAGGTGAACCTGAACCACGGAAAGTAAAATATCATTAGTGACCTTCAACAATGCAGATTCGGTGCTATGCAATTGTCTGAAACCAGACTGAAATGTATCTAAAATATTAAATGTAATTAGCTGCGAATAAAGAACTCTCTCCGAAGTCTTGGTTTCACAGTTCTCTTGGGTGGCATTCAGAAAAGCATTTTTGTTGGGTTCAAAACAGAATCAACTGTTTTGAACAAAACTTTGGTCGATTTGCATTATCAGAGATCATTTACAGCTCTCTGATAGTTTGTTAAACAGTCCTTTAAAATATCATTGAGACCTGAAGCTGAAACTTTTCTGCTTGTGCTCAGCTTTTCTGCACTCTTGTTTGAGAGCGTGGGTGACGTCATTTAGCCAAGGCTGTGAAACACCCTTAATTCTCAAGTCAAGTCAAGTGGTTTTTATTGTCGTTTCAACCATATACAGTTAGTACAGTACACAGCAAAACGAGACAACGTTCCTCCAGGACCATGGTGCTACATAAAACAACAAAGGACCAACGTAGGACCACATGAGACTACACAACGAAATAAAATACCTATATAAACTACCTATATATACCTATATAAAGTGCACGTGCAAACATGTGCAAAAAGTACAGGACAGTACAACAAATTACTGACAATGAACAGGACAATAGACAGTGCAGCGCCGACCAGTACTCAGTAGTGCAAAAAGATGACAGTTTCTAAAAATGTAAACATAACATACTATGAGATAATGTTCTATGCACATAGCAGTTATTGAGGTAGCAGACAGTTATAAAGTGACAGTAATTAAAGTGCAACTCAGGACACGTGTGTGTCAAACCAGTCTCTGAGTATTGAGGAGTCTGATGGCTTGGGGAAGAAGCTGTTACACAGTCTGGCCGTGAGGGCCCGAATGCTTCGGTACCTCTTGCCAGGCGGGAGGAGGGTAAAGAGTTTGTGTGAGGGGTGTGTGGGGTCATCCACAATGCTGGTTGCTTTGCGGATACAGTGTTTTTTGTAAATGTCTTTGATGGAAGGAAGAGAGACCCCAATGATCTTCTCAGCTGTCCTCACTATCCTCTGCAGGGCTTTGGGGTCCGAAACGGTGCAAGTCCCAAACCAGGCAGTGATGCAGCTGCTCAGGATGCTCTCAATAGTCCCTCTATAGAATGTAGTGAGGATGGGGGTTGGGAGATGTGCTTTCCTCAGCCTTCGAAGAAAGTAGAGACGCTGCTTGGCTTTCTTGGTGATAGAGCTGGTGTTGAGGGACCAGGTGAGGTTCTCCGCCAGGTGAACACCAAGGAATTTGGTGCTCTTGACGATCTCCACAGAGGAGCCGTCGATGTTCAGCGGAGTGTGTTCACCTTGTGCTCTCCTAAAGTCAACAACCATCTCTTTTGTTTTGTCGACATTCAGGGACAGGTTGTTGGCTCTACACCAGTTCGTCAGCCGCTGCACCTCCTCTCTGTATGCTGACTCGTTGTTCTTGCTGATGAGACCCACCACGGTCGGTGTCATCGGCAAACTTGATGATGTGATTCGAGCTGTGCATTTCTGCACAGTCGTGAGTCAGCAGAGTGAACAGCAGTGGACTGAGCACACAGCCCTGGGGGCCCCAGTGCTCAGTGTGGTGGTGGTGGAGATGCTGTTCCCGATCCGGACTGACTGAGGTCTCCCAGTCAGGAAGTCCAGGATCCAGTTGCAGAGGGAGGTGTCCAGGCCCAGCAGGTTCAGCTTTCCAATCAGGTGCTGGGGAATGATTGTGTTGAATGCTGAGCTGAAATCTATGAACAGCATTCGAACGTATGAGTCCTTATTGTCTAGGTGGGTGAGGGCCAGATGGAGGGTTGTGGTGATGGCATCGTCCGTTGAACGGTTTGAACGATCACGCAAACTGCAGTGGGTCTAGTGAGGGGGCAGCTGGGTCTTAATCTGCCTCATGACGAGCCTCTCGAAGCACTTCATGATGATGGGTGTAAGTCGCGACGGGACGGTAGTCGTTGAGGCAGGACACTGAAGACTTCTTTGGCATGGGGATGATGGTGGTGGCCTTGAAGCACGTTGGAACAACGGCGCTGCTCAGAGAGATGTTGAAGATGTCGGTAAGAACATCTGCTAGCTGGTCTGCACATCCTCTGAGCACTCTGCCAGGAATGTTGTCTGGTCCAGCAGCCTTCCGTGGGTTGACTCTACGTAGAGTTTTCCTCACATCTGCCGTGGTAAGACAGAGCACCTGGTCGTTGGGAGGAGGGGTGGACTTCCTCGCCATCACGTCGTTCTGCACTTCAAACCGAGCGTAGAAGTCGTTCAGCGCATCTGGAAGGGAGGCATCTTTGTCACAGGCAACTGATGTTGTCCTGTAGTTGGTGATGGCCTGGATGCCCTGCCACATGCGCCGCGTGTCACAGCTGTCCTGGAAGTGACTGTGGATTCTCTGGGCGTGTCGCGCTTTGCCTCTCTGATTGCCCGTGACAGTTTGGCCCTAGCTGTTCTTAGGGCTGCCTTATCGCCTGCTCTGAAGGCGGAGTCTCGGGACCTCAGCAGCGTCGCACCTCCGCAGTCATCCACGGCTTCTGGTTGGAGCGTGTGGTGATGGTCTTGGAGAAAGTGACATCATCAATGCACTTGCTGATGTAGCTGGTCACTGATGCTGGGTATTCCTCCAAGTTGGTAGAATCGCCATATGTTGCAGCCTCCCTGAACATGTGCCAGTCAGTACACTCAAAACAGTCCTGAAGAGCAGAGATGGCTCCTGCTGGCCAGGTTTTCACCTGCTTCTGAAGCGGTTTTGTGCGTCTGATGAGCGGTCTGTATGCTGGAATTAACATAACAGAGATGTGGTCTGAGTAGCCGAGGTGGGGGCGGGCTCCGCCGGCACGCGCCTGGGATGTTTGTGTAAACAAGATCAAGCCGTTCAGCCCTCTCGTTGCAAAGTCCACATACTGATGGAATTTAGGGAGCACTGTCTTGAGATTTGCATGGTTGAAATCTCCGGCGACAATAAACAGTCAAGTCGGGGTGAGCGTTCTGCAGTTCAGCTCATAGCCCCATACAGTTCACAGAGCGCTTCCTTAGCGTTAGCGCTGGGGAATGTAAACTCCAGTTATGCAAACAGTGGTGAATTCCCGTGGTAGATAAAAAGGTCTGCATCTAACAGTCACAAGCTCCAACAGCGATGAACAGTAACTAGAGACTAGCATAGAGTTCTTGCACCATTCCGTGTTGATGTAAACACACAAGCCACCACCGCGAGTCTTACCGCAGAGAGCTGTATTTCTGTCGGCACGAAACGAGGCGAGCCCGTCTAGCTGAATGGCGGCATCCGAACTCTGTTGCTGAGCCACGTCTCCGTGAAAACAAAGACGCAGCAGTCTCTAAACTTACGCTGCGTAGCCTGCTGGAGTCGGATATAGTCCAGTTTATTGTCCAGGGAGCAAACATTTGAGAGCAGGATAGACGGGAGAGCCGGCCGGCTAGGGTTTGTTTTAGCCTAGCATGGACCCTCGCCCTCTTTCCGCTTCGCTTTCGCACACCGCTACTGAAGTCCTCTCCCGGCCACCGGCATCAGGGGACGCCGAGGGCTGGAGGCCTGGTCTCCGCAGCAAGCCGAGTACGCGTAGCGCCTCCTGCAGGTCATCATGCAGCTTGGTTTTTGCATGAGTCTTATATTTCAGTAGTGTCTGGCGATGGTAGACACGAACACCGGTTGCTCCGATGTCCATGTGTCGCAAAAGTCGGGCTTTTTTAACAAAAATAGCACCATTGTGGATCTGGAGTGGCCGCTGCGTGCTACCGCGCCGCCATCTTGGAAGTTATATGTCTTAAGTGGAGCGACGTTATAAATTGCAAAAGTACAATATTTATTTAAAGCTTCAAACAATGATTCAGTGTCAAGTCTTGCTAAGACATCATCTGTTCGATCCGAAAATTAGCAGTAGACGAGTGAATGGACTGGGAGTGGCGTAACGGCTGAAAAAAAGTAGACAGAGGATAAGTAGATACAGACTCAAACATTATTTAATAATGGTCAGAAATGCCAATATCTAAGACCTCTAAATTGGACACAGAAAGACCATACGAGAACACAAGATCTAACGTATGACCCATATTGTGAGTAGGACCTGTCATACAAAATTTAAAGACTCAGTGAGGGAGATAAATTAATTTACCAGCGGTTTCAATGCACAGCATACGTGAATATTAAAATCCCTAAGAATCAGAAGTCTATCACCGCGTGACACCAGTCCAGAGAGAAAGTCAGAAAATTGTCTGTACAGAAGTGCACAGAAGGCATGACCGTAGAGGTCAAGCTTTAACAATTGGACCTCAACTAGAACATATGTCTATAGGCAGCATTCTGCATTTAAAAGAGTTTTTGAAAACAGTGGCAATGCCACCTCCTCATCCTGAAGTCCGTGGGGAATTTAAATGTCACAGCCTGGCGGTGTTAGATCCCTCAGGGCCATTTGTTCGCCAGGATTCAGCCAAGTCTCAGTGATGAATAAAAATTCCAATGATCGTGATATAAAAAAGTAATTCAGAATAAAAGACTTGTTCGATATTGAACGTGAGTTTATGAGGGCCATCTTAGTAGTGGTGAAATCTGCGTTTTGTGGTGAAATAAAAGATGTGCATTTCAGCAAACTGAGATGATCAACATTAACACCCCATTTGAAATCCCTTTCACCAGTTGTAGGGTGATGACATGAAGATCAGATGGCTGTTATGTGGTGGTTATCAGGGGAATCAGCAGGTAATCTGCTGGGATGTCGTTGTGACCCTCGATGGACATACCGAGGGTGACATGCAATTCCAAGTGCAACGCATTAGTTGTACACTCCGTCTGACAGGCAGTCCGAGGAATTCAAATACTGTGAATCCAGAGATGAGTAGAATAAAACCATATCAGAAGAAAGATGATTCCATGGACTTGCAAACAAGCAGAGAGCTCTCCGCTGAAACTGGTGAGGGCAAACAGTAAAACTCCAGTAGGCCAAGATGGGCAACAGAAGGCAGAACAACACGACTCGAAATCAAAGTCCATGTGCTCCAGCCCCACTGGACATCGACGATGGACCAGGAATCAAGCAGCCTATTTAAGACTGCTCGTAGTAGACCTGGCGAAGACCATCTGTGATTACAGTGGTGTTAATTTTTTTTTAAGTAATCCAGTCAGACTTGAAGTGTAGCAAAGATTTCAAAAAAATGTATAGTCACTAGTCCAGACAATTGTCCATAAAAGAGTTTTAAAAATTTCTTGAGGTCGCTCATATAAAAGGCCACTAAAACAAAAGCATTTAAAAACAATGAAAAGTACCCGGAGAGCAGCGGCAGACAAACACGCCAGCGTTCAGTTGGTAGAGCAGGTCGGCCACTAATCTCACACATGCCGAAGTGTCCTTGGGCAAGACACTGAACCCCAAGTTGCTCCCAATGGCAGGCTAGCACCTTGCATGGCAGCTCTGCCACCATTGGTGTATGAATGTGTGTGTGAATGGGTGAATGAGTCACAGTGTAAAGCGCTTTGAAAACCGTTAAGGTTAAAAAGGCACTATATAAGTGCAGACCATTTACCATTTAAAGAGACCTTTCTCTGAAAAACACCAAAAGAAAGATGCCCAGGGTCCTTGCTCATTTGCGTGAATGTGCCTTAGGCATGCTGCATGGAGGCATGAGGACTGCAGATGTGGCAAGGGGAATAAATTGCAATGTCCGTACTGTGAGACACCAAAGACAGCACTACAGGGAGACAGGAAGGACAGCTGATTATCCTGTGGCAGTCCACGTGCACAGCACTTGCACAGGATCGGTACATCCAAATATCACACCTGTGGGACAGGTACAGGATGTCAACAACAACTGCCCGAGTTACACCAGGATTGCACAATCCCTCCATCAGTGCTCAGACTGTCTGCAATTAATTGTCTGTTAGAGACTGGACTGAGGGCTTGTAGGCCTGTTGTATAGCAGGTCCTTACCAGACATCAATGGCAACAACATCGCCGATGGGCACAAACCCACCTTTGCTGGACCAGACAGGACTGGCAAAAAGTGCTCTTCACTGAGGAGTCGTGGTTTTGTCTTACCAGGAGTGATGGTCGGAAGGAATGAGCGTTACACTGAGGCCTGTACGCTGGAGCGGGATCGATTTGGAGGTGGAGGGTCCATCATGGTCTGTCACTGCATCATCGGACTGAGCACGCTGTCATTGCAGGCAATCTCAACGCTGTGCAATACAGGGAAGACATCCTCTTCCCTCATGTGGTACCATTCCTGCAGGCTCATCCTGACATGACCATCCAGTATGACAATGCCACCAGCCATACTGCTCGTTCTGTGTGTGATTTCCTGCAAGATAGGAATTCCAGTGTTCTGCCATGTCCAGCAAAGAGCACAGATCTCAATCCCATAGAACACATCTGGGACCTGTTGGATCAGAGGGCGAGGGCTAGGGCCATTCCCCCCAGAAATGTCCGGGAACTTGCAAGTGCCTTGGTGGAAGATATGGGTAAAATCTCATAGCAAGAACTGGCAAATATGGTGCAGTCCATGAGGAGGAGATGCACTGCAGTACATAATGCAGCTGGTGGCCACACCAGAGACTGACTGGCACATTATTCCATTTCTGTTAGGCACATGTCTGTGAAACTTGTTCAATTTATGTCTTAGTTGTTGAATCTTTTTATGTTCATAGAAATATTTACACGTTAAGTTTGCTGAAAATAAAAGCAGTTGAAAGTGAGAGGATGTTTCTTTTTTGCTGAATTTAGTAGATTAGTGTCACTGAATGGCTGGATGTCTGAGTGGTGTCTGGAGAATAGCATAGAACTATAGACAATTGGAAATGTTTTCGGGGTAGACATGACCTGCTAAAGATAGGCTGACTCCATCCCTCCAGGGAAGGTGCCGCTCTCCTCTAGTAATTTGGCTCATACTCTTAATAGTGATAGTATTTAATTAACTGGTGTCCAGGTCAGAAAGCAGATGAACTGGCTAATCCAAACAGGTCACATAAACAGCAACACATATAGATTGTATCACCTAGATATCACATAGTGACTGTGTCTGTGCCACAAATTACTTAACAAACCACTTGCTAAATCGTTTAGAAAAAACATTTATGGAGGTAAAATTTGAAAATAACAACAAAAATTAAGATAAACATCATATAAATGTGGGACTACTAAACATTAGATCTCTTTCAACCAAAGCACTAACTGTAAATTAAATTATTACAGTTCACAGTTTGGATGCACTCTGTTTGACCGAAACCTGGCTTAAACTGGATTAATATATTAGTTTAAATTAATCTACTCCCTGAGGATATTGTTATAAACACGAGCCTCATCTGAAGGGTCGAGGAGGAGGTGTAGCTGCAATTTACAGTGAAGTTTTTGGTGTTAATCAGAGTCAGGCCATAAGTTTAAGCCTTTGGAACTCATAATGCTTCATTTGACATCAGATACAATTAAAAAATCTATGTTATCGTTTACATTTGCTGCAGTAAATAGATCACCTGGGCTGTATTCTGATTTCCTTAGTGAATTTGCTAATTTTCTATCAGATCTGGTAGTTACTGTGGATAGAGCTTTAATTGTCGGTGAGTTCAAAATTCACATAGATAATGAAATTGACATATTGGGATTAGCATTTATCTATATTCTCAACTCTCTTCGAGTCAGACAAAATGTGACAGGATCAATGATACACTAGATTTAATTCTGCCATATGGACATGATTTTGATACTATAGAGATTCTGCCGCAGAGAAAGACATATCAGATCATTACCTCATCTCTTGTATGCTGTGCTCAGCTAATGTTAGACAATCTACAGTACACCATACTATCATTCAGGTAGAACTATTCATTCGGCTACTTAAGATAGCTTTACTAATAATCTTCCAGATTTATCTAATATAATCAGTAATCCAAAAAGTCTAAAAGAACTTGAAGTAATATCACAAAATACAGTGGGTACGGAAAGTATTCAGACCCCCTTACATTTTTCACTCTTTGTTATATTGCAGCCATTTGCTAAAATCATTTAAGTTCATTTTTTCCTCATTATTGTACACACAGCACCCCATATTGACAGAAAAACACAGAATTGTTGACATTTTTGCACATTTATTAAAAAGAAAAACTGAAATATCACATGGTCCTAAGTATTCAGACCCTTTGCTGTGACACTCATATATTTAACTCAGGTGCTGTCCATTTCTTCTGATCATCCTTGAGATGGTTCTACACCTTCAATTGAGTCCAGCTGTGTTTGATTATACTGATTGGACTTGATTAGGAAAGCCACACACCTGTCTATATAAGACCTTACAGCTCACAGTGCATGTCAGAGCAAATGAGAATCATGAGGTCAAAGGAACTGCCTGAAGAGCTCAGAGACAGAATTGTGGCAAGGCACAGATCTGGCCAAGGTTACAAAAAATTTCTGCTGCCCTTAAGGTTCATAAGAGCACAGTGGCCTCCATAATCCTTAAATGGAAGACGTTTGGGATGACCAGAACCCTTCCTAGAGCTGGCCGTCCGGCCAAACTGAGCTATCGGGGAGAAGAGCCTTGGTGAGAGAGGTAAAGAAGAACCCAAAGATCACTGTGGCTGAGCTCCAGAGATGCAGTCGGGAGATGGGAGAAAGTTGTAGTAAGTCAACCATCACTGCAGCCATCCACCAGTCGGGGCTTTATGGCAGAGTGGCCCGGCGGAAGCCTCTCCTCAGTGCAAGACACATGAAAGCCCACATGGAGGTTTCAAGATGGTGATAAATAAGATTCTCTGGTCTGATGAGACCAAGATAGAACTTTTGGCCTTAATTCTAAGCGGTATGTGTGGAGAAAACCAGGCACTGCTCATCACCTGTCCAATACAGTCTCAACAGTGAAGCATGGTGGTGGCAGCATCATGCTGTGGGAGTGTTTTTCAGCTGCAGGGACAGGGCGACTGGTTGCAATCGAGGGAAAGATGAATGCGGCCAAGTACAGGGATATCCTGGACGAAAACCTTCTCCAGAGTGCTCTGGACCTCAGACTGGGCGAAGGTTCACCTTCCAACAAGACAATGACCCTAAGCACACCGCTAAAATAACGAAGGAGTGGCTTCACAACAACTCTGTGACTGTTCTTGAATGGCCCAGCCAGAGCCCTGACTTAAACCCAATTGAGCATCTCTGGAGAGACCTGAAAATGGCTGTCCACCAGCGTTTACCATCCAACCTGACAGAACTGGAGAGGATCTGCAAGGAGGAATGGCAGAGGATACCCAAATCCAGATGTGAAAAACTTGTTGCATCTTTCCCAAAAAGACTCATGGCTGTATTAGATCAAAAGGGTGATTCTACTAAATACTGAACAAAGGGTCTGAATACTTAGGACCATGTGATATTTCAGTTTTTCTTTTTTAATAAATGTGCAAAAATGTCAACAATTCTGTGTTTTTCTGTCAATATGGGGTGCTGTGTGTACAATAATGAGAAAAAAAAATGAACAAATGATTTTAGCAAATGGCTGCAATATAACAAAGAGTGAAAAATTTAAGGGGGTCTGAATACTTTCTGTACCCACTGTATAAATAGTCTTCTTTAGCACTCTTGATAGTGTCTTGATATTCCATCGCAGTAATTAATAATGAATTTATTTTCTGATCAAATTTAAACAATCAGAAACAAAATTGGAATTATGCAATCGTCTGTCACAGTACCACAGAAATCAGTAACTCATAATTTTCCTCACGAGCAAGTTCAATTCTTTGCTGTCATAGGTCATGAAGAGCTAACAAAACTTATCGAAACATCAAAAGCCACAACATGTATGTAAGATCCATTACCAACTAAGCTCTTAAAAGAGATATTCCATGTAATCTCAGAACCTCTTCTTAATATTATTAACTCCTTGTTATTCTTAGGACATGTCCTAAGAAACTTTAAAATGGCAGTTATCAAACCGCTTATTAAAAAGTCACATCTTGATCCTGGAGAACTGGCTAATTATAGGCCGATTTCAAATCTCCCGTTTATGTCGAAAATACTAGAAAGGTATTGTCTTCCCAACTATGTTCATTTCTACAGATAAATAATATATATGAACAATTTTAGTCAGGATTTAGGCCCCACCACAGTACAGAAACTGCACTTATCAGAGTTACAAATGACTTGCTCTTATCATCTGATCTTGGCAGCATTTCTCTTCTAGTGCTTTTAGATCATAGTGCTGCCTTCAACATGATAGATCACGACATTCTCTTGAATAGGCTTGATAATTATGATGGCATTTATGGACTTGATTTAGTATGGTTTAGGTCCTATTTACCAGACCGCTACCACTTTGTCTTTGTAAATGAGGAATTGTCAAATCAAACAAAAGTTAAGTATGGAGTGCCACAGGGATCAGTTTTGGGGCCTCTGCTTTTCTCTGTATATATGCTTCTCCTGGGAGATATTATCAGGAATCGTGGAATAAGTTTCCATTGTTATGCCAGTGATACCCAACTTTATATTTCTTCTACACCCAATGAAATTTCACAATTCTTCAGATGAGCAGAGTGTATCAATGGAATCAGAGATCGGATATCCAGAAATGTCCTTTTACTCTAGTCCAACAAAACAGAGTTACTAATTATTGGACCAAAAACCTCTAAAAAATAAGCTGCTTAAATATTATTTGACTCTCGATGGATGTACTGTTACATCATCTTCTACGGTGAAGAACTTGGGTATTATATTTGATACCAATTTGTCCTTTGAAAATAAAATGTTCAATGTTTGTAGAACAGCATTCTTCCACCTAAGTTACGACACATGCTCTATCTTGCTAATGCCGAAAAATAATTCATGCATTCATGACCTCGAGACTAGATTATTGTAATGCATTACTGGGAGGATGTCCTACAAGTTAAATAAATAATCTTCAATTGATTCGAAATGCAGCAGCCAGAGTGCTGACTAAAACCAAGGAATATGATCATATTAGCCCCATTTTATCATCGTTCCAATGGCTACCTGTAACATTTCATATTAATTTTAACATTTTGTTAACTACATACAAACCTTTAAATAATCTAACTCCACAGTACTAAAGTGTCCTTCTACCATGCTATATTCCATCATGTTCATTACGATCGCAAAATTATGGCCTGTTAATAGTTCCAAAATCCACAAATGTAGGTAGATAATTTTCCTTTTTGGCTCCTAAACCATGGAATAGTCTCCCTGTTCGGGACGCAGACACACTCTAGACGCAAGTCTAGACTAAAGACTCATCTAATTAGCCTGGCCTACACCTAATTTATATTTAAAATTATGCTTTTGTTAGGTCTGCCGGAACCAGAATCCAACACGAAAAAATTATGCTCTATAACTCTGCAAAATATTTTATGGCATCTACGCTAATAACATTCTATTTGTTTCCTGTCTCAACTTTGGGATTCATATACTGTGCTATGTGTCTATAAGTGATGATGACTAAATGCAACCAGTGCCAGCCTGACATCACTTCAGTCTATTACAATGGACTTCAAGGGATGAACTGATGCCAACTCCAACCATAAAATATGGTATACTTCATATACCAATGCCTGAACATTGGACTTAGGATATACCTCACCGAAATAACTTGCTGGTTGAACTGCGATGCACCTCACTGATCTCAGCCTGCACCATCTTGGTCAAATGATGGACTACACTCTTAAAATGGATTACATAAGCTTTCAATTATTTGCCAACAAAAGCCTTCATCAGCCAACTAACAAAGAACAATGCATCAATGTGAACTTCTGCAGTTAATCCAGGCTGAACTTCAAAGACATTAGTCAATAATCTTTCGGTTCATACAAAATCTTTGCATAAACACTGGCCCTTAACACTTACTGTCATGTATTACCCTGTCGTGTTTCACCTTGCTCCTTAGTTTTCACTTTTGTCCATTATTTAACTCCATAGTCTCCTTGTTAGCGTTCGTGTTCACTGTCATTGTTCTCACCTGTGTCTTGTTTGAAATCATCCTGCCTTGTGTGTATATAACCCTGCCCGTTCCTCCATTACCTTGTCGTTTGTTAAATGTTGATGTTCGCTTCCATGCCCGAGTTCCTAGTTCCAGTGTTCCAGCGTTTTTGTGTTTTGCTTTCATTTTACCCATCGTGGTTGTTTTGTTTGCTCCTGTTGTGTCTGTTTATCAATAAACCCGCATTTGGATCCTCAACCTTTGTCAGCCTCCGTCCTCATTCGTAACACTTACTTAGTTTACTCATTTTAAACCATGACCTGCACTGCACACTGGCCACCTAGTGAACACACACACATAAAAACAAGAAATACAGTGCCCTCAAAACAAGATATTTATATCTAATATTATCTTCAAAAGCACACAATGTATTGCAGGATTACCCTTATTTATTTTTTGCGGCGAGAGTATATATCTCTGTTGAGAATATTTGTACAGGCACTCGGTTGAGGCAAGAGTTGTTGAGCGAGGGGGTGTTCGCTGTCCTTTTCTGCATATCGTGGCACCATTTTGTGGTCCGTTCTGCATAACGCGGCACCTCATTTAAGCTTATCGTGGCCCATTTTGACTGTTTCGCGGCTGACACACTGGACCCCTCGGTTCTCCCGATGGCCAGTCCTCCGCTGATTGGCACCAAAGTGCGTCGGCCCACCCGGAAAATGCCCGGTATGCCAGATTACCAGTCCAGCCCTGCCTGGGTAGCTCAGGGGTAAATACGCTGGCTACCACCCCTGGAATTCTCAAGTTCAAATCTCAGGGCATGTTGAGTGACTCCAGCCAGGTCCCCTAAGCAACCAAACTGGCCCGGTAGCTAGGGAGGGTAAAGTCACATGGGGAAACCTCCTCATAGTCGCTATAATGTGGTTTGCTCTCGGTGGGTTGTGTGGTGAGTTGTGCATAGATGCAAGAGGCGTGGGCCTCCACACGCGCTATGTCTCCATGGTAACGTGCTCAACGAGCCATGTGATAAGATGTGAGGGTTGACGGTCTCAAAAGCGGAGGCAGCTGAGATTCATCCGCCGCCACCCGGATTGAGGCGAGTCACTACAAGGACTTAGAGCAAAATTGGGAATTGGACATTCCATATTTGGAGAAAATAAAAAAATCAGTTCTGAGTGCGAAAATGGCTTGTTATGACAGAGGTCAAAGGAGAATGGCCAGACTGGTCCAAGCTGAAGGTGACAGTAACCCAAATAAACACACATTACAAAAGTGCTATGCAGAAAAAATTTCTGAATGCACAACACATCAAACATTGAGGCAGCAACAGCAGCAGAAGACCGCTCCGGGTAGAACTACTGTCAGGTTAGAACAGGAAACTGAGGCTGCAGTTGGCACAGTATCATCAAATCTGGACAGTAGGCAATTGGGAAAACATCGCCTGGTCTGACAAATGTAGATTTCTGCTGAGACACACGAACGGTAGGCCCACTGCAGACTCAGTTTTCTGTTCTTGGCAATTGTACAGAGGGCTTATCCAAGTTACCATAGCCTTTCTGTCAGCTCGAACCAGTCTGGCACCTCTCCACTGACCTCTCTCATCAACAAGGCATTTTTTTTCTTTTAAATCAAGCATGATTTTATACATTACAAGTGTGCCTAATAAAGTGGCCAGTGAGTGTATATTAAGAAAGTAAATAGGGTACATTTTTATTTAATGTTGACTTTGATTTAATGTTGACTGCCAGAGATAACAACACATCATCTAAATATAAGCAAAAATCGTTATCATTTTTTTTTTTAATTTTTTTTTTTTATGAAACTCATTGGCTTGTCTGAGCCCTCTTAGAATGAAAATGTCATCCTTCTAACACTTTAATCAATACAACAGTTGAATATCTAATCAATGATCGACCAATGATTTTTTTTTTAGAGAGCATCCTTGGCTTAAAAGAGCAGACCATCTAAAGCCAGAGTTTCAAAGACGCCAGTTGGTGTGGGAGGGGATCTTTTTAAGTATGCATGTGTGCGATGGAAACAAACATCTCCCTCTGTCAAACGCAAACTTAATTGAGAAGCCTGTAGGTCCTCAGGATTGTATTACCTTTTGGGCGGATGATGAATCACAGCCATAAAAACAATGTTATTATGAGATGACAATAGCACATGTCAGGGTTGAGGCATGACAAGAAAAACAGTGTGCAATTGTTTAATTTAGAATTTAGCTCTGATGCAGCTAAGAAGTTTCTACGTATGTTGACACAGAGCATTTGTCGCATTCACATCTGTTCCTAAAGGATGCTAGGCAACAACCACAACAAGGGCATGCTGTTCACATGTAAATTATAGAGTTATTATGCAAATAACAGGGGTGAAAACAATGCAGATATAATGCAGTTATAATGAAGCCCTTTTATCAATATTCTTTAAATGTGAATACACTTTTCTTACCAAAGTAACCTGTAAGTTCATGTACTGTACAAAGTCATGACAACTGCAGTTCTGCGCAGAGGACAATTTTATTGATCAAAAGTTTGAGACATTGAGATATGAAAGGAATCTCATTTGTTGGGCAGCAAAGTTGTCTTTAAAAAATGTTTTACATCCTGTCTATTTACTAAATCTGGTGGATAAACTGACACCATCTCTGTATGGATGTGACAAAAAGAGAGATAAAGAGAGAGAGAGAGAGAGAGAGAGAGAGAGGAGGAGGAGTGGTTATCTACATGACATGCCATGGCAGATGGAAGTGTCTCAAAGTGACACTCAGTGGTGAACTAACACCTGGAGGAGAGCGAGTGGCCACGACTGCACCTGTGGCAATCAGGAATGGGTGCTGTCATGCCAGTTGCGCTGGCACTGGGGCCCGGCAGTATCATGCCAACCTGGAGCAGGTATACGCCAGAGCACATGGCAAACAAATCAACACTGAAATTATGTTTGAAATACATTACCAGCTGTGATAGAGAATGTAACACACACACACACACATACATTGAGAGCTGAAGTGTAAAACCACTCAAAGAGGGTGCACATTACTGATATTTGCTTTGTGAGCACATGTGTGCAATTATGATTAAAGTGGAAAACGTGTGTCACAGTGGATTATGGGTACTGGTCACTGTGACTCACAGCTGTTGAACAATCAGTCACCTTGTGCCAGAAAAGCTTTTTGAATCATTGGAAATCGTGATGCTCTATTAACCAAAATACAAAACAAAGGACCTATCAGCTGAAATTAGTTGAAATTAGAATATTTTTTTTATAGTTAGCATCAGCTATTTGTCTAGAATTTATTAGCAAATGTATTTTGAAAATGATCAAACTGAATTACATGAAAATGTTTTCTCACTTTTAGGAAAACAAAAGGTCTGTTAAAGTCTGGATTTGTATTTTTTTAAACTGTCTAGACTTTTACGTGCTTTATGCTTTTAAAGGAAAGTTCATTATGACGCAAAAGTACTGTACACTACGAAATTCATAAAATTGTATGTTACTTGTGGAGGAAAATTGTTTAGTTCTTTTCGTCAGTTTAGTCATGACAACAGAAATATTTAGCATGATAATATTAATATGATGACAAATTGCTAGGATATTGGTTTTGGCAGACTAGATCTGCTCTGCTGCTGCTGCTGCTGCTGCTGCTGCTGCAGAGCAAGTATGAAGATTTGCTACTGCATAAGCTTACACAGACATGCTGAGATTAGCATGTGGACATGTTGCTGCTGCTACACAATTAGAAGAAAAAACATGCTGCATCAAGCACTTATGACATGTTGCTGCACAATTAGACATTAAAACAATCCCCATGTAGCAGATCTAGACATGTGAAGCTGGGTAGGAGGAGGGTTTCAGAGAAAATTCTTGCAGAGCACTGCAATGAACCGGCTTACTTGCAATGAAGCAAATATAAATATTAGGCAAAAAGAGAGTATGCAAGTTGATTGGCTATCCGATTACACATCAAAGGACCTATCAGCTCACACCATGTGAGCTGATTGGCTTGACATATCATATGTGAGATAGCTTATTGACTAATCGAAAACAAGATGAAAGAACCTGTCAGCTTGCGCCATTCAGAGTTTGTCTAAATGTCTGAATTTAGTCATTTGTTTGCTTGCACTACTGCTCTCCTGCATGAATTAATCTGATGGTTTGAGGTTCACTCACGGTTGTCTGTGATCAGCATATTAGAGCAGATCTGACAATCTACTCCAAGAGTGACTGATGGTAAGATGAAAGCCCTACAAGAGATAAATATGAAAAATATGTCACCAAAGCAAGTAAGTAGCATACCTGCCACCGGACCTTCTTTTATTTACGGACATGATGTA
This sequence comes from Xyrauchen texanus, assembly GCF_025860055.1. NCBI lineage: Eukaryota > Metazoa > Chordata > Actinopteri > Cypriniformes > Catostomidae > Xyrauchen > Xyrauchen texanus. The sequence continues at coordinate 10,506,045 of NC_068309.1, forward strand.
ACCACGCAAGAATGAATGATGGAAGCCTGAAATTTCCCGCCAAATCCAACCCACAGCTCTGAATGTAAAAGCATTCGTTTTTGTAGGCTTAAGGTGACAATACAGTATATCTAGCAAAATCAAATATGTGTGATGAATAAAATCTGGCCAAAAAGGAGGTGTTTTTAAGATTATTTCAGGTAGTTTGAAACAGCTTACCAGTGCAAACCTTTAGGAACACTTAGTGCCAACTGTTAAACACCTTACTGCAGTTGGCCCACGTGACTCCTCCTACTTTGACGACAACATCTTTTTCTGGTTAATTCCTTCACTCTGTTGATATCAGTCAATTTAAAAACTCTAGAGTGCTGAGTTTCCACCCTTTTATACCCCGATCATTGTAGTAGTATGGATGCCATTCTTTTAAAAAAGAATTCATCATAAAATACAATAACAGAGAGTAACCGGTGCATGTTATGATCACATAGCTCATGTTAGCATTAGCATAAGTGCCATGTATGCAAAATGTAAACATGACAAATTGCACATTATATATTACTTAAAATCAACTAGTCAAGTTGTACAATATCATCAATATTATGATTTTGCCATCTCGTACAAATTATTATGGGTTGTCATGAGACTATATTTGACATAAGGAGACAGCATTGCTTTCTAACCTTGTTTGTGCAAAATTATATCCAATATTTAATATAACATATTTAATGTAATGCCGATAAACCCTGAAACTTTGGCATAATACATGCAAGCATACCAGAAAGGGACTGTTTACATAAATGTAATTCCTCCAGGTGGATTTTTCTCTGTTGCACATAACCTGAAGTCGGCAACCTTGCATCAGTATCTGCGGCACAGATCAATTCAAGCAGCGCTTCAATTTCGGTGAATCACGCAAGTAAATGCATCTGCTTTGCATCTAACATTGCGTGGTTGACAGACTACATTTTCAAGTTTTTTTTTCTTTTGGGCTTTTTGTTTTCAGAAGAACACCTGATGTAATTTTAAAAGACACTACTACCCATGCTTGAGATTTTCAACCCAGCAAACACCCTCCTTAAACCACGATGATGGTGACTATCAAAACAAAATTATTAAGGGAAAAGGATGTTTTAAACAACTTCACAGCTGAGACAAAAATGCACGATGCACACATCTGCTTTTGAACCCAGATCTCTGCTAGTTTTTACAAACTGGGTGAGTCTAAATTATTTTCTGTGGAAAATAAATCACAGATGCTTGTTCTAGAGTAGTATTTTTAACTTCCCTAAAAATCTCTAAAAAGCAAATAGCCTAAATATTTTCATGCCACATACATTTTACAAACAATACCATTTTCTGTCCTTTAATAGAGTGGTTTTCCTGAACTCTGCCCCATTATGCTTATCTTAAAACAGGTTTTCTATTTGCTGTATTTCCTGTGTGAATTGAAGAGGCTGATCGCTGTTTAGATGCTGTATATACACAGAGGACATGTTACAGACAATCCAGTATATCCACAGCCTGACTAAATGGACAAAGTGTGCTGAACAGCCACAAAGGTGTCCCTCTCAGAACAAAAGAGCACATTAATGTAGACAGGAATTGCCATTTGATTTCTTTCAGGTCTCTTTTTTTCTCTCTTGGTGGTCAGATAGGTCCCTGAACAAAAACAGACAAAGGCCGTTTTTCCTCTATTTTGAAAGGAACGGACTGGAGAGAAAGGTTACAGGCAATGAAAACATGTTTAATAAGACAAGGCCACAGAGGCAAGCTCTGTTATCTCACAAAAGACAGCAGAGAGAGGCAGAGCCGGAGGGGGTGCTGTTGGGGAGCCGTATGGTGTGTGTTAACCCCTCCCCACCCTTGCACTTGTGACCCAGCCTGTGGTCCACTCCAGAGCCGGTCAGTCAGAAGCCATTACACCCACTATTAACTCCTGCTCAGCATCATTAAGCATGCAAATTGAAGGGGGACGACGGCTCAGAAAACTTTTTACTGCCCCCTTCCCCCTCCCCATGAGAAGGTGCATCAGACCTTCTCAGGGCGTCTGGCGCTTCGTCGAGCAGAGAATCTTAGAGGTGCCCTAATCACTGTCAGTCCAATGTTATCCTTAATTTAAATGTATTCTTTGTCCTTTCTCCTCCCTCTGCTTAAAGATCTGTTCTGACCTTCTACCATAAACACAAATCAAAGTGCAGAAAAAGGTGAAGCTTCAGAAAATTACAGCCTTATGAGTACAGATATATCGATTACATACACACACATTTGGGTGTCCTTTTTGGTTGGCATTTACTTTAAAGAATTTAAGCTTGTCTGGTGCAAAAGAGACTCGTAAATTCAGCACAGATAAAGACAGAAAAGTTCCTGTTTTGGTTATGTGCACCTAAAGACCTGTAATTTATAAAGTGTGATCAAGAATGGCATGTTTCAAAACCTTGAAAAATATGAAGCATGGCAAAGCACTGTGTCTGTCAGTTACATTTTAAATATAATGTATCTCTATGTATTGGAATAGGATATGAAATGAATCAAGTCAATCAGTATGTGTAGGAGAAACAACCTTATTGGCACATTTTGTCTGTTTAGGGCCCTGGGCAGTGGGGACGGTTCCATTTCATGGGATATATCGCCCTCCATTGGCTGTAGAAAGTGTTGAATGTGTATTTGAATTACAAATAATAATGAAAAAGGTTATACTGAATTCTACAAGGACTTAATGTTGGTTTCTTTATAAAAAAACACAAATAAACAATGCAATTTTGTTATTAATTCTATTCTGAATATTGAGCAATAATACTATTTATGGGCTGTCCTTCTTTGGTGGTCACGGTTTTCATCTTAGATTGAATTGTTTATTGTCATAATCTCACGTTAAAATCATTAAATATTTTGTTTTCGCCATCCACATTGATAAGGGTCCTTAATTATTTACGCTTTCATTAAGGCAAATTACCTTTTAATATTTCTGTGCATGTTTAATTTGGATGATAAGCAAGACAAACAGCTGAATTGAAGACTAATTAGAATTGTAGACTTGTAGACAAACAACTTTATAGGCAAGAACATAGATAAGTAGCATTTAATTTACTTCACTGACTGGTAGACTTCCTTGGAGAGAAATTCTTTGAGTAGATAGAAGACAATTGATGTTGTTGGCCACACCTTTTACTGATCCTCAGAAACATTTTAATTAGATAGTCGCCTATAAATGTTGTAAATAGCAACTAATTAATCTTAAAGTAATTTTCACCTACTAGTCCACTAATTAGCTATTCATTTTCTCCTTAAAGTATCCCAAACCTGCCCCAAGCAATTCAAAAATTACTTTTTCAACCTTTATATTCAAGGAAAAGTTCACCATGAAAAGAGAGTCAAAGTCATTGTGTACTCACCCTCATGTCATTCCAAACATGTATGCCTTTCTTTTTAGCATGGAACACAAAAAAAGCACACAGTGACCTTGGGGTAACAAGAAGTACAATAAAGGTAGTTCAAACAACTTTTACAAGTAATACAAGTCTTCTGAAGCCATTCAAACGCTTTGCTGAACATACTGAAATTGAAACCAATATTTACTGGAAATTTTGCCCAACGAAGCGCTCAAATCTCATTTCAGTCTGTTCATCACACAAAGCTATCAAATGGCTTCAGAAGTCACAAGTCGTATTGTTTGTATGAACTATTCCTTTAGTTTTGAATGAACTAATCCTTTAACACTCTAACATGTATACTCCGAAAATGTACCATGAAATCTGAGTTTCAATATGAATCCATCCTGATAAATTGTAATCTCCTTGTTTTTCTGTATCCTGAGAGCACACCATACCTACAGCTATTGGTTTCATTGGCAAACACTTATAACTTTGACAAGACCATCTGTCTCAGCAAAAATACTTATCTTTTATCTGTTTGTTTGTTTGTTTGTTTACTGATTCAAAAACTAAACTGATAAGACTGAGCAAATCTGCAAAAGAGTACTGGCACTGCTAAATTGTGCCACTTACAACAGGTGTCACATTAGCAACAACAAGGTGCAGCCAGGTTATTTGGCTCATTGGTTAATTTTACAGGGTGAAATTAAAAGCCAGGTGGAGAGCCTTTTGTTCTCTAGTAATTTGGTAATGGGCCAAAAAAAATAATAAATAAATTATATTTTGGTAATATGCATAATTATTATGCATTACATGGACAGGTTTCAAAATCTGATTAATCAGAAATGAAACTGAAAAACAAATTACCAAATGCATATTCCAATTTTTAACACAGGTCACTGAAATACTTGATTCTGATTGGTCAGTGGTGGTCTGATATTTGTGAGTACCTCCCAACCTGGGATTAAGACATATCAGACCACTCATCTGGGTATTGCAAGTCATCTTTCCTACTTCATGTATCACTCAGCGAACTCTACAAGTAAGCTAATACAATAATTTCAACCATATAATATACATTTTTTTGGCAAGTAGTCTTGTAGTAAGCTGGATAATGAGCAGTCAAATGGCACTTTCGCAAAATAAACACCAACCATACTCATAACTACGGACATGATCCACTAAGTTTGACAACCAGAATGTTTCTAAATACCTTTATTTAGATTAATATACTGTATCTTTAGATTTAGAATTTAAAACCTTAAAAACCTCTTTTATTAAAATGTTTTGCTTGAAAGGTATGCTTGTGCTATTTTATTAATAAATGCCACTTGCTTTGATATTTTGTCATCTCATGCAATGACAATTTCATAAATTGTTAAGTGTGACTTAAGTGTCCACTATATGCTTACCTTCATTTCTGTATTACCATTTTGCATCCTTCCATTTTGGTTTCTTAATTTCATATTATTCTCATTTACTTTTTAATCTTATTTTTGTGTGACTCTGCTATAACTTGCTGGTGTTAATTGATGGTGTGATTGAACTCAGGCGAGGGCCAGGGGCCAAGAGCAGGACAGGTGGAGGCCTAATCATGCAGAAAATTTGGTCTTTGGTGGAATAGAGGAGGAGAACGAGTAGGAAGAGAGGGATAGATGGATAAGGAGGTGACATACCTGGGACCTGACCCGACTGGAACCAAACCAATACCATTCTCAGAAGAACCCAGCCCACCAGCGTCCAATGAAGTCCTCGTCCATCCTTCTATCTGACAGAATGTGATTAAGCTTACTGGCCTAAACAGCACACAAAAACACAAATTCCAGGCAATATTGCAAATCAGAGTCTGAATGCAACTACTATTGTTTAGTGGTGCTTATGTGGCCAACCAGCAGAGGTGGGTAGAGTAGCCAAAAACTGTACTCAAGTAAAAGTAATAAAATTGACTAAATAATTACTCAAGTAGAAGTGAAAGTGCTAACATAAATAATTACTTGAGTTAGAGTAAGAAAGTATCCAATTAAAAGAGTACTCAAGTAGTGAGTAATTCGTTACTTTCACAAATGACATAATGGACGTTAACTCCCTACATTCCATTACATAATACACATTGATAGATGTACTACAGAATTATTATTATAATTTGTATTATTATTAATATTATTATTAATGGAAATTAATTGTTCCAAACCTGTATGACTTTCTTTCTTCTATGCAACACATTAAGGAGATTTTAGACAGAATGTTTGCCTTGGTCACCATTAACTTTCAGTGAATGTGTTTTTATATATATCTTTAGGATATATATATAGGTTCCTAGGTGTGGGTGAAAAAGCACAGCAGTGGGCGATATGCAGAGAAGAATGTGAATCACCAAAAACACAAGAAGAATGTGAAAGTGATCTGTTTCGCATCCACACCTATCATATGCCTTCTGAAGATGTGGATTTAACCACTTGAGTCTTGTGGATTTCTTTTATGCTGACTTATGTGATTTTGTTTTTTGTTTTGTTTTTTGCTTTAAAATGTTTAAAATGTAAGTGAAAACCCATTCACTTACATTGTATGGACCAAAAGAGCTGAGAAATTCTTCTAAAAATCTTCATTTGTGTTCTGCAGAAGAAAGGAAGTCATACAATTCTGGGATGGCATAAGGCTGATGTTTACATGGATTTATATAGTTAATCAGCCCGAAGTAGCATAGACATTTACCAGCACACCTACTTATTTTGACATGCTGGATGCGGGACAAAGCACACTGATATATTTGCGCAGATTTATAAACCACTTTAAAGAAAAGCCCACATTATCATTAGAGACAAAACTTAACTCAGCGTGCAGCCTTCTGTTTGAGCTGCAATTTTAATCTTGAAATGTGGAAAAAATATGCTCTGAGATGGCATATGCATTCAGAGAATGTCCTTATTGGTGCCAAGATGGAAGCTGACAGCGGTAAATTGGTAATCAGCTTCCTGGATATTGAAACATTTCTCATTTATCAGGTGGCAATGGTGGAAATCATTTCATTGCATGTTTGTTAGCATCCTCCAACCATGTGCATATGAAGCTCAGTGAAGGAATATTGTATTGTCATGATAAGATTTTTCTTTATGCACTTTTGATTTGTACAATGAATATGAAAGTATTGATTTTTATAACACATAATATAAAAAATGAGATCTCTATTATCTATTGATGCAAAATCATTAAAATAATCACATATAACCACACAAGCTGACACATTAAAGAGTTAGTTTACCCAAAAATTAAAATTATCATTTATCATCATCTACTATCATTTACTCACTTTCACGCCATCCTAGATGTGTATGACTTTCTTTCTTCTGCTGAACAAAAACAAGGTTATCTCAGCTCTGTAAGTCAATTCAATGCAAGTGAATGGTGGTCAGAACTTTTAAGCTCCAAAAATCACATAAAGGCAGCATAGAAGTACATCCATACGACTCCAGTGGTTTAATATGCCTGCTGTACTCTGGTCTTGGTCTTGACTTGGTCTCGGTTTAGGTGGTCTTGACTACAACGCAAATTATATGAAAGGTGTGGGTGAGAAACAGATCAATATTTTAATCCTTTTTTTTTACTATAAATATCTATTTTTAATTTAAGAATGTGAAAGTGAAAATGGAGATTTATAGTAAAAAGGACCAGACCCGTGAGAGTCCCACATTGCATGACACACTTACGATAAAATGTGGAACATGCTAACCATAGGCACTCCTAAAATTTATCTGAAAGATCCACATTCCCATAAAAACATCCCTCTTCATTCACCTCTTTTCTTTCACCTCACCCCTGTATTTATCACTTTGTGGGGACCAAATGTCCCCATAAGGATAGTAAAACCCGAAATTTTTTACCTTGTGGGGACATTTTGTCGGTCCCCATGAGGAAAACAGCTTATAAATCATACTAAATTATGTTTTTTGAAAATGTAAAAATGCAGAATGTTTTCTGTGAGGGTTAGGTTTAGGGGTAGGGTTAGGTTTAGGGGATTGAATATAAAGTTTGTACAGTATAAAAACCATTATGTCTATGGAAAGTCCCCATAAAACATGGAAACACAACATGTGTGTGTGTGTGTGTGTGTGTGTGTGTGTGTGTGTGTGTGTGTGTGTGTGTGTGTGTGTGTGTGTCAGTCTACCATGAGAAATGTCTTGATAAAATAATCAACAGGTATTGCAGAGGTTAATTTTATGTGTGTGTGAAGTTTTTAATGAGCAAACAAACACTTACAGCTGAAATCAACTTAAACATTTTTATTCAACACTCCTTTTTCCAAGTTTTATCATCCACCTGAAACAATAAGAATTTAGTGCAACCATTGCATCAGGTATTCTGGATGACTCCTAGAAACCATCATTAATTACAAAATATATCAAACATTTATTCAATAATAAAGTCTTCACTTTTCTCTGTCTTAAACAATATAGTATATTTTTGTTGTTTTGAACCAACAAAAAGCCTTGTATAAATGTGTGCAATTTGCTAAACACATAGCTAAATCTAGAAAATAGAACAAGGAATGCCAAACATAAGCAAAGCAGCCTATTTAAAATGTAAATTTTTCATGTAAGTGGAGATGCATTACACGGTCTCCACTCTCTGCTGTCACATCTCTAGCTCTCTCACCCAAGTGAGGGAGCGTTACCGCGGCATGTAGCGTTTTATGTCTGAGCTGACATTAGCTAACGTTGATGTAACGTAACTTTATATACATTAGCTATATAGCTTTATATGTCCTGTCTCGTCATTGTTTATCACAAGCAAAAACATAACTTGGGAACAACCATTTGTCATGCCCTGTCCTCTCAATTTTTCACAAAGTTAACACTGTATTAGCTACATCCCTCAATACATGTTAACTAAACTAGGTAGTTTGTGCACCTAGGTGGCAAATACCTGCAAGTAACTCAAAATAGTGCCCTAAAAAAACAGTAAATATATAGGTAGGAGGTTGGATCCGGCAGGCACTAGGTTCTGGGAGTAGCCGCGGTACACTAGTGGGCACGGTGGTTGTGAAAGACTGGTTTAGGTTGTGAAATGTTGTAGTTTTGAAGGAAACACTTCACACTTCGAATCTCCACAAACTACAACTTTATTATGTCGACTCAATTGCATAAATATAATACATGCTCTCTCCGTGACATCACTGCATGAACTGCTGCACACTGGAATGCTTGTACATCACACTAACAGGTATATCGACATGAAAATAAGACATAAAAGCATGCATTTTCTCTGACAGATGATTGGCTATCAACTAACATCATCATATTCTTTCAGAATATTACATCTCCTTTCTTTTGAAAAGCTAGGTAACGTGTACATATTCAGAGAACAACAAAAGGATGTTTCAGGCATAGTTACATAACCATAATATGCATAATAGACTATCCTACTGAAACATATTCACATGTTAAGAGATATTGAAATATCTTTGAACTGAATACTTATTCACATTTGAATTATCGTGAAACTTTGACACTGTGTTTTACATTGCTTTGTGTTGCTGTTAAAGGCAGCGATCCGCCTACACCCTTCACAGGTCTAGAATGACTCTAGGTTTTATCCGATGACCATACCTGGTTCTATCAATGGCAGGTTGAGAAATTCTATCGGGAAAACTTGCAGACTTGAGTGAGATTTAAGATTACATTTATTTGATAAATATAAAACAGAAAAGTAATGTCTCTCTTTGGCGTAGGCCCCCATCTGGCAGTCCGAAGAAGTTGTACTCGGAACCGTCATATCCTGCCGGAGATAGGAGGCAGGACGGGACTCAACTGGTGGTGGTCGGGTGGTGGAGGTTGCCGCATTAGCACACTGAAACAGCAATTGTGAGCAGACTTATAAAGCAATGTCTTACATGTGATTGGCTGGGAATTTCCCAGCTAATGGTGCGATTATGTACAGCTGCTAGTCTTCACGCTAGAACTACGCTGCACTTACATTTCCATCAGTGTGTTCAGGTGTGTGTGTAATACTATTGTGTGATGCGTTGTGAAGTGATGCTGCGCAGGATTCATCATCATCATGCCTCACATCATGAACTTCACATGTATTGGTGTTGCTATGTTCTTTAGTGTCCAGTAGATGGCATCTGTTTCTCCTATATTTGAGTCCATCTGTGTTTGCTGGTTTGATGACAACAGCAGGTGTACAGTAGCCTCGCTCCTGTATTCTTACTGTCTGTCCATTTTGTAGCTGTGATAATGGCTTAGCTGATCTGTCGTAATAACCCTTTTGACAATGTTTTTTCAGCCTTTTTGCTTTGACATCTTTGTGGCAGACAACTTTTGGCAAAAGCTGTTGGTTGGTGGTCGGTAGTGCTGACCTTAGGCGGCGACTCATCAGCAGTTGTTCTGGAGATTTGAAATCATCGACAGGACTGTTGCGATACTCAAGGAGACTGAAGTACGGGTCTCTTTTATCAGTCTTGGCTTTTCCCAACAGTAACTTTGTAGTTTGAAGAGATTTCTCTGCTAGCCCATTGTTCTGTGGGTAGTGTGGACTTGTGGTAGTATGGGTAAATTCCCATGTGTTAGCAAATTTCACAAACTCCCTTGATCTGTACTGGGGGCCGTTATCTGACATAACTGTCTCTGCAATGCCATGTCTTGCAAAAGCAGATTTTAGCTTGTTTATTATGGCAGTGGATGTTGTGCTGTGCAACTTGTCCAGCTCAAAGTATCTGCTGTAGTAGTCAACTGTTACAAGATATTCTTCATTGTTCCAGGTGAACAAATCTATAGCAAAGACTTGCCATGGTCTATCTGGAACTTTGTGACAGATCATCAGTTCTTTGTTGTTGAAGGGACAATATGAGAGGCATGTAGCACACTTACTAACAATCTCTTCTGTTTCCCCCAATCCAGGCCAGAACATGATATCACAGGCTCTCTGTTTACATTTCTCCATCCCGATGTGACTGGAATGTATGCGTAAAAGCATGTCTGCGCGAAGTCTGGAAGGAATTACGATTTTTCGCCTTTGAAAATAATGCCATTTATGTGCGAAATTTCATCACGGTGGTTCCAGAATTCTGACACACTTAATGGACATTTTCTCCTTACTTCAGGCCAACCTCTTTGTATGAGGCCTTTTAATGCCTGAAATTGCAGATCACTTTCAGTTTGATCTTTTATTTCTTCCAGCTTTGAGTTACTGACAGGAAGGCTGCTGTACATCATGTGCACTTGAATGTCCATACCTTCACTTATGCTCACATCCTGGTCAGATTGCAACTTTCTGGACAGCGAGTCTGCAACAGGGACGATGTATAATGGTGAAATTATACTTCTGGAGCTGCAGTATCATTCGCTGTAACCTTAGAGGAATGGCTGCCAGGTTTCTTTTTTTTATGGACTCAAGGGACTTATGGTCATTTTCAATGATGACATGACGTCCATAAATGTATTGATGGAAACTTTTGGAACCGAACACTATGGCAAAGAGTTCCTTCATGATTCGCGCATAATTAATCTCGCTTTCAGTGAGAGACTCGGATGTATACCCAATGGGTCTTTCTTCCTGTAACAATACTGCTCCGAGTCTGTACCTTGAGGCATCGACCTGCAATCTGATCTCTTTGTGCGGATCAAAGTAGGCTAATACCAGACCAGGTTCACATGTGAGCAGTTCTTTTATTTTCTTGAAAGCTTTGTCATGTTGGATGTCCCAAATAAACTCACTTGAATCCTTCAGGAGATGAGGTAGAGGTGCATTTATCTCAGAAAGTCTGGGTGCAAATTTGGAGAGGTAATTGATCATACCTAGCACTGTCTCAAGCTCACCTTTGTCTTTAGGTGGCTCCATGTCTTTCACAGCATTGATTTTTGCAGGGTCTGGATTTATGCCTTCAGCAGTGAGTAGATGTCCAAAGTAGCTTACTTCTGTTGCACAGATGGTGTTCTTTTCAGGGTTGAGATTGACTGCTCTCTCTCTCTCTCTCTGGAACGATGTAATATAGCAGTTAGGTTTTTGTCATGCTCAGCTTTAGTTTTTCCACACACAAGAATGTCGTCGACTATGACTGTGACTCCATGAAGGCCATCATAAGTTTCAGCGATTTTCTGCTGAAACTCATCTTGGGCTGAAATCAGTCCGAAAGGGAGTCGTTTGAAACGATAGCGACCAAAGGCTGTATTGAAAGTGGTCAGTTTTGAAGGGTCTTCAATGAGCTTAATGGCCCAATAACCTGATCTAGCATCTAGAACGGTAAAGTATTTGGCTCCAGCTAGCTTAGATGTGATATCTTCAAGAGTAGGTAATGGATAGTGAGGTCACTTTATGGCCTTGTTGAGGTCTCTCGGGTCTAAACATACCCTTAGTTTACCGTTGCATGGTTTTTCAGCCACAACCATAGAATTAACCCATTCGGTTGACTCTGTGACCATGGCGATAACATCTTTTCTTTCCATGTTTTCAAGCTCTTCTTTTAAACGACTGCGTAGCGCCACAGGAATGTGTCTTGGAGGGTGAATTACCAGGGTTGCATGTGGGTCTAAGTGTATGGTACATTCACCAAGAAACAGTCCATTCCCTTTTAAAACATCTGCAAACTCCTCCATAGCTTGTATTTCTGTCTGTGTTTCTGTGATTGACAATACAAGTTTAATGAGGCCAAAGTCTATGCAGCCCTTTAGACCTATGACTGGAGGTACATTTGTGTCAACTATATAGAATGTCATGACCATTTCAATGTCTTTGTGCTTACATTTCAGGTCACATTTGCCTTTTAACGCCAGGCATTCACCGCTGTAGCCAAACAGAGGACGAGATGTTGGCTGTAAAGTGCCCTGAGTGCTCAATTTGGTGTACTCATACATGGGAATGATGTTAGCTGAGGATCCTGTATCCAGCATGAATCTTACGTCACTTTGTTTTGTGCTGACTTTAATATTGACAAAAGCTTGTTCTGTGTCTGAGATCTGCCCATCCAGTGTCACTGTGTCAATAAACAGCTCTTCACATTCTTTTGTGTGATCTTTGCTTTCTGTACTTATTGCATGCCCTCTTTTTTCATGGATAGAGTGACACACTTTTGCAAAATGGTTCAGTTTTCCACAAATTTAGCAATTTTTTCTTTTTGCATGACAGTGAGACCGATCTGTGTGAGATTTGTTTCTGCAGTAACCACATCCTTTGGAACATGTAAGAATAGCACCACTTGTTTGCATTGTACTTTCTTGTGAATTTGGCATTCCGCCATTTTGGGACTGCGCCTTTAAGCGTATGGCAGGAGATTGCATGCTCAAGTGAACTGCCGGTGCTGCTTGAAAATATAATATGTATTTTAACTGCGTTACAATGTGCCATATAATACGAAAAACTATATGCAATTCCATGCAGTCAGATATGTAATTTACATAATTCCCCTTACTGCACGTGTGTGTGTGTGTGTGTGTGTGTGTGTGTGTGTGTGCGCGCGCATAGTGGGGGGTGCTCTGTATAAAGTGGAGATGTATTGTAATTAAATTTCTTTTTATATATTAAATCATGTGTAAATGCTACTAAAACATGGTAAATAACCGTTTTTATGTACAAAGTATTTATTGCTAATTTTTTTCACATGATCTGTTGTGTAAACTGACAGCAAAATGCAGCACATGCAGATTAGCACATACTGATTTGCACAATCATACATTCTGATGCAGCAATTTTGTTCACAAACTGCAGGGATTTTTGTGTGTGTTGATGGGATTCAAGGAAATCTGCTTGCCAATTTACAGTATTAGACTTACATATTCAATTTAGCAGAGATGTGCAATGATTTTGGTACAGGGGCCATATCAGTTGTTAAGTAGAACATGGAAGAGAGAAGAACATTCTACGATTGCTTGAAGTTTTGCTGCTATATTTCTATCACATGTTAGTAAAACTGAATTAAGATTGAGTATAATTATTAATTGTTTATTTTACCATACTACGAAGACAAATACTGGACTGAAGTGAATTTTCAGTGTTTTGGAGTTCACTTGCACTAGCATATAGATGGCCTCAAAGCTAAAACCCGGACAAAAAGCCACAAAACTCTCATTTTGATTTCATGTGGTTTAATATACCCATACTGTTTTGCTTGGCATAGTCTAAGAAATAAAACCTCACACTCCATCATGGGCTGCCAAGATGGAGTAATAAAAAAATAAAAAGTATGAAACACTTGAAAAAAAAGAGTAAAGGACAGGAGTTATAAAGGACAGCAGAAAGGCAATCAACTTCCTCAGCTGTGGCCACATGTTACCAAGGTGATGTTCCATGAAATCGATCCCATTGTTAATATCTGCCAGCTCCAGGGCTTCCATAGTCTTAGCTGGCTCTTTGCATGCTGATCTGGGCATGGCTGAAAGCACGAGAGCAAGCATTACATGCTACAAAAAAAAATATGAATCGGGGGGGGGGGTTGTTTGTTTGTTTTGTTTGCCTTGGATGTACTGGATATTTCTCTTGACCTCTCTTCCAGAGATAATTTTGTACAAACTTGCGAAAAGTACTTCTAGTGGTGATGTAGCAAGGACTGTCACACTTAATCTCTATGTGTATTTGTGATGATGTATAGAGTTATTCATCGTCTCAGTGTTCAAAACACAATTGCTAGAAATCATCTTGGTTTTTCTGGTATAGTTTCTGAATTTTATTATTTTTTTATTCAACGTTGACCAGGAAACAAGAAATATATTAGATTGATATTTTGGCTATCTTAGGGTGTTTTCACATTTGAGTCCTTAAAAGTGAACTGAATGAAAAAACATTCAGTGCATTAAAAACTCCTCTTTCTTCCCAACGTCTTGACTACCATTGTGTATGTACAGTATATTATTATTATCATGGTTATCATACAATTTGCCGAGACAGGTGTTCAAAACACGGTTCATTTCACTCTTTTGATGATCGTAACGATAGCATTGCAGTGTCGTATATAAGTTTGGTTGCTATGAGACGTATCTGATAACCAATGTACCCCTCAAAATCACAACGTAATCAATCTCAAAATTGATAAGACGAAATTATACCCAACAGTATAAAGTACATTAGTGTTTGTTTTCAGAAAAAACTCAAAAGAACAATTTATTAGTTTTGCATTGCTTGAACACGGAGTCATTTGCCCCTTTGATTCATTTGAACACTTGATTCTTTGACCCTTTTGAACGGAGTCATTTAAGCATTTTCTGTTGAGTGAAACTGAATTGGTTCATTGATTTATTGTGACTGATTCTTTTCCTTTCAAATGTGAATATTGATTAATTTGAGTTATTGATTACTCTGTGAATTGTTTTAAAGTGATTCAAAGGTTTGATTTTGCATATTTATGTTCCAGTAGTGATATTGCAGTGTAAGATCCAGCCAGTTCACAATTAAAAGCTGGGCACCCAGGTTTCCTTTATTACAGTTCTGATAGAAAAGAACGATATCCTGTAACTATAGGGTTACATTAACATGCCCCTCATTCGGTTATTTCCTCATAACTTCTTGTATGGTAACCTGTAACAGCCAGAAATATTTTGAGCCAAGTAAAAGTGAGAATAATGTGAACCAGGAGCGCTCTTCATTCATAATGCAAGATATAGACGAAATCTTTCTCAAGATTGTCTGAATTCGGTTTGGATTAAAAGGATCTTAGTTTGTTTAAAGCACTCACATATGAGGCAAAATTATTGCAAACCGCTCTCAAAAAATCCTTGAAATGAATCAACGCCCCTGGTATTATCAAAACGGTCAGGTGAATTGCACGCCCTCGGGAAGCAAAAGCCCCTTTCCTTTATATCGCACCACAAATTCAGCAGATATCCCACAGTACATCTTATCACAATGTCAATATGAGAAGCTTTACAATGCATGTCTGTTGGAAGCATGAGAGTCGCTGCTGTCAGAGACGGCCAAAGCTTGCTGCCTCTGCTGCTGCCTGGAGACATGCAGGCAGACAGCAGGCAGGAATCAGCAGGCAAAAAAGGCCTTTGTCCCTGTCCCTCTATTAATCTGAAGACTGAAAATTCCCAAAGGGATTGAATGTGTTACTCTTAAAGCTTTTTTCCTCTTGCCAGTCTGACTGCAAATTAAAAGATGGGGAGGGGGAATAGTGGAGGGAGGGAGTGTTAATTGCTCGCCAATCGATAATTCTATAATTACTTTGTGACAAATGGCTGGCTAGCGGTGTTGGAACTGGTAAGAAAAGGGAAAAGTGGGGTTCAGGTGTCGGTGGGGACGTGTAACAGGGGTTGGCTACAGCCAGAAACGGAAATATTTGCTTTTGTGCCTACAAGAGCCATCACTCCAGGCATTGTGACATGGAATTTGTGTCAGGTTTAAACAAGAGGTGAAAGTCTCCAGGGAGCTTCTGTCTGGGGCTTCAGAGAGAGAGAGAGAAGTACTGCAGGATATCGGTGTCCCTGGTGAAATCACGGAGTAAAATTCTTCCACAATGAAAACTGAGGTGGATTTAAAACTTTTACTTTCCACAACTTTTAAAGGGAAAGTTGACTGAAAAATGAAAATTCTGTAATCCTTTACTCACCTTCTTGTTGTTACAAACCAGTGCAACTTTTTTCTTTCGTGGAACACAAAAGGAAATGTTAGGCAGAAAGTTTGTCTCAGTCACCATAAAGAAAACATCCTTAAATATGCTTAGAGCAAAAGCTCCTTTTGGTCATTTTAAATGTGGAAATGTTTAAATTGTCAAGACATGCAAAATGTTAAAAGTTTTACTCACCCTGTAAACAACAGCATTTTAAACATAAATAGTTTGATCACATGTAGAACATTTTGTTTACTTGATTCGATGCCCATGTGATAAAGTCTATTTTGGGGAAACATATCACAGAGCATAGAACTGCTATTAGAAGAGGGGATTTGTCCAACCCTGTAGCTAAGCACTTCAAAGAATTCAACCACTCTATGTCATCTATTTTGTTTCTGGCCATTGAACAGATAAAACCCTCTGTAAAATGGTAATATGGACCATTTTAGGAAGAAAAGGGAGGATTTTGGATTTATTAGTTTAAACGTTTATCTACCCTATAGGAATGAATGAAGAGTTTGAAATGAAACAATTTTTATGACTTAACATGTTTTTTATTTTTATTTATTTTTTGTAATGGACTTTGAAATCTATTAAGCTTTTAACTTTATTTAAAAGTCTTGTGCATAACTGTTCTTTGTAAAAAAAATAAAAAATTTAAATGTATGATGTGCAATCAAGTGTGGATTTCTTATTGACTTGTTCTCTAATTAACTGCCTAATTGGTGCAATTAAGATTGGTATGTTCTGATTGGTGGCTGATAATTATCCTGTCAATTTCATTGATTGGATCTTATCTTTGTTTGTATTCAAATAAGTGCCCTGCAAAAGTTTTCTTTTAACCTTTTTAACCCTGATGAAGGCCTGTGTGCCGAAGCGCGTCGGTTTAATACAGTTTCTCCCCCGTACAAGACTTGCTGGATTAATTTGCCTCATTTGTGCTTTGCACTGTCCATACACCTTGTTTGTTGGTGATGTTGCACCAGATTCAGTATCCCAATCTCCATCACCATTCAACTTCATTGCATCTTTTTTTCCATACAATGAAAGCTTGGAATTAAACACTCCCTTGGGTGTTCAATCAGAAATGTACCTGGCACAATAACCTCCCTATTATCTCAATCTTTCCATAGGTTATTATGGAATTTTCTTTATAGAGATATGTGCCCACTCATCTCTAATAAGTAATCCATATGACTCCAGTGGATAAATCTACATCTTTAGAAGCAATATGATAGGTATGGGTGAGAAACAGGTCAATATTTAAGTCCTTTTTTTCCACATTCTTTGTGCATATCGCCACCTTCTGGACAGTAGGTGTTTTTCTCCCACACCTATCATTTCGCTTCTAAAGACAGGTTTAACCACTGGTGTCATATGGATTACATTTATGTTGCCTATATGTGCTTTTTGGAGCTTCAAAATTCTGGCCACCATTCACTTGCATTGTATGGACCTACAGAGCTGAGACATTCTTCTAAACATTTTTGTGTTCAGCAGAAAGTAAGTCACACATCTGGGATGGCATGAGGGTGAATAAATTATGAGACTTTTCATCTATCCCTTAAAGGTGAAAATTTGCAAAAGAACAGTGCACAGAGAGTTTAAATGAAAAAAAATAATAAAATAAAAGGAAAGGAAAACACATCTGGGTTAAAACTGGTATTTTCAAAAATTTGCACAATTTTATTAAAGGTTTTTTTAAATTGCAGAATTAAATTTTTAAAAAATGCTGATCTATGTAGCATGCCTGCTTTATATTACATTTAGGCCCCTGTATTTCTTTGTCAAATCACCTGTCACCCTGCCTTTGACACAGAATCCATTTTATTGCATGTCACCATTAACCTTGAAGCAATCAGACAGGACACTGACTTACATCCACTGTTACCAAAAACCTTGTCTTTGTTTCTGTTAGAATAATAATTATTTGTATGAAGTGCAACAGAAATACAGATGATTTTGAATGTGAAATACCATTTATTTCATGTCCTTTCAAGCATCACTATCACTATTGCTCATACTTGGGGTTAAGGATTTGAACAACCCCTTCACTGTAAGTATTAAACTTCAGTGCATAACTCATCCAGCACCATTTATGCTACGAACATGAATGATACCTTGAATCACGTTATTGATGAGAGGTTTGCTCCAAATTTTAAACACCATCAGCAGTGCTGTGTATTAACAGATTACATGTAATCTGGATTACATAATCAGATTATAGAAATCAAGCACTTTTTTTAAATACTCAGAATCAGATTACGGTTACTTTTTTTAAAGACTACATGACTGCACATTAATCAAACGGCAGTAAATTGTTCATAATTTATTGATTACCTAACTCTTTTTTATTTTTTTCCTACACTTTTTCTCCCCAATTTGGAATGCCCAATTCCTAATGCGCTCTAAGTCCTCATGGTGGCGTAGTGAGTAGTGACCTGCCTCAATCCGAGTGGCGGAGGACGAATTTCAGTTGCCTCCGTATCTGAGACTGTCAACCTGCGTATCTTATCATGTGGCTTGTTGAGCGCATTACCACTGAGACTGAGCGCGTGTGGAGGCTTCACGCTATTCTCCGCAGCAATCGTGCACAACTCACCATGTGCCCCACCGAGAGTGAACCACATTATAGTGACACGAGGAGGTTACCCCATGTGACTCTACCCTCCCTAGCAACTGGGCCAATTTAGTTGCTTAGGAGACCTTGCTGAAGTCACTCAGCAGCCCTGGATTCCAACTCATGACTACAGGGGTGGTAGTCAGCGTCAATACTCGCTGAGCTACACAGGCCCCCTTAATCGTTTTAAATTTGTATGCCTTCTCGCAACAAATAATTATGCAAGTTACTAAAAAATGTTGATGTATAGCTGTGAACTATTATGTCAACATCATATCCAGTGCTGGCTGATGATTCCAGGCAGTCCCTTACCACACGCTCCACAGTTTTGGTACATTTTAGCACAATGTGTCTACTTTTCAGACATTCACTTACCCACCGTAGGCAAAACTTCCAATAAATATCAAGGGACAAATCTTGTCCCAAATTGATTTGTTATGGGATGCATCATTTCATCTTTAAATACGGAATGATCCCACAAGATGATCCCGTAATTTATGGGATGGGTGGCTACCCTAACTTGGACAGTAAAAATAGGTGAAAAATCGGTAACACTATTTTACAGTGTCCTTGTTACACATTACATGTGTTGACTTTAGTAATAACAGACAATTATGCATAATTACAGGTTGTTAGTTAGTAATAAATTAAATTGCCCCATTGAGCAATAATTATGTGCAATACACAGTTGAAGTCTATTTATATTATCCAACATATCCACTTCTGCCATTACTTACATTGCTCTGTACATAATATACAGGTTTTTGTTCTTTATATAACAGATTGTATTAGATTTGCACTACGTGTGTGTATGTGGGTATGTATGAAGGTGAGTGTATGTACGTATATGTATAATTATTTATTTTTTATTCTTTTTTTGTTTTAATTACCTATGTCTTGCTGCTGTTTTTGGTATTGTTTGTATTGTTGTAGACTGGAAGCTCCTGTCACCAAGACAAATTCCTTGTATGTGTAAGCATACTTGGCAATAAAGCTGATTCTGATTCTGATAAACAGTAATTACTTGTGTAATTACACTGTAACAAGGACACTGTAAAATAAAGTGTAACTGAAAAACACATTAGACATAGGCATGAGCGTGACATAAACAACACTATCATTTTAACACTATTTTTATAGGTATATAATTTTAACCGGTATATCAATGGATGAGCTATAAATCCCGGAACAGTGCACAAATATTCTGACCAATAAGGGGACAGTTTGTTTACATGTGATTTTATTGACAGTTTTGGTTCATTTTGAAATTGCCTTGTGAAAACGAACCGAACCAAGAAAAAAATGCAACATTGTAACAATTTTAGCCCCTGTTTAGGAACAAATCAATCAAACTACAGGTCTGAAAATGCCCTTAAACCTCTGGTTGAGCCCTTTTGACTTGGCTCATTAAGAAACCTCCTAGCAACAACTCACAAAACCTTAGTAACCACCTAGTAACACCGAAAGCAACCACCCAGAACAAAAACCATTTTAAAATACTCAAAGAGCACTTAAGCAATGGATTAGCAAATACTGGGATGTGGTCAGGTCAACATTTTGGCCTGTTCAGTAGTTCATCAGAAAATTTACAAATCTAGTTCCAGTTGGATTTCATGCAGGATTTTCAAGAACATCATGATTCAGCAAGTGAAACAACATTTGTGCCTTTAAAGTCATCTCAAATTTATCGGTGGCCAACTCTTTTGAAAAATATTGAAAACAAGGGAAAATGTAAAATGTATGATGCCAGCATGGGCCAATTGATCTTGGAGCTTTTACAGACTGTTCAGACAACTCCTGCCCATGCTGAGTTGTTTTATTTAGCTCTGCTGCCAAGTCTGTGTGTTTGCGCTTAAGTATCACGGGGAACTAATGAAGTGCAGTGGGAGGCAGCCACACATACTGTGGCTTAATAAAGCCAGGCATGGACCACCAATCCCCTGACTGCCAGAGAATTCAGAGAGAGCAGGGCACAGTAAATACGTTATCCCATTCTAGAATACATTAGCGGTATTCTTACTGCTCAGACTGCATAGACATCATAGGGGCGAATTCACTGAACAGTTGTGGCACATTTGCATGCGGATTTCAGTGCAAAAACCTGCCTCTTATTAACTAACCACCTGCAGGCCAGTTTAGCCAATATGCTACTATGCAGTATATGTGTTGGTATAGTGCCGTCGCATGCATAGTCATTGTCATTATTTATTTTCAGCACAAACAACACACCTCGCTTCTATGTAAATTGAGCATTATAGATTGTACCTTATTTATAAAGTCAACGCTTTTTATCTATGCACCATTAACATTGCACAATACTAGGGAAATCAGGCCATAAAATGTATTTTATTTGTGAATGTTGTGTCATGATCATGGCAATAGTAATTCATTTCAGTAAATGATGATCAAATAATGGAGAAGAATGTTATAACTGAACATATTTCACAAATGTGTGGAATTTGCACCATTACCTCATTTGCATTATTCCGAATCAGGTGCTACAACAACACAGACAGTGCATGCAAATAAAGACAGTGGTGCAAATACATTTTAGGCCACATCCACACTAATCTGTTTTGTTTGAATATGCAATTTTTAGTTTCCTAATGTCATCGTTGTCCAACATATGCAGTAATAGAGAGCATTTTCGAAACAGTAGAGGAAAACCGTTGGATGAGCGGTGTATACGCAGCAAAATAAATGTGTTTTCAAATTAAAACTTATTAGATTGGACGTGGCCTTGGTGAATTCCCCCCTCAATCTAAGGCAGTGACATTTTTGATAACTTTATTGTTATGTTAGGATATTACTATCCATTGACAATACATTTTGATTCTCATGATGATCGAAGGAAGTTTGTTAGGACAGAAAATTAGCAAAAAAGCAGTCCTGATAAACAGCAAAAGGTTATTTGAGGATAGAAAGGTTGTAAGTTAGTGCAGCAATGATCAAAGACCCTCCAACGGTGATTTCAATGGCTTCAGCCATCTCATGAATCACAGACGGGGAGCAAAGAGACCAGATCTATAGCTCCAGGCCAGCTTTTGATGGATACAGATTAGGGTGAGTGTAAGCACTTCCCCCCCTCCCGGCATGATCCCTTGTTATCAAACCTAAGATTCAATGATTATCTTCAAATTTTCACCACTACTTTGATCCCAAATCACACCACCTTTAGTGGCTTCCATCCGATTATTGGGCATTATTGTATCTCGCCTGTCGTGGATCCTTTGAAATGTTTTGGTTTGTGTGACATCTTTAGGACTTAACAGGAAAGTTGATTTTTACTTTCTCCAAGAAGCCTCTGAAGTTTCTGCATGTATTTGCACATTCCTCCATTTTCTAGCCCCTCTTGTATTTTTCACACATGTGTGCTTTTTTGGTTGTCAAAGTAAAATAAATTGGTTGGGGACCAACTTGTTAAATTGAAGGTGGTGATAAAGTAGTGATTTTTTGTTTCTTGCGAAAGAAGAGGCTTCTAAATATAATTACAAGCTCTGCATCTGCCTGAATTAATTACTGCATTTACATTAGAAAGCGGTGTATACGAACTAAAGCCAAACACTAAGTAATCAAGAAGTGGAGGTGTTTAGAATAAACAGAGTTTACTGAAAATAGCTAAGGGGTTGTTTTGTGTTGTAAAATCCACTTTAGTTACATTTTAAACACACAGCATGGCCAAAAGTATGTAGAGATCCCCTTCTAATAAACAAACTGAGTCTCATAGAATGAACTACATTTCTGCAAACTGATTTTTACGTGCCGCTTTCTATGTTTTGCTGCAGATTCCTGGTGAAATTAACACTAGAGGTGCTACATCAACTTTCACACAAATCACATATACTGTGGCTATTTATGACTTTATAAATGCTTATTTTTCATTCAATTGCTCACACCATGCCATGTTATGATATCGAAACACTTTTACTATAACACAATTTGGAAAAAGATCCATTTTAAAGCCTGCATTACAGACCCACCTACATTTACACATGTATTCCAAAATGATTAGCTTCAACTAAGGAAACCAAGTCTCAAGTCCAGCCAAGGATGCTCAGAGAGAAAGTAAAGCAAAAGTGCCATAGAAGTGACACGAAATGACATGGTTGCTTCAGTAAATGTGCTTTTCATGTCGAATTTGCTTTGAAAACACTATCGTTGGTTTAGGGTAAGGATGTCTCTTTTGTTCACTTCTTGTTTATCTTTTAGGACAGTTGGTTAGGTTTAGGGTAATGTTTTAGGTTAGGGAGGTACGTCTTACTCATTAAAACATCCATCTAATATTCACCTAAAAACCTCATCTGATTACAACATAATTTCACTCGCTTTTGGTGCCCACAAATGGACATTTCACTAGGAAACTACAGCCAAACGTGTAATGAAGCATGTCATTTTGGTTTGCAAAAATGTTGCCATTGTCACATAAATTTCATGAGATAAGGCTGTAATTAATATTTTGGCTACATCCAGTACTAGGTGTCTAAAATCATGCATACAGCAATGCAATGTCCTTTGACAAACATTTGTAGAAGAATAGGGCCCTTTTCTGGTCTAGCATGACGATGCCCCATGAGTACTAAGCTAAAACTAAATAAAGTCCAGAAAGAAATAGTCCATGGAAGAACATGAATAGCTTTCACAAAGTCCAGAGATGAACCCCACTGAACACCTACAGTACTGTGCAAAAGTCTTAGGCACATAATGTTTCACAAAATAATTTGTCTTAAGATGGTTATTTATATCTTCGGCTTTAGCGTGTCAATAGGAAATACATATTTTTACTCCCAAATATACATTTTGCGAATGGAATAGAACAGTGGTTCCCAACCCTGTTCCTGGAGGCCCCCAACACTGACACACCCAATACAGGTCTTGGAGTCTCCACTAACGAACTGATAAGTTGAATCAGGTGTGTCTGATTAGGGAGATAATCAAAATGTGTGGTGTTGGGGGGGCTCCAGGAACAGGGGAACCACTACAATAGAAGAACAGGGAGCCCTGCAACAGATGGCATGGACCCCACAGAGCCCCTCACTAAACATAGTCAGTCTGGGATTAAATGAAGAGAAAGAAGCAATTGAGACAGCCTAACCAGGTGTGGTGAATTCTCCAAGAAGCTTGGAACATCCTACCTGCCAACAACCAAGAAAAATGGTGGTACCTAGGAGAATTGGTGCCGTTTTGAAAGAAAATGTGGTCATACCAAATATTGCTTTACCTTTTTTTATGTTTACTGGACTTACTATGAAAATGTATAAATGAAAACTATTTTTGAATTATTTTTGAATACATCCTCACTATGGAACATTGTTCACAAGTGCCTAACCTTTTGCACAGTATGGTGAACTCAAAGATGCATGTTTGCACTTACAACAGAAAAGATATATATGGTCACAATGCTCATTTCAACGAACTGACTGATGTTTTAAGCATCAATCATTAACCTTCACATTATAGGTCAATATTCACAGCTCAAAAAGTGGTGGTGGTTGACCAAGCTCTAGTCTATTCACTTTTTTCCAGGAATACATAATGAAAAGCAAATGTCTAAGATAAAAATCTGCCTCCTTACATTAGCTGCACGGGCTGAAAGAGCTTTAAAACATGCAGCTATAAAGTATAGCGCAATTGCAAATCCAACTCCAGTATATTTAGAACATATGCAAATGTACTTATCTTTCCCTACCTGATGTTTCTTCTCCCTTCACTAAAATGTGAGTAATGTACAGATCGGAGTTTCATAACAAGTTTTAATTGGAACCCACAAAAAGCTATTTGGTTCTTTTCCAAAGTCAGTCTAAAACACATCTATATGCTTCAACTTATTACTTTTCAGACACCATAATCCCAGAGACATATTTTCAAGTATTTCTAAAGATAGATGTCATTGTTAAACTCACAAATCAAAGTTTTAGGTCATAATGCCATAGACTCAACATGCTTTGAATTAATTGAGGAAGAAAATAAGGTTATTTGGAACGCTTACTAAAACTTGACCATGAAAAGTCAACAGCAACACAGCATCTCTCAACAGAGAGGCGTCTTTTTGTGCTGTACAATTTCCATTTGCTCATTTATCTTTTGGATATATCTCACAGACTGACATGACATTAATGAGCAAAAATTCTCAAAGACTAATTTGAGCCTCAAAGTTATGGGGGGTTTTATGCTAGATTTAGATAATGATGGAATACCAAGTTTTGAGTGGCACATCAAACTTTGCCCGGCTCATTTGTGTTCAGATCAGCACGGAACTCTCATTAAATGCCTTGCATGCTGCAGACCAGAGTCTTTCATTGGCACAGGCAGCCAGCAGACAGCCTGGAAAATAGCTGCTCAAAAACTGAGCGACTGTTGAATCCTGGCAATACTTACTGTCTCTGAGTCTTTAACTGGAGATGATATGCTTTGCTCTGACACAAATAATGTGTCTGGATTCATAACAGCGTGAACATGAGCCCCTCATTTAGATTTAGTTAATTTACAAACTATCTGAATTTCCCATTTTCCTTAATGCAACATGATTAAACATGGGCAGTTAGTATGCATGAGATTGGTTTTGGAACAAAAGCATAGCACACATTACCTTATCTTTTTCTGTACAGTGCATTCAGAAAGTATTCAGACCCCTTCGTTTTATTCCACATTTTGTAATGTTGCAGCCTTATGCTAAAATAATATTTTTCACATCAATCTACACTCTATACCCCATAATGACAAAGAAAAAACAGATTTTTGATAAATAAAAAAACAAAATCCTATCCCAGCTTATTATGAAGAGACAATACAAGTAAGCGTTCGTAGGGTGATTTTCACAAAAAATGCAAAAGCTAGGTCTCTTTGTGCTGTAAATATTGCCCTGTTTTGTGCGCCCCATCCAGCTCGACACAACAACATTGACTTGACCAATAGTGTAAGGTTGGAGCGGAACAATCTGTTTGTTCGATCGACTGTAAATGTTTGATAACATTTTTTGAAAAGATTTAAAAGTTTTGCAATTCAGTTTGGTGATGCGAATGGCGAAGAAATGACACACTTCAGCTTTAACATGGTCAACATCGCCGATTTGCCAGCCTGATCTCATGAAATTTACATGAGAATGGCAACATTTTTGCAAATCATAATTACATGCTTCATTACACGTTTGGCTGCAGTTTGACACTTTTACTCCTAGCGCCCTTGGCTAGGCTCAAGGTTCGGTCTCTGAGACCAAAGCCCCAACAATCTATCAGGTGAGCTACAGCGTAAGCAAATTATATAGGAATAAGCGTGTAAATGTTGATGGGTCTGTAATACAGTTAAAATATTTCGTTTTTCAAAAGATGTGTTAGAGTAAAAGTGTTTTGATTCATAACACAGCAGGGTGCAAGTAACAGAGCGAAAAATTCTTGTTAAAGTCATAAACAGCATTTGTATCTGTTATTTTTATGTGTGAAAGTGAATAAAACGTACAGTTGTTGTAGTAGATCTAGTGTTAATTTCACCAGGAATCTGCCGCAAAGCATACAAAGCGGCACATAAAACTCAGTTTGCAAAAAGTTTGTTATAGTAACGCTCATTCTACGAGACTAGATTACATTTACTTACTGATCAATCTTAAATATATCTTCTATATTTTAAGTCATAACTTTTCTTTAAAGATTTCAAAATCTTAACGGTGCATACAGTAATTTTTTCTTCATCAAAAATGTTTAACTCTTAAAGACATGAATTGTAATTTTGCAATATATGTAGGAAATTATAAACACCCATATTAAAATGAAGACTCCAGTCATATCAGTAACCTTATAAAAGCTGTTTTATTCTACATGGAGCGGGTCCGCACATGGGGGCTGCCATGTTAGAATCACATGACCAGCTGAATGCTACTCGCTTAATCTCAGTAACCGTCCTGTAATTTGACATTTTCACTCATTGATTAAAGTAATCATGGCTGACTGTGAATACTACATTTCTACAATGGCATCTGAAACTGAAAACTATTGATTTTAAATGATGCTGCATCCACACCGCTAGGTGTCAGTGTAAGTCCAAGATGACACAAAGACAAAGGTTATTGAGTGCACCTTTCAAACTTATTTCCAGGTTTAAATCAAAAAGAAAAATCCCCAAATTTAAGTGGTCACAGACCCTACTGTATTTCCAAGTGAAACGGGTATTCTACAAGGGGAAGAATGTAGGAATGGTGTTGATTTTACCTAACGGGAACTGATTTGATCTGAAAAAGTGGGTGTTTACATACCAGAATGAGTCAGGGGATTGCAAAGAAAGGGTTAAAAATAAGATGGTTGGTGATGCCAGCCGAAAAGGAAAGTTGTTTCAGAGGCGGCAAAACAAATTATTACATTTTGATGACATTTTGATTTCTAAGACCAACATTTTTTTTCTTTGGAATAATTATTTGGAGTAATAATTCATGTTGACTCTATGAAAAGAGATACTAATTAACTATGTTTTAACTTTCTAAATCAGTGGTTCTCAACCTTTTTTATAAACAACTCCAGTTTTGTTAATAAATTCAGCAGGCTTACGCGTCATGAATGTGAGACCAAACCTTGGGTTTCTTGAATTCAAACATATAAAAATAAAAATGCAAAGACAGAAACTAATAATAAAAGTGATCTTGTCATATATTTAAAAAATAATTGAAAAGACCAATAATATTGCATATTTTGTCCCACTGAAATGCTCGTTCTACATTACAGCACTGATTTTGAGTTGGATGCAAATGTAAATATACTCTTTTCAACAACAGTAAAGTTATCTAATAACAGCTATAAAAAGTAAACCAGTTATTTTCTTACATTCAAAAATGTTTTAGCTAATTTTTTTGAATTTACAAATTTATATTTCATCTTAAAAAAAAATTGTGTATTTTGCATTTACCCTTTTGAAACGTTTTATTTATTCATTATTTTTTATAGTTTTAACAATGGTATTTGTAACAAGACCATAGTAAGCACATGGAAGCATGGATCTTCCTCACTACCATGGTTAGATGTAACGTGATTTCTATAAAAATAACTATGGCAAATTGTATGGCAAAAATGTATTATATTCCCTCACTCCCCTGTGTCACTAGACTTCAAAATCACATGAACTGTGGTACAAATGTGTAATAACCCATATAATTGAGAACCAACTGATATACTCCAAGTCTAGATAAATGTTTTAATGCAAAGAGGAACTTGACAATAGATTTGATTATTATGAGTGATAAACGCCCCCATTTGTAAACTAACACCCATCTCTCCACTAATTTGCTCTCAGCGCCCCTGGCACCCTTTGAACGACCCCGTTGAGAATCCCTGATCTAAATGATAGAGTAAGTTGAAAGCAGATCATTGGAGTAATTACTGTGCCAAGTCAAGGACTGGTCTTCATGGGGACCAAAGGTGGGCAAGGCTCAGCAAATGAGGGCGAGAGGGGGTCCGTGCAGCGTGTTGGCTGTGTCGCAATGGGGTAGGAACCAAGCTTGGAGCATATTGTTTATATGTAATGCAGTCATGGGAACCATGGTGAGCTACGTCTCGGAGTGCAAGGTGACATCTCAGAGGGTCCAAAAGCAGATGGAGAGGGAGGAGGGTGAGATGGGGGCAAGGGGGGGGCCTGGCAGAAAGACAAAGAGCTCAGACTGTCACACAAATGCAGAGCTAAGTGACAGCAACCAGCATGCAGGACCAATTGCTACAATATGGCACCTTGGCCCAGCCATCATGGGCTGTATGGCAGGCCGTTCATCTCTAAGGAGATGTGCAGGGAGAACGAATGCAACAACAAATTCATTTTAAATGCAATCTTGTTGTTTACCAGATTACAGTGTTTATGGTGTTATGTTGTCATGGCAACAAAGTTGTAAAATTGGATATAACTTTTCAGAGGAAAGTTCGTGATTTAATCTAACTAAAATCATGTTAACTCACATATTGTTTGTCTTGTGGCTATACTTTCGAAAAACAGTACGTATTTTAACGCTTACGGATTGGCCCCATTCACTTCCATTGTAAGTGCCTCACTGCAACACAGATTCTTCCTTTAATCCTTTAATGAAAAGGAAATAATTTTTTGTGTTAATCAACTTTATACCACAAATGTTTTCGATTGACAACAATTGTTTTGTTTTGATACAGTTTAGACCTGATGAACTTGCCAACTCAGTTCAAAGACGGTCAATAATGTGCAGACATCCAAATGAACTTTCTACAGCATGTCACAGCAATGTATATAAAGTACAGTATGTATAAACATGATCTTTTGAGCAGATGCTTAATGCTTTCCAAGGCTTCAAAAACTGGCACAGAGTCCTATTCAATTGATTAATGGTGGGCAGGCACTATGGTGTTGCGTCTGTCTGTTTATACATTCTCTGCTTTCAACCCACCTCACCCACACAAGCACATAATTCGTTAAATTTACAGCCGTCCACTGAGCCGGTATGCTAATGAGATCCATCCACAAGCTCTTTGGAGGAAACTCCCACAGTGTTCATCTTTAGCTTTAATCACCCTGAAAACAGTCATTCCATCAGCATGTAGAATCCCACCCTTTCTCTTTTACCTAAAAATAAACAATGTGGAGAAAGAGAGAGAGACAGATAGACAGTATTCAAGCACATCAATCAGTATTCATTGCAATCTAGCACAGTTTTACATTCTCATTAGATATACAAATAATAATTGAAAAAAACACATCATCTTAGTCATCATGCTACTGAATCTTACATTAAACTCAGAGTGTTTCCAGAGTGCCTATTAAGGCCTCATCAAATCAACGAATGCCCATGGGGGCGCCATCTCAGTTGATGGGAGCTGAGAGATCGCCACTCAGTATGCACTGCTGAAGTCATTGATAAGTCTGTTGCCTTTTATTCCGTGGCTTGCCCATCGATCCCCTGCGCTGCTCAACCTTTGTCTGGGCAGCAAAGCCTGAGACATAAATCAAGATCTGGCTACAGAAAGTTTCTCCGCAGGAAGTGGGAGAGAGAGTGAACCGCATGGGGCTGAAACTAGGCAACCACAATATGTTGTTTTGGAATAATTCCATCTGGTTTTATAAGGAGTAACAAAATAAGTGCTAGATGCTCTGACGATGTCTGGTGAATTTTTTCGTAGTATTGGCTGAATCTCATGAAACCTATCAAGAACATATCTCAGATCTTTCACCCCAAAATCACAAAGAATGTCTTAAATTTAAAGAAAATGAAACCTATTTTAAGACCAGTAAGAACTTTTGTGACATTTTCATGGCAATTAATGTTCTCATCATTTACGCACCCTCATCCCAGATGTGTATGACTTACTTTCTTCTGCAGAACACAAATACAAATAAACAAATACAATAAAATGCAAGTGAACGTGTCCATATCTTTGCTCCAAAAAGCACATAAATGCAGCATAAAAGTAATCCATAAGACTCTGCTGGTTCAATCAATATCTTCTGAAGCAATCCAATCAGTTTTGGGTGGAAACAGTCCTTTTTCACTGTACATTTTGCCATTGCAATCTCTAGACACAATCACGATTTCAATCACGATTACACTTCCTAGAGCTTGAAGCATGCTCAGAGCTCTAGATGATGTTAGGAAGTGTAATTGAGCTTGAAGTCATGATCGCCAAGGATTACTTTTATGCTATGTTTATGTGCTTTGGAGCTTCAAAGTTTCTGATCACCATTCACTTGCATTGTATGGACCTACAGAGCTGAGATATTCTTCTAAATATTTACGTTTGTACTGTGCAGAAAAAAGAGAGAATTAAAATTTTTGGCTGATCTTTCACTTGAAAATCTTTGCTATACAAATAAAAACTATTGGACATTTCCACAGTTTTTTGCCTACAAACAAAATAAATACAACTCACTGAACACACCTTCACCTGTTGTGGCAGCATGCCCCAAAAGTGGGGCAAGTTGTCACTGCAAACAGGGTGATTTTCATGAAACATGTCAAAAAATGGTCCTGGTCATAATTAATCCCAAATCAATACAGAAAAAGTTGTGTATATATATATATTTTCTTTTTTTTTTTTTTTTTTTGCATATATAAAATTTGCTTACATTTAAGATTTTTTTGCATTGTGACATTATTTTCAGGACATTTAAGAAAATGTTCCACCCAATTCTCATTTGTGTTACGTGGCTGAATGTTTTACTTTTCCCATCATTTTTAATGACAATTCTCATTACCGTACAGTCTTCTTTTTTTTTTTTTTTTTTACTGTATTAACCTAGACAAAATGTTGTATATTTAATTTTTTTTTTTACTTTTAAATCAGCACAAATGAAATATGAATTAAATATTAAATTATATATATATATATATATATATATATATATATATATATATATAATTTTTTTATTTTTTTATGTATCATAATGACCATCTTTTGTCACATTGCTTTACAGAGAATTGAGGGGTAAAATGTTCGTAACTATCATGAAAATAATGTAACAAAACAAAAAAGGTCCTTAATGGCCCTAAAACTAAGCAAGACATTTTTTTATGCAAAATACAATTTCTTATATGTTTATTTTGATTTTGGAGTAAAATAGGACCATGACATTTTCTTGACAATAGACTCACACTATAGACTTTTCAGCAAAATGCAAACATAATTATAAAACACACAAAAAAATCATGAAAAATTACATGTATATGTACCCAAACTTCAAACCACTGTTTTGGGCATCAAAAACTGCAATTAATAAAATGTATAATATAATAACATACAAAACACATGTGATTATGTGCCTTGACCATGACATTTATGTATGAAAATTTGGTGAAAATTGGGTGAAATGCAACATGCTGTTGTGGAATTCACTCTTTTCCTAAAAAGTGTCTACAACCTCTTTACATTTCTTACTTTTGCTGTTTGCATTCAAATTTATGCATTTCCACTTCTGCTCTAAAAGTAACAGATTAGCTAGCACCACAACAACCAGCAACAGTGGTACCAGTCCTCCCAAAGCGACCACAATCAATGAGTGCTGTTGGATCGCACTCTGTTTGCATTGTCTCACAAGCAACCTAAGTTTTTATCTCCAGGGCGCCATCCGCAAAACAGTTCGCCACTGCTGAAGCTCCAGGAGCTATAAAACCACCATTATAGCACAAGTTGAGCTGATACGAAATTCATTTGAGAAGCACATTAAGTTGGAATGGTATGCATGTGTTCCCTGCTCCCCCAACACCCCCTTCCTGGTTATCTTCAGCTTTGCTCTGTAGGAAATTCATTAGCTTCTGGTGCCGGGCATGGAAATACTACTCTGGCACACTTTGTCTCCATTTCTGAGAAAATTAATTAGAAAGAACAGACACCATTGCCGACATGCCAGCCTTTATTCTGACAGTTGCTCCCTCCCCCCCCCCCAAGTATCATTATTTTCTGCTGTTGTTGTCGCTTTAGAAATGCTCTGTGTGTCTAAGGGATTGCTGTATCGATCCACTCAGGCCTGTTAAAAAAAGGCTGGATTAAATTTGCTTGTCTCTGTGTTTGTTGGTCATGCTTTTAAAAAATACTGTTTACTGTGAGAGAAGATGGTATTGAATTTTAGTGTCTTGCTAGTATATTGGGCCATTTACGCAACACGCTCCATCTCTATAACACGCACGGATGAAAATTACATGGGATATCTCGTATCTTTTGTTTGTTTATTTATTTACGGGTGTTAACAGAGAAGCTTGTGGCTGTACACAAATTGTGCTATACCTTATCTTTTTGATCTGTAATATTCCTTACTGGATACTCCAACACTATCTGTGAATGCAATATATTTTTCCCCCATGTCGACAAAACCAAACGTGCTCCATCTCTTTTCATGGTGTGTGTGTGGTGGGGGGGTTAGGTTACGAACTGGTAATTACAAGGGTATTATGCTATAAATGAGGTTTATAAAAGGACATTTCTAGTGTCCCCATAATTCAAATCGCTTAAAAAAATAATTAAAACATTCTAAACAATGTTTGGGTTTTTTTATCTAAAAATGCAGAACGTTTTTGTTGTGAGGGTTAGGTTTAGGGGTGGTGTTAGGGGATAGAATATATAGTTTGTACAGTATAAAAATCATTATGTCTATGAAGAGTCTTCATAAGGATAGCTGCACCAACGTGTGTGTTTGTGCTTGTTAACAGAAAAGGCCAAGCTCCTTCACTAAAGGACAGTGATATATTCGAATAATGTATTTATTAAAGATAGCATGAAAGTTTGTTAAAATGGTTAATAAGTGAATATTAATGTTAAAGGAATAGATCACCCAGAAATGAAAATTCTTTACTAAGCCCCATCTCATTACAAACTAATAACATTTATCTTATGTGGAACACAAAGGGAGGAATTTGGAAAGATTTTACTGGTCATTCTTGTCCATGCAATAACAATGGGGACTGATACTTTCAAAGTGCTTTTAAAAGGATGCAAAGGCACAACGAATGTGTCAGAATAAAGCAAAGGAGTCTTATGGACCATGATTACAAGTCCTCTGAAGACATTAGATAGCTTTGTGTAAAGAAAAGACAAAAATTTAAGTTGTTATTCACTGAAAATCTTGACATCTGGCTTAGCTCTCCTTGGCAAATTCACACGAGAGATGTAAAAGTCAGATGTTTTCAATGAATCGGTTGATCTAGTTCACAAAACGGTTCTAAATGATTTGTTCACGAAGGTTCACAAACTTCAAAGTGCTCAATCAATTAACAAAAGGATCAGGGTTAACAACTCTCTGAGGGGAAGATTCTTATTGAATAACAACTTACAGTTGAAGTCAATTGTAGACATTCCCCATCTTAGGTCACTATTTTAGGAATGTGGAAGTTCAGAATAATAGAAGAGATAATGATGTATTTCAGCTTTTATTTCTTTCATCACATTCCCAGTGGGTCAGAAGTTTACATACACTTTGTTAGTATTTGGTATCATTGCCTTTAATTTGTTGAACTTGGGTCAAATGTTTTGCCTTCCACAAGCTTCTCACAATAAGTTGCAGGAATTTTCCAAGCTTCTTATAGGTACAGTTAACTTAGTAAATGTACATTTAGACCTATTGGAATTGTGGTATAGTCAATTAAAAGTGAACCAGTCTGTCTGTAAACAATTGATGGAAACAATTTTTTGTGTCATGCACAAAGTAGATGTCCTAAAAAACTTGACAAAATTATAGTTTGCTAATATGAAATCTGTAGAGTGGTTAAAAAATGTGTTTTAATGTCTTCAACCAAAGTGTATGTAAACTTCTGACTTCAACTGTACTATACATTTAGGTCTGTTCCTAACACAAAGCTATTGTATGATTTCAGAAGACTTGTAATCTAGCAGAGTTGGAGTCTTGAGCTTGTGGTCTTTGTCTCAAGATGTTTGAGCCCATTTCTGCTTATCGACACCCATTCAGCACCGTTTCGCGGCCGCCCAACCGGGAAAAGTCCTGCCCCTGACTGAAGCTGTCAATCACTTCAGTTCAGTGTGAACTCACTGTCTGAGTTCTGCACTCTCACAAAAAATACAATTATAATCATGAAGCGGTCTACACTGCACAATAAATGTCTTATTTACATTTACGTTTCTACACATTGTTGTTTATAATGAGATAATTTGCGAGAGTATAGCAGCAGAACACAGTCTGTAATCGAGCACTGAGTGGATTTCTACTGCGCCAGTGCACCGGCAGCTTAAACGCCTCTGATTGGCCATTGCATTCATGCGCTCAACAGGCATGTCTGTAATTTTTGAAAAATAAACATTGTTATTTTGTATATTATATTTTTCATGCATATGAAACACAATTCTCAGTTACCCATGTTTTTGGGAAGTCAGACTCATTTCCGTAAATCAGTTCTTTTTTAACTGTTCTTAATTTAATTATTGTGATTGTTTTGCATCAGCATTTCTTCGATCAGAGATGATCAGCGTTATTGTCAGTTCTGTATTGTCAACATCCTGTTTAGGCATAGTTGTTTTACTAGTTTAATTTTCCAACAATAGTTTTCAATTAAGATTCCATCTCTCGGTTTAGCTTTGATTAGCAAAGAGGAATTTGGAATTTAATGTTAACATGTGAATCAGCCATCTGTGTTTGGAGAGTTAATTTATGATGCAAAAAAGCTTGAAGGAAATTTACATAATTTTTAACCAATCCTAGAGCAATCAGATAAGTATCAAATAAGAATACATTAAGATCCTATTGGATAAACTGACATTTTATTATTTCAACGATCTATTAGTATTCCTTTAGGATTTTTTTTCTTCTTTTTAAAAATAATGCCTGCAATACAGAGCCATATATGACACTTCTTTTTATCTTTTATTAGGGTAGAAGAATTAACTGCTTTGTGACACCTGGAGCATTTGAGTTATGAAGGCATCTTGTAAAACTGGACTATTTTCTCTATATAGCTGTCTGTAAAATATCAGAGTCTGCACTGGTCAAATTTGCATTTGAAAACTTTAAAGAAGACTCTTCAAATATAAATTAAGCATCTTGGAACATTAAAATGTACTGTCTAGTTCTTGGCTGTCGAATAGGTGTTTTTCTGGGTCTTGGTCTGGATCTGGGTCTTGAAGAGGTCTTGGTCTGAGTCTCAAGGGGTCTAGTCTTGGTCTGAATCTTGGATGGTCTGGTCTTGACTACACCTCTGCAATCTGGTGCACAAGTCTTATGGGACACTTTTATGATACTTTTATGGTCTTAGTCTACATTCAGTCTAATGGAACGGAAAGAGCGGCTAGTACAAGAGAATTTCTCTCTTTGTGTTCCACAACAGAAATAAAGTCATATGTGTTTGGAACAACAAGAGGGTGAGTAAATGACGACTGAATTTCCATTTTTGGGTAAACTATCCTTTCACTTGAAGGAACCTTTTACATTTCTGTTGAGTGTCCTCGACATCTGCTCCTTGTCGTTGTCCTCTTTTCTCACTCTGATTGGGGGGGGGTAGGTTATTGAACTCTGGGTTGAATACCAGAGGGACTTGATGCCCTCTTGTAGTAGAGGTGATTGGGAGATGCTTTTTTTTTTTTAGCCAGAGCAGGTCGAGAGGAGCAGCACTGCGGTGATATAAAACGTTGATCAGCATTGATTTTGTGTGTCTGCGAGTGCACCTCCCTCTCTGTCTCTCCGCGCTCACCTCCTTCTGCCCGACTTTCAGGCTAAGATACGAAACAATGTTTAGTCCTCTGTTTCTTAGTGGGCAGCATATTATCTGAACAGAAGATGGTGGAAAAATCTTTACAATAGATAAACTGGGATGGAAGGAAGACACAGGGAGCTGTGCCACAAGGTGTGCAGATACCTGCTTAGTCTTAGTCTCTGTAACTCATCCTATGTAATGTATGAGTTCCATCAACACCATCCTAAAATAGACACTAATCAAAACAGAACTTGTACCGAGTGTCTACAGCTAAACTCAGAATGGATTTACAGTTTAAGTGGTGTTACTCATGCTTTTCAAGTAGTTGTCTTAAGGTTGGTTTACACTGCCCCAACAAACTCCAACATTTTAAACATTTTAAAGCTGGCTGTTGGATTCTAAATATTAGAGAGAATTCATTTTCACACTAATCCAACATACACTAAAAGGGTTAACACACTGAACCAACAAAACCTAACAACCATTGGAGTATTATGTTCGTTGGGGTGCCTTAGTGCAGTGTTAACTACCTTTTCAAGTCAACATGACCACGAACAACATGACCTGATTTTATTTGAAATTGACTTGATCATGAAAATTGGG
Source organism: Xyrauchen texanus (assembly GCF_025860055.1). NCBI lineage: Eukaryota > Metazoa > Chordata > Actinopteri > Cypriniformes > Catostomidae > Xyrauchen > Xyrauchen texanus. The sequence goes on from NC_068309.1 coordinate 10,542,272, forward strand.
CATTACGTACCAGAATAGAGCCAGGTTGGAGGAGGGATGGCTTGAAATACAAGAGGAAATGGTGATGTCAGCTAAAAAAAGTACGAAGCACCTTAGAGGACAGGGAGGGAATTTATTTTCTGAAATAGTTTTGGGTTCCCTCACAATAGATTTATCAATCCATTAATGAAAATGAATCATGGTTTTAATACAGCAACTGTAGTTGAAATATGGTATTTAAAACAATTACCACCATTACCACAAAACTTTACTATGATTTTACTACATTAACTATAATTGAACTATGGTATTTGTATTAAAACCATAGCAGCTACAATATTTACCATGGTTTTACTACAGTAACTGGATTTTAACCATGAAATGTATGGTAAAACTATGGTAATAAGACATGAAAAGCAAAACTATGATAATAAAAAAATCGAATCCTAATAATTCTGCCAAAAAAAACATGGCGAGTTTTGCTATTGTAAAGCCATGGTTAAATTGTGGCACAAATACAATGGTTTATATGGTTAATTTTTACTTGAGAAACTATGGTTCATTTTTGTAAGGGTATTTTAAATCATGGCTTGTACCACAAATTAACCATGGTGTTACTATAGTAAAACTGTAGTAACCTTTCTATTTTTTTGGAAGAATGATTATAAATTTGGTTACCATAGTTATGGTTTTCTAGTATGATTACTATTGTTTTAAATGAGTATCATGGGTAAAACATGGTTACTGTAGTAAACCCATGGTACATTTTGTGGTTATACTAAAAATACCACAGTTGAACTTTAGTTACTGTAGTTAAACCATAGTTAGTTTTGTGTTTGTTATGGTTTTACTACAACTACCATAGTCCAACTATGGTTACTTTAGCAAAACTGTGGTTAATTTTCATAATGGATTGATAAAGCTATTGCGATGGAACCCCAAACAATTGGGAGGGAATTCCTCTAAGGGGCTCTGTAAAACAGGAAAGTTGTTTCAGAGGCAGAGCAAGTTATTGTATTTTGATTAGAGCTTATGAAAATAAACATTTCTCAATGCACAATGAGACTTTGAAAACTGCTAGTCATGCATGTAACAGCTTAGAGTGATTCTTTGCCATTCTAAGAACACAGAAAATGTGCAATTGTATTTGATTTCTTTTGTAACTATTAAATCCTGTGCTCCTGTCATTCTGGAAGTTCAGGCAATGTTGTCGAACTGTTGTGGGAGTCAGTGAGAGCATGAATGTCTTGCCGCAGAGCTCGAGTGCCCGGCCTTAGGTCCCCGACTGTTAATTTGCAAGGCGTGGAGGCCACAGTGCTGAAAATCCCATCAAGCTGCAGTTCCAGGTCTATGCGCAAGAAAGATGAAGCATGCAAGCTCATCGGGAGACATGGCCAAGCCCTGATGCTTCTGCTCTTCTTGTCCCCCCTTCCCAAAATTTTCATTCACTTCCCTCCACTTCCCTTTAGGGAGAGTGTTGCAAGGCCAACAAGCCGGAACCTCTGGCACCTGGCCTTAGGGGCTGTTGCTCGCTTGTTGAATAAAGGAGCTGACTAGCTGATTGATAGACCCTCACCATTCCATGCCCCTTGCACGTTTCCTGGTTCACTGCCTTAAATAAGAATCCTTTGCCAGGCAGACTGGTTTCAGCATTCGTTAAATCTGGTCCTTGATGGATGGTACCAATTTTCTTCTAAAACCCGTCGAGTCACCTAAGCATCCTCCCTCCCCTTCTGTTCCTCAGGTAAATCCCTGGTGTCCAGGCAAAAAGGAGTATTCTAAAACGGTATCAATCACACCAAAGGCCACTCTGCCACTGCGCAATGTTTCAATTATACCTCCTGCTCCCTCTCGCCCCACCGTGCCCTCAAGACAAAAGAAGAGAGCTCTCAGTCTCCTGGGCAACAGAAACCTCTTTATCTCTTTTAATTCATTTCAGGGTTATTTATAAGCAAGTCAGTCATCCCCCTATGGGCTGTACCAACCCCAGAGCTGACAGATGCTGCCAAAGCCCAAGTAAGCTGCTCTTGCCTGCTGGTCCAAAAGGTATCGTCTGGAGCCCACGGAGCACTGAGCTTTGTCAGTCTGGCACAATGGGAGACAGACGGGAGAAAAAAGTTAAGCAGGTGCAAGCCCAGAGTCTGTGGTGTGTCAGGGTCATTTGTTACCCAGCAAGGACAGACACATTCCCTTTAGACACGACTCAGCAGATGGGAGGTCACTCTTGCAGTGGCAGAAAACCTTCAATTGAAAGCAGTTTTGAGGCCGATTTATACTTATGCATCGAACCTACGATGTAGCCTCTACATGTTTGTTTGCAATTATAGCTCTGCGATGGTGTGTGTGCATTGTTCCGCAAGTACTGCTGTGTGAGTCACTGAGCACTTTATTAGAAACTCTAGGGTTCTAATTCAGTGCCCGACGTGGTCTTCTGCTGTTGTATCAGCCTCAAGGTTCGACATGTTGTGCATTCTGAGATGCTATTCTGCTCACTACAATACATTTATCTGAGTTACCGTAGCCTTTCTGTCAGCTCGAACCAGTCTGCCCATTCTCTGTTGGCCTCTCATCAACAAGTCGTTCCTGTCCACAAAACCGCAGCATACTAGATGTTTCTTGTTTTTGGCACCATTCTGAGTAAACTCTAGAGTGTGTTGTGTACGAAAATCCCAGGAGATCAGCAGTTACCAGCCCATCTGGCACCAACATACATGCCACATTCGAAATCACTGAGATAATTTTTTTCCCCAATTTTGATGGTTGATGTGAACATCAACTGAAGCTCCTGATCCGTATCTGCATGATTTTATGCACTGCACTGTTGCCACATGATTGGCTGATTAGATAATCACATGAATATGTAGGTTTACAGGCGTTCCTAATACATTGCTCAGTGAGTGTATAAGTAGAGAAAATGCTTTCATTTTCATTAGAATTTCAAAAAAAAAGCTAAATCGTGGATTCAAACATATTTATTATAGTGTTCTAGTATTAAAAACATGTTAATCTAGGTATGTGAACATGTTGAGATATGTTAATATTATACATACAGAGTAAAAGCCATTTTCGCGTGTTACTTCATGAAACAAACAGAATATTTAAAAACAGTAAGTACTCCTGATTATAACAAACACAAATACAATGTAATATGATGCAATTTACCTCAGATATCTTTTTTTATCATCCCGTGGGACATCTCTAGTTATAAAGCGGACAAGTTACAGCCATTGTGGTCTGCGTAGACACAACAAATAACTACATTTTTAGAGATGTGCATGTCAGGTGCAAATGCATCAGTACTGTGCCTCTAGTTGTTATGAAATATTGCAACATAATCACATGAGAATTCGTCACAATACTAAGAGGTGGAAAAATCATTCAAATTCATTTGTACGACTTTCTTCCACATTACACATCAGGACTTATAACATTAATACTATGTTTACGCTCTGGGCAAAGTGAAACACTATATGGTTAACTACAAGGGCACAAGGGATGCTTCTCTCATTGTTGGGTGTTTAACTCGATTTTGAACGAATAAACGCCACCTCATTTTATTGTGACTAATGCTCCCTACACACCATCTGCATCAACCCAATTATAATAAATAAATGCATAAGTGTATTTAGGTGATTTAGATTCACCATCCTAAATAAAAAGAAAATGTTATCCATTCAATCAAATAAATTAAAACACAGTCTGTCAACTTTCTCTATTGCTCCCTCGGCTAATCAATGTCACATTCAATAAGCACTCATTTATGACATTTTGAAAGTTACAGCTTCAGAAATTATGGCTAATTTTTCTCCATCTACAGATTTTTTTAGACACTCAATTTGAGAGGCATTACAGTTGGTGAAGCAGAGTTTCACTTCGGCACAGTTCATAAAATATGTCATTACTTCAAGGTCAAGTAGCACTCAGAGTGGCTAAGATCCAGTTTCCAGCAGTAATCCCTTCCTTAAATTCCTCTGTATCAAAGCTAGCGTATGGTCCATCAGAACAGCTGGGTCCTCAAACTTGAATGATGCATTGCAAAGAACATACCCATTACCAGTCTCATTAATTAGCTTCGTCTTTATTATCTCCCTCAGGCCATGGCTATTGATTAAAAATTCTAAATGAAATGAGGTTGGATCAATACACCTCTCATTAAACTCTTATGACAAGACTATACCAGAACTTAAGTTTATCTCTCACACAAGGCCCGACAAGCTTCATTGCTCAGTGGAGTCTTGGATGTCTAAAGATGCTAAATGTGGCATGTAAGCCACATGGGAACGATCTTCATGTGTAACTGTACAGCAGGGGAAAAAACTATTGAAAGCATACTTTTAGCCAAATATTAGCTCTGAATTGATTACAGAAAAGACTGTGGAATTGGTTTTGTAGGGCCATCGGTGCTCTAATAAAGTGTCTCTGCACAGGAGTTATTGTTCAGTTTCACTAGATGAGCTTTTTAGGTAGTGATACTTCATATTAATTAGTTTGGCAATATACTGTATGCAAGTCATTGCTACCTAATGGAACAATAATGAGGAACGAATGAGCGTTCACATATTTTGAAATAAACAAAAAATAGTTTTAAAAGTTCTTCACAGATTAACAAAGCCAAAATAGCAATTTAGCTACTGGTTAAAGGGATAGTGCACCCAAAAATGAAAATCCTCTCATCATTTACTCACCCTCATGCCATCCCAGATGTGTATGACTTTCTTTCTTCTGCTGAACAAAAATATTTTTTAGAAGAATATTTCAGCTCTGTAGGTCCATACAATGAAAGTGAATGGTGCCCAGAACTCATACCCAGTTACTCAATAGCCCACGTGGCATCGGTGACATCAGCTGAAAAGGAATGTTATTTCAGAGGTGGAGCAAGTTATTACATGTTTATGAAAGTTTTTCTTTAAAATTACATGCACTAATTAAATCACACATAACAATAATATCAGCAAAGGGCATTAAAGGGATAGTTCACCCAAAAATGAAAAAGCTGTTATCATTCACTCAACCTCATGTCTTTCCAAACCTTTATGATTGTTTTATGTGGAACACAATAGATGATGTTAGGAATATCTTTTTTGAAGTTTGTTCACTTTTTTTCACAGTTTATTGCTGGATTTCCATCCAAAATGTTTATCATTTTTTAAGTGCATTCCTAAAAACTCTACTTTGGCAGGGCGGAGGGCAGGGCCGGGTCGTGATCCTACGCACCCGGTCCCGGATTAGGCTAATCAAGCCTCCGAGGTATAAAGGTCGACTGCAGGGTGTCGTGCGGGAGAGAGAGATCGTTAGCGGACATGTCCGTCCTGTGTGTGTTTATGTGGTCTTTTAAGTTTCTCATTAAACTATCATTTATATCATCAAGACGGTTCTCGCCTCCTCCTTGCCCATCCTTTAACTGTGTTACATCTACCTAATATGAATTGTTGCGCATTTCCATCCACAACGTAATGCGCATTATCATGAGGGAGCAACTTAATGACCTCTCAATGCTTTGGGGACAGTTTAATTTGAAAGATTGTGGCAAATATCTGATTTTATTAAATGCATCCACAAGACACTGCAGAATAAGTGTAAAATCGGATATAATGTGGTGTAAAGTGTAATATCTGAAATAGCTGCGATGCCCGCACACCACCTATTTCCACATACCTGGGAGCGCCCGGTCTCAAAACTGTTCTGGCGGATTGTGAGGACACACTTTAAAACAAGCTGTAGGTTAAACATTTCCGAATGGCAAGCACTATGTTCAAAGAATTGCGTGGCAAGGCCAGACCTTTCGGTGGGCTGGTCACATCAAGCTATCGCACACTCATAACACATGCCCGAATGGTCAAAACACGTCATTGTTTTGCAAATAATCTGTTTCCATCTCCTTAATGTGCATTTTAACTAATGCGAAACTCTAGAAAATCCACCACCTAGCGCATACAATTTTAAGCAAATTTAGAAAGTTTATTCGCATGTCAAGCGTTTCCATTCAGGATTTCTTATGCGCAAATTAAAAACATGCATACATTTTTTGGGATGGAAACCCACCTATTTTGGCTCTGAAGGCATATAAGGTCAGAAATTATTTGACTTTTTTCTCTGAACGTTTTTATTGATGAAGGCCAAAGCTTTGAAGCCAAAATGGCAGTTGGACCGGCCAAAACACAATCTGGTTCCATTCCCTTTCATACGCCGCAATACAGCAAGTGGATTTTGGAAATCTCAGTTTTTTCCAGGAAAGCAAGTATGTTCCTATGGGGGGGGGGACAGAGCCAGACACACCTGTGAGTGGTACGGATGGGCTTCATTCACCCTGGCACACAAACAAAACAACTGGCGGGGCTCTTCTGCAGATGGGCACGCAGGTGGGCATACGGCAGGGCAGGAGGGAGCACAGGGGGCCTCTGCCAGGTTTGTGTCGTCCTTGTAGCTCAGACTAGGTGCATTTCTTTTTTCCAGTTGATCACATCTGGGCCGAGGTCCACAATGATTCACTTTAAAAAGGGCAGTCAATGTGAGGCTGTACTGCCCTCTATAGGAGCTATGGGTAATTTCATGGCATTGCAAACACTATGTAGAACACATACATATTAATTTCTCCAAACAAACTTCACCCCTTCAAAATGAAGCTATCCGAAACTTAGAGGTATTTTACATAGTTCCACAGCAAACAAATCCATTTACAGCAGATGATGAAGATATGAATGCACAGCCGGAATTAATGTTGAACAGATTTCGTCTAACAGGTCATTCCATCACCAAGCAGTGGAATGAGGGCTTCATTTGGGTCTAAATGAGAACAGCCATGTTGTTTGTTGTTCTTTGACACAAACGTGCTTACTCACAATGTGTCATCATGAGTCATTGAGTTTCTGTGGGTAGAAACTACAGCCGCAAAACAACAAAACTATTTATCAGAGAGCAAAACAATGGCATCAAAAGCCACTGCATGACGTATACCTCACCCATCTCATTAAACGTGCCCACCCACAATCTGTTGAGCCATACTTGAAATAATATTAGAATGCTGTCTTTAATCCCAATCGGTTTACAAAAAAAAAAAATCATCGTAGACTGGCAAAGCCACAAACAGCATTGATTTCTTAGGAATGGAATACGGACAGCTAATCGATACGAGTGTATGTCTTCTGCGCAGGCAGTGAGTGCAAATCAATGTTAGGGGAGGCATCATTGACAGGCAAAGTAAACCTGCTCTAAAGCACAGTTAGTGACCTTGTTAGCACCAACATTAAGGTGCATATAGTGTGTTGTCCGAATTGTTCCGGATTTTTCACATAATACGCTTGCTGCTACATCCACAGAAAATGCTTATTTGCTGTTTAGGTAGACTTTAGGTTTCTAGATCTCAAGAATAGTGGCGTGCGTTTGCTATTTAATTGTTCTTTTGAACAGGTTCTTTCAGTAAACCGGTTGAACCATTTCAGACTGAATCTGGAACAGTTTACATCTGGAACTTGTGTCCGACGCTCCAACTTGAAAGGAGTAATACAATTACTAAAAGCATATAAAGGCAGCATAAAAGTAATCCGTATTACTCCAGTGGTTAAATCTATACATTCAGATCAATATTTAAATCCTTTTTCTTTACTATAAATGTCCACTTTCCCCTTTACATTGTTCTTTTGTTTTTGGAGATTCAGCTTACTTGTACATATCGCCACCTACTGGGCTTATGGATTACTTTTTTGCTGCCTTTATATGCTTTTTGGACCTTCAAGAGCCTCCATTCACTATCTGGCATTCACAACCCATTTTAGTTCCATAATGTGTCAAATTTTAAAGTGAAACAGGATATTCAACAAGACATGTAGGGTGGAACTTGAATCTGTCAGCTGTTAATGTGATTGTGAAAAGTGGTCACAAGTGGTTGGTTGAATAAAAAGAGGACTTGGTGTCATCAGAAGCAAAATAAAGTTTTAACTTATAAATCATGCATACGAGACCTGTATTAAGTAAATAGGCTCCATTTCGATTTTGACGTGAAGTGTGTAAGTTCTGCGCCATTAGTGTAACCATCAGAATTGCAAAAATATATGTACTTTTTTTTTTTTTTCAAAACATTTTTCCACAACACCTTCACTGTTTTCCATTGTTCAAAACACAGATAGTTCTGGGTCAAACTCCTGGCATTCCTTAAGCCACTGTCTGCATGTCGAGAAAAACTTGGCTGCATGCGGATAGTATGGATTAGTTATCCAAGCAAATTAAACGGATTTAAGTATTTTAACATAAAAATTACACTTAGCTTTAAATACAACAAAAACCTGCTGTATTAAATATATTAAATCTAAGCGAAAGAAACTACTACCAGAAAAAACGAATTTCTACCTCTTAGATGTGGTTTTGTGTTGTAATTCTTATCCAACGAATGGCCCAAACATATTATTGTCAGACCACCCTTGGTCTTTGCCCTTTCCTGCTCATCAAATCGCTGCTCCACCTCTGTTCCTAACTCAACTAAATGATTTATTGATCCAGGCCAACCTCCATATAACCTGTAAATTACCTCAACACCATGCCATTATCTACCAATGATGAACAGGGCCCAAAAAAACACGAAGATGCCTCTCAGAGGAGACTTCATTCAATGCTGGACCAAAGTCTGATTCAAACTTTGATCAGGCTTAACCTGCTTTGCAATAATCACTATTCTTGTGAGGGGCTGGAGGAGGTTGGGGAGGTTCAATGAATCCATGGACCCATGACCGCCCTGCCTGAAAGCCTTGTTTGAACTTAGCGAAGAGTTGCAGCCCAGTCCGCCACGAGAAATCGAGACAGAGCTAGCAAACTTGCACTCGGGTCTGCTTCACAACAGCAATCCTTGAACATGGTTTTAAGACAAAATATATACTAAAGCTGGATAACACATAACGAATAGGACTAGTTGCCCAACAACTAAATTTCTGTCATAATTCTCAATGACTTTGAATGTAGTACAAGCTACAAGATGCAACAAATGTGGTGCATAAAATAATTTTGATAAAAACAGATAGTTCTGACCCCAATTTCTGACCAGATTAGTCGCATTCGAGGCTGTTAAGTACAATACATGCAAATGTTGCCGATAAACACAAGATGACTTCTCATTTTAATATTAATGTGACTGGTTGCTGCACTGCTTGGCAACTGTAAACAACCTACAGTTATGCTATGAGCCATAACATATTACTAGGTAAAAGAAATATTTATTGAACATTGGTTTCTTCATCATATTGTTGCGGTCACATTTTATAAGCAATAAGCCACTTTAAGTTGTGCATTATAGTGATTTTACCACAGTAAAAGAAGGTACTCTGCTTCACTTCAAGGCTAAGATCAACCTTTACCTCTGGTAAAATTGCTGTAAATCAAATTTATCATTTACTCTGCACAAATCAGTAACATGATAGAAATCAATACTGAACTACACAAAAGGGCTGAGGTTGGCCAAACCAACTGCATAAAACAAACTAAACTAATAATTGCCAGAAACATGAGCCAAACCTTTGAACGCATATCTTGCCAAAATGAATGTGCTGTAACTCTATCAAACAAGGAAATAGGGAATTAAATAGCAAGTAGGTGGCTTCATTCCACCACTGAAGACACAATCGCTAATGCTGGGCAGTGCAATTATTGCTGTGGAAAAAGCAGAATTAATAACTCATCATTCATGAGAGGTCAAAAGTTTAATGGTACCATTTTACTTGGATATCAGCAGACTAATTATACTTTGTAAGAGAAAAATTGAGAAGTACAGGATTTCTTGTACCATGCTAATGCTTCATAAGTTTAGGGAGAACTTAAAAAATCAGGTGGGCACTGCCCTCCTCTGGTCCTTTGGAGAACAATATTTTCAGGACAGCAGGTCAAAAAATGACTTTTCATACATGCTCTTCTCATAGGTCAGGTTTGAAACAATGTAAGGGTGACACACAGTGACATTTTAAATGCATTACAGTAATGAAAATGCACCTAATATTGTCATTAAAAAAGTATGTTAAAAAAAACCTGTAATGATAATTCTTTATGCAAAATAGAATTTATTAATAAGGGGTGAAATATGACTTGGATGCATTCTTTAAAGGTTTGGTGAGATTCAAATCAACTGTATAGCATATGCACAACAAAAAAAATAAATGTCAACAATTTGAAAAATTTTATAATACATTTTCACACATATGTCTTAAACCACTAGCTTCATCCGAAGCATTGGTTAATAAACCAAAGAGCAAAATGTAAAACAAAGTGAACAAATACTTTATTTTTCTACCATCTGTTTTGAAATAAAAATTAATTGTATTAGTCATCGGCATTTTGCATATTAACAGACCTTTTAAAAACCACACACAGCTGGCAGTAATGAGAACATTTCAAATATTTTAAACAAACACAGTCAAAATTATGAGCTTAATAAGCAACTTCTTTGCTCATAGAAATATCAATGCTCATGTGATCACAGGCTAAATAACAAAACAAAACATGAAAATCCAGTTTGTGGAAAGCTGATGGTGGTTTTTCTCTAGCAAATTTCCAGACTATCAGCATTTTACAGTCTGACTGAGGCAACCAGGGACCCTCACTTTCAGGGCCCCGTTAACAAAATGATCTCATGGTAGAATCAACAAGGACATTTAATCTCATCTCATCTTCTTCCCAGTGCGGAAAATTACACCAGACAAGAGCGCACATCTCAAAGAAGTCGTTAAAATATCACAAAGCAACACAATTTTTTTGCTATATTAAACTGTTCTCTGACACCAATGTACTGGAAAGGCAGCCACTACGTATCTTTGTACTCTGTAACTGATTTTAGATCAGACACATTGCTTGACAAAGTCAGCCATTGTTACGGCAGAGTGGATGAGTGCGCTTTTCGTAATTGTGTGGGAAGAGCTTAAAATAAGATTGAAAGTCGTAGATTAGAGAAAAAAGTGCGCAGTGAGCGAGCAAGTTGATTGCTGGCATGCTGGAAGAGCATTAAACAAACACAACAAACACAAAGCTGACCCATGTGCACCAAAAATATAATCTGATAAAGATTAACAGACCAAACTTTCAGTGTTGTACCATCATTGCAAAACACACAAAAGTCAAAACAAGATGAGTAGCACATCTATCCATTAAAACGTTAATACCTTAGAGGAATAGTTCACCTAAAAATTAAAATTCTGTAATCATTTACACAGTCATGTTGTTTCAAACCTGTATGCTGTTATTTCTTACATGCAACAGAAAAGTATACCTTTTTAAGAATCTTTATGCATGGGGATCACATCTGTCGATATCCAAAATCACCATAAAAGGAGTCCATACCATACTATATGTTTTGCAAAGCCATACAATTTTGTGTGAAGTTCTGCATGAAGAACAGACCGAAATTGGAGTAATTATTCACTGATAATCTTGCCCTCCCCTGAAGTGCGTGCGTGTCTAGCCAGTTTTCACATCCACAATTTTAAATAGAGTGTGGTGTTAAAGCAAATTTGCAATCAAAGACATTGACACAGTGTTTTAAATCTAAACTGCTAACCGATTCTACAAAACATTTTATTTTTGTGTTCCACTAAAAAATGTATTACAAAATTAAGGGTGTACTGTTTTGGAATGCATGAGGGTAAATAATGACAGGATTAGTATTTTTGTGAACTATTAGACAGGAAACATTATTTATTAAATGTGTCTGTAATGGAGTATTTCTTGAACAAGGCTTGATGGTGATGTATTTGGCACTATATGATTACATATAACCGCAGTTGGACTTTTGGTCATTTTCAGACCAATGCAGCTACAGGTAACATAGCACCAAATACTCAAACATGCTTCTAATTTGATTCAGTATTAGTGCTAAAAAAAACTGGATCAGGGCAGATTATGCTCAGTTGTGCAGCATGCACAGCTTCTGGGTGCAGAAAAAGTCATCCATTAATAGTCTAAATGTACACTTGCAAATTCATACATTCTAGAGAAAAAAAGTAGATTGCTTAATGGAGAACTTTAGAAATTCATTAAGTATGCCTAAATTAAGAATACTCATGTACAGTACTGACAACAAAAAAAAAAATCCCTTTTTACGAGATATTTCACCCAAAAATACAAATTCTGTCGTTCCAAACCTGTATGACATTCTCTGCAAAACAAAATGTGAATTTCTGAAGAATACCATGCCCACTCTTTTTCATATAAAAATAAAAAAGTGAATGGGGACTGATCCTGTGCTAAATGACAATAAGCACAATAAAAGTATCATTATAGTAGTTCATACACCTTGTGCATTAAATTCCAACTGTTTCACTTCACTATATTTTTGTGGTAGGAAAAGACCAAAAATGTGCCCACAGTCGTTACACTTTTATGGTGCTTTTATTTTTCTTCTTCATTTGGCACTCAACATCCCTGGTCCTCATTCACTTTCATTAGAGAAATAAGTCATCAGGAGATAACCTTTGCTTTCTATGGAAGAAAGAAATTCATACAGTTTTGGAACAAAATGAGGGTGAGTTTAAAATGACAGAATTCATATTTTTTGGTGAACTATTCATTTTAATTAAATATTTTGCACACACATTGTGCAAAATAACCAGTCACAGCCATTACAATACATCCATAACCTCTGTGGAGAGGTTTCTATTAATATTAAGGCTCAGATCACAAATTATGGCATCTCAAAGACATTCACTGTTAAAGCACAAGGCATGGATTAATGCATTAGCTTAAGCCATGTATATCCTGTTTAACTGTTGTAATGGCACAAAAAAAGCAACATCTAAAACATTTTTTTTCTTTAAAGGTGAATCATAAAATGTACAACAGGGACCTTCATAAATAGAGGCATGTTGTCCCATTTTTACATCGTAGAATTCAAACCCTGCATGTGACATGAAAAAAAACGAGTCAATTCCCAGAAGCAACTAACAAAGTCATCAACAACTTCACAAATGCTTTGCATGGAACACATGCACAGACTCCAGATGTTTTCCATGTCTCACTGATCCCATTCAAAATATGCAATTTCATCAAGATCCACAGGATAATCAGTTAGATGTATTGGCTCTTTATTATCATATCGTTCTCCTTTGTAACTTTTCCAGCGTCCAGCCGGTAAGTAGATATCTCTTTCCTGCTTTCCCGGCTCTAGAACTGGTGCCACCATCAAGTCATCTCCTATCAGAAACTGTGAGTCAACTCTATAAGCGGTTTCGTCACTGGTGGCGATCCACCATAATGGGCGAATTATGGGGTCTCCGGTGTCCAGAACTTCTCCAGCCAATTCTATAACTCTGGGAGCCACTAGTGTTGCATGTAGTTCAGTAAACCGCTGAGCGATAGCCACCACTTCATCATCGTACTCCCATGGAGGAATGGAGAACTGCATAGAGGGCATGAAAGCAGAAAGCTCAAGCCAACGGATATAGAGCTCACGGTCTGGCAGTTTTCCATTGCCATCAGTACGGTTGGAATAGGCATTGCCTCCAATCGTGTCTGGAAGGATGAACTGGTAGCCCAAAATACTAATGGTGAGGACAGTTGGGATTAAGGACTTTAGGCCAAGCTCATAGCCCCACACGGAGTCCCGATCCATAAGACGGAAGAAACAAGAGATGTTTTGAGAACCATACCCAACGCGAAGCTCAGCACGCTCATTGAAAGGAATGGCCATTTCGGTGTACCGCCGCGTAAAGGTGCTTGGGTCAGGGAGGTGGGCTCGGGTTCGGAACTGCCAAGGTAAGTAGTTGGTCTCGCCTGCATCCAATTTGAATGAGGAAACACCGTATTTGGAGCGTAAAGAGCGAAGCTGGGACATGAACCAGTTTCGAGCTTCTGAATTGGTGAAATCAAGGATTCCACCAATGCCGTTCCACCACTTTACCAGAGCAGGAAGTTGGCCTGTTGGCTCCATCACGAACAGGCCTTTCTGTACACATGGCCCAAAATTAGCAGAATCATAATTCACGAAGGGATGTGTCCACAGAGAAATGAGAAAGCCATCTGCCTTGAGCTTCTGAAACATGGCAGAAGCGTTTGGGAATTTCTGTGAGTCCAACTCAAACCCCCCGTATTGACTAGTGTAGCGATCATCAAGTTCTAAGTGGCTGCAGTTAAAGCCATATTTGTGTATGTTCTCTGCATAACTCAAAAGCTTTTCCTGGTTGATGTCAGTCTTATGTAAAGCCCATGTTGACCATATGGGGTGCCGGAACATGTCCTTAGCAGGCACTTTGTTGGGTTTGGGGAAGTATCTGCGAACCATAACCTTATGGATGGAGGTCACATCTGGGCCCACACAGACTCTGTAGCTGAGCTCAGCATAGGGAGGCCTTCCAAGTGCAGGTTTATATGGACTGTCCTGATATCGTGCCTGGAAGTACATGTTTTTCTCAGTGTCATTCCAGCCCAGGTGGAAGGGCACAGAGTCATTGATCTTAATGGCAGTGGCATTGGATGATAGCCAGTAGCGCTCCAGGATGCCACCAAAATCATGGCGATTGGAGTACACATCGCTGGTGACAAAAGGTTTGGGTGCTTGCTGGCCTGAGATGACAATAGGCCAATGCTGAACAGCAGTCTCAGCACCACCATACCAGTGCGATTCGTTGTAGGACATAGCATGTTCCACAGGCCGGTCAGACTCCAGCTCTTCCCAGCGCACACGGTAACACATCACTGTCTCCTTCGGCTTCACAGTCATAATGAAGAAGTTCACCTTACCTGCATATGAATGAGAGCAACGAAGGATCACTCCCTCTTTAGAGCAGGAGTCCAGATCAAGAGTGCCAGACCTGAAAAAGCATTCATAAACGGCTTCAAAAAAAAAAATTTCCTTTAGGTTGGCATTTGTGAAATGTAATAAAATATGGAGAACTTTTATAAAAGAAGAAAAAAAAAACATGTATTTTTTGAGTGAATCTCACAAAAACATGTCCAGGTCACATTTTCCCAAAATTAAAAGAATAAAAATAAGAAATTTTATTTTGCAATTATTTTGTAATATAAATGCCTATTATAGGACCATTAAGAATTGTAACATTATTTTCATGATAATGAAGTAAATTTTTTAACCAAATTATTCTTACTGTAATCCATCTGGATGTTTTACTTTTGATTTCCAATTTATTTTCAATTGCGATTTGTATTAGAGTAATAAAGTTGTAAAACAGATTAAAAAAAAAAAAAACTTAAAAATGCTACCATGATATATAAATATTTTTATATTACAGATATGAGAATATGATTTTTTGCCTTACGCTAATGAGAACTGGGGGGAATGTGCTTTATAGTCATGCAAATAATACGGTCTTAGAAAAAAATGTGTGGTTTAAAAAAATAGCTTTATTTTCTACAAGCAAAATGTAAATGTCAAACTTTTGATTATGGGGTGAAATAAGACTGACATATTCTTAGCACATTTCATGAGATTCACCCTTATAACTGAATTATTCAGTTATTGACTAAATCACATTTTGTTTTTGTAATAAGGTTCAGAAAAGGTCAGAAGCATATAAGCAACACCATATACACTGACCTGAATCCCATCTTCAAGACAATCCCCCCAGCCTGGTTGCGGATGAGAAAACCATCCTTATTCAAATCAAGTAATTCTGTCTTCAACAGGTCAGCTTTACGTAGAGAGGCAATATAGTAACACCATGCTGTCACGGCGGCAATCACCAGGATGACACCAATAACTCCTGCCCCCACAAGAGGCCGACTGTCCTTGTTTATCTTCTTAATGGGCACGCCATCAATTATGGTTCCTCCTGCGCCTCCTGGTATTACTTGGTACATTCTGTGGCTTATTTTTGATTTCCCGGTCAAGAAGTTGTATAGGTGACTGTTCTATTTGATAAAACTGATGAGGTGCTAAAATGTTGAATGTACAGAAGATGGTAGACTTGATGAGAAACTAAAGGAGAATTTAGTAAAACAGCCAGAGTTGATTCGTTGCTAAACATACAAAATGGAGTCTTGCATCCATTTTTCCTTCTCTCAGTGTAGCCTTTTCCTCCTGTTCATTGTCCTTTATGATCCTGGAGAGAAAAGAGTGGCAAAAAGTGTCAATGTTAAGTTTGAATAAAAAACACAAATAGAAAATACTTGTCTCACAAAAGTCACAGTACGAATTTCAGCATTAACCTCAAGTATACAAAAACAGCCTTTTTAGCTTTTGCTCTAAATTGGTCTGCTGGGAAGTAAAGGCATTAACAAACCCACTCTATGAATGCTGCCAAGGTTGATAATGGTGGCAGTGTGTGAATTGCCTGCATCAGGAGAACACAAGGGCCTGTGGGTTTGCAATGTACAACAGCACCTGCAAAAAATACGTCGACGCAAAATATGCGCGTCGATTCGTCGGACCCAAAACAAAGATGGCGGTAAGTAGTAGCAACACGAGTGGCTCCTCAGACTATCAGAAGTGCAAGGCAGCATGCACTCGTTCCTCTAAAGTATGGGAATTCTTTAATTTAAAAGGAAACAATTCCGTGATATGTCGTCTTTGCAAGATGGAGATGGCCTTCCATTCTAGCACCACGGCAATGCACCAGCATCTGAAGAGGTGCCACCCGGGAGCAGCTGCAGATGACAGAGCACCGTAAGTTTTTTTTCAACTCCCCACTTTGCACTCGATGTTGGAGTAGGCTATAATACGTTGTCGACACCTAAAGTTTTCGCTTATAGCTATTAATAATGCGCTTATACCTATGAATGTCGTGAAAAATACATAGAGGACACTGACAACGGCTGACAGACAGGACCAAGCAGGTAACATTTAATAAAGTCTCAACTTTCAAATTTGGTCATTCAAAGAAAATTAAACCATAAATAGGCCTACTATTTTGTGGCTCTTTAATGTGTCGTGACAGATTGCCTCAGTTAAAGCTGCTCATGAACCGATCATCTTTTCCTTGGTTAATTTATAGCATCAAATAGGCTAAACATGAATGTAGCCTACATCAGAAGGACTGTTGTTTTAACCGCGGAAAGATGTCAGTACAGTAGCCTACAATCCATTATTCAAATTCAAATCCACCGACGTTAATCTTCTCTCTCCTGACTACTTTGTCGGACAAAAATGGCGTATTATGATTGATTGATCAGATCGCCAGTCAATCAAACTCCCGGAAAATGTTTTTTTTTTTTTTTTACCCCCCCACCCCCGATGAAACCGGTATTACCGGTGTTGTCACAAGTCGATTAATCGAATCGAAATCGAATCGGACTGAAAAAATGAATCGTTAGATTAATAGTTTAAAAAATAATCGTTTATCCCAGCCCTAATTGCGACCACAAGAAGGTTACCCCATGTGACTCCACACTCCTTAGCAACCGGGCCAATTTGGTTGCTTATGAGACCTGGCTGGAATCACATCTTGGATTCGAACTCACGACTCCAGAGCTGGTAGTCAGCTGAGCAACCAGGAGCCGCTTTGAGAGCATTGTTAAAGATAAATTGTACTTTGTACAACCTTCACAATGCATTCCTTCATAGGTGACGCAAAGTTTACTTGGAATTGGTGTCCGGTGATGGATCACGTGTACCGCACATGGATAGGTGATTTTTATGCATGCGCAGTAAGGGGATTAAGGCGTTTTCATGCGTTTCAATGTTGATGAGCAACTTTTGGAAAACGCTTGAAAAAGGCAGTATGGACGGACAGAGTTTTTAAAACGCTGTTTTCAAATGTATCCGGATGTGGACAAGGCCTTAGACTATTCACACACTTTCGCACTCACTTATTCCCCATGAACAAATACTAAAAAGGTGATAAACGTTTAACGTTGTAATGAACAAGACCACTATAATCAAACAAAGTGTGACGGAGGAATCGGGTTGTCCAACAACATCGCCAGGTTGAACGGCAGATGGGTGTGTGGGGAATCCAGCACATGAAGCGAGCACATGAAGACTTTGGCAAGTCTTCGAATTTTGGCTTTAACATCTGTAGGCTAAACTAAAAAAAAAATTCCTCACTACATATCTGCCATGGTTGTTCATATTCCCCGGGCTGAACAGCTAGTACAAGTAGCCATGCCCCAGACTCACACTATAGGTTGAACTAGAAAGAGATGCGTAGAGCTGAGCAAGCCGCTCAAAATATAAACATGTTTTGATAGTGCCTGGGAGGCTCAGTGTTTATACATTTAGGGGAGGTAAACCCACAAATGGCTTACTTATAGTTGTCATTGAACAAAACTGGGATAGTACATACATATATGGACATTAAATAAGTTACATATTTCACCTTTAACTCTTTCCCCGCCAAACACGGAATTTTCCGGGTTTTATGAAAAAACGCTTCCCCGCCAAACACGGAATTTTCCGGGTATCCGTGTTTTAGGTGGTATACGGTAAGGAAGACCCGCGCTCATGTTTTGAAAGAGTACGCAACTCTTTGATCAAAGAAACAGACTGTGATCGTCTCAAACGTGAAGTGGAACACCATACTAATACTAAAGCACTTGTTTGATAAAAATGCCTTTTTCTCAGCTTTTTGTCCGAAATGTTGTTTTTGACAAAACCTACCTCTGTTCAAGTGGCAATAAAAAAAGAACAAATGAAGATAAAATAAAATCGTTATTATTTTTGCCTAAAAGCAGAGGCACAGATCTTTATTTTGATATATAGCATCTTCATATATTCATGGAAAAAAATATTCTGCGGGCCATTAAAGTTTAGCGAAAATCGTCAAAAACCCTGGCGGTGGCTGGCAACTTTTTTTAAAAACGCTGGCGGGGAAAGAGTTAAAAGGCACAAATATGAAACTTATAATTAAAAAAAAAGCACTTTCATTAATTCTGCTTTTAAAACTCTTGTATTATTTGAGCGGTAAAAAAAATTGAATTCACAATTTTACAGTTATTTAAGGGTTTGAGTTTGTTGACATTACATCGTCATGGCAACAAAGTTGTAAAATTGGCTATAACTTTACACAGAAAAGATTAGCAAGTGATTATAGCACACTAAAATCATGTTAACATATTGTTTATGTCTTGTGACTATACTTTTGAAACAGTGATTGGGGATTGACCCCATTCACTTCCATTGTAAGTGCCTCACTAAAACCCAGATGTTTGCTTCTTTTAAAGAAAAGGAGGGACGAGTCAATTAATTTTTTGGTATTTAATGTTATGCCACAAATGCTGCCGATTGAGCTTAACTTTTATTGAACCTGGAATATTCCTTTAATGATTTAATCATGCACAGAAAATGACAGAAAAATAAATTACGTATATTTGACAGGAAAGGGGACATTTAACAAGGGTAATTTGCCAGGCAAATAAGGGAAATACTGTTAAACTGTACCCTGAAATAAAACTTAAGCTCCCACAACACTTAGCCTATCTTGACAAGGCATTATATTAAAAGAGATAAAGCACATTTGTTCCCTCACAGCACTTTTAAGTAAACACAATTCTGCTGATTCAGAACATGTGACTTCAAGAAACAGGTTCTTCAATCTCAAATCACCCCTTATTTACCAGATAGAGACTCAAAAAGCTCGAGAAGTACACACATGCACATTAAAAATAGTTCAGAGTATAAGACTGTATGATGAGTAAACTTTATCTAAAATAGCCACAGCACTGGGAAACACGCGATGAATGTTTTTGCCATCCAAGACAGGCGTGCATGTTTTTGCTCAGATGGGTCAAAGTGTAAGTCTTGAGACATGCAGTAGTTTCGAGAAACAGTTACAAGTCGGCTAACATCGCAATTGGTATAAACGTTTTTGATGGGGAAAATAAAATATCCTTGGAAACAAGTTTTAGTATGTTTATCAAACGACGAGAGACTATTATGCAGCAACAAGACAGCGAAGAGTCTACCAGCCAAGGTGCAAGACGGCTGTAAAAACACTCAGGGTGTAACTGAGACGGGCACGAATCAGCAATGTATATTCTTATACATTTTTAGTTACATGAGATAACATACTTACCACCTCGAGTAGTCTTGTTTTCATTTACTGCTGACATGTTCCCTCGAACAATTCACTTCATTCACTGAACTCGGTGTCTTGTTATTGGGGGAGTTTGTACGGCGCTCACAAAGTCAACTCTGCTCTGTTGCAACTCTGGGAAATTGAGTCAAAGATTATTTAGCAGAGACGGCCCATTTCTTTTAAACTGAATGGGAGAAATTGGAACGCCCAACCAAGATGCTCTAGTCAACGGATGTGGAAAGGAAGTCCCGCCTTACAGGTAAAAGAGCCAATCACCTTTTAGATTAAGACATTGCTTGTCAATCATCTAAAAAACCGCGCATGCGCATTAGCTATACATGCCGGGAAAATAGCGTATTTTTTAGCGTAATCTGAGGTAAAGAGGCATAATTTATGATATCACGTTGAAATTTTACTGCTGATTCTAAATATGACCTTTTCTCGTAATCTTGATAAACCGTTTTTAAGATATCGGTGTTCCCCCATTCAAGTAGATTGGAGCTGTACTGGCATGACTGGAAACAGTCTCCCGGGAGCTTTCCAAAAGATGGTCGCCTGTGGACTGACTTGCTAGAAAGACTTTTCTCTACGAGAGCGGAAACGTGAGTATTGCAGTTTGGCGATGTTATCTGTTAAACGCCAAAAATATAGTTTTTGTTTGATTGTTTTTTTTATTATTATTCATTATTAATGGCAAGAGCAACAATAAAAAAGTTTTTTGTTTTCTTAAACTAAAATTTGCCATGGTAACCATACAGTAGTTCCCACCAAAACACTCATTACTTCAAGTACTACAATATCCTAATATATCAATATAGGAATATTTTAACGTTTTATTGATAGATAGATAGATAGATAGATAGATAGATAGATAGATAGATAGATAGATCATTATTTGTAATATTATTTATATTTTGTAACAGTGCTAGCTCATGAATAGTAACTGTAGTAACAATGTTTTTTGGAGTAAACTGTGGAGTATACCATGGTACTTTGTTGTAAAGCATGTTTGTTTGTTAGCTTGTTAATCCATAATCATTTATAGAATAATAATAATAATAAAAAGAAGAAATCATAATAGTTCATAATTCATTTAGCCAAAACCATGTAGTTATTTTGTTAATTTGTGTACAATGAGTATTAAACATTAGAACAAAACACTACTAATGTACTATATTTATAGATAGATAGATAGATAGATAGATAGATATGGAAACTATGGTTAACATGATACACTTTTGTAAAGGACAATAATGAGACTTATTGAGCACATCCCTTAAATGCTGTTTTATTTGTTTTCATTTTATGCTAATTTTAAAGCCAAAAATACATTCTACGGTCATTGAAATGAAATTATTAAAGGCAGGATTTCGCACCACATAACATAAAGTTTCAAAACCATAATAGGTGCACTTTAATAATACATTTCAATAACATTAGACAACTGCCTAAAAATAAATATAAAATAATTCCCTAAACACTGGTTTTTAATAGTGCTTTGCTTCTGACACAAACTGAGGGTGGATGATGTAGTGTCCAACTTTATAGGGCTTCACCACATGGAAACAGCTGTGTCCTTCACTGCAAACCAAAACATCTGGATTTAAAAGGCATAATCCCAGCCATTCAGATCCATTAACAGAGTTCATGCTTGGACCTTGTGCTGCAATGCCACATTTGCAACTAAGCAACAGGATATGATTACATTTAAGGCACTAGTCTGAATCAAAACATCATGTGACACTTATAAGCCCTATAATATGTCTGTGCAGCCTGAAAGAACATTCTGTACAATCAATCTTTTCAGCTTGGTTCAAATGAGATTTGGGGGGATAAATACCTGCAATCAGAAGTTGATTTTGACAGTGACCTTCTGTGATGATGGGTTACCTGATGTTTGAGGGTTTTAAAAGAGGGCATGATGTTCATCTGTTGATTCCATGCAGATCTAATATGATCTTGGCCTGAGTACTTTCTGAGTACAAAGAAATTATGATGGGATGAAGAAATTACATGATATGTACCTCAAGTGATTTGAAGGCAAATGCATATTATTATCTGTTCATAAATCTACAGTCCAATCAGAGAAGAAGTTCGCCCAAAAATGAAAATTCTCTAAACATTTACTCATCCTCATGCCATCCTAGATGTGTATGACATTCTTTCTTCTGCAGAACACAAATTAAGATTTTTTTTAACAATATCTCAGCTCTTTAGATCCTTTCGATGCAAGTGAAGGGTGGCCAGAACTTTGAAGGTCCAAAAAGCATGTAAAGTGGTGGCGTAGTGGCTAAAGCACAGGGCTGTTAATCAGAAGGTCAGAGGTTCTAACTCCACAGCCACAACCATTGTGTCCTTGAGCAAGGCACTTAACTCCAGGTTGCTCCGGGGGGATTGTCCCTGTAATAATTGCACTGTAAGTCGCTTTGGATAAAAGCGTCTGCCAAATGCATAAATGTAAATGTAAATGTAAAGGCAGCATAAAAATCATCCATAAAACTCCAGTGCAGTGGCTCCCAACCCTGTTCTTGGAGCCCCCCCAATACTACACATTTTGGATATCTTTCTAATCAAATACACCTGATTCAACTCATCCAATCGTTAGTGGATACTCCAAGACCTGTATGGGTGTGTCAAAAAAAGGGAGATATACAAAATGTTTCTCCAGAAACATGGTTGGGAACCACTGCACCAGTGGTTAATTCATGTCTTCTGAAGCAATATGATAGGTGTGGGTGCAAAACAGATCAATATTTAAGTCCTTTTTTACTATAAAGCTTCACTTTCGTTTTTGACAATTTGCATTCTTCATACATATCGCCACCTACTGGGCAGGGAGGAGAACTTACTGTAAAACAGGTCTTAAATATTGATTTGTTTCGCACCTACACCTATCATTATACTACTGAATATGGATTTAACCACTGGAGTCTAGTTGCGGCAGTTTGCGTACCTTCATTGAAAACAGTTGTTTGGAATTATAGAATGTGCCATTTTGTCCACCAGATGCATCCAGTGTGAGACCCGCTTAAGGGTCAAACTCTTATCGGAGTATTTGTGGAAATTCACTACAATATGCAGCTCATCTGAGAGAGCATGGCACTAGCAATGCCAATGTCATGGATTTCATTCCCAGGGAACAGTTACACTGATTAAGTGTGTAATTTAATTGCACTTGAGTTGCTTTGGATAAAAGTGGCTGCCAAATGATAAGTAAATGAAGTCTCTGTATAATGTCAGTATAATTCAGACTTAGTGAGCTTTTCTAATAAAAATAAAAAAAGACAAAATAATAGATATAATGCTCATGCATCACAAATACAATGGAAAAAGAATTACCCTTGTGTGTTTTTGGCTGTTGCAGGAAGAAAGTCAGTTCGCTGTGGTTTGAGAAGCCAGCCAGCAGGTGGCAGTGTACAAAATGCAGAAGAGGCCTCAGGTGGTTTGGAGTCTCTCTGAGATGAGCTCTGCACCGGCTGTACATGTGTTTGTTCTGTATATATATATATATATATATATTTCTGTATATAAAACGTCTGTTCCATTATGTTCCATTATATTACGTTTTATCTCCAAAATTACAGGTTTTCAGGCCGCATGCAGTAGCCACAAATTGTATTTGGAAACTAAAGCCACACTTAAAAATAGATGGATTTCATTGAATTAGATAAAAAATATATATATATTTAAATCAGTGGCTAATGAAGTGGCATCTGCTAACAAATTATTCTATACCTTTCCTCCAAACTACACTTTTCTAGACATTTTTGCAATCATTTGATGTATAAAGTCAGTTCCCCACATGTTCACACATGTGTCCTATAAATAGTAACCGCAGGTGTAGTACTAGCACATCACATTAACTGAACATGTTTAACTAACATTTGACAACCAAAAAGTGTCAAAATACTATCTGTTGCTTAATCATTTGAAAACATTTATGAAATGTTTTGCTTGAAAGCTGTGCTCGTGCTACAGTATCTTTCTTTTAAAGTAAATGTCAATTGATATGATATTTTATAAGGTTATCTGATGTTGAATACCATTTTAAGCGTGGCTTTTTGGGCCCACAGTATGTTCAACTCCCTGTAATACCGAACAGATTGAATTTGCACTGATTTGATCATAACAGAAATAACTTTGAGTCAGCAACAGTAGTGGTACATATTTAATTTGTACCTGGATACTGAACTGAAATGTGTCTAACTGGAGGTAAAAAAGAGGAAGGAGGAGCCATCATCTGAAAGTGCTTCCATGATCCGTATCCTGTCTGCAATGTTCTTGGCATCAGGAAGTCCTGATTGGCAAAGAGATGCAAAAAATAAGAAACAAACCCCAAGTGGCATTTAATAGCCTATAACACTGACACAGTGTTAGTGTCAATAAACACTGTGATATAGATTGTTAAGAGTTAATCCCAGTGCCTGATGCCCTGATCCCTGTTTAGTTGTTAGGAAACAGTGTATCTAGATCCTTTTGAACAAGACCCCCCACATGTAGAGTGTTTTGCAGAATCAAGTGGCTACAATGTTCTTTGGGCTGATGAATTATTTAAGATTTGTCAAGCCAGTTAAATTTCCTTTGATTGAAAAATGGTTGTTGTTTACAGTGTACATTATTATTTCAATATTGCCTTTTACCCCTAAATATTTTACTTTGAAACATGGTTATAGCTGTTTATATCAAGCTTTAGCAAAAAATATATTAATTAGTAAGAGTGTGTTTATGCTAAACAAATACTTCACAAAATGCATAACAAGTAAATAATGAATGGAACCATTTCGGCTTTCAGTTTATGAATTATGTTTATGAATTATGTTACTAATTTACGCAAAAAAGCATAATTCACAGTTTTCTTGTTCTGGTTTACAGCTGCAGAATAAGGTGTAAATTCAAATAACATATACACTCAAAAATATTTGTACCTATTTTTAATATGTACACATTTCAGTTTCATACAAATTTACATCAAATGGTATTTCAGTTTATTTTGTTAAACATTCCTTAATTCAAATTAATAGAAATTTGTTATGAAATTAAAATGCGTAAATCTTAAAAATAGGCTAAAATGTTTATTGAGATTATTTCAGTAACACTTTACAATAAGGTTCTATTTGTTAATGCATTGGGAATCATGAACTAACAATGATAGTTAACAGGATGTATTCATCTTGACTATTGTTAATTTATAAATATACTATTGTTAATTTTTTGCTCATGTTAGTTCATAATGCAATAATTATTGTTAACAGTCGCAAGTTCGAATCCAGGGCGTGCTGAGTGACTCCGGCCAGGTCTCCCAAGCAACCAAATTGGCCCGGTTGCTAGGGAGGGTAGAGTCTCATGGGGTAACCTCCTCGTGATCGTGATTAGTGGTTCTCGCTCTCAATGGGGGTGCGTGGTAAATTGTGCATGGATCGCAGAGAGTAGCATGAGCCTCCACATGCTGTGAGTCTCTACCGTGTCATGCACAGCTATCCACGTGATAAGCCACCTGGATTGAGATAGGAACTGCGCCACCACAAGGACCTACTAAGTAGTGGGAATTGGGCATTCCAAATTGGGGAGAAAAAACAGATAAAATACAAAGTATATTTGTTGAAATTAACATGTTCACTAATGTCAAATGTCAAAGCAAATACAACCTTATTGCAACGTGTTGCCAAAATTTATTTTAATGGAAACTTTGGAACATTGAGTTTTTGAGATATACAATAAATACACACACAACTACACATATCAATGTGATAAACAAATATTAATTAAACCCCTCTTGCAAATGAAACCCATGTAAATGACCGAACTACTCCATGATTTATGGTGGTCCAGTGAAGATAGCAACTGACAATGCATTATAAAATTTCAGGTTAAGTCCTGGTCTTACCGGCCGTGGATGAGGATTGTTTCTGCGGTATGCAGAGGATGGTCTGGGCCGGGTGGGTCTGACCTGAGCTGGGTAACTGAACTCTTCCGAGTAAGTGCTGCTGAAGTGTAGCTGAGAACCCATTACCCCTGCTTTCACCAAGAGTCTGTCTATAGCTCACAGAATGTAAATGTAACCCTACAGTAGCTCGCTCCCTCCCTCTCTGTACCTCATACTCATACTACCTCTCTATAGTTTGCTGTTTCAGTGCCTCTGGGTCTGTCCTGGTCCTGTTCTGAGTACTTTTATCTATCCACAGATAAAATTCAGCTCAATTACAGTATCTCATCTATGTATCACTCTGTCCTTTCCTTCCTGCATCCTGGCTGTCAATTACATGAGACAAACAAAAGGCCAAAGCAGGTGCCCACACCACTTAACAGCTAAAATTACATTTGAAATCTAACTAATTAAATCTAACGTTCTAATCAAACACACGTGATGTGATTCTGGCATTAGCACCAAGTTTTGTACCACACGCTCTAATGGGATAATATTCTTCGACATCTGTCCTACATCGGGTCTGAGCCGCCACAGGTTTCATTCCCCTCAACCAGAGTGCCAGTAGCCGGCAATCAATAATTCAGCCCTTAGATCCTTTATGACTTCTTTGGTCTCTACTCAGTGGGAGACTGACTGAGAGTTAAACTGGTAGGGTCAGATCGGTTTCAAGTGAGACAGTCTGATATAGAAAAACAAAACAAAGAGAGGGAAGGAAAAAATAGAGCTGGAATATGGTGGATTGTTTTAATTTATTATTTCTTTAAGTTGAGAAAACCCTGTTTCTCAGAGAATGAATGGTGCTACAGCAGCCTATGTTAGAATGTGTTTCATTTATCAAAGGTTAATTTAAAGGCGAAGTGTGTAATATCCAGGCTGATCACATTGTGAATTTGGCAAAAGTAGATTGAATGTTTTGCTGATGAAATCAATCTGTGCTTACCGAAATTTGAATCACTTCCCCCACTGGCCAAAGCTGGAAGTGTTATTGAACATATGTGCACATGCTAGCTCCAGTTTCCAAGAGAAATGTCCACAGGATGGTGCAAAAAGCGAGTTGTATTAGTAGAGCTGTCCGATTTAATGAGTTAATGCATGCGATTTATTCAAAAAGTTTAATACAGCATACATAAGCATAAACCCTTGTTGGTAGTGTAAAAACTTTGCAATGTGTCCGCCAAAAGTAATTACACTGACGCATACTTCACAATACACACATAACAGCTCTTCCATGTCAGTAATAATAATATGGAGAAAGGACCTCTCAACGCCATTTGATATACAAAACAAGGAATTTATGTTAGAAACTAAGTATTTTTCCGCCTATGTAAGGCACATTTTAACTATAAAAATTGTCTGATAGGGGATGGCGCTTGTCCGTAATTCAGAAGTATATGGTTGATTTTAGTGTACATTAACTTTCGGAAGCAACATGGCAATGTCTTGTGTGATCATTGTCATTTCTGCGCCACTAGTGACACCAAACAGAATTGCAAAAATAATGACATTCAAACAGGTTTCCCAAACACCCCCTCATTTTCCATTGGTCGTACTAACAGATAGTCACGCCCCAAATTAATTGGTTTAGCTCAGTGATTCCCAACTGGGGTACGTCATAATGTTCCAGGGGGTACACAAAAAGAACTGAATTTTGTCTCTGCTGAACCCAACAAAATAATAGGGATTAGAGATTTTAGAGAAATTTCGATTTTCCAATTAATTGTCAATCAAGACATCGATCTTTTACTCTTTGCAAAATTAGGCATTGAGATCTTTTCACTATGTTCGGAGAGTAAAAGTTTAGTTTGACTCATTCCGAGTAGGTTAATGTGTGTTCAAAGATGAGATCCATGCAATCTATTTCTCAACGTCTCTTTTAATACCGTTTCTGTTCTTTACAGTCAGTTTTTGATCAAAGACAACAAAAAAGAAACATTAATTCTAATCACACATTTCACGGATGTGCAAAGAAACCCTGCTCATAATATGTTAAAATGTGCTCAGTGGGTGAACATCTGGTAGTTTTAAAGAGACAGTATCTCATGTTCTACATATCTAAGTACATTTTTGTAAATGGTATAATGTATGCATGCAAATAACAAACATTTAATAAAACTTATGTATGCAATATAATAAATGCAATTTCAAGGCATCATATTTATTGATGGAATACATGGAGTTTGTGATTTTTAAAAGCTAAAATGTGACCAAAATAGAACATTTGTAAAATGTATATTTCATATTGTTCCAAGTTAAAAGGTCCCCTGTATAATTAACAGCATTAGCTGAAAGTTAATTACCTTAATATGTAAGCAGAATGTACATTATAACTGAAATATACCTAAATGAATCAGAATTTAATCTGAATCTAATCAAGAGCTTGCGTATCGGAATGGAATCATGCCCTAATGGGTATTGATAAAGAGATCTCAATAGATCAAACGGTGTCGGTGAAAGGGTACTTGAGCCTTACTGTTGATACTGTGGGGGTGCTTATGGCAAAAAAGGTTGGGAAACACTGGTTTAGCCAATGTTGTAATGTCAGGCTGGTCTGGATCCTCAAACAAGTGCCACGGCATTGTCACCAATAAAGTTGACCACTTAAAAGTTGTTTTAGCATATTAAGCTAGGATAACAGAAAATATTCTAACATCAAAACATTCACCTTTAAAGCATTAAAACTGAAATTTGATGTGACCATATTATACATTTAGGGGAATTTTCTTATGTTATTGTAGTAGCTCATTTTGGGTGAGGGTTATTAATTACTAGATACCCTTATGAATCAAAGGACTTCTGATAAGATATAATTAATCATTTAATTTAGGATTTGACCCTGAACTGCAGTCACTGTCAGAACCACAAAATATTCTCCTTTGCAGAGACAATGCAGGTAAATCAAAATGCAGTCAGTGACTTATTGTACACAGGACAGCTTTTAGGTTACTTAGATGGTTCCACAGGGAAAAACGTTCTATTCATAATTTAGAACCAGAAATGTATCTCAAGGGAGGTTTCTATCCAGTTCCATATGTATTATGAGTAAATAATTACTCAAAAGGAAATAAACTATTTAAGTTAGTGTAGTGGTTTCTAGCAGGTGCGCAGAAAGCTTTTTTCCTTTTTGAGTGTTTGGTGCTTGCATAATCCACTAAATAAATGTGGCCCACTACCACATTCAGCTACCTTTGTGTGTAAACCACAGATCTGCTCACTCTTACTTGGCATCAAGTTTCTTTTTAAGTGGCTTATAACTTATTTATGAGTTCCGCTCCTACTCAGGACATATCAAACTTTCATGGGTAATCATCTAATTTAGTCTTTGTGTTCACTGACCAGTGTGTAAACAAACAGTTTCATTCAAATGTGTACAAAGATTTAAGAAAACCACAGTAGGCAGTGGTAAGATTGGGTTGATCTTTAATTTAAAAGTAATCAAAATAGAAAAACAAGAGACACTGCAAGGGAATGATCAAATAAACAAGTAAGCAGCCTTAAATTCCAAAATCAAACATGTTTTAATTCCTCTGAAGGTCTTTCATTCATCTTTGCATTGGCTCTTTGATGTGCCTGACTGTTTTATCCCAGTTTATTGGTGCTTGGCTTTCATGGTTGCTTTAAATGTTGTATAGGTGTTCACAAATTTCTAAAACCAAAGAAACATTATCAAAGAAACACATTATTAAAAACAAATCACAGATTAGATCAATATATATATTCCAATTTCTCTATTTGCAGTAGGATTAAAGCAAATTAACAATACTGTTCATGTATAAGGTCCTGAATGTAATCAACATTAGCAAACAAGAGGAAAAATGGGACCCCAAACCAGCTCACTCACTTATTAGTTTGGTATACATTAGGTCTCAATACATTGTAAATGAAGCAAATGAAGTTCCCACCTGGATTGCATAATAGACAATTCCTAGGTAGCCAGCTATACAGCCACCCAAAAATAGGTCAAAGGCAGCAGGCTTCATCCTAAATGGGAATAAAAAAAGTCAACCTGGTCTCAGAGAATCACGTTACTATACCAAAATTTTTGCCCTGCTATTCACAGCAAAACACATTTACTTCAGTGCATGAGCTGTAAGGCGATTAATTTTAACGTTTCCATAATAAAACTACCCTTAGAAGCTTATTGCATGGTAGCTCAATTAATAGAGCATTGCACTTGTGAAGCAAAGGACCAGGGTATGAGTCCCGAAGAGCGGGCGACTCAACACGTGAGCCGAAATTTACAGAAGCACCACAAAATGATGTGGTTGCTTCAGCAATTGCTTTTTTTTTTCCATCTCACATTTGCTTTTTATGACACTATCATTTTGGTTTAGGGTAGGGAGGTTGGTTTTGTTGATTTAAAACTCAATAGAGTATTACATTTAAAAACCTCATCTGTAATATTTTAAGTTGCTTTTCGGTCAACCCATCTTTTCCAACCACTTGTCAGGCCCTATATTTTTTGTATTGAATAACTCATTTCATTTGGAAATAACTAACATGTGGTACAGAAATAAAATGGGTTGTGAATGCCATTTTAAGCTTTGCTTTAAAACCAGCCAAATACATGAATCACTCACCTTTACATCATCATTGGTTAACTCATTTGATAAAAGAAGTTGATTTCAAAACACAGACTAGTGGTAAAACACACATAGACCCCTGCGCTACGAACCTGGCGACCTGAGTTCGATTCCTGCTCATGGCCAACACCAGTGATGATTATCTGAACCGGTCCCTGGCCTCCCCTAGGTGTAAACATTGCCACTGGGGAGACAAAGGTGGTTGGGCATGGTGCTGGCCACCCACCCCCTTGTGTACTGTTCGGCCTTCATAGGTGCTCGCTAACAGCACTTGCCCCTACAGTCTAAGGCTAAATGGGGGATCTTTGTCTTTTGTGTGTGTGTGTGAGTGTGTGTGTGTATTTGTATGGCTGTGAGGTGCTCACTTCTGTTTGATGAATGTGTTTTAGTAAACATTGTTTGAATTTTTTCTACAGGCAAGGAAAATAATTTAATTCTAGCTCTCTGTTTCAGTGTATTTGCATTTCTAGTGGAATATGCATCTGTAAATGTACTAGAGAGATTTTGAAGTCTTGCCACAGGCTGTTTATGAGATAGATGTTTGTGAATATACCTTCTGTCCTGGTGAAACGTATCAGAATCAGAATCAGCTTTATTGCCAAGTATGCTTACACATACAAGGAATTTGTCTAGGTGACAGGAGCTTCCAGTCAACAACAATACAAACAATACCAAAAACAGCAGCAAGACATAGGTAATTAAAAACAAAAAAGAACACGAAATAAATAATTATACATATACGTACATACACTCACCTTCATACATACCCACATACAC
Organism: Xyrauchen texanus; assembly: GCF_025860055.1. NCBI lineage: Eukaryota > Metazoa > Chordata > Actinopteri > Cypriniformes > Catostomidae > Xyrauchen > Xyrauchen texanus. The sequence continues at coordinate 10,573,468 of NC_068309.1, forward strand.
ACACGTAGTGCAAATCTAATACAATCTGTTATATAAAGAACAAAAATACAGTACCGTATATTATGTACAGAGCAATGTAAGTAATGGCAGAAGTGGATAAGTTGGATAATATAAATTTAAATTAAAACTAAACTGTGTATTGCACATAATTATTGCTCAATGGGGCAATTTAATTGTTCATTAGATGGATGGCCTGAGGGAAAAAACTGTTCCTGTGTCTGACGGTTCTGGTGCTCAGTGCTCTGAAGCGCCGGCCAGAAGGCAACAGTTCAAAAAGGTAGTGGGCAGGGTGAGTGGGGTCCAGAGTGATTTTACCAGCCTTTTTCCTCACTCTGGAAGTGTACAGTTCTTGAAGGGGGGGCAGGGGGCAACCAATAATCCTCTCAGCAGACCGAACTGTCCTTTGTAGTCTTCTGATGTCTGATTTCGTAGCTGCACCAAACCAGACAGTTATTGAAGTGCAGAGGACAGACTCAATGACTGCTGAGTAGAACTGTTTCAGCAGCACTGGTGGCAGGTTGAACATCCTCAGCTGGCGAAGGAAGTACAACCTCTGCTGGGCCTTTTTCACAATGGAGTCGATGTGTATCTCCCACTTCAGGTCCTGTGAGATGGTAGTGCCCAGGAACCTGAATGACTCCACTGCTGCCACACTGCTGTTTAGAATGGTGAGGGGGGACAATGTTGGGGTGTTCCTCCTAAAGTCCACAATCATCTCCACTGTTTTGAGCGTGTTCAGCTCCAGGTTCTTTTGACTGCACCAGACAGCCAGCCGTTCAACCTCCTTTCTATATGCAGACTCATCATCATCTCGGATGAGGCCGATGACAGTGGTGTCGTCTACAAACTTCAGGAGCTTGACAGAGGGGTCCTTGGTGGTGCAGTCATTTGTGTACAGGGAGAAGAGTAGTGGGGAGAGCACACATCCCTGGGGGGCACCAGTGCTGATGGTACAGGTGGTGGAAGTGAATTTTCCCTGCCTTACAAGCTGCTGCCTGTCCGTCAGAAAGCTGGTAATCCACTGACAGGTAGAGGTGGGAAAAGGGAGTTGGTTTAACTTATTCCGGAGTATATCTAGTATGATTGTGTTGAAAGCCGAGCTGAAGTCCACAAAAAGGATCCTTACGTATGTCCCCGGTCTGTCCAGATGTTGCAGGATATGATGCAAACCCATGTTGACTGCATCATCCACAGACATGTTTGCTCAATAAGCAAATTGAAGGGGGTCCAGAAAGGGTCCAGTGATGTCCTTCAGGTGGGCCAACACCAGTCTCTCAAATGACTTCATGACCACAGATGTCAGGGCGACAGGTCTGTAGTCATTAAGTCCTGTGATTTTAGGTTTCTTAGGGACGGGGATAATGACTGAGCGTTTGAAGCAGCATGGGACTTCACACTGCTCCAGTGATCTATTGAAGATCTGAGTGAAGATGGGGGCCAGTTGGTTAGCACAGGAACGAAGGCAAGCTGGTGAGATGCCATCTGGTCCTGGAGCCTTCCTTGTCCTTTGCTTCCGAAAGACATGGCACACATCGTCCTCACAGATCTTGAGTGCAGGTAGTGTAGCAGGAGGGGGGAGGAGGGGGGTTGCAGGAGGTGTTAATGGTTGTGTGAACTGAAGGTCCGAGTGCATGTGGGGTGTGAAATCTGGCCTTTCAAATCTGCAGTAAAACACATTCAGATCGTCAGCCAGTCGTTGGTCCCCCACAGGGTTGGGGGTAGGAGTCCTGTAATTAGTAAGTTGTTTCAGGCCACTCCACACTGATGCAGGGTCGTTAGCTGAAAACTTGCTTTTCAGCTTCTCAGAGTAGCTTCTTTTAGCCACTCTGATTTCCTTATTAAGTGTGTTCCTGGCCTGATTATACAAGACTCTATCCCCACCCCTGTAAGCCTCCTCTTTGGCATGACTAAGCTGTCTGAGTTTTCCTGTGAACCATGGTTTATCATTGTTGAATGACAAAAATGTCCTAGTAGGGATGCACATATCCTCACAGAAACTGATGTATGATGTAACAGTATCTGTGAGCTCGTCCAGGTCTGTAGCTGCAGCTTCAAAAACACTCCAATCAGTGCAGTCAAAGCAGGCTTGTAGTTCCAGCTCTGCTTCAATAGTCCATCTCCTTATAGTCCTTACAACTGGCTTTGTTGATTTTAATTTCTGCCTGTAGGTCGGGAGAAGATGAACCAGACAGTGATCAGAGAGTCCCAAAGCTGCATGTGGGACAGAGCGATAGGCCTATGCATCCTTTAATGTTGTATAGCAGTGATCCAATATATTCCTGTCCCTGGTGGGGCATGTAATGTGCTGTCTGTATTTGGGCAGTTCGCGTGTGAGATTTGTTTTGTTAAAGTCCCCAAGAATAATAATGACTGAGTCCGGGTATTGTTGTTCTGTGTCTGAGATTTGATCAGCCAGCTGTTGCAGCGCTAAGTTCCCAGACGTGTTAGGAGGAATGTAAACACTCACCAGAATAAACGAAGAAAACTCCCGCGGCGAGTAGAACGGCTTACAGTTAATAAAGAGCGCTTCCAGATTAGGACAGCACATCCTCTTTAGTGTTGTTACATCTGTACACCAACTTTCGTTGATGTAAAGGCATATTCCACCGCCTCTCGTTTTCCCCGTTAACTCCGCGATGCGATCCGCTCTGAACAGCTGGAAGCCCGGCAGATGTAATGCGCTGTCCGGAATGGCTTCACTCAGCCAGGTTTCAGTGAAGCACAGTGCAGCAGAGTTTGAAAAGTCCTTATTAGTATGTGTGAGGAGATGTAGTTCGTCCGTTTTGTTGGGAAGAGAGCGGAGATTTGCGAGATGAATGCTCGGCAGTGCTGTTCTAACGCCGCGCTGACGGAGTTTAACCAGCGCGCCAGCTCGTCTCCCTCGCCTGCGTCTCGTAGCGCATTTAAACAACACAGCAGCGCCTCCAACTAAAATGTCCAGCAAAACGTCCTAATATTGAAAAACCGGGAAAAGATTATCTGGTATGTGCTGCCGAATGTTCAGCAGTTCGTCCCTGGTAAAACTGATTGGTAAAAGATTGCTAAACACAGGACAAATTAACAAAAACAACAAAATAATTGAATAGCTCCACACCGAGGCTGCCATCTGCGGCGCCATGTTAGAATCGCCATGTTAGAATTAGCCATGTTAGTATGTCTATGGACCTGCTTTAGATAATGTTTGAACTCTTGTTCCAGGCTGTTGATCAGGAGCATATTTTCTGGTTCTCTGTTCAGTAGCTGAATGACTCGGGGAACAGATGACATCATTGCCATTAACACAGACAAACAACTTTCTTGAATATCCTACACAGCACACATGGATGCACAAGCACACTGTCAAGGTGAAAAGTGTCATATATTTAGGTCTTAATAATTAGGCAGAGGCTATTTGCACTTTTGCACATAGTTTGTATGATTTGTATAGAGCCAAGAGATCAATCTGTGAAGTCTACATCCTCTATTGGGCATATGTCTTTTTCCTATCCAAATTCGCAGGTTAGAATTCAACAAACTTGAACTTTAATTAATGTGGGATACAAAGTAAAGTGTAACAGCACCTTGACAATGTTAGTGGGTTTTTTGGACATGTATTCCTTGAATTACTTTAGTGTGTCATGTAAATATCATGGTTTGTGAAATATGGTAATCTTTAAGTACTTTCACTACAACATGGTTCCACTTTTTTGTAAGGGTATGATATCAAGTCAATTGACCTTAATCTGTTTAACACCATATTTGATTTTTTAATTAGTGTTGATCACTTAACTGACCAAAACATTTTCAATAGACAAAAAACACCAGAGTTGGTTTTAAGATCTTTATACAGCTTTATACAGTGCATGTCATTGAAGAGACTGCAAGTCTTTCCCTTACAGCCTTGTTTGCATTCATGTCAAAAATTAAATACAGCACTACTCTAACTAAGGTCTATGCCTATTGATTTAGTCACATAAAATGAACAACAGCACAAAAGAAAAGAAAATAATAATTCAAGATTTCAAGCTGCCCTGTCTTTAGGAGAGACCTACAGCACAAAAAATACATATAATAAGGTAGGTTGGATGAAGAGGAAAATATAGTTTGTGTGTGTTTGTCAAGGTTACTGTGAAGGTTCAAATTGTCTAGACACTCCAAATGTTTGCCTCACCTTGTCTGAAAGATTGTAAATTAATCTGGCCAAGGACTCTGCAACAATAACAGTGTTCCTCTTGAGTTTCCTGATATTCACCTGTGTCCTACATACTCATATACATTTAAGGTAAATGGTGGATCTGTCTTTGACTTCAAGACCCCATCAAATCAAAATTTCCGTAACTTTTAGTCCAAGTCTACCTGCTAGTGTAGTTCTTCGAGTTGAGAAAATTTACTTTTAGCAAACACATTTACATTCTTTTTTTGTGAAAACTGACCAAAATATGAATGACTTACGTTGCAATTGAGGAATTTTCTGAAATATATGATGTAACAGAGCTGCATATCTTAAGTAATCTAAAACAAATTTATAGAGAACTTCAATTATGCTTTTGTTTAGTGGTCTAAAGTGATTTGACATTGGTAGGATTTGGTGGATTTCACTCACATCGTGTCCAGCATAGACTCTCGCAGCTCAGATTTGGGGTTCTCAATGTGCGACAGTGTAAATCCTGGGAATTGTTTCATTCCATAGTGCTCATGTTTCCAAGCCACTGTGGTTTCCTGCAGGTTGATCTTTTTATGGACAGCTCCATATCTCACCCAGGGGATCTCAACCAGTGGTGGCGTAGTGGGCTAAAGCAATGAACTGGTAAGCAGAAGGTTGTCAGTTCGATCCTCACAGCCACCACCATTGTGTCCTTGAGCAAGCCACTTAACTCCAGGTTGCTCAAGTGGGATTGTCCCTGTAATAAGTGCACTGTAAGTCACTTTGGATAAAAGCATCTGCCAAATGCATTAATGTAAATGTAAATCAGGATGTCAGTAATACATATTTTGACTTCTACCCCATACAATCTGCTCCAATTGCTGAATGAAGTAATGTTGAGGGGTTCCAGGCTGAGGTGATCGTGAAACATGCAGAAAAAGCGAATCTCTGGTGCCAAAAGTATCCATACAATGAACGAATGCCACATTGTCTTGCAAAAGACTGGATTCTGCAAAGGAGCCAGAAATAACAAATGTAATCAAGGTTCTGGCTTTTGTCTTTTTAAATGGCTATTGTGTGGTTTGAAAATACATTACTGTGATATCATGCAATAGTTCTGGTTACTGAATGAAACATCAAATAATTGTTTTTAGAAACTAAGATTGTTTCCATCAACAACAAAACATGATAACTATCTTGAAATCAGCTGAAAGAGTGTGAAGGGGGGCATTGATGAAGGTGACATACCAGTGCAAGACCAAATGTGTCGTAATGGGCCATAATTACAATAGGGGTCTTCTCCAGCTCCAAGAAGTACTCCCTTGAAGTAAAACAATACATTTATTTGACTGACAGGTTTAATTACAGTATGGCTAAACACTATTACATTCTAAAGTAAAGGATAGAGTTACTGCGTGAGGCCAGCTGCCATGTTCACCTCTAAAGTAATGATGGTGGTACCAGTAATTGGTTCGATAGGGGTGTTGTTGCTCACTATTATTTGAAACACTGTTGCAGTTACTGCACAACGGAGAACTGACAAAAGGAATAAAGTTAAAGGAATAGTTCACCCAAAAATTAAGATTCTGGCATGTTCCAAACCCATATGGCTTCCTTTCTTCCATGGAAAAAAACACAATATTTTAAGCAAAATGATATTCTCAGTCACCATTCATTTTATTGCATCTTTTTGCCATACAATGAAAGTGAATGGTGATTAACAATAACATTCTGCCTAACCTCTCCTTTTGTGTTCCACAGAAGAAAGTAATTCAGGTTTGGAACAACATAAGGGTGAGTAAATGATGATGACAGAATTTTCCTTTTTGGGTGAACTTCAATTTCTGACATTAATTCAAATATACCAATGTGATAGACTACACACAATGGTAAATATGGGTGCTTTTGGTATTTACAGAAAAAACTTGAAAGTACCTCCCCACCTCTCACTAATGCAGAGGCAGACTTGGTGGCTGCAGCTTGATTGACCTCCTCATACATGCAGAGCAGCTGGTCGTCCTCTGGGACTGCATACACAGGCATTAGAGTTTCCTTCTTTAAGATCTGAGATTCAGTCACCATGAAGCCCTGGGGAGGGTGGGGGAAATGTTCTGACCTTTAGCTAACCAGGTTGGGGAATTGAGAGGTTTCTAAGCAATCTACTTTCATAATCACAAATAACCTTTGTCCAAATACCCCCATATATATACATATATATATATATATATATATATATATATATATATATATATATATATATATATATATATAACATGCTTCGCTATACATAAATATTTCATGAGTGGCCTGCACTATATCCTCTGGTACAGCAGAAATGTTTTGGGGGAGTAGGATTAACATAGCTGCTGCATTCTGTCTTTTGGCCTCCAGGCAGCGCTCTGTGGTAATATCAGGCAGCTTCTTGATCACACAGCAACAAGCCAGACTTGTGTCTTCAGCCCTGCCACAAAAGCTTCATGGCAACCTGAGGGTCAAATTTCACAATGAAAATGTCCAGTTGTGTGATTTATGTCCCACTACACCAGTAAGGGAAAAGATTTGTCAAACTGGCTGGTCCACCATCTTCCTTTTTAAGATGAAATCAAGTGCTTGAAGGGATAATTCACCCAAAAATGACAATGCTGTCATCATTTACCCACCCCTGTGATATTAATGAATTTTTTCTTCTATCGAACACAAAAGGTGTTAAGCAGAATGTTAGCCTCAGTCACCATTAACTTCCATTGCTTTTTTGTCCTTTCAATGAATGTGAATGGTGATTTAGAATGTATATTTTGCATGATAACTCCTTTTGTGTCATATGGGTTTGGAACAACAAGGAGTGAGTATAAATTTTGACAGAATTTTCACTTCACACGCACCTTAAAGTCTAGCTGAGCCCACAAAAGCTCAATGGGGTTAAGCTCCATAACACTCTTTTCCAATTATCTTTTGTCCAATGTCTGTTTCTTTGCCCACTTTAACCTTTTTTTTCTTCTGTTTCAAAAGTGTCTTTTTCCTTGCAATTTTTCCCATAAGGCCTGCACCCCTGACTTTTCTCTTTACTGTTGTACATGAAACTGGTGTTGAGTGGGTAGAATTCAATGAAGCTGTCAGCTGAGGACATGTGAGGCATCTATTTCACAAACTAGAGACTCTGATGTACTCATCTTCTTGTTTAGTTGTACATCTGGCCTTCCACATCTCTTTCTGTCCTTGTTAGAGCCAGTTATTCTTTGTCTTCGAAGACTTTGTGTACATCTTTGTATGAAATCTTCAGTTTTTTGGCAGTTTCAAGCATTGTATAGCCTTCATTCCTCAAAACAATGATTGACTTGAAACTTGAAAGTTTCTAGAGAAAGCTGTTTCTTATTTTCCATTTTTGACCTAATATTGACCATAAGACATGCCAGTATATTGCATATTGTGGCAACTCAAAAACAAACAAAAAGACAATGTTAATCTTCATTTAATGAACCAAATACCTTTCAACTGTGTTTGATATAATTGCAAGTGATTTTCTAGTACCAAATTAACAATTTAGCATGATTACTTAAGGATAAGGTGTTGGAGTGATTGTTGATGTAAATGGGTCCTGTTTTGTTCAAAGATTACTTTTTCAAATACTGATGGTGCTGTTTTTTACTCCAGTAATGTCCTGAATATACTTTGTGATCAGTTGAATGCCACTTTGGTGAATAAAAGTACCAATTTCCTTTCGAAACAGCAAAATCTGTACATCATTCCAAACTTTTGGCCGCCAGTGTATATTACTGATTTCTACTATTTTGTGTATGTTTCATACTTAATTGTTTTAGATTTCAAACTAGATATAACATAAAACAAAGACAACTGGAGTAAAAACTAAATACAGTTTATCAAAAAAAGTTATCCAAAACTTACATGTATATCATCCATGCGAAAAACTAACTGGCCCCTTAAATTTAATAGCTGATTTTACCAACTTTAGCAGTAACAACTGCAAATCAAACGCTTCCGATAGCTGGAGATCAGTCTTTTCACAATGCTGTGGTGGAATTTTGGCATACTCTTCTTTGCAGAACTGCTTTAGTTCAGTCACATTGGAGGGTTTTCTAGCATGAACTGCCTGTTTAAAGCATCTCAATCGGGTTCAAGTCAGGACTTTGACTAGGCCACTCCAAAACTTTAATTTTGCTTCTTTTTTGCCATTCAGATGTGGAATCACTCTTATGCTTTGGATCATTGTCTTGCTGCATAATCCAGTTGCTCTCGGACTGACGACCGGAGGTTCTCCTTTAGGATTTTCTGGTAGAGAGCAGAATTCATATTTCCCTCAATTATTGCAAGTCGCTCTGGTCCTGAAGCAGAAAAGCATCCCCACTCCATCACACTACTACCACCATGCTTGACCGTAGGTATGATGTTCTTTTTGTGGAATTCTGTGTTTGATTTACATAAGATGTAACAGGACCCCTGTTTTCCAAACAGTTCTTCATAGATGGAATTTTTGGCAGTGTCTTTCTGATAGTGGAGTCATGAACAGTGACCTTTATTGATGCGAGAGAGGCCTGCAGTTCCTTGGATGTTGTCCATGGCTTTTTTGTGACTTCTTGGATGAAGGTCGGGGGGAGGTTCACTACAACTTTTCTCCATTTGGAAATAATGGCTCTCACTGTGGTTCTTTGGAATTCCAGAGCCTTTGAAAAATCTTTGTAATCTTTCCCTGACTGATGTCTTTTAATCACCTTTTTCCTCATCATTTCGGGAATTTCTTTCGACCGTGGCATTGTGTGCTACTGGATGAGATATTTTAGCCAACTTCATGCTGCTGAATAAGTTCTATTTAGGTGTTGATTTGATTGGAGAGGGCTGGCAGTAATCAGGCCTGGGTGTATCTAGTCCAGCTGATGAATGAATGAAGTTTCATAGATTTGTGGATTTAGTAACTAAAGGGGCAAATACTTTTTCCACACAGGCCCAGTTGGTACTGGATAACTTTTATAATTTAAAAATGGTATCATATGTTTAATCAGATTCCTTTTTTGTGTTAGATTTAGTTTTAATTTTTGAAACAAATTGGTATGAAATCAGGATGGGGCAAACACTTTTTCACAGCGCTGTATTTAACACATTCTGTACACAACTGTGTATATAAATATATTCACCGATCAGCCACAACATAAAAAACACCTGCCTAATAACTTGTAAGTCCCCCTTGTGCCGCCAAAACACCTCTGACCTGTAAAGGGATGGACTCCACAAGACCTCTGAAGGTGTGCTGTTGTATCTGGCACCAAGACATTAGCATCAGATCCTTTAAGTCCTGTAAGTTGCGAGGTGGGGCCTCCATGGATCTGATTTGTTGGTCCAGCACATCCCATAGATCCTCAATTGGATTGAGATCAGGGGAAATTCTGGGAAAGTCAACAGCTTGAACTCTCTGTCATGTTCCTCAAACCATTCCTGAACAAGTTTTTACAGTGTTGCATTATCCTGCTGAAAGAGGCCACTGCCATCAGGAAATACCTTTGCCATGAAGGGGTGTATGTGGCCTGCAACAATGTTTAGGTAGGTGGTACGTGTCAAAGTAACATCCACATGATGACACTGACAGGAAATAGGGGAGAGTGAATATTTTAAGCATGTACCCTAAAGCAGGGGTGAGGAACCTTTTCATTATCAAGCGCCATTATTTACAAAATTATTCGATTGAAATTTCTGATTGTGGGTTAAAAAATTAATTGCACATGCATTCTGTACATGTTCAAGTACCAAGAAAAAATATAAAGGAGGCTTTCCACTATACAGTATTTTGCATTCTTATTTTTTAATAATTATTGAAATGGTTATTTACAGTTAATGGAATAAAGACAATTTTATGTTTATAAAATTAATTCTTGAATGGCCCCAGGGGTCAGTTAAATTGGTCTTGAGGGTTTTATTCAGCCCTAAAGCCGGATGTTCCTCAACGCGGCCCTAAAGTCTTGAAGGCCTAAATACAAAACGATTGTTTTGGCCAACAGAAATTGTAATTAAAAAAAGAAATACAAAAAAATGACATCTTGCCGCAACTTGACATTTATGAAATCCTGAAAACACTGTTCAAATCTGTCTGTATGCCAGTGTGGTTGTATTGTATTCACTTGCTTACCCAACAGCTTTATAACAAAAATATATTTAAAAAAAATTCTTAATGTATGACAATTTTGAACTAGGTGTTTGAAATCAATGTACAAATCCACAGCTAGAGACAACGTGCATTTTGGTAATTGGACTTCTATCTCAAAACCTTAAAGATACAGATTTACCCATGTGACAACCAGCCCCGGTCTCCCCTATATATGCATAAAAAACACACACAAGTCAGTTGTGATTGTATGTTCCAGATGTATTTACTGATATTCTTTACTACACAGAACAATAACATTGTTAAATACTGGTATGGAAACATTTGTTTTAGTCTTTTACAATTATATTTATTGACAGAAGGGCAAATAAAATGTAAGAAAGAAAATAAAACAAACCTAAAAAAAAAAAATCCCATCTGATATAAATAATTTAAAAATATATCACTGGCAATAAATAACATGACCCACTGTATAGCTAATTCAGTGTAGTAACAGAGAGTGGACAATGATTCAGACATTACACAATCTTTACCCAAAGCAGATACACAGTGTTGTAAATGACTGACATCCTTATTCAACACACAGATGCAGGAATCGGTCAGTCCTATGTTATGTCTACAAGTACCATGAGAGTTTAGAGAGTAAAAAAGTCTGAGAAGAGGCAAATGCTCCATTTTCATATCTATATGGTGAGCTTATAGAATAGGCATTGTGTAGGTTCTCTGTTGCTACAATAAGAGCGCTATAATACTGAAACAGTGTGGTATGGCAATGTAGTATGAAATATTTGCCAATATATCAATACAGCAATGAAAAAAAATCATAACCATTTGGGGAACATAGAAGCAATGGAAAGTTTACCAAAAAATGACAATTCTGTCATCATTTACTCATCCCATGTTGTTCCAAACCCTATGATGTTCTTTTTCCAGTGAAACACAAAAGGAGTCTAGCATGCCATTTTCACAGAATAAAGTCAAGTCATACAGATTTGAAACAACATGAGGGTGAGTAAAATTCATAACAAAGGGTTATAAAAAATATATATTATTACACTGTGATTTTGCTTTATACATTCTCCTAATGTAGTACATCAAATGAAGCCTTGAGTGTTACTAGTTTGGTACTTGTTTAAGGGGCATTGAATTACAGCTGGCAGTGGCAATGAGGTGGCGATCTGCACATTAGATGATAAAGTGCACTGAAAGCTTTAAGCTTTAGAAAGCTAAAGAACGGCAAATGAATAAATTCTCAGAATGAAAAATGTCTCATACTGTACAGTTGCATGACCAACATAAAACTCATATATTGCAAAGACCTATAGTACAATCTTCAAAAGTAATGTAACAGCACTCACAGTTGCTCACATAAGAACAGGTGCTTAAAGTGATCTTTCACCCAAAAATTCTCTCATTATTTGCTGACCCTCATACCATCCCAGATGTGTATGCCTTTCTTTCTTCTGCTGAACACAAACAAAGATTTTCTGAGAATAGTTCAGCTCTGTAGGTGCTTTCAATTCAAATGAACAGCATCCAGAACTTTGGCAGCATAAAAGTGATTCTTACGACTCCAGTGGTTTAATCCATATCTTCAGAAGAGATATGAAAGGTGTGGGTGAGAAACCGATCAATATTTAACTCCTTTTTTTATTTTTTATTTTATACAATCAACCACATTCACATTCATCTTTTGCTTTTGGCTATTTGTATTAGTCATGCATATTGCCACCTACTGGGCAGGGAGGAGAATTTATGGTAAAAAAAAAAATGACTTAAATATTGATTTGTTTCTCAACCAGACCTATCATATCACATCAGAAGACATGGATTAAACCACTGAAGTCATATGGATTACTTTAATGCTGGCCACCATTCACTTGCATTTTATAGACCTACAGAGATGAGATATTCTTCTAAATATCTTTGTGTATGTTCAGCAGAAGAAAGATAGTCATACACATCTGGGATTACATGAGGGTGAGTAAATGATGAGAGAATATTCATTTTTGGGTGATTTATCCATTTTAGTGATTTGAATGAAGTGTTTTTTCAAGGGGTTTCTTAAAAAGCCATCAAATGAGAGTGAATTAGAAAAGCAGCAAATGAACAAACGTAGAGTATCCTATTGATATTGAATATGTTATTGAATATCTCACTTTAAAGTAACTGCAAAGAGGAGAACATTAAAGAGCAAACTAAACGGAGTGTAAAATTGATTTCTGGCATCTTTCAATATGCTGGCCATAAGCTTTCTTTACCCAATCCATCTTTCAAAATAAATACACAATGCATTTTGGCACAAATCAGATTTTCTTTGTCAGGTTAGCAAGCCTATTGTCCCCCATCTAAGACATTGCAACAATTCTAAATAAAAAGCTTTCAAAAATTAATTATTGTATCATCATTGTTTTACGTTCCTCTTAGTTTTGTATAGCCATTGTGGCTTTGTGTTCATTACATAAGCCCACAAACAACAAGCAACACTGATCAAAACAACACAAAAAAAAGAAAAACAAGTAAACAATCGATATAGACAGTCTTCATTAGTAAAGCACATTCCAACTATTCAGTGACATTCCCTTTCAAGACAATTACATATTCTGTGTGTATCTAAGGAGATCAGTCATATGTATGGACATCTCAAGTGTATGCCCTTTTATAAGCGTTTGCTACAGAGCTGCACATACGATAATACATAGGTTTGAAAATATGGAGAAATCTAAATTATTCAGATTCTCCTGGTCACTATGCACAGAAAGTGTGAGCTAAACAAAGGTAAATATAAGAGTATGCATTTTCACTCCAAATTGAGGAACTTGTAGTAGTGTCATACTTTTTTTGTTCCATTTTAAAATATATTTTAGCAGCTGCATCCTTTAGCCACACTGTGCATTCATGTATACCTCAACGCATCTATACACACCTAAGTCTAGCACCCTTTGTTGATGATACAAAGACTCACATCCTACCATAGGAGGAACCAATGACAGTAACATTTTCTTTTTGCATTTTCATTCACTATTTTCTTCCTATGTAATATTAATTGTAACACCCATTCTACTGTGTTTATTTAAGTTCTTTAGTAGTTAATCTATGCTGAGTGTAGTCACTGTGACCTCAAGTCACAGGTTTAAATGGGGTTCAAGGGGAGGAAGGGGCTACTGGATTTCACAGGCTGTGGAGGAAGTGGCTTGGCAGCACATGCAGGTGGGATTGACGGATTTGGGGGGGATGAGGTCCAGATCTTCATCATCTGGGATTTCGTCCAATCGGTAGCCGTCCTTTAGCAGCTGGATGTTTAAGTCTTGGTTTATTTGCTGTAGGAAAGACACAGGATTAAACAAAGTTGTTAATCATAAAATAAATTATCAAAAATATTAATTATGACACGATTAACACTATACAGTGGCAAGAAATGGATGCAGTGGAATTACCAGCATTTATGTATAAAATTGTCTTAAAATCTGATTTGATCTTCATCTAAGTTACCATAACGAACAAACACAATCCGTTTTAACGCACTCAAATTATTGTATTGTTCTTGGACATATTGAATACATTATTCAAACATTCACAGCATAGGTTGGAAAAAGTATGTGAACCCCTAGGCAAATAACATCAACAAAAGTTAATCAGAGTCAGGAGTTGGCAAACCTGGCATCCAATTAATGTAACAGGATTGGAGGTGTGGGTTAGAGCTACTCTGCCTTATAAAAAAGCACTCACACATTTTGTGTATGCTATTTACAAGAAGCATCTGCTTATGTGGACGTGCTGACATGCCTCACAAAAGAGAGATCTCCGAAGACCTAAAATCAAGAATTGTGATTATTTTTGAATGGGGGCTTCTTATTTAATTTTGTATTACTGAACCACTGGATTCAATTGACTTGAAATGATTATTGGTACTGTGTAGAACAATCAGTAAACTCTCAATTGTTTGCAAACCTGAGTCTGAGTTTTTATTATATTATATTGTTTATATACATATTGGGGACCCAACTGATACCACAAACAATACTATACGGAAAACATTAAAAAGTCATGGTGTCGGGCCTGGGTAGCTCAGCTAGTATTGACAATGACTACCAACCTTGGAGTCACGAGTTCAAATCTAGGGCGTGCTGAGTGACTCCAGCCAGGTCTCCTAAGCAACCCAATTGGCCCAGTTGCTAGGGAGGTTAGAGTCACATGGGGTAACCTCCTGGTGGTCGCTATAATGTGTGGTTTTCGCTCTCAATGGGGCGTGTGGCGAGTTGTGCGTGGATGCCATTTGAGAATAGCTTGGGCCTCAACCCCCCCAAAAAAAGTACTACCTCTCCATGGTAACTCACTCAACAAGCCACGTGATAAGATGTGTGGATCGACAGTCTCAGATGCGGAGGCAACTGAGATTCATCCTCCGCCACCTGGATTGAGGCGAGTCACTAAGCCACCATGAGGACTTAATGTGCATTGGGAATTGGGCATTCCAAATTGGGGATAAAAGGGGAGAGAACCACTTCATAGGTGTTATTCCATGAAAGGAGGTGATCTATGACATGTTTACTTTATAAGAGATGTGTTGTCAAAATTATACTACAGCTTATGATGACATCATTAAAAGACTGTAAAAATAAGAGCTTACTCAATAAAAACTATACAGAGAGCTTTTAAATCACTAGAAGCCCAACCAGTTTAAGGTTATGAGATGGAGATGATGTCTGAAAAGGGGTCAAATGGTTAAGTGACATTATGTCAAGGCATAAATACCTGGTCCCTCAGACATCTCACCTCGGCTGAGGAATATCCAGACGATGAATATCTGGACATGTCAAAGTCATCATCACTGAAAAAGAATAGAATGACAGTCACATATGGACACATTCAGTTTCAGCTAAATAGCTATGGTCACTGAAATCACTGTCCTTTGCAGAAAACCTGAGATAAAATGACATTTACAAGTATGTATTTGGCAGACACTTTTATTCAAAGCAACTTACAGTGCATTCAAGGCATACATTTTATCAGTATGTGTGTTCCCTGAGAATCGAACCCATGACTTTGCATTGCTAGTGTGTTACTTAGTTACAGCAATCCAAATCATTTCATAAACCAGCTAAAGCAAATAAACACCATTGAGACATTAAATGAAGACAGAATGCACACGGACTGTGAATCACATTGACAACTGAGTGAGCATACACAACATTTGACACATTCAATCAATACAATGAGGCTTATTCTAATGCACTGGAGCTAGGTCACATTAGAAACATTTGGAGATTGCATTTCAACCACATTTATCTATCATGAAATATCAGCATTGCCAATCTGGAACCATCCTGCCGATTTCTGCAGTAATTAAAGGCTTGCTTTAATGAAGCTGAGGTCTCCAATAAATCTAGTACACAAGCAAGAGCAAGTGTTGCAAGAGATTGGTAGGATCTAGTACAAACATTTAAGAGACAGAACACCTGAGTATGTGACAGACAGTGGGTGTATGTTCTAAATCACTGATCGGTTGCAACCCAAAAATGTATTGCAGTTCGGTTCTCATAGGGTCACGGACAACAGTGGAAAAAATAGGTGAAATACAATTAATGAAAAATAAACATTACAATAATTTTGCACAGCAGAATAAATATGCTTATCAACTTTAAAAAGGGAGAAGAAACTTCCCATATATTTTATTGCCGACCTGGTCTCATAGAAACTCGTTACTATACCTACATTTTTGGCAAATTATTTTTACATGGGTCGCTGTATGTAGTGCAGCAGTTTCCAGGAGAAATAAACACTAGAGGCACTACAATGACTTTTGATTCCTTTTACACAATTCATGAGTACAACCGCAGATTATCAGTTCATAAACACTTGACTGATTGGCTCAGCATTGTGTTTACATATTCATCTCACATTTGCTTTTATGACACTTTCGGTAAGGTTTAGGTTTAAGGTAGGTTTGTTGATTTAAAACTAGAAAGAAAATAAACCTTAAAAGCCTCATCTCTTTGGGTGATTTTAACTCACTTTTAGCGCCACTCAGTGGACATTTAAACATTCAGTATGTGCCACGATAAGTGTAAGAGCCACGTAATACTTTGCAAATATCCCAACACAGTCACATAATTATGATATTGACTCTTTATTGTTGATCCCAAAGGCTGTGCATCTAATCAAACTCTATAGTAATTGACACTCTGTGCTTATCCTCTCTGGGTACCTTGTGTCACTATTAAAAGTGACCCGTCAACATCGTTTTAAAAGAATTTCAGATTAATTTAATAAAATTCTCTTAAATCTATTAAATTACTCATTACTCCCGTATGCTCTCGTTGGAAAATAGCAAACGTGTGTCAGAGTAATGAAAGCCCCGGCAACAGTTGCTAAGACAGGATTGGTCAGAAATGCTTTTAAGGCAGGGCTTAGCGAAGGGTCAATTTAGCACAAATGTATCTGTCACTTGGTAGAGGATTGTCAAAATAATTGCTTGACATACCCTTATACTCAAAAAGGATTTTATTCTGAACCTGAGCATAGTTATGCCAAAACCACCCGTCACAGACCATATCATAGTCTAACCTGATTCCAGTCATAACTCACTGTAAAATCTAGGTCCAGAAGCTTACCAGTAGAGAACTGCTCTAAATGTACACACTGACTTCTGTCAGACAATGAGTGTTATATACAGTATGAAACACTGAGGCTGGAATTGAAAACAGACAAAGATAAACAATGAATGATGGGTGACCTAAAACATGACTTAATCACAGTTGTAAGCAACTGAGGTCACAGAGATGCATTAGACAGCTGGCAGCACAGAAAGCATTAAGTTAAGAGACCCATCTGTGTAAGACACTGTCATACTGTGCCTGATCATCTGAACCAAACAGCAACCAGGTTATTATGACTGAACACATAATGTGACACATCTCATTACAGAAGGGTGTAAACCGCACAAATGATACAGATGATCCAAAGTGCTTTGGACTTTTGTCAACAAACATGTTTTCCTGATTTTCCAACTCTTAATGGCTGAATTCTTGAAAACAGGTTCCAAGAGAAATCATGGCTAAATAAGACTCTTAATGACAAATCTGCGCTAAAAGCATTTAATTTAGTCCAGTATATACGTAACCTGGTTTAAAGGGGCAATATCATACATAGTTATTCATGGAAAAACCTAGCTGGTGCTTAAACTACTATGCATGTTTAAAAGGCTTAGTAAATGTAAACAGTGCTTGCAGAGCAAGCCAATGTGAATAATGACATACATTTGGTCTCACAGAACTATCATATGACTTCAGAAGACTTGGAATATAACATACAAATTATGCAGACTATTCTTTTGAGATTTTTATGGTGAATTTTCATTCTTTTTGAGGATTGACATAAAGGATGCAAAATGTTGATTTATTTTGCCAGTGCTTAAAAGAATAGACAAGATGCAATACAAGTTTGTCATTAATCAATTGCATTTGTGGTATAATGTTGATTACCACAAAAAAAAAAAAAAGACTCATCCATCCTTTTCTTTAAAAAGCAAATTGAAGTTACAGTGAGGCACTAACAATGGGATTGAATGGTGAAAGCACTTAGATTAGTTTGTCTATTTACCTTGTTGTTAATGTTTGTTTTTACAGTCATTTTAGGGTTTGTTGACATTACATCGTTATGGCAACAAAGTTGTCAAATTGGCTTTAAATTTACACAGAAAATGTTGGTAAGTGATTTTATCACACTAAAGTCATAACATATTGTTTACGTCTTGTGGCTATACTTTTGGAACAGCGAGTATTTTAACATTTTCTGATCGGCCCCCTTTCACTTCCATTCTAAGTGCCTCACTGGAACCCAGATTATTATTAAAAAAAAATTTAAGAAAAGCAGGGGCAAATCAAAATTAATTTATGTGGTAATCAAAATTATGCCACAAATGTTGTCGATTGAGCATAATTTGAATTTAACCCCAAAATATTTCTTTAAGGGTCTCCCTTTGCCTCAAAAAAGTATTATTTCAGTGAAGCACATTCATTTGAAATCTTTTATGCCTTGTCAATTTCTCACACCAGAGTGCAAGGCACCAGCTTTAGCTGTATCAAAATTAGTTGGTATTTTAATTAAATGTCAGCTTCTTTTGAGATGGAAATGGTTGCCATTGTGGCTGCTCAAAGAATGGCACAAAACTTTAATTAGAGGATGTATTTCTAAGCTTTTTTTTAATCCTGCTCTCGTACTGAAGCATTCTTAAATATCCACAACAAATTTCTACACCAATTCCCAGAGAATAATGAAGCTCATTTTTAGGGATAGTAATCTGAAGTGTGTCATACCTGTCTGTGTCAAGTGCTACAAGTGGCTTCTCATCAGGACTCTGGTCTAAGGATGAATAGCCTTTATTAGGGACAACCAACCTGCAATGAGGAAAGGTAGACAGGAGTGTTAGACAAAGTGAATCAAACATGTAGAGCCCATGTCTACGATTATGAATGTAGAAAGACGTATGTCATATCGCTTTGATTGTATCTTCTGCTAGAAACGATTTAACGACTGATATGGGTTTTTCAATGGCTGATGCTAATATCTAGAAATCAGTGTTGCATATGGCCAATAAAATGCCAATATGTAGGCTGTACTGTACAATACAGTTTAATATAAGCAAAAGAACATTCATTTTACACAGTATTTACTCAAACTTCACCCAAACATATTTGAAAATGTGCATTCTCCATTGGCTGTTGGTAGATTTGGAATTGGCACAATTATTTTGGTTGACCAAGAGGTTAAGATAATCAGCAAAATAGCCAAGTATTGGCAGAAATATTTATCACAACCAGTAACCCTAAAAAAAATAGGCATTTGATTCTAAATAATTAGAACATATGAACAATGCTTGCCCACGCAAAAGTTGCCACCACAATGCTGGTGGTTGCCAGCGTGTAGCTATGTGGTTGCTAAGGTGTTCCGAGTGGTTTTTAGCATGTTGCTAGTTTGGTTGGGAACCGAGAATCAGTTCTTATTCAGAACTGGTTAAATTATTATTTTTTAAATAAATGGAACCGAATGATATTTATGACTTCCGGTTCTCTTTAAGGGGTTTTGAATGTACATTCCTCCACAGATATGGATGGAACACTGTATTCAAATACTTTGACAGTGTTTCCGGTACTGCCATTCAGAGGCACTGCAATACCACTTTTGGATCAACAGCACAAAGTATACAACATGAATGAATGATTCTATATGAGCCATAATTTTTTAATCAAAAGTGTGAAACATACCACACGACCAGTGTAGTCCAATTCCCAAACAAATTACTCTTATAATTCGGGTCGTTTGAATTGACACCGCATAACATACAGCTCTTCCTCTCAAATGAATGACTCTTATCAGCCATTATATACAGAACTGTAACTGTATTATGTGTACTTAAAGGTGCTTTAAGTGATTTCAGGCGTTCTACTTCCACAAGACTGAGCCGCTGAATTAGCCATGCCCTCTCTTTTCAAAACCACACATTCCAAAGATAACAAATTCGCTTTATTGGGACCGACATCACGCAGAAATGGTTATCTAAAACAAAAGCAGCAACAAATCGCCAACAGACAACTGTTATGAACAACATGGCTGAAAAATGGCAGTAAGCCTCAATAATTCGCTGCAACTACAATACTATGAGAACGTGTATAATGATTGACAGGTAAAAGCGTCATTGTCCATAGCCCGCTGACACATTTAATTTGCCATTTATGGAGTCTAGTGCAGTCACAGAGACAGGTGAGATGTCTTACAACACTTATTTCATAAATGTGAATAATGTTTTTTTTACATACCTTTCCATGAAGAAAAGCACTTACAGCACCTTTAAGGCTCCTGAGACTTAAATCAGATTTGAAATTGTGTGTTTTAAGATACACATTATGAGATTTTGTTGTAATTAGTGGCATTTTATCTTAATTAAGGTCTATATAAACACCTTTTGCAAGAATCTTTTCTGATAAAATATGAAGTCATCTCATCATTTTGTAACAGACTGCTAAGGGAAATAAATCCAATAAGAATGGCATTTTTTATTTTCAAATATTTCTTCCTCAAATATAATCAAATAATTGTTAATGGAACCATTAAGGAG
This sequence comes from Xyrauchen texanus, assembly GCF_025860055.1. NCBI lineage: Eukaryota > Metazoa > Chordata > Actinopteri > Cypriniformes > Catostomidae > Xyrauchen > Xyrauchen texanus. The sequence goes on from NC_068309.1 coordinate 10,593,817, forward strand.
TCATTAGACGAATCGTAGCCGGAATAATTACATTTCTTACAATTCCCATCCTAGCTGCTAGAAAAGTGCTAGGGTGTTCTTGGTGGTTACTTAAGTTAAATGTGCCTACCTCCAAAAATATGACTCAGGTCCCTACTTCAATGTCAGAAGGAGCAATAACAATTGCTAACTTCTCATTTTAAAAGCATTGGAAACTGCAAATAAAAAGCAATATGGCTCAGTTTAACACCATCAAACCTCTTTTCCATTAGCCATGCTAGACATTTTCATTCTTTGTCTCTGTGACAAAGGCATAAGTAATTCTGTGACCCTTAGGTTATCAAAGCATACACAGGCCTGTGTGGAAATAATCTCCAGACTTAGGGCTGTGCTCTAAACAGGCCTGTGGACAGGTCCACTAATCCTGACAGGACACAAGGGACCGGTGGGGCAGCAGAGGTCCTCACAAAGACTGCAATAACACTAATTAATATTCACAGACAGTACAGCCTTGATATAAATGTACAATAGATAATACAGCCTCTGCTAGTGTTTTTAGGATTTGAGGTTGTTGTTGTTCAAATCTTTTTCATATATTAACCAAACCAGTCATTATTATGAGGCTATAAATGTTGTTATTTGCAAAATTGTACAGTAATGCAATCATGTATGGTGTTGCTATGCACAAAGGTTTCTTCGGAAAGCTATTAGTGGGGTTATGTTCTCAAAGTTCAAATTTAAATTGAGGGTGGATAATTATTTTAGTGTTTGTGTAGGCACATTGTACATGCCTCACCTTGTTCTGGCCATGACGTTATTTTTCTTGGGTTGCTGATTGACTGGGCTACCCACAGTTCCGTTCTTTACCGACCCCTTCCTTGCCAGCTCTCTCTGTTTCTCTGTGAAAAGAAAATAATCAGGCAAGATGGAAATGACATAAGATGTGCAAATTATCCATTATATATCTGAAATTAAACATAATTTTCTATTGGTTCTATAAAGTTCTACACTTTGGTCCCTATATATGTTTTTTCTGCATTGAAATTTTTTTGGCAGCTGCCCAATCGAAATTTCAGCCCGCCAAAGCAAATTCAATTATATTAATCTCGTGTCCTACACTTCATTTACACTAAATATGCTTCTAATCTGAAATATACATCAACCCTGCACACTAAATTAAATATTCATTTATTGCAATTACATTATAAACCAACTTTGCACTTATAAATTGCCCGTCTATGTCAGCCACCACCAAAAACCATATATGATCCAGGAAAAACCCTGCTATATACAGGTCTGTCCTTCAAAGTAAGAATCTGGGATTTATTTGCCCATTTTATCATCAGATTGTTAAGAAAATGAATAGCACACCTTTCCTGGTGGCGTTGTGACTTGCCTCAATCCGGATGGCTGAGGACGAATCTCAGTTGCCTCCATGTCTGAGACCATCATTCCACGCATCTTATCACGTGGCTTGTTGAACGCACCCACGCACAACTCACCATGTGCCCCACCGAGAGCGAGAACTACATTGTGGCTACCACGAGGAGGTTAACCCAACGTGACCCTACCCACCGGGCCAATTGGTTGCTTAGGAAGCCTGACTGGAGTCACTTAGCATGCCCTGGATTCGAACTTGCGACTCTAGGTGTGGTTTTACTTGCTGAGCTACCCAGGCCCCAAGGTTAGGGGGTTGTTCAATTCTTGTCTCACTTTATATTAGGTGTCTTTAAGTAACTACATGTTGTTCTGCTAAATTCTCACAAGATTCACATTTACTGCTACTAAGGTTGAGGTACGAGTAGGTTTAGGAGTAGGGTTAGGGGTTAGATTTAAGTTAAGGACTGGGGTAGGGTTAGGTTTAGGAATAGGGTAAATTTAATAGGTACATTTTTGTGTATTTTTCATGTATGTTTTAGATCTTCAAACGAGATATAACAAAAAACAAAGGCAACCTGATTAAACACAAAACACAGTTTTCAAATATATATATTAAAGCCAAAAAATTATCCAACACCTATATTATCCATGTGAAAAACTAACTTGTCCCTTAAACTTAATAGCTGGTTGTTCCAACTTTAGCACCAACAACTGCAACCAAATGCTTCCGGTAACTGGAGATAAGTCTTTCACAACACTGTGGTGGAATTTTGGCCCACTCTTCTTTGCAGAGCTGCTTTAGTTCAGCCACATTGGAGGGTTTGAGCTGGAACTGCCCATTTAAGGTCCTGCCACAACATCTCAATCGGGTTCAAGTCAGGACTTGGACTAGGATACTCCAAAATGTATTTTGCCCCTTTTGAGCCATTCAGAGATGGACTTACTCCTACGCTTCGGATCATTGTCTAGCTGCATAATCCAGTTGCGCTTGAACTTCAACTCACGGGCTGATGACCAGACGTTCTCCTTTAGGATTTTCTGGTAGAGAGCAGAATTCATGTTTCCCTCAATTATTGCAACTCGCTCTGGTCCTGAAACATCCCCACTCCATCACACTAGCACCACCATGCTTGACCGTAGGTATGATGTTCTTTTTGTGGAATTCTGTGTCTGATTTATGCCAGATGTAACGGGACCCCTGTCTTCCAAACAGTTCCACTTTCGACTCATCAGTCCACAGAACATTCTCCCAAAAGGTTTGAGATAATACATGAGAATTTGCTATTTAAAAGTACCATGGAGCAGTTCAACCATCTTGACAACAACGACATTCTAAACAGCACTAATGATGGAAAGTGAAACACCTGCCCTGCACTAGCATCAGTTATAAGACTTTACACATCTACACATCAACACCCTTACTAACATTTATCCTAGTTAACTGTAACAGAATTTTTCGTTACAACTAGCCAAGATAAAGGCCATAACATGGATAGTTGGAAACAAGTCATGGGTATTTAAGTATTTTGAATTGAACTAAACTGAAAAATTAGCTGTCATCAAACAAGTGATAATCACTTGTGTGTGTGACTTAATTTTTTTATATTATTTATCTGTATAAGTTTTTTCAACATCTGAAGTACCTTATTTTGTTGTGGATGTCCCAAAGTGCATAAAGAGAGCTGAATAAAATAATAAAATAATATTTTGGTTGCATTTGAGGGCAAAAAAAAAATATCGCAGACCCCAGAATTGAATCGTATCGGTGCAGACTTTGAAGTATCGGCAAATATCAGATCGGAGACCAAGAGAATCGATTCAAGATCGTATCAGTGGTGAATTCTCAGGGCCAGCAAAGCATCTCTGCTGGCATAACATGTCTAATAGTGTAAGATTTTTTCATCCTTTCATTCTTATTTAAATATCAAATCACATTTATTTTTATAGCACATTTAAAAACAACCATGGGTGACCAAAGTGCTGTACAATGGTATCACAGACAAAACAGTATAATAAAAGTAAAGCATAAATAGCAGGGCAACTTAACAGCATAACCCTTATTTTAAGGTAAATTAAAAGCTGGTGAAAATAAGTAAGTTTTAAGCAACAATTTAAAAACCGATAGAGAGTAGGCGGTCCTGAGGTAATTCCGTAAGCTGTTCCACAGTTTGGGGCCAGTGATACAAAAAGCACGATCACCTCTATGCTTCATCCTCGATCTAGGAATAGACAGAAGTCCACGTTCCCCAGATCTGAGTGATCTGGTAGGGGTATGCGGAAAAAACAAATCACAGAGATAATGGGATGCCAGTTTGTTTAAGGATTTGTAGACAAATGTTAAAATCAATTCGAAATCTTCGCAACCAGTGCATGGAGATCAGGATGGGAGTCGCAGGTGATGGTCACTCTGCTGGTTTTTGTGTCACTGTACAGAACAGTGTGAAAAAACACAGAGAAGGGATTCTGTATCTTGGCTCCAGGTTATTGAGGAAGAAGTGATAGCCAGTGTTTTACATGACAGAGTAAGGGCGGAGATCCTTTGCAATAAATGTGACAATAGACTGTGTGATGATCTTTGCCCTTTCAGAGTTCTGAAATAAATGTTATACCATCACTTGTATTGTTGGCTGATTAGCTGCGTTTGCATTGTTGCTGCTAACTGTAGCTCTGGGTGAAAAAGGGAGATGCGATTCCTCATATGTGTTATGTTGCCGAAGTATTTAATCTTGGTTAGACATGTCTTGCACACAGCATATGTAAGCGAAATTTTCTACTTATCTTATTAAAAACCGAAATGTGCCCAAATATCTGCTTTCAAGAAGTTAGGTGCATTTTTGAACATCAGACGCAAGTGCATTGCTTATGGAGGACGTAGGCAACTTTTTTATTAATATTTAATAAGACTACTTCATTTAAAAATAGTACGGCATATACTGTATATGATATTTAATTAAAAACATTTAAAATCGATTCTGTTTTTATGCGTTCACGTCAGCATTGCGATGCATCGTACAAACGATTATATTCCACTGCTCTGTGGAACTCTGATAAACTTTGTTGTTTATTTCATTCGTTACATCCATGTATTCTTCGTATTAAGTCCGACGTTTCATTCTTTTACTGGATATGCATTCTCATCACCTGAATTCGCAGGTGAGAGTTCATCATACTTGAACTATCATTCGCCGTGGAATGTGAAGTTTCTGGTCTCCTGTGTTCGGAAGCGTTGAATGGGAGTAAATGGAAGCAAAGTGTAGTTTGACCGGGTCTTAATTCTCATCCTTTAATGGAACACCCATCAAAAACAATGGTGTTAAAATTCAGAGTCGGGGTAGATGGCACATTTAATGTCAATGATAGAAGAACAGTCTAAATTTGTACATGGGTGCTGACCATTCAGGCACCAAAACATACATCTTTCCACAAATTTCCAGTGGGAAAAACTCCAGAAAACATGGATTGCAAAAATTAGTGAGGGCCTAGGAATTTAATACAGTATGACACATCAAATGGACTGAAATATTCCCTTCAAAGTCTCATTTTAATTGGCATTTTATTTATTAAGGGACACAATGTTGAAAACATTTTAGGCGATACCGACAGTTGATTTTTAATTAGTTGAAAACCATTTTGCATTTTTAAACAAATAAAAGCAAAATCACATGCATCAAGTGAAATTGGACAATAAAACTTTGTATTACACAGCTCTCTAGAATACTCGATTCTGAATGGTCAATCGCACCATCCACCAGTCTGATATTCTGAGGATAAACTAGTAATATTTCATTATTATAAGATATTGAGAGTAATGTTTCTTATTTCATGTATCACTCTCCGATCTCTAAAAGTAAGCTAATAAAATTATATTTTAAAATGATATAAAAAATTATGTTAAAGAAAATTTATATATTTTTTTCTTTACAAAAATATCATTCATAAATTCTGGCATGGTTGTGGTCTAAGGCTGTAACCGTTTTTTCACATTTCAAAAAATACATTTTTTTTTATTGATTTTTAGATGTAGCTAACATTATTCAAAAATATCATATGCCAAAAAGATTTAATTTCATTGCAACTCCAAAAAATATAAATATGATTAGCATTTATATACCCAAATTGTCTCCAACTCATTTCTGATAGCATAATAACAATTTCAATGCAAATCCACATTTAATGTCCATTTATTTTTTTGGTAGGTAGCCATGTAATAAACTGGAATAATGTACAGTCAGCCTGTTATTATTTTATTTACAAATCATTCTTTGTAAAAAAAAAAAAAACATCCTTGTAAAAAATAAAAGAAATAGTACATTTCTATTTCTAGAAAAAGCTTCACAATTCTGTCTCAGAGATTGTAGTTACATATGCTGAGAAAAACACAAAGGTTTTGGCTTATCTAAAACAATGGCCATTAATTTCACATAGTTTGCTGCTAATTATTTCTTGGATTATGCTCCAAACCATATGTTTCACAATTGCAGTATAAGCAGGAAAATCAATACAGACGTTTTACACTCGAATGGACATATTACACTGTGGTGAAGATATGGCACAAGGGACCTGTGTTCCATGTCTTAGTCAGATCACAGACTGAATGGAAAAGAGCCACTCACCTATCTTTACTTGTAGTGGGGAGGGCTTGTAGTTGATAGCGACTGACTCAGGTTCCCTTGTGCTTGAGTCAGCCTCCAAAGTAGACGTTTCCGCAGGGTCCTGAAGACAAAAACACAGTCATACTTATCAGCTATTTGCACCACTACATTTCCAAGGGCAGATGCTAGATATAAGAGTCACCGTGAAGTGCCTTGATGGGCGCAGTTTGATTTGGTGTTTTCACGTATTTCCTATTTTTGACTGTTGTGTGTGAAAATCCCAAGAGATCAGCAGTTACAGAAATACAAAAAAATGTCCTTGTATCCAGCTCCCGCGTTGGCGCGTCCCATTCAGATGTGATTATCCCTATGCCCTATTCCCTTTGAAGACAATTACCCTCCACATTGAGAGCTTCAGGTAGCTGAAAGGTGATAAAAGGTTAATAACATAATAAAGAGATTCTTATTGGAAATTCTGTTTGGAACTACAGCATGGATTGTGCTCCCTTCGAAATGCCCTGCGAATGCGTGGCATTTCGCAGGGCATTTCACTTTGATACGCTTAACTGTTGAGGGGGAGATTGCATTCTCGTTCTCTAAAGCATTTGATTCGACAAGGTTCCTAAAAATATAAAAACTAAAAAAAAAATTAAATAAACTAGACCTCACTAATTGACTAGCCAGTTATTGGACTACTAGTTAGAGGTCTGCAACACGTTGGGTTTTGGTCCGGGTTCAGTTCAGTTTTTAAGTAGGATTTCTGGTTCAGGTTTGTAATTAATGAAAATTATACAGTGAGCAATTTTGGGTCGGTTCTGGCTTAAAATCTGACAGTACCGTTCATGCCAGGTAGGGTTGGGCCACACGATCTCGGGTACAGGTCAGGTTTCATTTTAAGTCCTGTGCATACCTCAACTACTAATTGACTATTCAACCATCTTGATCCATCATCCTTTATATGAGTGAAAAAATCTATAAAACCCTCCTAAATTTTAATCAACATAATGGGAGAGGGGCTCTCTCCCCCATCCTATCCTGCCATGCTCCATGTATTGGTGAAAAGCAGACAGCAAGACAGATTTGTTGTAAATAATCACATCTGTTGAAGCAGGGCAAGTGTCGATTCTATTGGGGTTGGGTAAAATAACGGAGTCTGCACAATGTCGCCATGCTGTCAGTAGATCAAATCCTTTTAATACATCTCTCTCAAAAAGTCTCCAAGTTGCTTTCACAGCTGTGCTCCAATGACTTTTGGATTTCAAGAACTAAGAAAGATACAAGATGACCCTTGTAGTCAGAAACTTCCAATTTACTGGCTTAGATGTATCTCCGTTAAAGGAATAGTTCACCCAAAAATGTAAATTCTCTCATTATTCACTTACCCTGATGCCATCCCAGATGTGTATGACTGTCTTTCTTCAGCAGAACACAAATTAAGATTTTTAGAGAGTCAAGGTCCTTATAATCCATACACGGGTGCCAGCAGTTTGACGGTCCAAAAGTCATACTGTATTTAGACAGCATAAAAGTAATCCACATGACTCCAGTCGATCAATGAATGTCTTCTGAAGTAAAACGATACGTTTGTGTAAGAAAATAAATCGATAATTAAAATGTTATTAACTTTTAAAAAACCCTTGCTGAGGCAAGCTCGATGTAAGTGTGTTGGCGATTTCAGGCGAGAATTCGGAAGTGGGTCTTATTTACAACAGAAGAACGAATGCCACGCGAGAGCTCGGCCATTTCAACAGCATCAGAGCCCTGGATGGAAGCGCAATTTTAAAGTTAAAACTTTTTAATTATCTACTTGTTTTTTACATAAACCTATCAATTCGATTCAGAAGACATTCACTGATCATCTAGAGTCGCATGGATACTTTTATGCTGCCTAAATCTGACTTTTGGACTGTCAAAGTGCTGGCACCAGTGTAGGCTACTTCCATTATAAGGACCTGACAGAGCTCTATCTTCTTCTAAAAATCTTAATTTGTGTCCTGCTAAAGAAAGACATCTAGGTTGGCATCAGGGTAAGTGAATAATGAGAGTATTTTCATTTTTGGGTGAACTGTTCCTTCAAATAAAAACTTAAAAATTAGATTAAATTAGATAGATATATCAGACCAAATAAGACCTCATCAGACCCTATTAGATCTCATCAAACCTAATGGCTGGCTGGTTGGTTGGTTGGTTGGTTGCTAAGAGTTGGGACTTGGGAGGGTCTCGACTTGTTTCTAGATATTTCTAGGCCATTGTAGCTATTGTTAGGTGTTGCTACACAGACAGATCTATAGATCGATCGATCTTCTATACACCATAATTTCTGCACAGCTGCTTAGTGGAAAAATGGATGAGGGAAAAAAAAAAGAGAGATTCAAGCTGTTATAGTAACCAGCTGGTTCTCCGTGCATAGTTGGCTTGCAAGACACCAGGCGTGTTTTTTTTGCTTGAGTCCTCAATATGAAGGGCGTAAGTGCTCTGTGACATCACTAGGAACTGGGAGAAACAGAGGGAGCTTGTTGAAGGAAATGCTGGGAGCGCACCCACCCCACCTCAGCCAACAGAGTGCCTATTATGACCTAAAAAAAGCCTGCCTTCATGTGATACAGTCCGTGAGGCCACTTGAGACTCTTTGGGTTGTCATTATGAGGCGTGCAATTACAGAAATGATACGATCCTGGTGCAGTTCTCATGACACACCAGATGATTAACCTATATGCCAAACTCTAGTCAATAGCCAACCTGGTCAAGAGATGGGACATGGTCAAAATGTAAACAAGCTTGTGCACAAAATTGCGCACACTGGATAAGACAGCAAAAGCGCCAGTAAAGGCAAAAATGGCAAAAATCTATGTGTGCCGATTGTTTTTGCTAGCTTAAATCATTTATTACCTTACCCTGTCCCTGATAAAAGAACATTGTAAACCATTAACATGGTCTTACATATTGTCGCTTATAAAGCATAATCAGTGGAAGAACATGCATTTAAACATGCTAAATGGCTCATAAAGTCGTTCTACCCTCAGCGAAAGGCAATATAAGATTCTGGATAAACAAGACAAACATTACCAGCTCATATTGCAAGTGACTAAATTATGCTATTACCTGAGAACATGGGATGTAGAGAATATACTAGTCATATCACAAAGAAAATCCTCTTGAAAAACACACACAAGCATTGTGGAATTAGCCTATAGCAAAACACTCTGTAAGTAGGGAGCAGCCTTGTTGATAAAGGAAACCTTTTTGCCCACTGGCTCAGTCGTGGCAGAGTGCCAGCTGTAGGCATGGCAGGGTTCTTACAAACCCTTTAAGCACAGCACCAGCTAATGATACCAGCAGGGGATTGTGGCTAATAGCCCAGCATGATGCCCTCAAGCTCCAGAAGCATAAAATCATATGTTGAGCATAAGTACATTGTCATTCATCACGGTCTCAAGGAGTTGCTCGACCACTATGTAGTCAGATTTTCATTGTTTGGATCATCGGGAACCCAACACCTTCAAAGCTAGAGGTTAAAGCCTTCGCATATCAACATAATTTAAAAATAAATCACTCTCTGTGCCTTTCTGCTTTAGTCTACACAGGTGTCCAAAGATTAAGCCGATATATTGAGCTTTCCAGTCAACCATAGTTAAAATACACAGACTACCAAAACCGCAGACCACAACATCAAAGTCATGCATATTCCACAGTCTCCATATACAACTACCTGTGAAATGTATCCAACATATCCATGAGAAAACCAGAGCAGAGTGGATTGCCTCAAAGCAATACTGAGCCCAAACTGATCCCACACTAATCTCTGTTTAGGGCTTAAACTGATTTAGTATGTTATTACAGGATCCACGATTACAGTGCTCAGAAATCTATTGGAACTCTCAAGACTAAAACACATTAAAGCTAGTCTTGATCAAAGGCACACAAATCCATAGAAACGAATTAACAACCAGGATTAGCAAACCCTTGAGCTTTGGTCATTATACTGTAAACCTGAAGATCTAATGTGAAATAAATCTCTCAACTTTCAGCTACTTTCAGTTCCAGTAGATGTCAATGAGAAGGTCAACTTTTAATACCAGACATAGATGCATGTCTATATACTTGGTTGACCTTGTGATCCGAACTTGTCAATATGGCATTTTTGTAACATAGGTTAGAAAATGAAGATGGGCTACTGGGTTGCTGACATGGCTGAACCAATACAAAATTAGACCAATCATAGAACAGCATGAACCATACAGTGATTAACAGTTGATGATGGTTGTATATAGACCCAGACAGAAGAGCTAGACTCCCTTAAAACCCACTAGCAGTACTAACTATGTAAAGTTACAGTCATAAAAAAAAACATTTATGTGAAATATTGCAATACTAAGGCTAACTTGTTGGCCTAAGGTTTTATGCACTGTAGCCTATAAAGCCTATGACTGCTCAGACATGTTATTATTATATGTACAAAGTGATGGTGACTGTGATTTCCCCAAATACAATAAGTTTCTGGATTAACATCCTTATTGATCCAGGAACAACATACCATCATTCCAGATTTTAGGGTTAGGGATGGGATTAGGACTGGGGATGTGGCTTGAACAGCATTCTTATCAACAAGTCACATCCTTTTGATTTTATGGGTAGTTAAATCAAAGTCTTTTTAGCAAGTCAGTCCACTGGCAGCCATCTTTGGAATGCTCTCGGGAAGCTATTTCCAGTCATGAAAGTACAGTTCCTATCTACTTGAACGGGGGAACACTAAAATCGCAAAAAACGGTCGGTAAAGATTACGATCAAAGAACATATTAAAATCAGCAGTAAAATCTGACGATCCTGGAATCCTAATTTGTGGTTCTTTACGTATGATAACACCCAAAAATATAAAAATGAAAATCCTGGCTTGTATAACTAATGCACATGTACAGTCTAGAGTTGATGTCTATATCTAAAAGGTGATTGGTTCTTTTACCTGTAAGGTGGGGCCTCATTTCTACATCCATTGCCTGTTGGGTGTTCCAATTTCTCCCATTCATTTTAATAGAAGTGGCCCATCCCTGCTAAATATTCTCTGTTTAAAATGAAAGTTCACCCAAACATGAAAATGATGTCATCATTTACTCACCCTTATGTTTTTCCAAACCCATGTGACTTTCATTCTTCTGCAGATCACAAAAAGAGATTAGGTAGTATGTTAGTCTCAGTCACCATTCACTTTCATTACAACTTTTTTCCATACAATGAATGAAAACAGTGACTGAGGCTGTAATTTTGCCTGGCATGTCCTTTTGTGTTCAACAGAAAAAAGTAATACAATATGGAACATGAAGGTGCTAATTTCACTTTTTTTGGATGAACTATCCCTATAATGTTATGGTTAGGACCAACTCAATATTGTTTCAGGACCAGTAAAAGATGTTGGCAAAATCACATTCACCACAAATCAACAGGCATTGTGGGAGCTTATTGTTAATAGTCGCGTATCCACTATTGGGCCAGTGCGAGCCAGGGCTATAAACAGGTCAGCCGGGGTGAATAGCCTCGGATCACAAGCCGCAAGACACACCATTGGGCAAATAGCCCAACATCATTGCCCTAAAACCTGCCATTAATACGCCACCCTGGTGCCAACATCACAAGCCCCACCCATTTCACAAGCAAGAGAGAAGCTCAAGCTGTGGCATCAGACTCTTGAGACTAGCTATCCCTCAAAATGAACCTGGTGGAAACTAAAGCTGCCATCTGTTTCCTTAATTTACATTTACATTTATGCATTTGGCAGACGCTTTTATCCAAAGCGACTTACAGAGCCCTTATTACAGGGACAATCCCAGCAACCTGGAGTTAAGTGCCTTGCTCAAGGACACAATGGTGGTGGCTGTGGGGATCAAACCTACAACCTTCTGATTACCAGAATTTGATCTATGCTTGGTGAACAGTGAGATCGGACTCAGCGGAACTCCGCCTTTGACATTGACCCCGCCTCAAACAGTTGGCCTTCTTTGGCCCAAGGGAAATCGGTGAGCCAAAGGTGCTTGGCTCAGAGTAAGCACCAAGCAAACATGATGAAGCCCCAGATGTGACAGTGGGAACGCAACTGGCCCTGGTACACACAAGCACTCCCACATTTGGCCCGATAATGAAAAAAAATAAAAAAAATAAAAATTATTTACATTTCTTGTTGCACTTAAATCTGTTTGGTGTACTATTCTGATGATAGTGATTCGCTGATGTTCTTCCTCTTTTGTAAGTCGCTTTGGATAAAAGCGTCTGCCAAATGAATAAATGTAAATGTAAATGTAATGGAAACACGGATAGTGCTGACCTGCTTCTGACCAAATCTTTTTTTTATCTGAAATTAAAATTAGGCCCTCCTTTTTTTCACTCAACCATGTGGCCTAATAGAGTTTTCCTTAAGCCACATTTCTTATACACTAGACTTCCCATTATTTTAGCATGCATTGCAATAACATTTTAAATTTAAAAAAAGAATTAGCATTCTGCTCAGCACAGCGTGTGTGAAAAGCAGGTGCCATGTTGCTGTTCTGCCTGCAGTAGAATGCATTAGCATGAGAAAGCCCACTGCGTTGTATAGGGAAACAGCTGGCTCTTTGGCAATTGTGGGGCACCAATGAAAAAGGAATGACAATATCACTACAGGCCATATTTCACCAATCCAGCACATCTAATGTGTTACCCAGACAACACAGGTCTAGTAACGGAATAAAAACATACTTAGAACTACTGTTCTGTGTAGGCCTATGTCTGTTTATCATTGTCTGACTAGGAAGACCAGATCAATTCATCTCAAGACATTGGACTTCAATGGACTGCATTTAATATAAAAATGTGATGGATGACAGTGTGACAGCTAAATATATCATTTATAGGTTATTAAAAATAAATAAAAAGATAAATAAACAAATTACAAGTATAAAAAGGAATAAAATAAAAGCACAAAAAAAAAAAAAAAGAAATCCTCAATCATAAAGAAAAGCAAGGTCATAATACCTTAAAAATTTGTTATTCCTACTATTATTGATGTGTTTGAAAGATTGTATAGTATGACAGACTCCTTAAGAAGACTGAACATAAAATTACAGTAATTGTCAACAACGAGGGACTGTCATTGTTGCGTCATTTTACGTTCGAAACGTAACAATTATATATAATGTATTCGAAATTGTAATTCCATTGACGCTTAATAGGAAACGCCCTGATACATTATGGCTTGCAATATAAACACTATGACCCAAACGATCATTTGGCTAACATATGGTAATATTTGTGGGCCATTTTAGGTTAGATCAAACATATGCTGGATGACATTATTACTAGCTTAAGTCAAGTTACATAAACACAAGCATCATATAGAGTTCATGTTCTCTGCACACAAAAAAAAAACTAGAAATCGTTAAGCTTCACTTGCTGTTAACGACATTAAAAATTACATTTTGCAGGTATTATGTTATTTAAATCAGCTTTTATAATCTGTCCTCCCATATAGATGTACTATTATCACTCACTCCCAGTAAATGTCATTTCCCACGACTCGTAAGGTACACTGTGTTATTCTCCATGTAGTTGGAGTCAGTCGCACTTACCAGCAGCTTCGTCTCTGGATTAACCGGTGGCACTTGAAATCTGTCTGTTTCCTCCATCATGTTGTTAAAACTTCAGCCTGGCACAGTGTAGGACAAATGTTGAAAATAGTATCCTAAAAGAAAAACGCATTTATTCAATCTCTGGATTAAGTCAAAGATGCCCAGTTGTTCAGCATCTTCTCGACTTGTTTTCCTGTTACTCGTCAGGGGTGACTCAACAGCAACATCTGACTTCCGGGTCCGAACCCCTCCCATTCTGAGGAGGAGCTGAATAATTAATGAGTATGAGTTCGGTAATGACGGTACAACTGAACCGATACACAATAAAAAATAAATAAATAAATAATATATATATATATATATATATATATATATATATATATATATATATATATATATATATATATATATATATATATATATATATATGCGAGATTAAATTTAACGAGTTTTTTCTCGAAACACAACGACTTTATTCTCGATATTTAATGAGTTTATTCTCAAGATTGTATTTCTACTTTTTTCTCGAAATTTAACGACTTTAATCTCGCATTATAATGACTTTATTCTCGATATTTAATGAGTTTATTCTCAAGATTGTATTTCGACTTTTTTCTCGAAATTTATCGAGTTTAATCTCGCATTATAATGACTTTAATCTCGAGATGGCTTTATTTTTTTTTTTTTATTATTGCTTGGCCCTAATCCCCTTCCGTACTCTTCCGTAGTTTTTTTGTATTTATTTATTTTTTATAAAAATAAAAATAAATACCCCTGGCCTTTGGATAGTTGTACGGTTTATTGTTAAGTTGTTCTATAACTTGTTCAATGCTAAAAATGAATAAAATAAATAAATAAATAAAGGTATTATTAAAAGTTCCACTGCAATAATGTATTATTATTATGTATTGCTTGTATCATGGTTCTTTAATATATAACATTTTTATTATCAAAGCACATGCATTAAACCTTAAACGCATTCCTCAGGTCTTTACTGACCTCATTCCACCCCCTGTTGTGTGGTATAAGTCCAAAGGTGTTTAGTTAGGGTCATTAGAGACCAATGTATGTAATAGTGTCGTTTTTTTATTAATGCATTTTTGTTGCACTTCCATAAATTATATGTTTATGATTATTTCAAATCTAAATAAGTTTATTCTTTCATGATATCTATTTCTTTCTTTATTACAAGAGAAATTAGTACTATATTTATACAAAATTATATATATTATGTTGATTTTCTGTGTGACAATTGTGAATTAATATTACACCGTATGCCTGTACACTCAAGATGGCATTGTTTTTTCAGTGATTGACTTGATTTTCATTTGGCTATTTGATGGAGAAACAAACTGGAAGTAAACTATAGCAAGTGTAACACATAAGCAATATGATATGACTAATTTCATTTGGGTGTACTATTGTGCATCTCTTTAGAGTCAATAAGTGCTTGAGAAAACACAAGTGTGTAGCTTATGTGTATCTTTTGTGTTATGTGTAGCTCAGTATGTTTTTGACAGCCAGTTGCGTCTCATGAAATTTCAGTGTGGAAGTATTGAATCAAGTTCTATATTTGCCAAGATGTGTTGCATTATCTCTTTGATACATGAAAAATAAAACGTCAAAATATAGCAAAATATATTTAGTTTTAATATGTTCAACATTTCTAGTCAGTTTTACACTATATCAGCATTTTGTAGATCCATTTGTAATAGATATACATGCTGTGTATAAAGACCTGAATATGTAAGAGTGTTTGGTAGAATTCCCATGCATTTAAGGGTTAACACTCTTATTATTTAGTTTATTATTTTATTGTTTATTTTGTATTGTTTTATAGTTATTTGGTTGGTATTTTTATAGTTATTTTATATATTTTAAATAATTGTATGGAGCTTGTAGTCTTTTATCAGATGATCAAACAAGAATGGCATTTTTATAATTATTATTAGTGTTGTTGTCCTTGTTATTTGTATTTTATAAACAATGTTGTGGGACCCCTACAGAACTTATCTTTTTCCCTTTCAGCTCTTTGTTGCACTCGACAAGATGGTTATGTAAAAGTACATTATTAGAATATACATTTTTAAGAAAACTGTTTGTATCTCTATCGCCCTCTTGTGGTCATATTTGGAGACCCTTCTCCTCAAAACAACCCATTTTAAAAGAATATTCCGTGTTACGTACAAGTTAAGCACAATCGAAAGTATTTTGTGGTTTTTATGTTGATTCCCACAAAAATAATTTCGCTCGTCCCTGCTTTTCTTTAAAAAAAACCAAACAAACAGAAGAAGCAAAAATTTATGTTAGAGTGATGTACTTACAATGGAAGTGAATGGGGCCAATATTTTGAGGGTTAAAGGCAGACAAGCTTGTAATTTTACCAAATCTGTCACATTAATTCTTCTGATAAAACCCATGTATTATCTGAACTGTAAATTTGTTTAAATTGTCATTTTTAAAGTAGTTTTAGAGTTTTAGGGTTTACAACATTAGTTCGTCATGGCAACAAAGTTGTAAAATTGGATGCTATTTTACACAGAAAAGTTTAGTAAGAGATTTCATCACACTAAAATCATGTTAACATGCATATTGTTTACGTCTAGTGGCTATACTTGTGAAACAGTGAGTATTTTAATGTTTATGGATTGACCCATTGACTTCCATTGTAAGTTCCTCACCGTAACCCATGTTTATTTTTTTTAAAGAAAAGGAGGGATGAGTGAAAACATTTTACTATATTAAATATTAAAATTATATTTTAGATAATTTTGTGGTAATCAATATTATGCCACAAAGTTTGTCTATTGAGCTAAATTTGTATTGAACCCGGAATAGTTTTTTAATGACTTTTATTTTGAAACCCAATTGTCCACAAATATTCCAGTTCCACTTGTTACATTAGATAAGATAATCAGTCATCATATTATATTTTTTACCATTTCAATCATTTTTACAGAAGGACATGCTAACCCCACAGATCTATAGATCAGTGGCTAACCCACATTTGTAAGTAAAATTAGAAGAAAAAAATGTATTACACAGTCACAAAATGAACTTACATGAACTATTTTGGATTTAAAGGCACGCAGATCTGTACCTTGAAACAACTACAGATCGTTAGTTTGAAAAACTATTCCGTTTAAAACACTTTTATTTTGAAAGTCAAGCTTTGACTCTTCACAGTTAATGCAACAATCAGCTTTCCAGTGTCAGTTACAGTAACAGAAACTTTCTGTGGATTTGATTGTTGATTATTGTCTGTTGGGCAAAGTTTATAGTGAATGTCGTTAAACAGAGATAGTAAGCCTCAATCGTGTCCTTGACTACCTGCAGCTTGGATCTGTGTTAGGCTGGTTTCTAGGGACACCGTTGCTATAAACCCTGCACTACTGAACGTTAAGCAAGGTCTGCGCTTTCCTCCAATCACGAACAAGAACGGGCAACGAAAACTTTCGAATCAGCCAGTCAAAGGAAACACCGATTGTGCCTACCGGAAGTCAGGATTTTCGAGGCTCTGGGATGACAAGAAAGCTGAAGAAGCTCGCTACTATTTTAATGTACAAGTTAACCGTTTGAATCTTTTTAACTTCGCATGGTAAGAAACCTTTTGTGTAAACACGTATTTTAAACACTCAATATAGAGCTTTCCAAAGAAGGAGATATCCTCAAACTGTTCGACTGTTCTTCTCTTTCATAGACAAACCTTTTGGTCAATTCGCTGCTTCTTTATTTACATTTTATTTAATTAGCTTATCTGTGCGATGCAATAGCAGTATATATATATATATATATATATATATATATATATATATATATATATATATATATAATATTATTATTATTATTATTATTATTATTAGATATATTGACAGTTAACTTGCTTATGTGTGTCATATGTGGCTTATTCAAAGCTTAATTAATTGGTGATGTAATGTATGCTTTTATACATACATACATACAGGTACTCGCATATTCTGTTTGTTGACAAGACATCAGCTATGTCATGTAGCAATTGTTGTGGTTTCTATTTACCTCTTATAGTATTAAGTACAGTACTCTGAAACATGACCTTTCCTGAAGATGTGTGACCTGTAAAATGATACTTCAACCATTTGATTTTAGCAAGGGATTTTTTGTTTTTTACCAAATTAGCAATTTAGCATGATTACTCAAGGATACGTTGTTGTAGTGGTGATGGATGCTGGAAATGGTGCCTGTTTAGATTTGATCAAAAATTACTTTTTTAAATAGTGAATATGCTGTTTTTTTTACATCAGTAATGTCCTGACTATACGTTGTGATCAGTTGAATGCCACTTTGGTGAATTAAAATAACAATCTCTTTCCGAAACAGCATAATCTGTACATTATTCCAAACATTTGGCCGTGTGTGTGTGTGTGTGTGTGTGTGTGTGTGTGTGTGTGTGTGTGTGTGTGTGTGTGTGTGTGTGCATGTATATTATATTATATTATATGTATATATATATACACATACATACACACACACACACAAAACCCCAATTCCCCAAAAGTTGGGACAGTATGAAAAATGTGAATAAAAACAAAAAGGAGTACTTTGTAAATTATATTCACCCTTTGCTATATTGAAATCTCTACAACTACACATTATATGATGTTTTACCATACGAATTATTTTTTATATACAGTAATTTCAAATCAGATGATTGCAACACACTCCAAAAAAGTTGGGGCAGTCAAGTGTTTACCACTGTGAACATTTCTGCTAATAACACTTATTAAGCATTTGTGCACTGAAGACACAAGTTTGTTAAGTTTAGAAAGTGGAATTTTCCCCCATTCATCCATCATGTAGGTCTTCAGATGCACAATTGTACAGGGGTTTTGTTGCAATCTAATGTGCTTAATAATGTGCCACACATTCTCAATTGGAGACAGGCAGGCCAATTTAGCACCCACACTCTCTGCTTACACAGCCATGCACTTGTATCCAGGCAGTATGTGTTTTGAAGTTGTTCTGCTGGAAAATGCAGGGACAACCCTGGAAAAGATGGTGCTGAATGCTCAAATTGGTTGTCTTTTTTTTTTTTTTTTTTGAAGCGTGTTGCTATCATCTGATTTGAAATTGCTTAAAATTTTCAACAACAAAAAAAACAATCAAAGGTAAAACATCATAGTGGTGTTTCCAATATAGCAATGGTTTTCAATATAGCAATCATACTGTTCCAACTTTTTCGGAATTGGGGATGTGTATATATATGTATATATATATACACACACATACATACATACATACATATACACCAATCAGCCACAACATTAAAACCATCTACCTAATATTGTGTAGGTCCCCTTCGTACCACCAAAACAGTGCCGACCAGCAATAAGAGATGATATTCTTCTCACCACAATTGTACAGAGCAGTTACAAGGACTTGTTTGAGTATTTCTGTAACCGCTTATCTCCTGGGATTTTCACACACAACAGTCTCTAGAATTTACTCCAAAAGGTTCCAAAAACATCCGGTAAGCGACAGTTCTGTGGAAGGAAATCCTTTGTTGTTGAGAGAGGTCAACAGAGAATGGCTTGAGTGTACGTACAATGTAGAATAGGCCTACACAGTACAATAAAAATAATATAAATGTGCAGTAAGGTTGTATAGTGTTGTATTGACATTCAGGCTGTCAGTTGATAGTAAGTTTCCAGTGTGTTGTTAAGAGACATATAATTATGACAGTCCAGTGTGAGATTAATAAAGTGCAGTGCTGATGTATATTGATCGTGAGTGATCAAGGGTTCAAAAGTGATTGCTCGGGGGAAGAAGCTATCATGAAGTTGGCTGGTGCATTAAATGCAGATTGGTGCATCTCATTGTGGTGTGATGCGGGTTGGCGCTGCTTTGGCGGCATGAGGGGGGCTACACATTATTAGGCAAGTGGTTTTAATGTCGTGGCTGATCAGTGTGTGTGTGTGTGTATATATATATATATATATATATATATACATACACACTTTACAATGCATATACAGTTGTGTCCAAAAATATTGGCAGCTTTGGTAAATATGCGCAAAGAAGTCTGTGGGAAAAAAAATCTGCATTGTTTATCCTTTTGATCTTTCATTAAAATCAAATCACAAAAATCTAACCTTTTTGAAGTAAAACAATTCAAATAGAGGAAATATCTAATTATTAAATACATATTTTCCTCCAAATAACATTGACCATAATTATTGGCACCCTTTTATTCAATACTTTTTGCAACCTCACTTTGCCAAGATGTCAGCTCAGAGTCTTCTACTATAATGCCTAATGAGGTTGGAGAACACATGGCAAGGGATCTGAGACCATTCCTCCATACAGAATCTCTCCAGATCCTTCAAATTCAGAGGACCATGTTGGTGGACTCTCCTCTTTAGTTCACCACACAGGTTTTCTATTGGTTTCAGGGAACTGGATGGCCATGGCAGAACCTTGATTTTGTGGTCAGTGAGCCATTTTTGTGTTGTGTTTGTTTGTTTTGGATCATTGTCCTATTGGAAGATCAGACCATGGCCCATTGTGAGCTTTCTGGCAGAGGCAGCCAGGTTTAGATCTATTGGTATTTTATAGAGTCTGTGATGCCATGTATCCAAACAAGATTCCCAGGACCTCTGGCAGAAAAACAGCCCCAGAACATTAAAGATCCAGCCCCACATTTAACCGTGGGCATTGGGTACTTCATCATCTCTGGGGTTTGCTGCCAAAAGCTTTTTTTTTTTTTGTTTCATCTGACCACAGAACCCAGTTACATTTGAAGTTCCAGCAGTGTCTGGCAAACTGAAGATGCTTGAGTTTGTTGTTGGATGAGAGCAGAGGCTTTCTTTCTTGAAACCCTCCCAAACAACTTGTGGTGATGTAGGTGATGTCTGATATTTTTTATGAGACTTTCTGACCCCAAGTCCCAACAAATTTCTGCAATTCTCCAGCTGTGATCCTTGGAGAATATTTGGCAACTTGAACCATCCTCCTCACTGTGCATGGAGACAATATAGACACATGTCCTTTTCCAGGCTAATTCGTATTATCTCCAGTTGATTGGAACATGTTAATTATTGCCCTGATGGTGGAAATGGGCATTTTCAATGCTTTGGCAATTTTCTTTTAGCCACTTCCCATTTTGTGAAGCTTAACAACCTGTTGAATCACATCAGAACTATATTCTTTTGTCTAACCCACTGTGATTTGATGATTAAGGGAATTTGGCCTGTGTGTTACCTCATATTTATACCCCTTTGAAACAGGAAGTCATGGCTGAACAATTTCATGTTCCTAGTCTCCAAATTGCACAAAAAAATTTAAAATATGAATGGGAATATACTGCAGATATATTTTACTCATAATAATTTCTAGTTGTGCCAGTAATTGTGGTCAACATGTTTTTAGTTAATTATATTCATAGTTTGTAGAACCATAGAAAAGATGAGATTGCCATGTGTTATATATTGTTGGAAAGGTCTCCCATTTTTTAGAATGCAATGAGTAAATGTAATTCAATGTTTCACTCAGAGACCAAACTACAGTGCGTATTATTGTAAGAAATTCCAACAGACATAATAAACAGATATGTCTTTTTTTTTGTCAAGTTTTTCCCTTATTACTTCCCGAAACATACATATAACATAGACAATGATGTATTGTAACTTACAGTAGACTGTCCCGATTCAAACAGGCCCAAATGCAAAATAAAATTAGAAGACATTTTTTAGTATTCCTCAAAGAGTGTACATGGAAAGATAATGCAAAAGAGAGCGCTCAACACGCGATGTTTGTTTTTATGTGTGGGTGTGTGTGTACACATGTCCAAAGACTGTGTGCAAACAAACATCCACATATGTGTTCATCCAAAGCAGTGGTTCCCAAACCTGTTCCAGGAGGCCCCCCCCAACACTACACATCTCCCAAATCAAATATACCTGATTCAGCTCGTTAGTGTAGACTCCAAAACCTGAATTGGGTGTGTCAGAAAAAGGAAAATATGCAGTGTTGGGGGGCCTCTAGGAACAGGGTTGGGAACCACTGATCTTAAGGATTGGGATGCTCCTGAACACTAAATATTTCTGTATTTTGTAGTCTAATCCATTCATTTTCAATGGCTGGACATTTTTGACCAGGAACACACCAAGTGTAATAAAATGTAAAGAAAATTGTCCATTTTTTTTTTGTGTTTTCAAAAATTATGTGATCAATGTCAAGGAATTTTATTCCAATTTGATTAAGTAAAGAAAAAAATGTTTTGGGGTCATAATGACCAGAAAACAACATAAGGGTTAAAATAAAGATAAGTTACTATTAATTAAAAAATATTTTTCCACAGGGCAAGTAAAATGCCTCCAGAACAATTAAAAATCTGAACTACAGATCCTTACTGTTTACCCCTGGTAGATTTGATTGATTCTGTTAGGTATTCATATTATATGAAGTAATATTATTTTACATTTTCTGATCAGGTTGGAGTATAATGCAACCTGGTCTTCTACATTTCCCTATATTACTTTATCATCACATTTTGTATTTTATATGCAGAATTGTGTTTGTTGCTTTGTTTTACTTGGTCAAAGATTTAATCTGTTTGTTTTTTGCAGAGAAGATCAATGAGAACAAGCTCTTCCTCTCCACCACTTCATGTGCATGTGAACGAGAGCACACCGGTGCACGTGCATGTGAAGAAGAACATGAAGAGCAGCCCTACCAAGACAGCCCAGGTATATTATACTTCTCTAGTCTGTGCATAGACATCTGCCCTTAAAATAACCTTGAGTATATAATATCCTTATTCTTTCACCCTTAATTTATCTTGTATTTTGTACATTTAATTAATCAAAAATTCCATGAGATCTTTCACACAGCAGGTTTATCTTTATATGTTTTAGGTTAAGCCCAAAAGCAGTTTGCGTCCAACTGCTAAGGTGAAGACAAGGGTCCCGTGGATCCCACCTGGCAAGGTCGCAACTCGAGAGACCTCATATAAGTGGGAGGTCAGCCTGAAGTATTCAAGATCCTTTTGTGCCCAAAACATTTTTAATAGTACACAATATGCAATGTGTAATTTTTTTGGTCTTTTATGGAAGAGGAAAGAAACAAAGAGAACAATTTTTGGGATTGCAGATTTGATGTATGTTGCAGGGACCTACCCATCGTCTGGAGATAACGCCTCTCTCAGAACCCGAGCGCTCCCAGTCTCCTCTCCGTATGGAAGATCTCTCCACTGATGAAGAGGAGGTTCTGCATGGACGCATCAACCAGTATGAGAAGAAGATTGACAGCCTGATGACAGAGGTCAGCTCTCTGAAAAATGAGGTGAGAAGAGAGTTACTGAGATAAGTTTTTGTTTTTTAAATGAACCAGCAAGTCAAAGACACATAATTGAATAGTGCGTTAAACTGAGAGTTTGCCCAAACATGACCATTCTGTCATCATTTACTCACCGTCAAGTCGTTCCAAATACATATGACTTTTTTTTCCCTATG
This sequence comes from Xyrauchen texanus, assembly GCF_025860055.1. Taxonomy (NCBI): domain Eukaryota; kingdom Metazoa; phylum Chordata; class Actinopteri; order Cypriniformes; family Catostomidae; genus Xyrauchen; species Xyrauchen texanus. Next base: position 10,616,848 of record NC_068309.1, read on the forward strand.
GAACATTAAAGGAGATGTTAGGGACATCTCCTTTAATGTTCCACAGAAAAAGAAAGTCATATGTATTTGGAAAGACTTGACGTTAATTGTTTGAAGTTAATGAAGTTAGCTGACTGAGGCTAACATAATTTTTGGTGTTTCAGGAAAGAAAGTATGTCATACAGGTTGAGGACAAAATGTAAATTTTTGGATGAACTTACCCATTTAATCATTTAGTGTTGATAGTATCAATTTGATCTGAGAAATCTAAATCTGATGGTGATGTTTGTATTGGCAGGTAGAGCTTCGTAAGAAGGAGCAGCAGTTAGAGCGTCAGTCTGAGAGGTTGAGCGTTTCACAGCGTGTCATCGCTGTGCAGGAGGAGGAGCTTGCAGAGGTCGCTCGGGAGCTTGAAGCCACAGAACAGGAGAACTCGCGACTACGAGAGTCCATGGAGAAGATGCTGGGGGAAAGTGATTTTGGGAGGTACAGTGTAAACTTGTACGCCTTTAATCATTGAATATTATTTCAAAGCAGGGCTGGACTGGGAAGAAAAATCGGCCTGAGATTTTACATAGCAACTGGCCCAAAATTTGTTTGGGGGGGTTCGCTGTCCTTTTGGGCATATCGTGTTGCCGCTTTGTGGTCCGTTCTGCATTACGTGACGGCTCATTTTGGTTTATGGCGGCCAACCCACTGGCCCGCTCGGTTTTCCCGATGGCCAGTCCGCCCCTGATCGGCCCCAAAGTGCGTCGGCACACCGGGAAAATGCCGGTATGCCAGATTACCAGTCCAGCCCTGTTTCAAAACATTACGTTACTGCATTTACAATGTGTTTTAAATGTCATTTGAACTCATTTAGATTAGAAAGGGATGGTCTCCCGCTTGACAAAGATGCTCTACTCAGGAAGTTGCTGGAAGCAGAGATGGACAGTAGTGCAGCTGCCAAGCAGGTGTCGGCCCTTCGTGAAACTGTCAGCCAGATGTCTAGGAGTGTAAGTGAAAATGCAAATCAGTATTAACCTTTCAAATCAGCCTCAGTTTTTGGCCGCAACAAGATATTTTGTGGATTGCTTGGTTTCTATTTCTGCGACATTCCGTTGGGTAGCCCCGCCCACAGTGAAATCTCATTAGACCAAAATCCTGCTCCATATAGCTGCACATTTAAGTAATAGTTCTCCCAAAAATGAAAATTCTTCATCATTTACTCAACCTCATGCCATCCCAGATGTGTGTGACTTTCTATCTTCTGCAGAACACAACAAACATTTTTAGAATACTATCTCAGCTCTATAGTCCCACACAATGCAACTGAATGGTGACGAAAACTTTGAAGCTCCAAAAAGCACAAAGGCAACATAAAATTAATACATAAAACACCAGTAGTTTAATCCATGTCTTCTGAAGCGATGCAATTGATTTTGGGTCAGAACAGACCAGATATAATTCCTTTTAACTATAAATCTTGACATCACCAGTCTCTTAATTTCAAGCTCGAATACACTTCCTATAGTGCCATCTAGCACTCTGCATGTGCGTCAAGCACTAGGAAGAGTGATCGAGCTTGAAATCCTGATCGTGCCTAGAGATTGCAATGGCAAGATGTACAGTGAAAAAGGAGTTATATAGTTTGGTCTGTTCTGACCCAAAACCTATTAGATTGCTTCAGAAGACATGGATTAAAACCACTGGAGACTTATGGATTACTTTTATGCTGCTTTTATGTGTTTTTTGTAGCTTCAAGGTTTCACTTGTAAAAGATAATAGAATTTTCATTTTTGGGTGAACTATTCCTTTAAACCGTGCTGTGTCATGTATAATGTGAATAGGTAAATTGCTTGTTGCTGGAATTGTATTGCATCACTTCATTAGGATGTGTGTGCGCACGCATATGTGTTGCATTAAATATATTGTATTTATATTTGTGCAGGAGAAAAAGACATCTGGGTCAGACCCGTCACTATTGGCCCGACAGAAGGATCTATTACTTCAGAAGCTGGAGACTTTTGAGAGCACTAACAGAGCCCTAAGACATCTTTTGAGAGAGCAGCATAGTCGAGAGGTATGTCCAGCATGCAAGTCATATATAGTTTTAATCATATAATGGTTATTAACCTGTTCTTTATTACTTTTTGTTTTTTAACAGATGGACTCACTGAGAATCCTGGAGCAGAAAGATGTTCTTCTGAAAAGGCTTTCTGATGTGGAAGCAGATAATTCGGTTTGTCTTTTTATACAGTACTTATTCTCTAGGAATAATGTACTTGAATAGTGCATGTTGTTCTGCAAACAGATGGTTTTAACTTTTAGCTTTAACACTGAGATGATTTATTTTCACCAGCATATTCTAGTAAAGCTTCAGGACAAAGAGAGAGAAGTTAATCAGCTGACTTCCTTATTAGAGAATGAGAAGGTATACTATATTTTCTATTAAGTTTATAGATGTGGCTGACATGGATTTATTGTTTATCTTTGAAAGTGATCATGTGAGGCCTTACGGTTTACATATCTTATTGAAACAGGAGAGTTCAAAGACCACCTCTGAATTATCCAAAGTCCTGGAATCCACCCGAGCCCACCTCCAGGGTCAGCTACGCAATAAGGAGGCAGAGAATAACCGTCTTAACGTTCAGATCAGGGTAATGCATACAGCATCGGACTCATTAAAATTCAAGCAACATGTGACATTATCTTATTTTATAGTGTTCATACTACAAAACATGTTGAGTTGAAGCATCAAGATATCCGATCTTGTCATCAGAATTAGACATTAGGTGATGTTGTCTAACTCTTCTCTGCATCTGTGTTGTGTCCAATTTGTTTAGAATCTAGAGCGCTCTGTCAGCCAGCAGAAGGGGGAGATGGATCACCTACAGGAGCAGTTGCGAGATCTTAAGCAGCGGGCAGAGGCTGATAAGGAGGCCCTGAAGAAAGCCACAAGGGCACAAAAACAGAGGGCACAGCGCAGTGAAGACACCGTGGAACAGCTCAGCACCCAGCTCACGGAGATAGTTAGTGGAATAGAGATTTTGGAATGGTTTTGAGAGCACTAGTTAAGTTATTTCGACTTGTCCCTACTTTTCTTTAAAAAAAAAAAGCCAATATTTGGGTTCCAGTGAGGCACTTACAGTGGAAGTGAATGGTGCCAATCCGTAAACGTTAAAATACTTGCCGTTTAAAAATGTAGGCACAAGACGTAAACAGGATTTTAGTGTGATAAAATCGTTTACTAACCTTTTTTGTGTAAAAGTTATACCCAATTTTACAGCTTAAGTATAATGACGATATAACATCATAAAACTTGTAATCCCGGTAAACACCGAATTAAGCAACTTTACAGCTCAAATAATAAACAGAAGAATTCATGTAAGTGCTTTCATAAAATTATAAGCATCAAATTTCTGCTTTGAAACCATGCAAAAATTGCCCCCATTCAGTGCCTCACTATAGCCAAAATTCTTGCTTTTTTTTTTTTTTTCAAGAAAAGGAGGGACAAGTTGAAAATATTGTTTGTGTATATGTTTCAAATAGTAATACGCTACACTGTATTCACAAGACCTCACCATGCTGTATATTTAAGTGACGGCAAAAATGTTCTTTTATAAATATGGTTATTTTGCATTTTTAATCCAAGTATGTGTGAGAATTCTGTGACTTTTTGGCAGTCTGATCAAATATTGAATCAACTAGAAAAAACAATAATCATCAAACTACAAATGGAAAGTCAGTTTGATTGTGTTGCATTGTGGGATATAGGATTCCACACAGTGGGATGTACAATTTGTCAAATATTTTTGGTCACTCAGGTATTACATGCATACAGAAACGTTGCATGCCATTCACAGTATGGATACTGCATACTACATTCTTTCAATATTAGGTAGTAGGCCATTCCAAACATACTATGGACTTTTGGTTAGGCTCAAACTTATGTCAAGGAAGTTGTTTTCAAATAGTTTTCAGTTGCTAATGGTGGACTTGGTTTTTGTTTAGTTTTTCTATTAAAATCAAAATGTGATTATAATTTATCAAATCTTCTACACAGGAATCTCAGTTGGCAGATGCTGTGTCAACTGCAGAGAACTGGAGCAGTTTCCATGCAAAAGATATTAAGGACAAGGGACAGCTAGAGATGGAGATCACTTTGCTGAACAGGTTAGCACAGAGGTGTTTTCCTCTACTCTCAACACCATAGAACATAATTTATTAATTGAATTATAATGTCAATCTACAGTGTTGAAGCATATGCAAATTGTTCTAGATTTTTTGTGTTGTTTTAGTCGTATTACAGACCTGACGGAACAGTTGCATGGGCAGGAGGAAAAGGCCCGATCTGAAAGAGATGGACTTTTGGATCGGCTGCATGAGCTCACTACAGAGAACACAACTATTCGCCTGGAGAACCAGAGCCTTAAGGTTTGATGATCTGCAGCTGTCTTGTCCAGTTTCTTCCCATTTTATATTTTTACTCACAATTGTTCAGTGGCCCTCTTAATGGTGGTTGTAAATAAATAATACAAATGAACCATTCAAATGTAATCATCTGAATTATTGTTCTAATGTAGGCCACTTTATCTGCCTTGGAGGAGAAGTTGTCATTGTCCCAGTCTGAGATCCAGCAGGTCAAAGTCTCAGTGAAGCACTATGAGAGTTTAGTGGACAGCTATAAAGCCCAGGTGTGATAACTCTTACACATGCTTCAAGCTCTTTTGCCAATTTTTGCGTATATTTGTGTGCCAGGGATGTGCCATCCTAATGATGCTTGTCTAACAGAACGGTGAAAAGAAAAATTATACTATGAAATATTTAATTACAGTTTTTAATAAAAACTACTAAAAATCTCAAAGGTTTTCATTCAAATTCATAATTTTATCTCAGTTGAGCTGCACAGATAGTTATAAATTTTTTTTGCTTTTGCACCACCCTTTTTGCACTTTATGTTATGCTTTCTCTGATTCAATTTTTTTGCCAACCTTTCATTCAACACTGTACATTTATTCAAATTGAATCACGCCTACTACTCTACAAATGGTCAAGGTAAGCATGCTTACCAAAATGAGTAAGCCAATCAGAAGCTCCTTCCTTCAGTCATGCAGAGTTTTGTGTAAACAAGTTCAAGTTCACGTAACTATCCAGCCAGGTCTCCTAAGCAAACAAATTGGCCTGATTGCTAGGGAGGGTAGAGTCACATGGGATAACCTCCTTGTGGTAGTGATTAGGGGTTCTTGCTCTCAATGGGGTGCGTGGTAATTTGTGCATGGAGGCGGGGAGTAGCAGGAGCCTCCACATGCTGTGAGACTCCGAGGTGTCATGCACTGTGATCCACGTGATAAGATGCACGGATGGACGTTCTCAGAAGCGGAGGCAACTGAGACTTGTCCTCCGCCTCCCGGATTGAGGTGAGTAAGCATGCCACCACGAGGACCTACTAAGTAGTGGGAATTGGGCATTCCAAATTGGGAGAAAAGGGGATTAAAAAAAATTGTTGTTGATACTAGATCATTGATTCTGTTAATCTGAGGCTATGAAATGGTGATCTGGAAATCATGCCCTCCTTGTGTTATGCTCTGTCTGTTTTATAGTTCCAACCTTAAGCTCTGCCATTTTTCCTTGTATTGGTAGGTGCAAAAGACCCGTGCTGAAGCAGACGAGTACTGTGCACGTCTGCAGGTGGCCGAACGTGAAGCTCAGACAGTTAGAGAAGAGTTGGACCAAGAGATCCAGCAGGTCAGGAAGCAGCTCCTTTGTCGTGTGGCAGAGCTTGAGCCACTACCTGAAGCTCTGAGACGTGCTGAAGTGCAGTTGCAGAAGGCTCATGAGAAAGAGCACACTCAAGAGAGGAGAAACCATGAGCTCACCACGGCACTCGCAGAGCTACGCATTAAGGTGTTTGTGCACTTGTATGTTTACTTTGAAAGTAGTTTGATACCTTTAATATTAAAAAACAGCAAGTGGTTTCTTTACATCTTATATTGGATTATTGGTGGACCCTCTCCAGACTACCCAGATTGTTAATGAAAACTAACCGACAAAAACGGGTCGTTCAGAAATAGTAATGGAATTAACGTCACAGTCATGAGCACATAAACATACTAATTTCCATTATTCAGCAATGTTGAGGGGTTTTGTTACTTATATTATATGTGATTAGATTAGCCAATTATTAAAAGTATTGTTCACATTTTAAAGTCTTATAGGTACAGTAGCAAAAAAGCTTTTTTTGATTCTAAGGGTCAGAGAGACTGTGGAAATGGTCATGTAAAACTAAATTACAAAGTTTTTGCTGCAAGTAACATTGACTCACATTAAAAGGTATAAACATGGTATTAAGAGGCTAAAATAAAAATCTACATAGATTTATAATATGGCCCTTTTTTACAAACATGTAGCTGAGTTTTTGTTTTCATGCCGGTCTGTTTTAGCAATTGGAGATTTCCAGTAAAAAAAAAACATTTATACAGCAAAAACAGTTACTAATTGTATTTGAGTACCTAAAGGAATAGTTTGCCCAAAAATATATGTTCTCTCATCATTTACTCACCCTCATGCCATCCCAGATGTTTCTGACTTTCTTTCTTCTGCAGAACACAAAGATTTTTAGAAGAATATTTCAGCTCTGTAGGTCCATAATATGCAAGTCAACAGGGTACAAAACTTTGAAGCTCCAAAAAGCACAAAGGCAGACTAAAAGTAATCCAAAAAAAAAGTAATTAAGTATGACTTCAGTGTTTAAATCTATTTCTTCAGAAGCAATATAATAGGTTTGGGTGAGAAACTGATCAATATTGAATTAAATATTTAATTAAATTCTCCTCCATGCCCAGAAGGTGGCGATATGCATGAAAATGCAAATTTTGTTTGACAGTTTTATGCTGCCTTTATATGCTTTTTGAGCTTAAAATTTTGGACCCTGTTGACTGACATGAGATAGACTCATACACTTGCCTTTTACTCTAATTTAACAAGTTCTTACTTAAAATCATAAAATGAAAATAAAATTAAAAGTAATTACATTTAGCAATCCAACAACAATATAAATGAAATAAATGTAAAATTCAAGTCACTTTTAGGAGGAATATCAAAACATTGTGCAACCTCGAGTTTATCAGTCCAACATAAAATCTCTCCAAAATAAAATTAACGTTGGACTTTAAAATGGAGATTACCAGTTAAAACAGGGCTATTTTGTTGCTGAATAATGCCCTGCAGTGCACACTTTATTTCTTGTACATTTGTTTGTGTTTAAGAGAAGGTCGTTTATTAAAATATTGAAATTTTAATGAGACAAGTTTTTTTATATTTATTTCTGGTTAATTCATTGTTATATTAATCAAGAAATAATAATACAAAATCTTTAGAAAAATCTGTAAATTATTCTTTAGATTAATCGACTAATCGGAAAAATTATCGTTAGATTAATCGATAAAAAAATTATCGTTAGATTAATCGATAAAAAATTATCGTTAGGTGCAGCCTTACTTTTAAGCCACTGTTCCTGATTTTAAACTCCATTATTACATGAATGGTGTCTTTATATATTGACAGATCTTTATATTCTCTGGTTGACAAATATAGGTGGAGCAGCAGGGCAGTCAGGCAGAAATGGTGCGACACAAGAACATGGTGCTACTGGAGGAAAACAAGCAGCTTCAGCACAAAACTGAGGCTCTTGAACGGTCTGTCACGTTATCCTACAGCATTCTGTTATTTATTTATTAATTTTTTATGTATTTTAAAAACATGCTCTGTCCTATGTTGTCAACAGAAAGATGGAAGAGGCTAACTCCCAAAATCGAGACCTCATGCAGGTGATAGCAAAACGTGAAGAATCGATTCACAACAACCAGGTTCGTCTGGAAGAAAAGTCTCAGCAGTGCAGTATTCTCACCCGCCAGCTGGAGGAGGCGCTGGATGATGCTCGGCGGCAGGTGAAGCTCCAATTTTGTTAAGCTTTTACATAAATGGTTTATGATTCAAAGGAATGCTTAAAAAAGCCTTATCTGAAATAATACATCAGAATTGTGTAACTGACACATGCTTTTCAGAAATGTAGTCCAAATCTGCTTCAAATTACAGGCTGTTGATCTCAAACAATATTTCAAAAGCAAGGACTGAAAAATGTTCCCTTTAGTGTGGTGATCTTAAATGGCAAGAATACCATAAATGTCCTTGTTTGCACAAAACAAATGTTTATATTCATTGATAATTCACTGTTTATTGTCAGGTTACTCAGACCAGGGAGCGGGCAGCTTCTAAAGAACGTGCTACACAGTCAAAAGTTGTTGACCTGGAGACTCAGCTGAGTAGGACAACAACCGAGCTAAACCAGTTACGACGAGTCAAAGAGGAGGTCAGTGATTTATCTCACTACAGTCACAGTAAATGGAACAACATACAGAAACACTGTGGTAAGGCCAATTTACAGCTGTAATTGTTTCTTAAGGCCGATTTATACTTCTGCATCGAACGCATAGCATAGCCTATGCCGTAGCCTGACGTGCACCACTCCAAAAATGGAACCACGCGTCGCTTAGACACAGATGTCAGCAGCTGTGATTGGTCCACTTCTGAGGTAGTGTCGCATTTTCTCCCAGATTATTTTAAGATCTATGCATTGTACAAAAATACGTCGGTTTACAACTTATAAACACTGAGTGTCAAAAGTATGCTAAAATATATATTTATTATTTTTCAAGCGATTCAAGAGCAAGCATACAGTAAATGCCTGATTTATTTATTTCTGCATGGCAGACAACATGTTTAATAAATATGTATCTACATCTCAACATGTGTATACTTTACTGAACTCATTTCATACTGCTTTTTATAACGATTTAAGAAATAAATGCATTTTCTCAATGTTGTAGCATTTGGCTGTGTACTAGATCTGGATATCTCCTGGCACCTCACGGTACAATACATAGTGCAAAACACATGTCATGATTCGATATATTGTGATACATAATTTGATTAGATTATGAATAAATTTTAATTCCAATTCATTTGGGTATATTTCAGATATACCGATGTCTGATGAAGAACAAACAGCTTAAAATATCACATTTTTATGTATCATAAATATCATTAAATTCATTTGGAAGTAGAATTTATAAGATGTAAACAGATATCTTTTGTTGTGTTTTGCTAGTAACTTAATGAAAAATAAACAGAACATAAAAACAGCAGATGCTCCTGATTGAGACAATTGCTTTAATGGTCCCGAGTATAAATACAATGTGGTATAAAGCATAAATATTAAAATAATCTAGGTAAAATGCAACGCTACCTCAGATATCTTTTTGGGGGGCAGTCTCTGGTTACAAAGTGCACCAATCACAGCTGTTGTGGTCTGCGTCGAGGTGCACGTCAGCCTATGGAGTCAGTCTACACCACAACCACCATAGCTACGCATGGCCTACGGCTTAGGTTTGACGCAGAAGTATAAATCGGCCTTAACAGTGTGCCAAGTTTGTTGTGTGTTTACATATGTATACATAAATAGTTTCATATAAATATCGATACAAAATCATGAAAAAATGTATCACTATACTGTATATCAATATTTGATTTTATTGACACATCCCTACTGTGTAACCACAGAACAATGCAGACACACTAACGCAGAACTATTAATGCAAACCACCGCAATGGCCAATACGCGGAGTCTACGGCGTAGGTTCGGCAGTGAAGTATAAATCGGCCTTTAGGCATACTATTCCTCAAGGGATTTAACAAACCCCTAACCCGTAGTAATGGTAAACTGTCTGCACTTACATAGCGCCTTTTTTAACCTTAGCGGTTACCAAAGCGCTTTACACTGTATCCCATTCACACTCATACACCAATGACAGCAGAGCTGCCATGCAAGGCGCTAGCCTGCCATTGGGAGCAGCTTAATAAAACGTAATAAAATTTGTCATGTTTTTTGGTCCGTACAATTTATGATATGAACATAAATGACACCTCAAAAACTTTTCTAAGCAATCAGACTTACAATTTCTTCCTGGAAGATGATGAAACGAGTGAAAAAACCTTACACTGAAGTAAGAAACCGGGTCATATTTAGGGAACAGAATATCAAACAGACTTGGGGCTCTTTTTACTTGGGCCAGTAAGCAGTGACCTAGCAGCTGCATAGCCTTTCCCTAGCAACTGCATAAAACCACTTAGAACACCTTAGCAACCGCACAGCAAATACCCGACAGCCACCCTCAGTACCCTAGTATGTTGACGACGATTTCGCACATTCAAGGACCTCTTACATTTTCTTAAGAAAATGTCCAATTCTGTGCCGTGTGAGATGAACTCTAGTTAAAATCCTTCTGTCAAATATTTGTATGTCTAAAGCATCCATGAATTGCTAACTCTTTCTCACAGGCGGAACGGAGGTACCAGAGCCGTTTACAAGATGTCAAAGACAGACTTGAGCAGTCTGACAGCACAAACCGTAGTCTTCAGAACTACGTCCAATTCCTCAAATCTTCCTACGCCAATGTGTTTGGAGACTCTGCCCTTACCGGTTCCTCATTTCACACACCTTCACCAATCTGATAGATCTTTCAGGTTTCCTTCAAGACTTCCTTTAAATGGCCTAACATGCTTCAGTTACCTACCTGTCTCAACTGATGACCTCTTGACTATACTGTGCTTTGTGCTTTACTCTTTAACCCATATTTTTGAGAGGGCCATTTCACACCAAGCAAGACTTGATGAGGAGTCAAATCTCTTCAGTATTACATATCCATTCTAAAATGAGGAATATGAGTTTTTATAAACAAGTTCTTGTCTTATCTCTTGTTTGGTCATGTCTCAAGACGGGTGTTATGCTATTATCAGACTTCAAGCTCTTATTATCTTCATGCAATAACTCTGTACCACAACCCAAACTGAAAGGTTTTCTTCAACTTAAGCTTCTTTAATTAACATGGCAATTATGAAGCCTGCACTTATACATATTATGGATTTCATCTTCTGTGTTTAATCTTTCACTGTCATCTGCTTTTAAAACTTACGATTTGCATTTTAGATTGTTGTATCTGAAAAGACCGATTCGACCCGCTATAAATTTTGAATATTAAACTGCAACCAGAAACTAAAACATCAGTATCTGATAGCTGTGTGTTCTAAAAAGCAGTGCTACACTGGTCTGTAATCTTAGATCAAACCCTAATCTCCACAAAAAACCCTATAAAACATTGTGACCTTCTTAAATCTAGATTTGCTTAGTAGCCATCTTGAAAAGTTTAAGAGAAAAAAATAACTAACTCTGGCTTTATAATTTCATTTTTGAGCTCAAGTCAAGCATCTTCAGTTATGCCATGGCCATTATTTAGATATATCAATATCTACAATGTTGCAATTTAAGTGATGATTATAGAACTCCTTTCAACAAGTAACAACTGTGCAGATATATCTATATATTCAGAACTAATGTTACACCTCTTTTCTTCTCGATGCGATTGAATTCCAATGATGGAATTTCAAAGGGTGCTATGATTTTGTTTTTAACTGAAATTAGCCATCTATCTTTCAATTGTCTTTTGTTTGAAATCGTACTTGCACTGTTGTTGTTTTATTTATTTGATCTATTGGTTATTTTATGTGAAATATCCAAACAGTAAAGCTTCACTGTTGTTTGTGCTTGTATGAAATGCAATAGGCAGTACATGTATTTTTAATTGGTAAAAATATTCTGTATACTTATCAAGTGTATAATTTGTACTGAAATTTATTAAAGTCTCTTCAAAACCGATGTGTTCTTCGTCTTGCAGAGAAAGGCCTAGTGACATAATTTAGTAACTCAAGACATGTTTTAATGTAATTCATAATGTGTTTCAGTCCATATTTTTAGTGTTTGGTGTAGATATTTTTCTTGTTGCAGGTATTGACCGACTTTGCCTCATAGCCCTGATTGCACTCTGCAAAACAATTGCTCTCTTTTGCCATTGTGTTGCCTTCCGTGATTCCTCGGTTAGATTCTTTTTGTACTCCTTTAACTGAAGCTGAGCAGCAGCTAATTTCATTTGGTAAAACCTTTCTGTTGCCTGTAGACGTTTATAACAGTCACACGATGATTTTGAAGAGTCTGTGAGTTCAGTAGTTGCTTCTTGGTTTTGGGGAGGATTTTCAGTGCCCTGATTCTGTGATACAAAGAGTTTATCAATTTAAAATATCACAGTGCATGTAGAAAGATCATGCATAGAAAAAGTCTAAAAATGTAATATATTATTATATATTTGTATGCCACAGGTTTGATATTTTATGCAATGTAATGACATTCCAACATATTTTAAAGTGGCCGTTCACCCAAAAATAGAAATTCTCTCATCGTTTACTCATCCTCATGCCATTGCAGATGTGTATGGCTTTCTTTCTTCTGCAGGACACAAAGATTTTTTTAAATAAAATTTAAGCTCTGTAGGTCCTTACAATGCAATTGAATGGTGCCCTGAACTTTGAAGCTCTAAAAATAATATAAAAGACAGCGAAAACTAATCCATACGACTCCATTGCTTGAATCTGTATCTTCAAAAGAGATATGATAGGTGTGGGTGAGAAAAAGATCAATATTTAAGTGCTTTTATAATATAAATCTCCACTTTCACATTATTTGTTTTTGGTGATTCGGATCTCCGCTGTACATATCGCCTACTTGGCAGGCAGGAGAATTTATGGTAAAAAAAGGACTTAAATATCTTAAATGCATTTCTCACCCACATCTATCATAGCACTCCTGAAGATGTGTATTTAACCACTTAAGTCATATGGTTTACTTTTATGCTATGTTTGTGGGGGTTTTTTTACCTTTAAAGTTCTGGCCACCATTCACTTGCATTGAAAGCACCTACAGAGCTGTAATATTCTTCTAAAAATCTTCGTTTGTGTTCAGCAAAAGAAAGACAGACACACATCTGGGATGGCATGAGAATGAGTTGGCCTAAATGAGATAATTTTCGTATTAGGTGAACTATCCCTTTAAGTGTGGAGTATGTAGCTAAATATTGTATTGGCCTCTGTAACTGGACAAAAAAATACTTACTTTTGATTGTGTAAAATCAAATATTGTGGGGATCGCGTTTGTGTGTAAACGCGAAGATCCAGATTCAAAACAATCCGGAGTGAAGTGAGCGGAGCACAGAGCGGTGGATTCGGATGGAGTCCATTCAGCATCTCTCCCCATGTTCATTATCCAGCGGCGAAGAATCTCCTCTTGCTGGGGAAATCTGAGAGGAACAAGATAATCAGTATTTAAACTGCCCTTTTTAAACCGGTGGCAGGTTGTAATTTAGAGTCTATTTGGTCGACCTTCTTTAATCATAAGCGAACTTACTGGTAGAATGGGAAATCACCGCTTCCCCCGTCCTGACTACAGCCGCAGAAATCACACGTCGGCATGTCTCCTGTTCCCAGACCAAAGTTTAGAAATGAACATGAGCAGTGTCAGAGAAACCATGCGCTTTATTCACAGCTTGGGGTATTGATCGCTATCGTTAATTTAAGAGGTGGTAGCGGGCAATTCGCGCATTCACACATGTAAATCGAGACATCTACGAGCCTTTACATTTCCATAATGGTTGTGGGAGGGTTTTATTTGCTTCAATGCAGCACACACTTGCAATACATGTGAAAGCAGTTTGAACTGTATGATTCCAATGACAAGTTCACTCATTTAAAGGAACAGTACGGGTTCAATACAAGGAAGCTCGATATACAGTTTTTGTGGCATAATGTTGATTACCACAAAAAAAAAAAAAAAAAATTTAGACTCGTCCTTCTTTTACTTAATAATAATAAAAAAAATCGATGTTACAGTAAGGCACAGGCACTAACAATGGAAGTGAATGGGGCCAATGTTTGGATGGTTTAAAGACAGAACGTGATGCTTATAATTTTATAAAAGCACTTATATTAATTATTCTGTTAAGACTCATGTATTATTTGAGATATAACGTTGTTTAAATCATAATTTAATTTTCACAGTTCTTTTAGGTGTTGTTGACATTACATCGTCATGGCAATGAAGTTGTAAAATTGGCTATCATTTTACACAGAAATGGTTAGTAAGCAATTTCATCACACTAAATTCATGTTAACATGCTAATTGTTTATGTCTTCTGGATATACTTTTGAAGCAGAGATTTTTTTTACGTTTATGGATTGACCCCATTCACTTCCATTGTGAGTTCCTCATTGAAACCCAGATTTTTGCCTTTTTAAAGAAAAGGATATTCCTTTAACAATTTTCACAGATTTTTGAACATGCATACTTTAGTCCATTCTACTAAATTCTCTGTATCCCCCCCTACTAGTCACACACACACACATAATGAATAATTAAATGGTCATTAACACACTCTTTAAATGCCAGAGAACAAAAGTCTCAAAACAATGGTAACTGGGTGCCACCATGAGCAAATTAACATATTTCTTTAAAGCTTATTCTGAATACATTCATACTAAATTTATCAAGATTAGCTTTTTTGCCTCTGGCAATGCCCTACGTGATGTTTCTGGCTTTGATTAACAATGTCTTTCACTTCTTCCTTAAAATATAATGAGATTTACCATGTGTTCTCCACTAAAATCCATAAAGGACTCCCTTCCACAAGTTCCAAAATACTGTGCAGTCACATTCTATCCCCATAATTTCAAAGAACATTTGTATCTGTTATCTCTGTCCTTACTTTGATTTGTATCGTATCTGTTCCATATTATCTAAATATAGCTGCAGTCAACCTAGTTCTTAACTGACTTAGATCCATCTGAGCACAATATCTACAGCCTAAAGCAGTCTCTAATATTCACATGAGCTAAATGTCTGTAAACAATTGCTTTCCATCTGTTGCACCTACTTTCTAATAATCTTGATTTTTTTTTCCAGTACATAAACAGCTCTCTTTGGGGTGAATCTGGGGCCTTCAGTGACCTTGTGACACATTATTTCTTGATATCCCTTCTTCCGGTTTACTCATATATAGCCATCTTTATCCAGAAACACAGATCCACTCATGATGTCCATCAAGGTTACAGTATCTCACAAAAGTGAGTACACCCCTCACATTTTTGTAAATATTTGATTATATATTTTCATGCGACAACACTGAAGAAATGACACTTTGCTACAATGTAATGTAGTGAGTGTACAGCTTGTATAACAGTGTAAATTTGCTGTCCCCTCAAAATAACTCAACACACAGCCATTAATGTCTAAACCGCTGGCAACAAAAGTGAGTACACCCCTAAGTGAAAATTGCCAAATTGGGCCCAATTAGCCATTTTCCCTCCCGGTGTCATGTGACTCATTAGTGTTACAAGGTCTCAGGTGTAAATGGGGAGCAGGTGTGTTAAATTTGGTGTCATCGCTCTCACACTCCCTCATACTGGTCACTGGAAGTTCAACATGGCACCTCATGGCAAAGAACTCTCTGAGGATCTGAAAAAAAGAATTGTTGTTCTACATAAAGATGGCCTAGGCTAAAAGAAGATTGCCAAGACCCTGACACTAAGCTGCAGTATGGTGGTCAAGACCATACAGCGGTTTAACAGGACAGGTTCCACTCAGAACAGGCCTCGTCATGGTCGACCAAAGAAGTCGAGTGCACGTGCTCAGCGTCATATCCAGAGGTTGTCTTTGGGAAATAGACATATGAGTGCTGCCAGCATTGCTGCAGAGTTTGAAGGGGTGGGGGGTCAGCCTGTCAGTGCTCAGACCATATGCCGCACAATGCATCAAATTGGTCTGCATGGCTATAGTCCCAGAAGGAAGCCTCTTCTAAAGATGATGCACAAGAAAGCCCTCAAACAGTTTGCTGAAGACAAGCAGACTAAGGACATGGATTACTGGAATCATGTCCTGTGGTCTGATTAGACCAAGATAAACTTATTTGGTTCAGATGGTGTCAAGCGTGTGTAGCGGAAACCAGGTGAGGAGTACAAAGACAAGTGTGTCTTGCCTACAGTCAAGCATGGTGGTGGGAGTGTCATGGTCTGGGGCTGCATGAGTGCTGCCGGCACTGGGGAGCTACAGTTCTTTGAGGGAACCATGAATGCCAACATGTACTGTGACATATTGAAGCAGAGCATTATCCCCTCCCTTCGGAGACTGGGACGCAGGGCAGTATTCCAGCATGATAACAACCACAAACACACCTCCAAGACGACCACTGCCTTGCTAAAGAAGCTGAGGGTGAAGGTGATGGACTGGCCAAGCATGTCTCCAGACCTAAACCCTATTGAGCATATGTGGGGCATCCTCAAACAGAAGGTGGAGGAGCACAAGGTCTCTAACATCCACCAGCTCCATGATGTCGTCATGGAGGAGTGGAAGAGGACTCCAGTGGCAATCTGTGAAGCTCTGGTGAACTCCATGCCCAAGAGGGTTAAAGCAGTGCTGGAAAATAATGGTGGCCACACAAAATATTGACACTTTGGACCCAATTTGGACATTTTCACTTAGGGGTGTACTCACTTTTGTTGCCAGCGGTTTGACATTAATGGCTGTGTGTTGAGTTATTTTGAGGGGACAGCAAATTTACACTGTTATACAAGCTGTACACTCACTACTTTACATTGTAGCAAAGGGTCATTTCTTCAGTGTTGTCACATGAAAATATATAATCAAATATTTACAAAAATGTGAGGGGTGTACTCACTTTTGTGAGATACTGTATGTTTTTATAGCTTTATTCTTTTCCTTATATAAACTACTTTTATTTGGTTATATCTTCATTGTTTTAGTTGTTACTGATAGGCTGATTACCTACACTCACCTAAAGGATTATTAGGAACACCATACTAATACTGTGTTTGACCCCCTTTCGCCTTCATAACTGCCTTAATTATATGTGGCATTGATTCAACAAGGTGCTGAAAGCATTCTTTAGAAATGTTGGCCCATCTTGATAGGATAGCATCTTGCAGCTGATGGAGATTTGTGGGATGCACATCCAGGGCACAAAGCTCCCGTTCCACCACATCCCAAAGATGCTCTATTGGGTTGAGATCTGGTGACTGTGGGGGCCATTTTAGTACAGTGAACTCATTGTCATGTTCAAGAAACCAATTTGAAATGATTCGGGCTTTGTGACATGGTGCATTATCCTGCTGGAAGTAGCCATCAGAGGATGGGTACATGGTGGCCATAAAGGGATGGACATGGTCAGAAACAATGCTCAGGTAGGCCGTGGCATTTAAACGATGCCCAATTGGCACTAAGGAGCCTAAAGTGTGCCAAGAAAACATCCCCCACACCATTACACCACCACCACCAGCCTGCACAGTGGTAACAAGGCATGATGGATCCATGTTCTCATTCTGTTTATGCCAAATTCTGACTCTACCATCTGAATGTCTCAACAGAAATCGAGACTCATCAGACCAGGCAACATTTTTCCAGTCTTCAACTGTCCAATTTTGGTGAGCTCTTGCAAATTGTAGCCTCTTTTTCCTATTTGTAGTGGAGATGAGTGGTACCCGGTGGGGTCTTCTGCTGTTGTAGCCCATCCGCCTCAAGGTTGTGCGTGTTGTGGCTTCACAAATGCTTTGCTGCATACCTCGGTTGTAACGAGTGGTTATTTCAGTCAAAGTTGCTCTTCTATCAGCTTGAATCAGTCGGCCCATTCTCCTCTGACCTCTAGCATCAACAAGGCATTTTCAGCCCACAGGACTGCCGCATACTGGATGTTTTTCCCTTTTCACACCATTCTTTGTAAACCCTAGAAATGGTTGTGCGTGAAAATCCCAGTAA
Source organism: Xyrauchen texanus (assembly GCF_025860055.1). Lineage (NCBI taxonomy): Eukaryota > Metazoa > Chordata > Actinopteri > Cypriniformes > Catostomidae > Xyrauchen > Xyrauchen texanus. The sequence continues at coordinate 10,634,573 of NC_068309.1, forward strand.
CTGAGCAGATTTTGAAATACTCAGACCGGCCCGTCTGGCACCAACAACCATGCCACGCTCAAAATTGCTTAAATCACCTTTCTTTCCCATTCTGACATTCAGTTTGGAGTTCAGGAGATTGTCTTGACCAGGACCACACCCCTAAATGCATTGAAGCAACTGCCATGTGATTGGTTGATTAGATAATTGCATTAATGAGAAATTGAACAGGTGTTCCTTATAATCCTTTAGGTGAGTATTATATTATAGAATGTAACAACATTATATTTGAATTTGACATAAAGCACTGGATTAACTGGATTGTTTCTCAGTTAATAGTAATAAAACTTGTGCTAATTGATCAAACACAGTTAGATTTTTCTCCATCTGGCCAAACATGTTATTACAGGACTATAATAACTAGTTTGGCTTTTGTGATTACTATCTCGCTGTGTACCTTACTCACAGCACAGGCATTCTCATTTAATTAGGATGTTCCTAGACACAATGAGACAGCAGAAATCCCAGACTTCAGTACTGGCAGCCAGACCGACGTATTATGGGAGCATTTTCCTGACCAGGAGTACTGCCAGACTTTTAAAAGGGATGCTGGATCAATTTAATTCAGTACAGTAAAGAAAAATCTAATTATATTGATCTAGCCAATATGCTAACTTGAATTTCAGCAGCATATTGCAGAAGCATATGTCCCAGCCTCCAGAAGTGTGATTTACATTTATATATAGGCACAATTGGAATGCTTCGGCAATTTCCGTCAGCATTCGGCTAGTTGCTGCGGTGCATGATGTCACTGTTTCGCGCAGCTCATTCGATCGCCTGTGCAACGCTGTTTTTTCATTCGTTGACGTCGCCACCCGTTTCCACCCAGTCTCAGAAAAACAGAGCAAACTCGTCGACAAGGTAAAGCCTTTGCTCAACATAAAAATGTTTTAATGGTTTGTTTTTACAAAAAACACGTTTGCATTGTGTTTTATTGCAGAATGTATTGATTAATGTGGTTTAGGTGGCGTTTGCTCAGATGAGGTCCGTAGTAAAGGGCGTTTCACTGGCCGCTTTCAGCTGTTTCAATAATATTATAAGGCCAATTTTAACATTTTTAGCAATAATATATAGTCATTACATTGTTGTGCGAGCATAAAACGTTTTTAAATGCGTTTTATCAGACAAGATTGCATTGCCTTGCCCAATGAAGTCGTTAGCAGTAGAGCTAGCGCATATTCGCGGCTAAATTATAAATTAAACATCATTCACAGATACAGGCCGATGTACAAGAACACTAATTGAAATACGTGGGCGTGCAGAATATACAGGAATATTTTCAAATAACTAAATTATAACCCCATTCAATTAAACGAATTCGGTCTACTGTGGAAGGCATTTGTAAACCAGCAACCTCATAAAATGCCATTTGGAACAAAGGCATTAGGCTAAGATCAATGTATATGGTCCTATTAATATAAAACACTTATTATTTTAATTGGGTTAATGTGAGTGTGAAGACGCAAATCTTCATCCGGGGAATGGAGGATCCGCCCAACGCCCCCACTCTCGTTCTGCCATTGGGATTGATGCATTGATATGAGGCCTGCTGGGCTTTTATTTTTGTATTTGTACAGTTTCTGTAATATACGGCCGCAAAATAATAATAATAATTCTTATATACATATCAAACGATAGACGTGCGTTTTGGTCAATTATGGGGTTTACTGAGATTTCTGTAAAATTGTTGGAAACACTGTTAATATCTGTTTATTTTCAAGGCAGGTTTTAAATATTTTTCTGGATTTAGTTTCTCTGTTTTGATCAAATCTAGCAAAAGCATGCAAGCTTAGTGTTCTTTTATGTTGTCACAGTATTACATTAGGCTGTATTGTATTATATTGTGCCTGCTGCATTGTCTTTTGTACTTTGTACTTTTATGGTGAAATATACTTTTATGGTGAAGTGATGACATAACCATGCATGATAACTGCTGCCATGCAAACAGCTTTTGAGCATATGCAAAATATTCAATTTCATGTGTTCATGCATTAGCATGGAATGTTTTTAATCTCCACAGTAGTCACACTAGTCCCCTTATCCATTAAAAGATGCTTTTCCCATTAAGTTTTTAGATGCTCTTAATCAGCACACTTGCTAATCAAATTACAGGCCTATTTTCAGACCTGGTGCCTCAATGCAATTATGCATTATAAAATAACCTAGCTCTTCCTGTCATCTCAGTGTCTGGAATTTAGCACTTTTGTCAGTCTATGTTAGTGAAAAACTAAATTACGGAAACCAATACATCAGTGTGCCGACAACATTCTTGCTGAAATTGTTGAGAATCATTTAAAGGGTGTGGTCTCCTGTCTCGTAACATTGATACGCAGGAGAGGGTCCTCTGGGACATGTTTTTTTTAGTTGAACCCTACCAAGTGTTATTAGATCAGGGTCCCCATACTTTGTTTGATGCCTGAGGCAAATGGTTTGTGTCATCACTACCAAATGTTGGACACTCCCAGAACTATAGATTTTCTTGTTTCAAGATGTTGAACCAAACCATTTTGTCATTGACTTTCTTCTAATATTCCATTATGGACAGAAAGAGAGCATGTGCAGGTCAAAGTAGAGGTGTCTCTCTATGTGGCCATTCACACAATTTGCTCAATTAGTTTTCTATTTAAGCATGCATGTGAGGGACCAAGCAGGCAGACACGAGAACACAAGCTTTACAACAACAAAAATGTGTCTTTATTGTAACCCACAATTTCCAAACAAATTATCCAAAAATATACAAAACAAATAAACTCAGTCAAATAACATAACTGACTAGACTGAGGTCAAAGGAACAGAACAAAACTCAAACTATTGCTCAACTGAAGAGAACTGAACAGAGTAAAACTGACCTCATTACTGAGACAACAACCAAGCTTATAAAGGAAGACGGCAGGCCCACTTAAACACGATAGGGGATAAACATTAACATGACATATAACATTTATACATCTAGATTACATCCAGACAAACAAAGGAACAAACAAAAGAATATAAAAATCTATTTCCCTCTTCCTGTGACGTTTTCATCATTTCGTTTGCTCGGGCGGAACCATCAGGAGTGAAATTCGTGGTTTCCGCATGGACCCCGTTCTTTGTCAATCTCCAAAGTGCCGCTTCCACTGATCATGACCACAAAGGAATAGTTCACCCAAAAATGAAAATTTGCTGATAATTTACTCTAGCCATCCAAGATGTATCTGAGTTTCTTTCTTCATCAAAACAGAATTTAAGATTTTTAGGATTTCATTTCAGGCCTCCTCCTTTAAACAATGCAAGTGAATGTACTCCATTTTTTGATGGTCCAAAATGCATATTTAGGGTGCATCAAAATAATCCACACGACTCCAGTCGACAAATAAACTTCTTCTGAACCCAATGATTGATTATTTTTAGAAACAAAACAATACATATATATTTTTTATCAACAAATGTTCGCTTCAGTACACCTCTGTGATACGTGCTCACGAGAGAGATAACGTAAGCTCGTTGATAAGGTCACGTGGAGGAGGAGGCAGGATGTGTATTGTTGTTTACAAGAGAAGGAGAGCTGTACATAAGTTTAATTGTCTTTGCTGTAGATTTGTATTTGTATAAGTGTATAGTTCAAAATGTTCATTTGGTGTTTGTAACCTGGATGCTTTAACCTTCAGAAACCTCCCAAAAATATGAATTTTTAATCGATTGCCAATACATGAGCATGAGCGATTGAAGCTCTGGCTTATCACGCTGAACCTGGATATCAGTACAGCCGTGGCCAAAAGCATTAGCAGTGATATCAATTTGGTGTTTCGCAAAGTTTTCTGCTTCAGTTGTTGTGGGGTTGATTAACATTGTTTCTAGATTATTGTGCAGAGTGATCAGATGCATTTTAAATAATTGCAAACTTTATCTCAAAAACCCAAATTTCACTGTTTTTTGGCCCTGGCACAAAATGACCAGCTAACATAATTTCACTTCTCATATCGTCAAAGTGTGAATGAGTAATAGTCAGGTGAAATCACTATCATTCTGATAAAAAATAATTTCATTGTAAAAAATGGGAAGGAAGATATTTTTCTGTGTATTCTCTCGGAAAGAGAGATGTATGGGTTGGGCTATGCCTTGGCTGTCTCCCCACACAGGCCTCGTCACTGCAGCATTGATGCTTTAGTCTGCACTGCAGTGAGAGAGAAAGGAGATGGTTAGAAAAATGCAGTTAGATACCATTTTGTTGTTGATTTTTATTTTACGGCCATTATATTGTTAAAAAAACATGATATCACAGTTATTGAAAAATAATGTATATATTTGTGAGGTCTAAAGGTTAGATTTATAATATTTAATGCATGGAAACGAAAAGCATGGTTTATTTCAAGCATTTGTGTGTTTATTGCATGGTTTGTGTGGATGTTTTCTGCATGATAATTGCTGGTAGCAGCGTGTGACATGCTGCCATGGATTAAGTGACATTATATATGCCTGTGTGTGATCTTTTGTTCCCTAGCAGCTGTTTTGACTTGATTTTCAATTTGAATTCAGCCCTTCTGTGCATAGAGATGTTGCAATTAACCTTTTTATTCTGCAGCGAACTATAGACCCTATCATAAATATTTCATGTTTAGGATGGGCTCAATTTCAGTGTATGTTCATCTTGAAAGTGTTCATTTGGCTTTCGACTCTTAATCATTATAGTATCCATTAGGGATGTCAATAAATATCTATATATCGGTTATTGATCGGCACATTATTTTATCAATATAGATTTGAGGTATCAATGTTTTAAAATTAGCCGACATTTAAATTAGAAGCCTTATTTGCGTGCTTTTCAAATTCACTCATCTGGCCTTCTGTTTAATAGTGGGGCATAATAGCGTTTGGAGACAAGAGGGTGATATAACATTTACTGAAACTGGGTCACAGGTAGGAAAAGTACCAGTGTCCAAAGTTGTGTTGAGAAATATGTTTGAAAAGAGAAAAATTATTGTGCAACGAGCATCCCTGTTTATATCTGGAAAAAAAAAATCTGATATATATTGTATATATATTTATGATAATTCAGAAAATCTTCATATTATCAATGTGGCATCGATCCCAAGCAGCCATTTGCTATGAGTTAAAAGAATGCACTTTCAATCACACAAAGACTTTATCTCCATCTAAACATTTTATTATTTCTGCACTTTGGTCTCCTTTAACAAATAGGCCTACTCTTAGCCAACCAAAATCCTTGGAGACAGCCCACCCATTTCCTCTTCCTTAGGCCTGCATTCCCCCAAACTGTTGTCAATGCTCTCACATACAGATGTGTTTCCATGGAAACTTCCATGTTTCAATGTTGACCTCCATTCTTAGTCCCAGCTTGTCTGTGGGAGTGCCTTTAATGATAAGTGCTACTTGAGCTGAATGCTGGATGTTTGGACGATAAGATCCATGTCAGCTAATAAAAAATGAATGCTTTACAGATAACATGTTAGAGGAAATAGGTGTCTTATTCCATCAATGCATATGCCCTTTCAGCTGTTGTATTTATTCCATGGAACACAAAAGGCAGTATGTTAACCTCTTCCCAATCCTGTAAAATTAGCCTAAAACGCCTAATCAAGGCATACCCGAAGTAAATTTAAAGCTGTTCTTGAACCGTTTGGAGTACATGCATGGTTTTGGTCACATTTGAAAGGGGGCACTCTGAAGTTTTTTCTCCAGCTGTCAGAATTACTGTAAGTGCTACTGATTTTGAGTAATAGAAGTTTGAACACAATGAAATAGAATTTTTTTTTTCCGCCTGAAATTTTTTTTGCATACAGATGCCTGCAGATGACTATAACTTGTAGCTATTAGCTTGAGAACACAATGGGATCACAGCATGAATCCTTACCTAGTCCAGGTTCAAATGTTATAACAATATCATAAAAAATGAATATTTTACACATGTTTTTCTAAGGGTACACCCAGGCGTTTTATAAAAGTGCCTTTTGGATACTCCAAAAGGTCACTTTGGAAACCTAGGACAAAAAGGCTGCAACTTTTGAACGCTTCAACGTACAGTCATAATTTTGGGCTCTAATGAAAGATGACACTTAGAGCTATCATATTCCATATCCAGATCCACTATTAGTTTTGCTGACACAGAGTAACTGATGCATAAACACATTAGAGTGCCTTTTCCTTCTTGAAACTAAATGTTGTGCATATAAAAGAGTCAAAACTAGTGCTATGGTGGACAATTTGTTTATATAAAAAATACACAACAAACTATTTACATTAATTTTTACATAAAGTATTTACAAACCATTATAAAATTGTACATGTTTCTAGCAACATGCCAGTCATTGTAGCAGTCACATTTGTGTACAAAGCACATAGGCACAACACAGGAGAGTACTTCACTGGTGTCTTTGCATGACACTGCCTGCACTTCAGACGACCAGCGGTGCAAGATTTGGTGATGTGCAACGGCCTGTGATGTGCTCTTCGTGGAGCAGGAGATACGGGTCTGGCTGTGGAGTGAGACCCCAACTCTGCCATGCTCCTCAGCAAGGGTCTCTCTGAAAGCCCTCCTCTCTTGATGAGGTGCTGTCCTGCTGCTCCACTTTATGTGGCCGCTTGCTGAGTGGGGGAGAATAAATAAATGTAATTTACAAAGCTAGACACAACTTTTCCATCTTTTCTGTATTCTATATATATATATATATATATATATATATATATATATTAGTTTTTCTTTTCGAGTGTGTAAAAATGTATTATTGTATGTATATTTACTGTAAATACTGTATACTTTGCCAATGTACTATGGAACAAAGAGATGGGCCTACACCTCCCCCATCAATTCAGCATTGTAACAAATAGATGGGCCTACACCTCCCCCACCTCCCCGCATTGTAACAAATAGACTCTCAAACATATATTCTTATTTTCAACTTATATTTATTGATTTATTTACTATATATATATATATATATATATATATATATATATATATATATATATATATATATATATATTTACAGTAAATATACAAAACATCTATATAGCATGTCAATAGATCTGAAACAAACAATGAACTAAAAACACGCACAAACGGTTCAAACACTCACTGAGGAAACACACGACAAAGGGTAATTACAAAATGTGTATTCATTATTCAAACTAAAGCTTATTTATGCGAATATACAGTAATATATGTTATAAACACAAGAAAACACTTACTTGTCCAGAGCCATGTCTCATCTCTCCATCTGCCTCTGAATCATCTGTATTGTTTTCAGAAATTTCATCTCCAAACTCAGAATTTTGACAATGAATGCCTTCTTATATCGCGATCCTGGGGTGAAAATCCTGTTTTTCAGGCCCGCTTTCACCATATTTAAATCGCCAAATGTGTAAACAGTTCCAAAGCAGCTCTGCATGCATTTACGCTGAGGCATACAGCAGTGGGTAAACTCGAGGAAACTTTGCGCACAGGAATAACAGAGCCGTACTCTAATCGCTCCACTAAAGCCGCATATCACTGTTTTCAGAATTTCATTGGCTATACGATGCGCCAGTCATTTCCACTCTTCAATGTAATTGGTTTGATCAGTAAACAAAGGAAAGTGGGTATGCCCTTACACTCGACACAGATGGTGGTTGGGTATTGAAGGCTGTGGACAGGACATGGAAGCTCCTATTGGGTCAAATGAGGTGTCAATCGAAAGGTCAGAGTGCGTGCTTCCATTTTGATACCGGATATAGGAAATGTTTACATCTGAACTGAAGTTATTACCGGTAATATGTGAAAGATTAGGCACAGCTGCCAGGTGCTTTGAAATGATGCAACAAGAGTCTGTGGATATTTATTGATGTAATAATGTGATTTGGACTAAACATTTTACTTGATTTGATCATTTGGACATTTGACAATGAAACAACACCGCTTTTGTCGGGAAGTTATGGCTCAGTGTACAACTATGAGGCATCATAGGTGAGTTGCCTAAATTTTGTTATTGGTTGTTTATATGTTGGTGGTCTGACAAAGATATAGATTGTACCTGCTGTTGTGATTGTATCTTAAAATGGTTTATATCAATAGAAAATCAAGAAATGTAGCTTTCCAAAGATATGTGGCATGTGTACCAATGTAACACACAGCTGTTTTGTTTATCGCATACTTTTATTTTGTACATTTAAGGGCCCGTCCGCGGGCCTAGATTTCCATGGTGTTAATCTGTCACCATTCACTGTCATTGCATATTTTTTCCATACAATAAAAGTGAATGGTAACTGAGGCTTTTCCAAGGATGAAAGAAAGTTATAACAGGTTTGTAACTGCATTAGGGTAAGTAAATAAGGAAGAATAATTTTTGGGTATCTATCTCTATAATGAGATCATCTTGTCTTCTCAGCAATACAACGTTATTATTGGTCAGTTTGATGATTTAGTTCTACTTTGTTGTCTGAATGGACAAGGTTTATGGTTCTGTAGACTACAACCATCTGTATCTTCAACATAGGCATTTTTTTTTTTTTTAATCTGTGCCACCTTGCAGCTCCAGGTTTGTGGTTATTAATATCCCAGCACTTCTCTGAGATAATATAAAGAATGTCTATGAGAAGACAACCTCATTATCAGGACCGAGTGGGAATTAGAGCCTTGTCACTGTTAGAGAGTCCTGATTATTTGGGCTAAATGGGAATATACATAAATAGTCAAAAATACAGTTTGGTTTTGTAGATTAACTAAAAGGATGTTAATCTAAGGGATGTGCACGAGTAATCAAGTACTCTTTCTGCACCAGCTACTTGAGTATTAAAAACACTACTTGAATATCGCAAATTCATTTTCCTTTGCGTATTTGCCTGCCGTGAGGAGCGCTGAATGGCTATGGCTATGTTTACATGTACACAATACTCTGATTATTGCATTAATCAGAGTATAAGGAGTAATCAGATTAAGATATTTTCATGATTATCCCTAAACCTGTTACAGTTTAAGCTTGTGGTTTGATTTCCACTCAGATGGTTAGATTTACAGAATGGGTTTTATTAAACAAACCTGCGTGACAAAAACACTTTTCAGATGTGTTATGTCATGAAGGTTCTTGTAATGGTTGGCTTCAAAAATCATAAATGGCCATTATATTGAGGGTGAGAGGTTGGACTTTGCCTGTGTCATGTGGTCGGAATGTGAGAGGCAGTTACTAAAGCGCTCCGCTCAATGAACGAACGAGTGAGTGAGAAAACGTGCATTTGTGGGAGAGAGAGAGAAAGAAAGAGAGAGGGGAACATTCCAGAATGCCGGTGGACTGGTGTATTGTTAATTCGGATACAGAAACAAGCGAGTAAGATAAATGATAGAGAGTGCAAGTCTGAGTGGTACAGGGAGGGGGAAAAAAAAAGTGCATATTTGTGTTATCATTTGTACGCAGTTGTGTTTGGAGGTGCTATCTGTTGCTACAGCGGAACTGCAGTGAAGCTCCTGTGATCGTGTAGCTTTGAATCCTGGTGAGTTTTTATTGCATTTTCTTAACGTTTAACTTTGTAATTCTCTTACTTATAAGCTTAAGTATTAAAAAACAGTGCCATGACCAAGGAAATTAGAACATGTGGTTGGGTTTTAAAGACAAATGAGTGGATTTGGAAGCATGTCTGCTGACTTTTGGTCTGTACTGAGGTGTGGTCTACTGCTTTTTTTTTCCAAAACCAATTTGCCAATTTAATTCACATTTAAAGTTGTGTTTTTTTTAATCGGTACAGTGCTGTGGACTTAACTGATAGAGAAATCACACTGAACACACTGACTCTAGGCTGAGCTGGGTTTAATAATCCTCCCAGCTGATTTGACCGGACGTTGAGTCAGGATCTTTTGGGAGAGGCTGGGTGGGTCGGGGGAGGGTGGCATCCATCCAGCTGATCTGCACAAAAACAGGACATATCCGCACCAAAAAGGGGAGGGCTAGTCTTACTGCAGCAGTCGTTCATCACATTTCGCATCTGGGTGTGTTTTTGTGTTTTCCAGTTTGTTTTGACTTATGTTAGTGATGCAAGTTTATGAAATAGAGCCTTCAAGCATATCAAGTCGTCTCTATAATGCCAGAGTTTTCAACCAGGGGTCTGTGGAGAAGATACAAAAACCATAAAGAAGTTTTCATGACATTTCTAACTATTACTGGTAGCTAATTTCTTTGATGTTTTGCTATTAGCTAACTTTCTAACTGATTACTTAAGTATTATCTAGGGATGCACCGAAAAGATTCGGCCGAAAATGGCACTCAGTTTTCGGCCGAAAGAGAAAAAAGGCCGAAAATATATACCTCCTTGCCCCGCCCCTCAGTGCTCTGATTTCACTCTGGATCGATCTAGCCCGGCGCTACCAAACAAAGGCCGATCATGTCAGCGGTGTGGAAATTCTTCAAAGATTCTGATAAGGACATCACATTTGCGATCTGCAGTGTTTGTTCAGCAGAACTTTCAAGATATATATATATATATATATATACACACACACACACACACACACACACACACACACACACACACACACACACACACACACACACACACAGAGTACAGCAAGAGATTCTACAGGAAAGCGCCCCGATCCACAGCAGTGCTACTGCTAGCGCAGCTACACCACAACTTGAGACGTATCTAGCTGAACTACGCCAGAAGCGACAATCCCCTTGACTATGGTCGCATAAAGAAGACCGCTTTCCTTTGCTTGCACGGATTGCGCACAGGTATTTATAGGTATAGGTATTTATCTGCCCAAGCACCAGCACAGAGAGTGAGAGTCTATTCAGTGCAGCATCTCATGTTCTTGATGAGCTTTCTGACAGGAGAGACTGTCAGAAAGTTTAGCAACTTTTGTTCTTGAAGAGAAACCTGTCACTTGTAGTTAAATAGAAAGCGGTCCAATTTGATGTGTATAGCAATTACTTTACACTTGTTCTTCACTTGAGGATACATCTGTCGTTTACAGTTGAGGTTGGATTTAGTTTAATTACTGCTGTTTTGCACTGTTGTTTTGCACAATAATTTTCACTTAAAGTGTACATACGTTTACATAAACCGAATAGAGCACTGATCTATATATATATATATATTATAGTTATATATATATATATATATATATATATATATTATAGTTATATATATAATTATATATTATAGTTATATATAGATCAGTGGAATAGAGGCCCTCTGCCATTCTGTGTTCTGCCTTTTTGTTTAAATTAAAATTACTGTTGCATATTTAAACTTTTTGAAAGATGCTAGCTAAGTTCATTACTTGACTGTTGTTTTGCATATAATAGTTTTCTAAAACTTTACATTATTTGGATAATTGTTAATAAAATCTGTAAAATGTGATTTTTAAAGAACTGAATGAAGAAAAATATTTAATAATGTTTTAATATATTTGTCCAATATTGGTGTGTTACTTTCAATAAAAGTGTGATTTATTTTATTGGTTTGTAGTTTTTGAATTCAGATTCATTAAATTCATGAAATTAATGAAAAAGTATAATGTTAATACAATTACAAATTGTAGTTTTTCTTAAATAGGTAAAAAAAAAAAAAAAAGTAAGTTTCGGTTTTCGGCCAAGTGCATCCTAGATTTTCGGTTTCGGCCCAGAATTTTAATTTCGGTGCATCCCTAGTCCAGCCATTACCCAATCACTTTCTCATATGTTGATGCTCAGCTAGCTCTCTCTGTTTTCTGCTAATGCTTTATATTTCCACCCTCCTGTTGTTTTTAAGTGGATGTTTTGTAAATAGAAGTGGTTGACTGTGCTGATCTCGTGCTGTTCGGTGCTTTATTCTCTGAATTCTTCATAAGTCTTCTCGGGACGTTTCCATTTCTTTCCCTTTTCATAGTATAATAACAGCTCCCCACCCATCTTAACTTTATTTTCTGTCGACATAGGGGGTTAGTGGAAAGTTGGCAGTTCTGGCTAGCATAACAAAAGACTGTATTGATCTAGGCTGACTTTATGGCTGATGGACTGGTTTTGTTTTTTCCCCATGTGGTCACTGATCTTGGTTTAGCCTCATCCTGGCCTCCTTGTGTCCTATAATGGAGTCGCTTCACGAAATGGAGCACATGCCCCTCAAATGATCTAGCAATGAAAGCTTTCTAATAAACAGAATTGTGAAATTTCATGTGATAGTCAGCTATTCAGTTAACACTCACATGCAATCACACAACAGTGCCATTGTCAAATAAATTCAGAGATGTTTAGAAATTAACCTGTTTTTTCTGATACTATGTCATTACTGAAATGGAGAGGGCTCATTTCTGCTGGAGTAGTTAATCTTTTCACACATGAATGTAGAATGGATCCAAATGTTCACACCTGTGTGTGAATTGAATCCATGGCACTCCATGTTTATAGTTGAGATAAAAAGCCAACTAGGACATGTTACATCTATAATTATAAACTATTAACATGTTGATTTGGAACAGTGCCAGCTGTTAATGTCCAGCTGCATTAAGCATGGTTTCTCGGCAAAGATGATGTTCTTATGTTCTGCTTTCATTGCTCCACAGAAGCATTTTATTATCCTCTTCCTAGACTCTTCTGAAATAGTCTGACAGCTGATCTTGCATTCTCAGAAATTCAGTCAGTTTGGCACTTGAGGAGGGTGGGTGATGTTTACTCTAACTAGGGTGTGACCCATATTTCCCTGCCCTTGGGGTCAGTCATACTGGTGGTTACTAGTGGTTGAATGATAAATCGCAGAGGCCGATAAATTGGCCGATATTCTGACTATAAATGTTTCCGTGTGGCCAATTCAGCTGCCTATGTTTCCAGATGCAGCCCAAAGTAAAAGTGTGTAAAGTGTGCTATATAGGGCTGGGATAAACGATTATTTTTTAAACGATTAATCTAGCGATTATTTTTTCGATGCATCGTTTAATCTAACGATTCATTTTTTCAGTCCGATTCGATTTCGATTCGATTAATCGACTTGTGACAACACCGGTAATACCTGTTTCATCGGGGGTAGGGGTGTATAAAATGTAAAAAAAAAAAAACATTTGCCGGGAGTTTGATTGACTGGCGATCTGATCAATCAATCATAATACGCCATTTTTGTCCGACAAAGTAGTCAGGAGAGAGAAGATTAACGCCGGTGGATTTGAATTTGAATAATGGATTGTAGGCTACTGTACTGACGTCTTTCCGCGGTTAAAACAACAGTCCTTCTGATGTAGGCTACATTCATGTTTAGCCTATTTGATGCTATAAATTAACCAAGGAAAAGATGATCGGTTCACGAGCAGCTTTAACTGAGGCAATCTGTCACGACACATTAAAGAGCCACAAAATAGTAGGCCTATTTATGGTTTAATTTTCTTTGAATGACCAAATTTGAAAGTTGAGACTTTATTAAATGTTACCTGCTTGGTCCTGTCTGTCAGCGCGTTGTCAGTGTCCTCTATGTATTTTTCACGACATTCATAGGTATAAGCGCATTATTAATAGCTATAGTTTAAAACTTTAGGTGTCACAACGTATTATAGCTTACTCCAACATCGAGTGCAAAGTGGGGAGTTGAAAAAAAACTTACGGTGCTCTGTCATCTGCGGCTGCTCCTTGGTGGCGCTAGAATGGAAGGCCATCTCCATTTTGCAAAGATGACATATCACGGAATTGTTTCCTTTTAAATTAAATAATTCCCATACTTTAGAGGAACGAGTGCATGCCGCCTTGCATTTCTGATAGTCTGAGGAGCCACTCGTTTTGGCGCCGGTGCCGCCATCTTTGTTTTGGGTCTGACAATTTGACGCGCATATTTTGCGTCAACGTATTTTTTGCGTCGACGTCATCCCAGCCCTAGTGCTGGTGCATTGCCGTGGTGCTAGAATGGAAAGCCATCTCCATTTTGCAAAGACGGCATAACACATAATTTTTTCCTTTTAAATTAAAGAATTCCCACACTTTAGATGAACGAGTGCGTGCCGCCTTGCACTTCTGGTAGTCTGAGGAGCCTAACTAGGGATGTCCCGCTCCGATACCTAGATCGGTATCGGCTTCGATATTGACGTTTTTAGACGGATTGGGTATCGGTCTGAGGAGCACGACCCAAATCCAATACTCTGTGTTAGTCATGTTTGTTACTGTCAAGCTTAAAAAATGACATAAAAGAACTGTTAAAACACCATTAAAGCGGTTCATATGACTCTTGCATTTTATTCAAAGCCACTTGAAGACACGCGATAGCTCTGTGAATTGCAATAGGCTGTTTAATAAGTAAACATATAAATGCACGCGCAGCTTCAGCCCGTTAGTGAATGGTGCTTCGGTTTACACACGCGTGCGGCTATTTATAGCCTTCACCCGTGCACAATATTTGAGCGCTACAAACGAACATCTCAGATGTAGATGCTCAGCAGTTCGGTTCACTTATAATATGGACTTAGAACGGCACTGGAGGTGCATTTAACCAGAATATAAATAAGAAGCGAATTAAACTGTGAATAAAAAGGGTGAGGGTTTAAAAGTTAAAGCTGTCATGGAGAGACTCACAGCAGAGATATGAACTCTGCAGGGTTTATTGAGCAGAGGATTGAAACAGTGATGGAAACATTGTGAGTAAATCCAGTTAAGCAGAGTGGCAAACATTAGGTAAGTAATATCCAGACAGTGTATAGACACGATGAAAGAGATAACTTACAACAATTTTATGATACTTGCAGGCAATAATGAAGACACATGTTTGACATAGTATTTCTGAGACTCCAGAACTTTCTACTATCGATGAGAGAGAGAGAGCGAGAGAGAGAGAGAGAGAGAGAGAGAGAGCGCGCGCACGCACGCACGGGTGAGAAAGTGGGGCATTTATGCAGTCATTGAGTAGCCACTAATGATATGCAGGTGCGTGTAATCAGAACTCAGGGAGTGCCAGTATGCTAGTTAATAATGAAGTGTTTCTTAATAAGCTATACATTTATATTGAAATAATGTGTAGTTAAAGGTTTGTGTTTCTTTACATATTAAAGAGTACACCCAATTATTTCCACACAATAATGTAAAGATATTATAAACTGATTATGCAATAAAACAACTCTGGTTTCGGATCGGTATCGGCCAATACTGAGATTTCCGTTATCGGAATCAGATCGGAAGTGGAAAAAGTGGTATCGGGACATCCCTAATATTAACAATTTCTTCATGCAAATAAATTACAAAAATTTGATGACTAAAAAGAAATTAGAAGAAACTGATATTTACCATTTTAAAATACAATATCCTTTTTTAGTTTTGTGTGAAATTTAGTAAATATAATGCTAAATAAGAGTTTTTTATTTGCAGTTTAATGTTTTTAGTTACTATAATAAATGGTGTGATATATTGGTATTGTATCGGCCTATCGGCCATCCATATCTCTGGATATCGATATCGGCCATTAAAAAAAATCCATATTGATCAACCACTACTGGATACTACTGTAATGTCACCCCCTCCACCCTCAGATGCAGCTGAAATCACACTGACCCCTCACTACTAAAAGAATGGGACGCATGCAGTGGATGTAGTTTGAGTTGGTGGGGGTTGTGTACAGAGTCAGCAGGGGGCTGATGGCAGCACTCTCTTTGTGTCTGTGCTCAGATGCGTGAGGAATTTCCACCTGGCCCCCTCATGCTCAGCTGTTTGCCATTGCTGGGGAGAGTTGTGTCTGCCTGTTTTTAGGTACCGGTCTCGATTGAGTGGTTTTATCAAAGCCATGTAGATGTTGCGGTTTCATCTTTATTTTTAATGCATTGATTCAGTATGAAATAATCTAAAAGTGCAGTGTTCACATTTTTCTATGTTAAATTACTTCGTAGACCATTCATAGGCTGATTTACCCCAAAATGGTAAACACTGTTTCACTTTATCAAAACAAACTTCATTTTTAGATTATAATATGTTTTAGTACAAGCTTTTTGTTTACTTTTTTGCCATTTTCCCGTTTTCATGTCTGTTGTTTTAGATGTTCTTTTTCGTTCAGGGGTAAAAAGAAATCTAAAAGCAGAGCAATGGTATACTGTTTGTGAACATTCAGAGACCAGCCACACTGCTGTGGGTGGTGTTTAGAAGTACATTTAAATATGAGGACGATACATGTAAAACCTATACTAATGTGACATTAAAATGAGTTAGCAGTGACTTTATGCCTCATTCTATGAGTAGAATTCACACAAGATCAGTAAAAGCTGTTTTAACCACTCGATAATGATTTAAAGTAATATATATGCAGTAAATAATGTTTAATTTGTCTTGTTTACATTCTGAATTCATGGCACTAATGCGCTTACCATAATATACGTGGCCATAAAATGCACCGATTACACACTGTTATTGTAATTTATGATGACTGATACTATTGCAAGGATGAGTGTATAAAAGTGTTAATGCACAGAATACATGAATGATGAAGTGAATGGCTTTCACTGCAGATGGCACATGAGTGATTGGGCTCTTGAGAGTATTTGAGTAGATTGGATTCCTTTTGTAGACTTTTTAAACAAAAACAAAAAATCGCATGATATGGTCTTTGAAAATGTCTCTACGTGAACGATCGTACAGATGTAGGAAAATTTGCACCAGCTCGCTAATAATTACATGACAGTGTGTTCATGTTGACTGATCTTGACTGACTTAACAATTTAAACAGAATTAGCTGTCAGCCTCAAGGCAGGTGGAGCTTCAGGTCACACCTACCAATTACGTTGACCAATGGCAGTAAGAAGGTGTTTAGCAGTTGGTAAGAATTTTTTCTAAAAGTTCACCCTGGTGAGCTGTTACGAACCACCTTTTTATGCTGTATTTTGTTCTAAATGACGTCACACCCATTTGTTGTTCTATTTCGTATGAAGTATATTGGGGCTTTCACTGTACTCTTGTTCCTCTCTGATCAGGAAGAAAAGCAAATTTTGTCCTCACCTTAACTGCTTCCTAAGCCCTAATTCCTATAGAAGGAATTGATTTGTTAATTTCTCTGCCCTCTTTTTAGAAAATGGACATCAGTGGATCTAAAGTTCTGGAGTCGGCTGATGACATCCAGGAGCGCCGACAGCAGGTCCTGGATCGGTACCGGCGCTTTAAGGAGCTGTCTTGTGTGCGCAGGCAGAAACTTGAGGACTCCTACCGCTTCCAATTTTTCCGTCGAGATGCAGATGAGCTGGAGAAATGGATCCAAGAGAAGCTACAGATCGCCTCTGATGAGAACTACAAAGACCCCAGTAACCTACAGGTCAGGCAATAAAACATAAAAAGATTTTATGTAAAAGATTAATGCTTCATCTACTATTGTATCGTGACTAAAAGGAGTCTTTGGTATCTTAACGGGATATTCAGAGATGTTATGAAATTAACCTGTTTTTCTTGAAAGAAAGGTTTAATATAATACTATGTCATTACTGAAATGGACTTTATTTATTTCCAAAAATGGAAATTCTCTCATTTAATCAACCTCATGCCATCCCAGATGTTTCTGAATTTTATTCTTCTGCTGAACACAAACAAAGAGTTTTAGAAGAATATCTAAGCTCTGTAGGTACAATGCAAGTGAATGGGTTCTAAAGTTTTGAAGCTCCAAAATGAAGATAAAGGCTGCATAAAAGTAATCTATAAGTGGTTAAATCTATATCTTCAGAAACGATATGGCTGAGAAACATCAATATTTACTATAATATCTCCTCCCTGCCCAGTAGGTGGCGATATGCACGAAGAATGCAAATCAACGAAAATGAAAGTGGAGATAGAATATAAAAAGTACTTTAATATTTATCTGTTTCTCATCTAAACTTAGAATATCACTTCTAAGATATGGATTTAACCACTGGAGTCTTGTGGATTACTTTATGCTGCCTTTTATGACCTTTTGGAGCATAAAAAATTTGGTCTCCATTCACTTGCATTGTAAGGAGTTATTTTTTTTTTCCAAAAATCTTAATTTGTGTACAGCAAAAGAAAAAGTCATACATATCTGGGATGTCATGAGGATGAGCAGGTGATGAGAGAATTTATTTTTGGGTGAACTATCCCTTTAAGATCAGTAAGCAGACTGAATTCCAGTCTAAAGAAAGGGAAGTGATGAGGGTTAAAGATTACAAAATAGTTCAAAAGTGGTGTAACCTGTTCTGTAATGGACTCCTATCTTAAGCTACAGTCAGCAGTGAAGCTTTACTTTATAAAGTCAGCAGAATATAATAGCTTGAATAAAACTAACACATGCATAAAAAGACTTTGATCACAAGGCTTATGTTGTAAATTATGCAGACTTGAACAGACGTAATTATGCAATAGATTTAACACTTAGCCATATAAATTGGCATAATTCAGTGAAGAATTTAGTTACAGACTGATAATTCAACAAGGCCTATTAATCAGCTGGCCAGTTTGAGGTTATCTGCTACGTTGGTGGAATGACCTCCCCAACTCCATCCGTGAAGCAGACTCACTCCCTGTCTTCATAAAACGCATCTTTTCCAAGAGCACTTTACTAGCCACAAAAAAAGAAAAGAAATTGCACTTGTATATGTTTTGAATACTATTTCTGATGCTAGTGAAACTTTGTAATATAGCACTTTTGTACCACTGTCTCCTTAAGATGATTCGCTTATGTTTTCCTCTTTTGTAAGTCGCTTTGGATAAAAGCGTCTGCCAAATGAATAAATGTAAATCTGCATTGGCCAAGAAGTTTGTGGTATTGTCCACTCAAAGAAGTGGACATTTCTCCTAGTGTAACTTACAAAATCTAGAAATGGCCTTGTTGATGGATAGTCCACATTATCTGTTTTCAAAGAGAAGTTCTAAATACATTTTGAGTAATTATTGTGTAAAATAAGAGTATTTTAGTACAGCCATTTTGTGTACATCTTATTTGCTACCATTAAATTTAATCTGTATTATGTCAGCCAACCTGCCCTCTAGATATCATATTAACTTCTGCCATTAAAAAGACAATACAGTCGTCCAATTAAAGAAATTATGTATTTCTACGTTTTACAAAAGTTAAAACTAAGCACCGTTAGCTTTATCTCACACTGTATGTTTTTTCCATCTCTCAGGGAAAGCTCCAGAAACATCAAGCCTTTGAGGCTGAGGTACAGGCTAATGCTGGGGCCATTATTAAACTGGATGAGACCGGCAACCTCATGATATCTGAGAGCCACTTTGCATCTGAAATCATCCGAGTAAGATATACTTTCTTTTTATAACCACGTGCTAGTATTCAAAAACTGTGACTATAAAACCGAGTGCATATTTAAATGTTGGCTACACTTTAGGTTTGACACAACACTTTAGTTTAAATCATATTTATAATGTTGTAACAATCTGCCTATATGGATCAGTCTTTCACGCCTTACCGGACCTCTCAGCGACCAATAGTAAAAAGTGTCAATTATGGATCTTTTATTCAAGTAGGTAATTGAGTGCAGTGAAACATGCTTTCTAGTGAATTTGTTCTCCTACTTCTCATTTTGACGACATGCATGAACATTGAAAGAACTGTGTGAAGTGTTTCTTTTTAATCTAACTTGAGCTCACTCTTCTGCTACAGTCCCAGCTGACTTTTATTAGATTTATTTAGAAAGATACATCTGTTGATTTCAACTGAGCTGTCCTAGAAAAAAACCCTGGGCTCTTTGATAAAAGAGAGAGTTTTGACTGATCCTGACATTCTGTCTTTGTCCCCTCCTTAAACTCAGAACCGTTTAGAGGAGCTTCACCGTTTGTGGGACCTCCTGCTGCAGAAGACGAAAGAGAAGGGGGTGCGTCTCTTGCAGGCACAGAAACTGGTGCAGTACCTACGTGAGTGTGAAGATGCCCTGGACTGGATCAGTGACAAGGTGAAGAAGATTATGGATTGGTGTTATTACATTACACTTGTTATGGTCCCTTATCTTGAATGAGTTTACACTGACATCATATTCTTACAGGAGGCCTTTGCCACCTCAGAGGAACTTGGGCAGGACCTGGAGCATGTGGAGGTTCTACAGAAGAAGTTTGAAGAGTTCCAGACAGACTTGGCAGCTCATGAGGAGCGTGTGAACGAGGTGAACCAGGCAGCAGCTAAGCTGACCCAGGAGAACCACCCAGAGGCTGAGCTGATCCTGAAGAAGCAGGAAGAGGTGAATGCTGCCTGGCAGAGACTGAAGGGTTTGGCACAGCAAAGGCAGGGGAAGCTGTTTGGAGCTGCGGAGGTGCAAAGATTCAACCGGTGAGTTATCCGAGACAGGAAGTTTATTCAGCTGTATTTGGAAGCATATTTCTTTGGCATTTACTAATACAATTATAATATATACAGTATAGAGAACATTATCATTACTTAATGTCTTTTGGTTACTGAAATTCTCTGTGGTGGCCTAAAGAGATGTGGATGAGACGATCAGCTGGATTAAGGAGAAGGAGCAGCTGATGGCTTCTGATGATTTTGGTCGTGACCTTGCAAGTGTTCAAGCCCTGCTACGGAAACACGAAGGGCTTGAGAGAGACCTGGCGGCCTTGGAAGACAAGGTCAGCATGTCCACAAACACTTAAGCAATGTACATCTATGCAATTAATACATTTTGTGTAGTGTATTAAGTCTTTAAAAGCCAACTTGACATTTCTCCCTTCCTTAGGTGAACACTCTTGGAGGAGAAGCAGACCGTCTGCAGCAGACACACCCTCAAAACGCTTCACAGATCCACTTGAAAAGAGATGAGCTCATTACCAATTGGGAGCAAATCCGCACATTGGCTGCTGAGCGACATGCTCACCTCAATGACTCCTACAGGTGAGTTATGACACACCTACTGTATATGATTTCAACCAAGAACTCGATTTTGTTTTATAAATTGATTTGTTGATGAGAATTTTGTTTTAAATGGTTGTCATCTTGTTTCTAGGCTGCAGCGCTTTACTGCAGATTTCCGTGACCTGACCAGCTGGGTGACCGAGATGAAGGCTCTGATCAATGCTGATGAGTTGGCCAACGATGTGGCCGGAGCTGAAGCCCTGCTGGACCGCCACCAAGAGCACAAGGTATTGTAGAAATCCTTAAAATTTTTATTACAATATAGCTATATGGAAAAGTTTTGTTGCCCATTGAATATAAATCTCTGCAACTAAGACTTTACTTGAAAACACTCTGCTTAAACGTGAGCATGATAATTTAGCATCTACCAGGGATTCATTGCATTTTAAAGTCTGAGAATTAATGTGTCTGTAATTTTTCAACAGGGTGAGATTGATGCTCATGAAGACAGTTTTAAATCTACCGATGAGGCTGGTCACGCTCTGCTTAATACTGGACACTATGCTTCAGAGGAGGTCAAGGAAAAGGTATGTTTGACCTAGATCTGTTTTTTACTTATGAATTGGACCTCGGTTGACTATCAGTCATTTTGTGTTTGTGTGTGTAGCTGGGCATCCTGTCAGAAGAGAAGGTGTCTCTTCTGGAGCTGTGGGAGCTGCGCAGGCAGCAGTATGAGCAGTGCATGGACCTGCAACTCTTCTACAGGGACACAGAACAGGTTGACAACTGGATGAGCAAGCAAGAGGTAAGAAACAATAATATGTTCCATCTGATGCGTAACATCCCCTCAAATGTTGCTTAATTGGTTGTTGTGTTTTTGAAGTATTGGTGGCAAAAAAAATTTGTTTGTTTAAAAGGGGTTGAAATGTCTTAATCTGTCTTCCCTCAAGGCTTTTTTGCTAAATGAGGATCTTGGAGACTCTCTGGACAGTGTTGAAGCTCTTCTGAAGAAGCACGAAGACTTTGAGAAATCCCTCAGTGCCCAAGAGGAGAAGATCACTGTAAGAAAGTACACAACATCTTGCACACAATGCAAGGCCTTTAAATGCATCTTACTGAGTTTATCCTCTTTATTCTCTACTGAAATATACAGGCCCTGGATGAATTTGCTACCAAACTGATCCAGAATAACCATTACGCTAAGGAGGACGTGGCCACCCGCAGAGATGCAGTAAGTGGAGATTTGTACCCTGAGACGTCCTTCATTTCAACCTAGCAAGCACTTTCCTCTCCTCAATAATTGCTGACAGAAGTGCTGAATCACTGGCATTGCAATGACTTCAACACCCTTTTCTTTCTACATCAGCTACTAAGCAGACGCAACGCTCTTCACGAGCGTGCTCAAAATCGCCGTGCCGCCCTGGAGGACTCTTTCCATCTGCAGCAGTTCTTCCGGGACTCAGACGAACTCAAAAGCTGGATCAATGAGAAGATGAAGACCGCTACTGATGAGGCCTACAAGGTATGTTCTTCTAGAAATGTCATGCTGAATCATGTGAGCTGTTGGGCACATTTTGATGTCAAACTTTTAAGATTTAAGATTTATTTCTCCCACTCTCCTCTTCTCCATTCCTTCTCGCTCAGGACCCGTCCAACTTGCAGGGGAAGGTGCAAAAGCATCAGGCCTTTGAGGCTGAGCTCTCTGCCAATCAGAGCCGTATTGATGCACTGCAGAAATCAGGCCAGGAGCTGGTCGATGGAAAACACTATGCCTCCAGCGAGGTGTCAACTCGTATGGATGAGGTTAGCTCCCAGTGGAAGAAACTTCTGGAAGCCACTGAGCTCAAAGGTGAGAAATTGTTCTAAGTGTGTAAGCTTGAAATTGACAAATAACAGATAAGAAAAGGATAGTATACAATCTATGTTAGTATCAGGGTTACTGTCTTGAAAAACCTGGAAGTATCAGGGAATATTTTTTTACAAATTTTCACAACTGAAAAGTCATGGAAGTTAACAATCTTAACAGTCATGGAAATTTCTAGTGGAAGTAAATGTTTTAGGCTTTGCTTAAAAATATTTCATCACCTAAATATTGGTTTTAGGTAATGATTGTATGGAGTAAAACTTGCTCACAAGTCATAGTGATGTCTGATTTGTGATCAAATCATTCTGTTGAGTAGGTTCTTTGTTATTAGGTTGAAATGATTCGCAAGTGGTCTGAACGATTCATTAGTGAATTAATCTGAATCAGAATGACTTTCAAAATTAGTTTCCAGAAATTGCAAATGACCGGAAAAGTCTTTGTAACTCATTGGTTAAAAAAGGGTGGGAACCCTATTTCATATTAGATTCAAATGGAAAAACTATGCTCCTTGTGTGAAGAAACCCTCTCTGATTTATTATAAGAGACCTGAATCAAACACATAAGTGAATTTGTGATGTCACATCCATTCCCTTTTAGGAATTAAGTTGCGTGAAGCAAACCAGCAGCAGCAGTTCAATCGTAATGTGGAGGACATTGAGCTGTGGCTGTATGAGGTGGAGGGACATCTGGCTTCCGATGACTTTGGAAAAGACCTGACCAGCGTCCAGAACCTTCAAAAGAAGCATGCTCTTCTGGAGGCTGATGTGGCTGCCCACCAGGTATCAAACTAATTTTCAGAGTATTTTACTCTATATAATACTCTAATTATAAATTAATTAACCTGTTTAAATAACAGTTTTTTTTATTCATTTAAATTAGTTTTATCTTAACTGAGGGCTTGTTTCTCTCTTGACAGGACCGTATTGATGGCATCACCATCCAGGCCAGGCAATTCCAAGAGGCGGGACACTTTGATGCTGATAACATCCGTAAAAAACAGGAGGCTCTGGTGGCACGCTACGAGGCCCTGAAAGAGCCCATGGCCGCCCGTAAGCAGAAGCTTTCTGACTCCCTGCGCTTGCAACAGCTCTTCAGAGACGTGGAGGATGAGGAGACCTGGATCCGAGAGAAGGAACCCATTGCTTCCTCCACCAACAGGGGTCAGTGTTGAGACTTAATTGCATGAGATGAGGTCTTGATTAATGCATTTGGCATTCAGGTGATATTAATAGACCAATCTCTCATACCCTTTCAGGTAAAGATCTTATTGGAGTGCAGAATCTTCTGAAGAAACACCAGGCTCTGCAGGCTGAGATCTCTGGCCATGAGCCCCGGATTAAGGCTGTCTCTCAGAAGGGGGAGGCCATGGTGGAAGAGGGTATGGTTAATTTTACAAGATGCTGAAAAGCTCTTTATTTCGAGATTCATATGTCTATTTAAAACCCAACTTTTCAATTCTGAAACCTGAGTAGAAATAAAGATTTTTTTTTTTTTCATAGTTAGGAATTATTTTTTTCCATTTCCCCATTTTAGGTCACTTTGCAGGAGAGGATGTGACGGCAAAACTGCAAGAGCTGCACATACGTTGGGATGGACTGAAAGGGAAAGCAGCCCAGCGTAGACAGGATCTGGAGGACTCCCTCCAGGCCCAGCAGTACTTTGCTGATGCCAACGAGGCTGAGTCCTGGATGAGAGAGAAAGAGCCCATTGTTGGAAGTACTGACTACGGCAAGGACGAGGACTCTGCAGAGGTAAAGAGGGAGAAGAGAAAAGGGATGGATTTTATCTAGACTTTCCATCTTTGGGGTTTAAAGGCTTGAAATTAGTTTTAACGTCATATTTGTTGCAAAAGTAAAACAAGCATTTATATGTTAAAATTAATTCAGTTGCTTTTCAGTTGTCACCGAAATGTGAATTGTTCATTCAGTACTTCATAAACCACTGTCATAAGCTGTTAAAAGGGCTAAACTGGCAGAACTAAAATGAATTGCCTTGTGATGTTTTAGCACTAATGTCACAATTACACATTATTAAAAATGGAATGGGTTCTGAAATCTGTGCTTTTCACCTACAGGCACTTCTGAAGAAGCACGAAGCGCTTATGTCTGATCTGAGTGCATACGGCAGCAGCATTCAGGCCCTAAAAGAAG
Source organism: Xyrauchen texanus (assembly GCF_025860055.1). Lineage (NCBI taxonomy): Eukaryota > Metazoa > Chordata > Actinopteri > Cypriniformes > Catostomidae > Xyrauchen > Xyrauchen texanus. The sequence continues at coordinate 10,659,320 of NC_068309.1, forward strand.
AAGCACAGGCCTGCAGAGTAAGACCATACAACTACTCTTCATAAAAACCTGTTAATGGAATTATGGAAAGACTAGATGTAGTGTTCCTTGTCAAATACATATGACTTTCTTACTGTTTCATCAACAGCAACAAGTGGCTCCCACTGATGATGAAACCGGTAAGGAGCTGGTTCTTGCTCTATATGACTACCAGGAGAAGAGTCCACGTGAGGTCACAATGAAGAAAGGTGACATCCTCACTCTGCTCAACAGCACCAACAAGGCGAGTGTTATTTGGGACATAACTAAACATCACGTGTTCCTTACCATGCCAGTTTGGATCTCAACGCAATGGGACTTATTAAATAAATACATCTTGTCTGATGCTTTAGGACTGGTGGAAAGTGGAAGTGAATGACAGGCAGGGCTTTGTTCCCGCGGCGTACGTGAAGAAGTTGGACCCAACTCAGTCATCCTCTCGTGAGAATCTGCTGGACGAACAGGGCAGCATCGCTCTGCGACAGGATCAGATTGAGAACCAGTAAGCGATATTCTGCCTTCAGTTTTCTCATCAAAAGACTAGATGTTAAATGTATTAATTTTTTAACCTAACAACTTTCAGACTGACAAAATCCTTTCTTTTTAGTACTAATCCTTTTAAGAACTTTACATCTTTGGGCATATGTAATAACAAACTCTTTAATCATAATAACATTTCTGACCCCTTGGTACTCCACTGCTTTGTTTCTTTCTTTTCTTAAATTAAATGCTTGCATGTTTCTACTTGCCCTGCCCTATGGCAGGACTGTGGTCACCAAGGAGGTGTGCAGCGTGTCTGTACGCATGAAGCAGGTGGAGGAACTGTGAGTAGGCCCAAATTATGTCATACTTAAATTAAAGATCCTCCATTATCACAAAACACTCTTCCTTATTCCCCTCTGCATTTCCATCACTGTTAAAGGGATAGTTCACCCCAAAATGTTCTCAACATTTACTCACTCTCATGCCATCCCAGATGTGTATGACTTTCATTATTCTGCAGAACACAAATTAAGATTTTTATAAGAATATTTCAGCTCTGTAGCTGCATACAATGAAAGTGAATGTGATCAGACATTTCAAGCTCCAAAAATCACATAAAGACCATACGACGTCAGTGGTTTAATAACTTCTGAAGCGATGCAATCACTTTAGGTGAGAAACAGATCAATATTTAAATCCTTTTTTTACTATAAATCTCCACTTTGATATTTAGAATGTGAAAGTGGAGATTTATAAAAAAAAATAAAAAATAACTTGAATATTGACCTGTTTCTAACCCACAGCTATTATATCGCTTCTGAGGTCATAGATTTAATCACTAGATTCATATGGATTACTTTTATGCTGACTTTATGTGATTTTTGTGCTTGAAAGTCCTTGTCACCATTCACTTGCATTATGGATTTACAGAGCTGAAATATTCTTATAAAAATCTTTGTTTGTGTTCTGCAGAATAAAGTCATGAGGCATGAGGGTGAGTAAATGATGAGAGAATTGTAATTGTAACTATCTCTTTAATGCTATGTTCTAACTTCCTTTCTGTTGTGGATATGTCTCTATCCATCGCTTTGTCCATCCTCTGTCCATCAGATCATTGTCTCATTCTTTCAGAACTCTTCTATTCCATCAAGGCATAGAAGTTCACATTCCTTGTGAGGTGACCTGTGTTGTCATTCTGAGCTTGTCCTTTCGTCTTGAACTGGTGTTTGGATGTTCCATGTGTGTTTTTGCATTTTCAGTTGCTGCAATGCAGATTTCTTGTCGGCAGTGAACCCTTTGCATCTTTCCAGCCCTCCTGTTGGAGAGCAACAGTGCACACAGACTTCTTAAATTCTAATATAACCTTGAATCAGCTATCAAGACACTTAAACTGTAGAAAAGAATATCTGTTTTGAGATTGACACAGGAACAAATTGCTCTCCTAGAGGAATATTTATTTTCACTCACTCCATTGAGATTGGCTGCAGGCGCATTGCATTGAAGGCATTAACCTTTCTATCATTTTCCTTTCAGGTATGGTACACTGCAAGACTTGGGAGAGAAGAGGAAGGACATGCTGGAGAAGAGTTGCAAGAAGTTTATGCTTTTCCGTGAGGCAAACGAGCTGCAGCAGTGGATAAATGAGAAAGAGTCAGCCCTTACCAACGAGGAGGTCGGCTCTGACCTGGAGCAAGTGGAAGTTCTGCAGAAGAAGTTTGATGACTTCCAAAAGGTACATTGCTCAAGATATGGGTGAACTTTTCTCTTTGATGGAAGTTGAGGAAACTGTTGGACACAAAAGCATTGAGGTGTCTAGAATAGCACAATCTTTTTTGGTTTGTCTTGTGAGTGAGTACTTCTAAGAAATGGTTCCATGTATCATTGAACACCAGCATAAGCTACTACATGTTCTTAGTTTTTGAGCTCCTATGTGTTGTTTATTAGGATCTGAAGGCGAATGAGTCTCGTCTGAGGGACATAAACAAGGTGGCATCTGAGCTGGAGTCTGAAGGACTCATGGCAGAGGAAGCTCCGGTTGTACAGGCCCAGGTAAGCAGATAATATTTTACACAACTTATCATCTATGTCCTTCACAGTGATTCTTATTCATACATCATGTGCCATTTAGCAAATCAATTTTATGTTGGAACATTTTAATATGTTACAGTTTTATACTTGGTAATAATAGTATAATATAGTAAGTACTCACCTTATTCAGCCTGCCCCTTTTTTGCACTCCACTCTTCCAAATTTTGTCATCTAACTTCCTGTTTGTAATAAAGCTACTGAGAAGAGTTGATCAAAATGGGTTGCGTATGGGATCACAAAGTATTTTTCACCAATAGTTCACCCATTTACTATGTAAAAAGGCTAGTGAGATGTTTTTTCTGTCACTCTAAATTTTAGTTTTTTCCAACATTAGGCAGCTGTGACACACTGCTCTTTTCCATAATACAAGCGTTTAATTGTTATACATGTATTCTGCTTTTAGGTTTCAACTTGTTAATAATTTTATATAATGTGTAGTTGATAGGAAATTTCCAACAGTGACAGCTGCTAAAAATTATTATAATAATAAACATACACATTTAAAACTTTAAGTCCCTCTCCACTGCCCCTCCCCAAAAGCCCTCCAAAAAAAAACAGATAGCTGCCCCACTTTTTATTGAACAGCTCCCGGTTGCTTGGCATTCTATACAACACCACCACATGTGCCGCCACCCTGCCCATCTCTATGCACCACTCCTTAAATGAGGGTGCTCCAGCCGACTTCCATCCCCTGAGGATGACCTGTCTGTGGATCATTACAATGGCTAGGACCCAATTATTTATGTACTTATCCCCTATATTAATGACCTCCCCATCGCATAAAATACGGAGACAAGGGCAAAATGAAATTTGAGTGCCCAATACGTCACACATAAAACTCTGAACCCTCAGCCAAAATTATTGGATCTTAACACACCACCAAAACAAACATGTCTCCATCTTCTGATTGGCATCACCAGCAGGTGGGTGTGTCTTTAAGACCAAGCCTATACAATCTAGAGGGGGTCCAATAGAATCGATGTAAAATCTTAATGGCATAAAGTGCACCCTTGCATCTCTAGATGCAGACTTGATGTTTTTTAGAATCCTAGTCCACACTCCTTCCTCCAATTTCAAGTTGAAATATTTCTCCCATAATCTCTTGAGAGAAGTTGAAGCTCTGTCCCCCAGACTCTAAATTAGCAGGCAGTAATACACTGATGCCTCATGACCTTTTCAAAAAGCAATAGTTACCACTCCCAGAGTATCTGCCGCTTTAGGGGGGTGTATGCTACTCCCAAATATAGTACAAAGCAGGTTATGCAGCTGTAAAAACCTAAAGAAATGAGACCTGGGAATCCCAAAACACTGAACCATATTTTCAAATGATCTCAACACCCCACTCTCATATAGGTCATCAAGCATATTAACCTCCCTCACAATCTGCTCTGTTCAACAGAAAGGGGACTTTATTAAAACATTGGGTTCAGCCATATGCTTGAAGCAACATTTAAATAAATGTCAGAATTAAACACACTGGACACTTTTGCCCATACTCCGTGCAAATGCAAGATGTGGTGTGTAACTTAACTTCAGGGTTAGCTTGATAGGCTTTGCAATGGTGAAATAGAACTTCTGGTTGAATACAAAACCAGGGAGGGGCTTTCTCAGGTGGAAGCGACCAATGAGGCAAATTTCTGAGACCGAATGCATAATAATAAAACTAATTCTTGTGTAGGCCTAGCCCACCTTTGTCAGTCGGCCTGTGCAACTTACTGAAATGTAATCTGAGACCTTTGCCATTCCAAGTGATTGACTTCGCTATGCTATCAAATTGCTTTAAATAAGAGAGGGGGGATATCTATAAGCAGAGATTGTAGCAGGTAGTTGAATTTTGGAATACATTTTAATAACTTTAACCTTCCCAATCATAGATAAATGTAATGAAGCCCACCTGCCCACATTGCTTAAACCTTTTTATTAAAGAGTCAAAATGAACTAACTAAATCACACCAATTTGCTAGGAATAAAATACCCAAATACATAATACCCTATTTGGGCCAATGAAAGGCACCCGGCTGAAAAGCCATTAAGACAGTATGCTGTCAGAGGCAAAGCTTCAGATTTGGACTAATTAACTCTTTATCCTGAGAATTTAGAAAAGGAATTAATAATTCTGTGGAGGCAAGGCATAGATCTGGTAGGGTCGGAGACGAATAATAAAATATCATCTGCGTAAAGCAAAAGCTACCTCCTTTCTTATTGCGGCTGCAAATGGTTCCAGGGCAAGATAGAACAATAATGGGGAAAGAGGGCAACCCTGTCAGGTTCCCCTATCTAGAGTACAATAATCTGAAATTAATCAATTTGTTTGTACCACCGCTACTGTCTATAAAGTAATTTAATCCATCAAATAAACGTATTCCTGAACCATCTATACAAAATCTTAAAAAGATAATCCCATTCTTCCATATCAAAAGCCTTTTCAGCGTCAAGTGAGATGGCAGCGACAGGAGTCTGATCATTCGCCACCGACCACATGATATTGATGAAACGCGTAATGTTATCAGAAGAGCAATTTTTTTTTAAGAACATTTTTGACAAGATTTTAACGTCTAGCTTGATCTGGTAAATTGGATGGTAGCTCTTACACTTGCTTGGATCTTTGTTGTTTTTAAGAATCAGACTGATCCGGGCTTGTGCCATGGTTGGCGGGAGCTTTCCATTCTTTAATGATTCCGTATAAAGTTCTAGCTAAAGTGGAGCCAGTTCTGTAGCATAAGATCTAAAAAAAATGCAGCTGCAAAGCCATCTGGCCCCAGAGCCTTGCCTGTTGACAAAGGCCTTAATTACCTCGCCAAGCTCCTCCAAGGTTATCTCGGAGAATTCTCAAGATAATTTTGTTTTGCTGAGTCGTCAGTTTAGGAAGTTCTAATGGTTCAAAAAAGTTTCTAATATCTTCATCAGTAGATGAAGACGTGGAGTTATAGAGATCAAGATTCTTTAAAGACATTATTAATATCTATGGCTGAGGTAAATATTTCACCACCAGCAGATTTCACTGAGGGAATGGTAGACACTCTGTTTTATATATCTTGTCAGCAGTTTCTCTGCCTTGTCCCCCAAATCAAAGTATGACTGCCAAAACTCCACCTTCCCCTGCAAAATAGTATTATATCTTTATTTCAATCGGCTCAATTCCCTGAGGCCATTAGATGACATTCGGCGCTTCAGCTCTGCCTCGGCACTTTTTTCTGATTAACATTTTTTATCGGTTCATATAGATAACTTAAAAAAGCATAACATATATACACACAGAATCAACATTCAGTATTTTTAATATCTAATTTTTTCCATCTCTCCCTCTCCATCACTCCATCCCTTCGTCACTCCATCAGCAACAAGAGATGCTGGGCTCAGCTCCTGGCAAGGTCATTATTGTTTTATACCCTTCATGTTTTCTGTACTATGAAAGGAAAGGAAGCACATAAAATGAAAGGAACATACACATAAAATCAGTTCATGTTACTGTGTTGGTACTGATTGTATTTGTATTCTAATTCACAGGATGAAGCAGACTCCAAAGGTGCATCTCCATGGAAGGTAATGTAACATTATGTGATGAATGAAATTATAAGACATTTCTGTTACTGTCCTCTAATTTAAACCCTAAAAGGTTGGGTTTTTGTATTTGACTTGCATGTGTCGTTTTGATGCAGTGTTTTAAGTCTCATTTGACCTGTATGTCATCCACAGTAGTGTTTAGTTCTCACTGTGGTTACAGAAAGACAAGTGAAGCCTAATTTTCTTAACCCACAATGACACTCTTGACTGGTCTGGTTTTTTTCTGTTCTTTCCCTGCCCTCTGTCTGTCCCTTGCTCATTTTTTTAACTCAATATAGTCAGTTCGCTTGGCTGTTCAAACAACTGCCAACTTTAATACTATTAAGGTAAGATTCCAGGTTTCTCCCTTAATCCTGTCTTTCCAAAACCCACCTCGCTAAATACTGCATCATGCCCCCTGTACCTGGAGGACTAACTCATTGTGGTGCTCTGGTGATTTTACCATGTTCTCTTGTTCCCCATGTCATATCCCTTTGTCTCCATTCATGAGATCTGTTTGCAATGCTGTTCATTCATGTTTCTTTCATTAATAATAGCCTTGATGCCTTTTGTTTTGGTGGGGGTATAAACAGCTTTTCTAGAATTCATTAATGCTTCTTTTTCAGTTTGTTGCTTATGCATCCACACACATTTTCCAAATTTTCATCACTCATCACATGCTTAAATGTTTTATTTTCTTTATGTTTGTGGCACTCATTTATACTGCTGCTTTTACTGCTAATACAAAGAGCAAAATATTGCACAAGGGAATTAAAAACATTTTATTTGGTGCTTTTGGTAGTGGATGAGCTTTTAAACTACCTATTGCCTGTAGTTTGTCCTGAATCTAAGGTGCTGATGTTTATGCTGTAAAGGTCATTTTCTTATACAGTATTTTTGTCTTGTTTTCCAGTAAAAATATCTAAACTTTTAAAGCTAGATACATTTACTTGATGCAACTAGGTATGCACCGAAATTAAAATTCTGGGCCGAAACCGAAAGTCCAGGATGCACTTGGCCGAAAACCGAAACCGAAATTAACTTTTTTTTTTATTTTTTTTATTTTTTATTTTTTAACCTATTTAAGGAAAAAAAAAAAAAAACATTTTGTGTATAATTGTATTAACGTTATACTTTTTCATTAATTTCATGAATTTAATGAATCTGAATTGAAAAACTACAAACCAATAAAATAAATCACACTTTTATTGAAAGTAACACACCAATATTGGACAAAAAATATATTAAAACATTATTAAATATTATTCTTCATTCAGTTCTGTAAAAATCAGATTTTATTAACAATTATCCAAATAATGTAAAGTTTTAGAAAACTATTATATGCAAAACAACAGTCAAGTAATGAACTTAGCTAGCATCTTTCAAAAAGTTTAAATATGCAACAGTAATTTTAATTAAAACAAAAAGGCAGAACACAGAATGGCAGAGGGCCTCTATTCCACTGATCTATATATAACTATTTTATATATATATATATATATATATATATATATATATATATATATATATATATATATATATATATATATATATAGATCAGTGCTCTATTCTGTTTATGTAAACGTATGTACACTTTAAGTGAAAATTATTGTGCAAAACAGCAGAAATTGAACTAAATCCAACCTCAACTGTAAACGACAGATGTATCCTCAAGTGAAGAACACTTGAGGATACATCTGTAATGTAATTGCTATACACATCAATTTGGACCGCTTTCTATTTAACTACAAGTGACAGGTTTCTCTTCAAGAACAAAAGTTGCTAAACTTTCTGACAGTCTCTCCTGTCAGAAAGCTCATCAAGAACATGAGATGCTGCACTGAATAGACTCTCACTCTCTGTGCTGGTGCTTGGGCAGATAAATACCTATACCTATAAATACCTGTGCGCAATCCGTGCAAGCAATGGAAAGCGGTCTTAGTTTATGCGACCATAGTCAAGGGGATTGTCGCTTCTGGCGTAGTTCAGATAGATACGTCTCAAGTTGTGGTGTAGCTCGGGGCGCTTTCCTGTTGAATCTCTTGCTGTGTGTGTGTGTGTGTGTGTGTGTGTGTGTGTGTGTGTGTGTGTGTGTGTATGTATATGTGTGTGTGTATATATATATATATATACTATATAAATCTTGAAAGTTCTGCTGAACAAACACTGCAGATCGCAAATGTGATGTCCTTATCAGAAACTTTGAAGAATTTCCACGCCGCTGACATGATCGGCCTTTGTTTGGTAGCGCCGTGATAAGGGCTAGATCGATCCAGAGTGAAATCTGAGCACTGAGGGGCGGGGCGAGGAGGTATATATTTTCGGCCTTTTTTCTCTTTCGGCCGAAAACCGAAAGTGCCATTTTCGGCGGCCGAAATTTCGGTGCATCCCTAGATGCAACATTTTATCACCCCATGGGCAGATTCTTTTTTTCTAGTTTTAAGCATAAATCTTAACAAAATTAAATGAAATTTATAAACAATTTGCTGGTGGTTTAGGAAAATTAAACTCTGAGGTTCCCTGAAAGAAGTTGATACCATTAAAGACCTTACCTCATGAATGTATATCTACTGTCAGGGATTGTATCTTGGGGTCAGTTGGTGACATAGCGTGATCACTGGCTGCACATGGTCATTTGTTTGTGTCTAGGAGCTAAACAACCGCTGGAGGTCCCTGCAGCAGCTGGCAGAAGACAGAAGCAACATGCTGGGCAGTGCTCATGAGGTGCAGAGGTTCCACAGGTAAATTAGATATACCGTTGATCAGCACAGATCAATCTCAATACAATCCCTCATACATAAGCTGTTATGGTTATGTTTGCTTGAGTTGAACCACATATTGTGCAGTGAAACACAACTCTTTGGGGTATTTTCAGGGATGCAGATGAGACCAAAGAATGGATTGAAGAGAAGAATCAAGCCCTGAACACAGATAACTACGGGCATGACCTAGCCAGTGTGCAAGCTCTGCAGCGCAAGCATGAGGGCTTTGAAAGAGACCTGGCTGCTTTGGGAGATAAGGTAAGATACACCAGAAATACACAATGGCAGTATTTTTATGTTTTCACTGGTTCATTCCTTGCCTAGAGCATCTGCTAAATATTGTTCTCTCCTTAGGTGAACTCTCTGGGTGAGACTGCTGAGCGCTTGATTCAGTCTCATCCTGAGGCTGTGGATGATATCCAGGAGAAATGCACTGAGTTGAACACTGCCTGGAGCAGCCTGGTGGGTCGCGCTGACCAACGCAAAGACAAACTGGGCAACTCTCACGACCTGCAGCGCTTCCTCAGTGACTTCAGGTAAAGAGAAGAAGAGAGTCATAGAAAATACAAAAAGAAAAGCTTTGAATAGAGCTTTGAAAATAAGCCTACTTTTCTTGCATGTTAATCCAGAGATCTCATGTCCTGGATCAATGGAATCAGAGGGCTGGTGTCCTCTGACGAGCTGGCCAAGGACGTCACTGGAGCTGAAGCCCTGCTGGAGAGACATCAGGTTTTTAATGCCATTATAAAACATTGATAAACTGAACTCTGGGACAGCACCAATTTTTCACCCTTGAAAATACATTACAAATGAACGTTCATTCTTATATAAAGCTGTTTTACTTGATATATAAAAGAGTTACAACGAGAACAGATTTTCAATGACATGTTTTCTCTGTCCGCATCTTCTAGGAACATCGCACTGAGATCGATGCTCGTGTCGGCACCTTCCAGGCCTTTGAACAGTTCGGACAACAGTTGTTGGCCCGTGGCCACTACGCCAGCCCTGAGATTCAACAGAAGCTGGAAGCTCTTGACCGTGAGCGAGCTGACCTGGAGAAGGCCTGGGTGCAACGCAGGATGATGCTAGACCAATGTTTGGAGCTGCAGGTGAGCAAAGACCATGTTTACATTTGACACACAGAAACACAAAATCTAGAATCTGAGAATTTCCATCAATTGACATGTTTGTTTTTTCTGCAGCTATTCAACCGTGACTGCGAGCAGGCGGAGAACTGGATGGCGGCTCGGGAGGCCTTCTTGGCTAGCGACGACAAGGGTGATTCCTTGGACAGTGTGGAGGCTCTTATCAAGAAACATGAGGACTTTGACAAGGCCATCAATGTGCAGGTAAGCCAGCACCATCATGATATTACAATTTAGCTGAGCTTTATATTGTTTGCTTTCTGATTTTTAACCTTTTGTACAATTTAGAGACAATGTTTCCTGTGCTAACCTGTGCAATGTGTCCTGTGCTAACACGTGTGTATCTACAGGAAGAGAAAATCGCAGCACTGCAGTCTTTCGCTGACCAGCTCATAAGCGCTGATCACTATGCTAAACCTGAAATCTTTGAACGCCGCAATGAAGTCTTGGACAGGTCAGTGTTCTCCTGTTTAGTTTGACTCCGACCAAAAGAATCGATTTGAGTGTTAATTGAATTTCTGTAGCGTACAGTGAGGGGAAAAAAGTATTTGATCCCCTGCTAATTTTAACACGTTTGCTCACTGACAAAGAAATGATCAGTCTATAATTTTAATGGTAGGTTAATTTGAACAGTGAGAGACAGAATCCAACAAAACGCATTTCAAAAATGTTATAAATTGAATTGAATTTTAATGAGGGAAATAAGTATTCAACCCCCTCTCAATCAGAGATTTCTGGCTCCCAGGTGTCTTTTATACAGGTAACGAGCTGAGATTAGGGGCACACTCTTAAAGGGAGTGCTCCTAATCTCATTTTGTTACCTGTATTAAAAGACAGCTGTTCACAGAAGCAATCAATCAATCAGATTCCAAACTCTCCACCATGGCCAAGACCAAAGAGCTGTCCAAGGATATCAGGGACAAGATTGTAGATCTACACAAGGCTGGAATGGGCTACCAGACCATCGCCAAGCAGCTTGGTGAGAAGGTGACAACAGTTGGTGCGATTATTCGCAAATGGAAGAAACACAAAAGAACTGTCAATTTCCCTCGGTCTGGGGCTCCATGCAAGATCTCACCACGTGGAGTTGCAATGATCATGAGAACGCTGAGGAATCAACCCAGAACTACATGGGAGGATCTGGATTTTTTTGTTGTTATTCTGTCTCTCACTGTTCAAATTAACCTACCATTAAAATACAACGTACAATATCAGCAGGGGATCAAATAATTTTCCCTCACTGTATGTGTAATAAGCTAATGAAATAAGTTCTCCTGACCATCAGGTGGCGCCGTCTTAAGGCTCAGATGATTGAGAAACGCTCTAAGCTGGGTGAGTCTCAGACTCTACAGCAGTTCAGCAGAGACGTGGATGAGATTGAAGCATGGATCAGTGAGAAGCTCCAGACTGCCACTGACGAGTCTTATAAAGATCCCACTAACATCCAGGTAATGTCACCATTTAGGATGCTTGCATCACCTTTAAGAAGTATTAGATATAGTCATATATGTTGATATTTATGCAAATGTATTTGTTATAGGTTTGAATACAAGTCTAACCTTGTTAACCCTTTAAGCTCAGAATATTAATAACTACAGTCTTGACCAACACAATATGTATCATTTTAAAGCGTAGAAGCTGTACTTTACAATGCATGTAGACATTATGACCAAAACTGAACAAGTGCTTTGAAATTTGCAGACAAATCAGAAGTGTTCCATGTTGTTCATTTATTAATAATTTTGCACTGCACATTTTACTGTAATCTGTAAAAACATCAAACTGATCAAATAGACGTGTCATATGTCATTGGAAAGCTCTCAAAGAGTAGAATACAACCTATTTGTTTTATTCACAGACAAAAATATAGTGCGTAATAGCTTTGTATACTCTATGTCTTTGACATGCATGTTACTTGTAAACAGGTGCTGCTTGTATGCCGTGTTTTCACTTATAACTTAAAGAAAAATAAACTGAACATTAAATATCACATACAATTACTTAGATGAGGTGATTATCTTTAGAATGAGCCACACACAATGTAATAGCTTGCATATATCATTAGCATATATCTGGCTAAAAATGTTTTAGCTTTCCTGGATCAGATGACTTCATCGGAAATTATGTAGTACGTTGTCCAGCGTCATGGAACACTAAACCAATCGTATTAGAATTCCGATTGCTGCAACCAGAAGTGGAAGTCATGAAAATATGGGGAGAGCATTGCTCAATCTAATTACATATGGCCACCAGGAGACTTAATGATGGCTCATATGACACAGAATGGAACTGAATGAGATCTCCTTACTCATGATTAAACCTTTAGTCATTGTTGTGTAATTAGTTTGTATGTAAAATTTGTGTTTTATTTGTTTGGACATTTGGAGACAGTAGGATAAATTACTCTATGTAATGCTATAACATTTGATTGGTTTGTTGTTTCAGCACAAAATTTTACTCAATTACAGGTGACATGATTCGGAACAAAACAAAAGCAGTTTTTGTTTTGAGCTACAATATTTACACCCTGAGATATATAATGTTAATCAGAAAAATAAAAAGTTAATTTGTTGCTCAAGTTTTTTGTTTTTTTTCCACTTTGCAGCATTTTTTCAAAATGTGTCGTCATCTATATAATTAAAAAAATATATATACCAAACAATTGTTCCACTCTTTTCAAACACTTTTAAAAAAAATTTTTTTTAAATAAGTTTAAGTATATAATTTTAGATGTGCCACTGAAACAGAAAATCTTTAAAAATACCCTCAGAGCTTGGGGGCCTGGGTATCTCAGCGAGTATTGATGCTGATTACCACCCCAGGAGTCACGAGTTCAAATCCAGGGTGTGCTGAGTGACTCCAGCCAGGTCTTCCAAGCAACCGGTTTCTAGGGAGGGTAGAGTCACAAGGGGTAACCTCCTCGTGGTCGAGATTAGGGGTTTTCGCTCTCAATGTGGCGCGTGGTAAGTTGTGTGTGGATCGCGGATAGTACCATGAGCCTCCACGTGCTGTGAGTCTCCACGATGTCATGCACAACGATAAGATGCGCGGATTGACTGTCTCAGAAGCGGAGGCAACTGAGACATGTCCTACACCACCCAGATTGAGGTGAGAAACCACACCACCAAGAGGACCTACTAAGTAGTGGGAATTGGGCATTCCAAATTGGGAGAAAAGGGGATAAAATAAAAAAAAACTCCCTCAGAACTTAAAGGGTTAATATGTAATAAAACTATAATAAATGCAAACATTCTTACCAGTGCATTCTTCAATAAATAAGTTTTTCTTGTTACCTCCCCTTTAACCAACCCCAAGTGTTTTTTACGGAAATTAAACTGAACCTCTGTCTGTGTTCCCATTGTTTGTTTCTAGCTGTCCAAGCTGCTGGTAAGTAGAGTAGAGCACCAGAGCTAACTAACCCCAGTAGGGTCTCTCCACTTGTCTGTTGTCCCATTTTGTTTTTATTTTGTTTTTTGTCAGTAGACGTGTATTTGAGTTCCGTATGTCTATTCTGTGTCAATCGCACTTATAATTGTTTTGCTTTTGTAATTGTATCATCATATAGATGTTTGTCAGTGTGCCCTTCCTGTGCCCTATCGTTGCATTTTTTTTAATTGCTGGTTGTGGCGTCCATCTTCTTGTTGTCTCATTAAGGTTGGGATGTCTTGGTTTAAATTTGTTCCACACTGAAAAGTTGGAAGTTTCCTACCCCCGAACACAAGCAAAATTTGACAAAAAAAAGGGACATAAAGCAAACAAAATAGCAGACTACTGTATACTGCGCAGTATACACCGTATACTGCCTACAATTTTTTAATGGGCATATAACATTGTCACATGACCATTGCATGTTCTGTTTAATTCAGCAAGTGCCTTCCAATTTTCAACATGGAAATAAAGTGTTTTTGTTTTTTGTTTTTTTATCCAATTTTGTGTAAAGCTCTCGGCAGCCCAGTTAAAAATCATGGCTGATATGACTTTTGGATTAATTGTCACATTGCAAATAGAAGTTCCGTTTAAGAGCATTTCATTATGGGACACAGCGTGCTATTCTGAAGTATTATGCTATTCCGATTATAGCCATTATATAACATCAACCCAGAGAGAGAAGATAGAGTGGTGCTTTTAAATGCATAATTCCGCTTTGCTTTTTGTCGAATATAATGTTAAATCAACATAGTTGGTTATATATGTGCTATGCTTGGAATCCCTATGCAGTTTACGGTACCAGCAGCCCACCTTCATTTGAGTGTGTGAGCAAATGCTTTAGATGAGCTGTTTGGAAGTGCTTTTTATTTCTCTCTGTCTCTCTGGGCATTATGAAAATGCAGAATGATCCAAGACAAAACACCCCAACTCTTTTAGGTTCTCCACAGAGTTCATTATATGCTGGATGGCATCCTTCCAGTTCATTTGAATGTTCCATCATGCTTTATATGTGTCTTGTTTATAGCACAATTTGCACCTATTGTGTGTTTGTTAGGTGGTGTGTAAATTCACCCTCACTTCACATTCTTATTTGAAGCCAAAGGCATCCACATTCTTTGTTTTTTTTTGTGATGTGTACACTTTAGTTTTATTATTTGATAGGTTTTCTCTTTTGTGATTTCAAGATGTCAAATTTCACCAAAAAATGTGAACACGCCTAAAAGCACACACACAATATTGTAGCATTACATAGATTCAGCACTTCTTGAATATAGAGTGCTTTTGCTGAAATTGCTATTTTATTTGTTTATAAAAGTGTCCCACACACATCTAATTACACATTACAGGTATGCAATCACAGCTGCATCCATGCATGATTTCACTGTGTGTGGCTCAGTTTTAATATATCTTTCTCGCCACTTTCAGAGCAAACACCAGAAGCACCAGGCTTTTGAGGCCGAGTTGCACGCCAACGCCGATCGCATCCGCGGGGTGATAGACACAGGCAATGCTCTCATCCAGAGAGGTGCCTGTGCTGGAAGTGAGGATGCTGTCAAGGTAATAATCTCAGACTTTTTTCAGAAATAGGCAGCTGGTGAGTTATGGTCTGTACTCAACTTGCTGTTGGCATGTTCTCGTTCTCCCTTTAGGCTCGTCTGAATGCTCTGGATGAGCAGTGGCAGTTCCTCGTCAACAAATCTGCTGAAAAGAGTCAGAAACTGAAGGAGGCCAATAAGCAGCAGAACTTCAACACTGGCATTAAGGACTTTGACTTCTGGTTGTCTGAGGTATTTATGTGAACTAATAAATCGTATAAAAACATGCTTGAATTGATGTAATCATGAATTATCTTGTAAATCTTCAAGGATTACTGTGGTCAAGGACAACCTTGAAATATCAGGGAATTTGAAGGCATTGAAAAGGCCCTGAAATGTCATGGAAATGGATAGAATCTTAAAATGTCATGAATTTCTTTTATTTTAAAGCTTGAATTTGGCCAGAAATTTCCTGGTGGGTGCATTCCCTATAAAATGAGTATTAAAATAAAATCCAATAATTGCAAACCACTGGAAATGCATCAAAAGATGTGGGAACCCTCAGAAATAAACAAAGAGTGAACTCTGATAATTCCATAATAATTCCACTACATACTACTGTGTTTCATCACTCTTAGGTTGAGGCTCTTCTTGCTTCTGAAGATTATGGGAAAGATCTGGCCTCAGTTAACAATCTGCTTAAGAAGCACCAGCTTTTGGAAGCCGACATATCTGCTCATGAGGTAACATAGAGCCTGTATTACTCCAAAAACTGATCAAAGCACAAATTCTACAGAATTTTTAGATTGCCCATTGTTATCTTTGTGTTCTCATAGGAT
The DNA here is from genome assembly GCF_025860055.1 of Xyrauchen texanus. NCBI lineage: Eukaryota > Metazoa > Chordata > Actinopteri > Cypriniformes > Catostomidae > Xyrauchen > Xyrauchen texanus. Next base: position 10,675,162 of record NC_068309.1, read on the forward strand.
CGTCTGAAAGATCTCAATGGCCAAGCTGACAGCCTGATGGCCAGCAATGCCTTCGACACCACTCAAGTCAAGGACAAGCGTGATGCTGTTAACGGTCGCTTCATTAAGATTAAGAACATGGCTGCTGGACGCCGTGCCAAGCTGAATGAGTCGCATCGTCTGCACCAGTTCTTCAGGGACCTGGATGATGAAGAATCTTGGATCAAGTAAGCTTTGCGTAATCATCAAGTAGCCTTGAATTGATCAGGTGCTAAAATAGCTGCATTGTTATGAGACTGTATTCTAAGTCTAATTAATTCTCTTACTTTCCATAAGGGAAAAGAAGTTGTTGGTGAGCTCGGAGGACTACGGACGTGATTTGACAGGAGTACAGAATCTGAGGAAGAAACACAAGAGGCTGGAGGCTGAGCTGGGAGCACACGAGCCAGCCATTCAGGTTAGGAGGCACCAGTGACGTCTTACAGATGAAAGAGATTGAAAAAGGATTTTAAAGGAAAATTTATGGCACAAAAAAGGAACTGAATCCAACATTCAAATCAAACACTTAAAGGGATAGTTCACACAAAATTGACCATTCTCATCATTTACTCACTTTCATGCCATCCCTCAGCATTATTTTTGCTGGGTTCCAGGACATGTTGGTCTTTCAGGAAATGAACAAGCTGATGCAGCTGCTAAGGAAGCTCTTAATCAGGAATTTGTGCAAGAACAATAAGTTGTATGTAATTCATCCGGAAATTTCAAACAGACTTTTTATCAATTTTAAAACTAGATTTGATCAAGTGGTCTACACCAGATGCCGTATAGGTCACACAAAGGTCACACAAATCTGACCCATGCCTTTTTGCTTAAAGGTGAAGACCCAACCCTATGTGTGTTCTGTAATATTCCCTTATCTGTCAAACATATTTTACTAGATTGTCCTGGTCTTAACGCAAGTAGAATGCTCTTTTATGAAGTTACCTCGTTAAAAGACTTATTTAATGAGTCTAATTTAATTGTGCCTGAAAAGGTTTTGGATTTCTTGTCATATGCTAATCTTAAAAAAAATATTGTATAATATGACTTGCTATCTATATTTGTTTTGTTTTTATTGTATTTATATGATATCTGTATTTTTGTAACTGAATTCTTGCCATGAAAATAGCTTTGATTGCTGACATGGCATTAAACAAAACATACTACTACTACTATTACTACTCATGCCATCCCAGATGTGTATGACTTACTTTCTTTTTGAGAACACAAAAAAAGAATATTTTAGGTCAGTAGATCCATACAATGCAAGTGAATGGTGGCCAGAACTTTGAAGCTCCAAAAATCCCATAAAAGCAGCATAAAATTAATCCATACAACTACATTGGTTAAATGCATATCTTCAAAAGCAATATAATAGGTGTGGGTGAGAAACATATCAATATTTAAGTCCTTTTTTACTTTAAAACTACACTCACATTCTGAAAGTGAAAGTGGCGATTTATAGTAAAAAAGGATTGAAATATTTATCCTTTTTTTGGAGCTTGAAAAGTCTGGTCACCATTCACTTGCATTGTATGGATCTACAGAGATAAATATTCTTATAAAAATCTTTATTTGGGTTCTGCAGAAGAAAGGAAGTCATACACATCTGGGGTGGCATGAGGGTGAGCAAATGAAGAAAAAATTAAAATGTTGGGGTTTTTCTAAATTAAATGCGGGTCAGTATTTTGAAAGCTAACAGTGTTTGTTTTACTTGGGGCCTTGCAGTCTGTGTTGGACACTGGGAAGAAGCTGTCTGATGACAACACCATCGGACAGGAGGAGATCCAGCAGAGGCTGGCCCAGTTTGTCGAGCACTGGAGGGAGCTGAAGGATCTGGCTGCTGCTCGGTGAGAACTTCCTTCCTGATATAGTTATCCCATTTAATGTAATTGGATTAAACTAACACATGGGTGTTGGGCCTTTCATATTCATCTTCATCCTCAGTGCCCTTGAACTATTGCTCTGTGTAAAAGCTTATTTGTACCACCAGGATGGTAATTTGACAATGGTTTTATTTTCCATTTTGTAGAGGGCAGAGGCTTGAAGAGTCGCTGGAGTACCAGCAGTTTGTGGCAAATGTGGAGGAGGAGGAAGCTTGGATTAATGAGAAACTGAACCTGGTTGGAAGTGAGGATTATGGTGATACACTGGCAGCTGTGCAGGTATAATTACTTTGCACCTCTGTTTTTACTGGACTGACTTAACATAAAAAAAAAACTAAATAAAACATGCATGAAGCTGATTATGGGCTGATCTTTATCAGACCTTTATATTGTAACTGGGCAGAGTTTTAGTGTTTGAAAGGGATTTATTAATTGTGATTTTGTCTTAAAAGTCTTTTAAACTTCTTTTTTTTCTCTCTCTGCATAGGGCTTGTTGAAGAAGCATGAGGCATTTGAAACCGATTTTACCGTTCACAGAGACCGAGTGAACGATGTGTGTTCCAATGGAGATGAACTAATCAAAAAGGTACTGTTCAACTATTAGACTGTGTTTAGTGTGTGGGGTGAAATCACTACAGTCTGGAACAGCCCTGCTCAGCCCTTTGAACATATTACAGATTAGATCCTATGGGTTCTTTTAAGTTAACTTGAGCTGTTTGCAAGACTTGTCTTATTTCCTCGATTTTGTGCAGGAGAACCACCATGTGGAGAACATCATGGCCAAAATTAATTCCCTGCGTGGGAAAGTGGCAGAGCTGGAAAGAGCTGCAGCCCAGAGGAAGGCCAAGCTGGATGAGAACTCTGCGTTCCTCCAGTTCAACTGGAAGGCTGATGTGGTAGAGTCCTGGATCGGTGAGTTGTTGAAAGCAAGGGAAAGATCACCATGTTTACAAAGTGAAGAGTTGCCTTTGAATAAATGTCTTTTTGGACTTGGGTCAGTTATATTTCATGCAAATGAATGGAAAATTTGCAAGATTAAAACTGTTATTTTCTGTTCTCTTCCTTATGAATCTTTAACCCCTATGTATCTTTTGCTTTTTTAAGGTGAGAAGGAAAACAGCCTGAAAACCGATGACTATGGTCGTGATCTGTCCTCAGTGCAGACCCTGCTCACCAAACAGGTATTACATGCATTGACATAACCCCAAAAAGTAAACTTAAGTCACACTTAAAATGTATGAATTTCATTGCAATAGATAACATCATGTATAATGATTGAAGTAGCCCAAAAAACATTTTGACATTTGTTTGCAATTATCATAAACCATATTTTATTTCAACACTTTAGGATATCTCTGTTGCAAAGGGATGTAATGTCAAATAATCTCCAAAATACCATTTTATAGACATTCATTTTGTAGTTGCATGACTTTTGTCAACTATCATACCCGAGCAAATTTCTCTGCCATAGGAAACGTTTGATGCTGGACTTCAGGCCTTCCAGCAGGAGGGTATCACCAACATCACAGCCCTGAAAGACCAACTGTTAGCAGCTAAACACGTGCAGTCCAAGGCCATTGAGGCTCGTCATGCCACTCTAATGAAGCGCTGGAACCAGCTGCTGTCCAACTCGGCTGCCCGCAAAAAGAAGCTTCTAGAGGCCCAGGAGCACTTCAGAAAGGTGTGAAGAATGTTCACGTCTGGAATTATTTTTCAAATGAGAGGAAGGTATTCTACATTTGTATTTTTTTGTACATTTTCTGCATTGTACTTCTTGTTTCTCACTGCATTCAGGTTGAGGATCTGTTCCTCACCTTTGCCAAGAAGGCCTCTGCTTTCAACAGCTGGTTTGAGAATGCTGAGGAAGACCTGACTGACCCAGTGAGATGCAACTCTCTTGAGGAGATCAGGGCCCTGCGGGACGCCCATGATGCCTTCCGATCCTCTCTCAGCTCAGCCGAGGCCGATTTTAGCCAACTGGCCGAGCTTGATCGCCAGATCAAGAGCTACCAAGTAGTGTCCAACCCATACACCTGGTTCACAATGGAGGCACTTGAGGAGACCTGGAGGAACCTTCAGAAGATCATCAAGGTGAAGTTTGGATCCTGAAGCATGATTTAATTCAATTATAAATATTTATAAAGTAGTGATAGATGAATATATCATCCAGACTAATTAATTGGTCTATATTTGACTTTTTGTGATTTATTGTTATTGGCCATTTTACAGATTGGTCACTTTCATTTTCAAAAAAATAAAAATTAGGTTATTTTGAGTAAATACTGTGTAATATTAAAATATGCATACATTGCCATTTTATCAGTTAGCTTCCATGCTCTGGAGATATCTAGATATAATTTAGAAACTTATGTTCATATTTAGTTTAGGCTCTAGTATCATTGCTTTGTGTCCTTTGCCTTTCAGGAGCGAGAGCTGGAGCTACAGAAGGAGCAGAGGAGACAGGAAGAGAACGATAAACTTAGACAGGAGTTTGCCCAACATGCTAATGCTTTCCACCAATGGCTGCAGGAGACCAGGTACAGGGCACTAGCATGCACTATTTAGAGTGCAGTGTTTTTCTCTTAGTTGCATTATAGTTTAAGCATGTTAAGTGTAAAATCACTGCATGCAACACATCTAATTCTATTGCATGACATCACACATAAATAAAGCTTTATTGATAAAATTGATAAAGCTTTCATGATCACCATGTAACTTTCTTATATGCCCATTTTCATTTGTTTCATAGACCGTTTTGTGCCTATAGTCTTTAAATCATTGCATGCTTTGCTGTGATGTGTTCTATTGTCTGTTTGGGTGAAGGTTTTTACATTGATCATTGGGATGGGTAAACATATTGAATTTCTGATGCATTGCGATCTTTGTTTGAACGATCTCAAAATCAATATTGATTCTTAAATCCCAAGATCGATCTTTTACACTATGCACAACCGTCTACTACAATGAGAGGAAATCACTTGCATTTGCAATCAAATTTTGTGCTATACGACTAAAATGTATATTGTAGCGACCCATCTCCACACACACACACACACACACTCTTCATTAAACTGTGCAGACATCACTCACAATATTACGTTCCTATTATGTTGGGGGGAGGGGTGCCTTAGAGAGAAGGAGGTAAGAGGGGGGAGGAGGGAAGGAGAGGAAGAGAAACCAGTTTTGTTGTGTTCGGCACTCCGATCCTGGGTATTTGTTTGATGCTTGAGTTTAGAATAAATGTTCAAAAAAGCAAGTTAATTATTTTGTCAGCCTCCTGACCACACGGACACACCAGTAAACTGTTGTAAACGCTACAATATGTTTGGCAACTGGCTGTTAAATTTTTAGATTTCACTTACCAGTAATTGTGTAGTATAGTGGTGGACTATTCTGAAGCGAGATCCTTTCACTGCGTGTTGAGAGTAAAAATGCATCCGTGTAATGTGTGTCCAAAGACAAAATCCACACAATCCATTAAATTGAATGTCTCTTTTAATATCATTTCTGTTCTTATATTTTAATCACATGTAGGATAGATGAGATAAAGCCATTCCAGTTCTAATTTGTAGATGTGCTTTTTTTTTAAAGAGACAGTACCTGTTTTTAACCTCTAAATAATACAAATTATGTTATCACAGCAAAGATTGCAAAAGAAGTGCTGCATAGGGTGTAAAATCTCATGCTCTTTGGTTGCTTGGGATAATTAAGCTAAAAACAAATGAATCCAAGGTACTCGATTTGTGTAGAAAAAAAGTTAAAAAGCCTTTATTAAATCATGGCTTTATCAATAAAATTGGTGACAGATACACCTACGCGTTGCGGCTAAAAGCCTTCGTCAGGGTGTGTGTAACAGACAAAGTCACAGGTACATTTTTAAGTAGCAGTTAATTAATCAAATAGCAAACACCTGGTCACAGTATGCAAGGCAACCTGAAATTTTGAAAACAAATTATGTTATTAAACTATAATCATGTAAAAAAAATAATAATAATAATACATGCAATATATTATCATATTTATTGATTGAATACATGGATTTGTTCATTTTTAAAAGCTAAAATGTGACCAAAATGATGAAAAGCTAATCAAATATAACAAGTAAAATTTATATTTTGTATTAAGAAGGTCACTTCTATAATTAACAGCATTAGCTGGGAGAGAATTTCTTTCATATGTAAGCAAAAGGGACATTATAAATGAAATATACCCATTTGAATTGATATCGATTGGAATCGAGAGTTGTGAATCGGAATCAAGAATCTGTATCAATACCCATCCCTATTGATCACACAATTTAAACCTGACTACACTCCCTGTCATAGGTTTGATATGCTGCAGAAGAGCTTTGCGCTGCTCTACTTCTGTTCACATGTGCTGTCATGTGAGTGTTGAGATGTGGCATTGATGTCACTGCTCAATGTGTTAACTGTTTCTTTCTTTCTCTCCCTCCCTTATTTCTCTTTCCCCATTCCCCTTCTCGCTGCTACCATGATGCTTTGGATCATATGTCTAATCAGGACATACCTTCTGGATGGGTTAATATCACAATTTTTCTATTTTACTGTGTTTGTGTGTATGTATGTATGTATGTATGATGTCTTATTGAGGTGAATTGAATTGTTTAATGGCATTTTCTTGTCAGCAATTGGTTGTCTAGGGATATTTATGATTGAAACACCTTTTGGTGTAACATAAAGGTGGGACTTGGTAGTTTAACGTCAGAATAGGCCAGTCATTTGGTTCAAATTTATTTAGGGTTTCATTTTTTTGGGTCATCAAAAAGTACTCGCGATCTCACTATTCATTGCTTTTATTGTATGTTTTTGTCTATATTTCCAGATGTATTCTTTTCTGTTTTTTCACACTTTTTTTTTTTTCCATTCCCTTCCTTCCCCGTCTCTGAATAGCATAGCTTATCGGAGGGTAATCCGTGTCTATCAGTATGAAGTCGATGATGATCTTTCTGGAAGGTCTTTTCCCTTTTTTCCTCTGATTGGCCTTTTTACCCCTCACTCTTTGGGTTTTCTGCTCATGCACTTGAGTCTGATCAATCCCCCATTACTAACATTCACTACAAATGTGGCGTAAGGCTTTTTTTTTTTTTTTTTTTGATAAACCCCTTTAGCTTCTTAATCCAACAAGCCTGGCTACATTTGGCACCACCGTTGAGGAGTGTGAACACTTCATCTCTTTAAAAAATATTTTTCCTCCATGATTCAGTCATTTCTTTTTTTTCTTCATTTTGGGAAAATGTTCATGCACCAGGTTCAGGATTTCCATGATTGGCGTTTTCTTTCTCCTGATCTGAATTTGGACAGCTGTGCATTGACATTTTTACTTACCAACTTTATGCTCTTTGATTTTGCACATTTTACTTTTAAAACTGTGCAAGATCTGCACATTCACATTAAAATTATGCTAAGCAGTGGTATGAATATATCAGTTTCTAACCCTGTTGGCAGCAGCCCTAATCAAGCATGGTCTGGATTACCTTGAATATAAGTTGGCTTTATTAGCATGACTTTGTACTGTAGTTGCATTCTGGGATGGATTGTAGTTTGTACTTCATATCTATTACAAATTAGTTGGAAAGTCCTACTGAAGAAATTCAGGACTTCAAAAAGATATGAGAAATGGATTACAGCACTAGGTTATGTTAAACCAATGTAAACAATGTAGTGTTCATCCTAATGTTATTATTCATATATATAGACCTTATGATCACTCTGGCTAATAATAGGCATATTGCGAATTGTTGGAGTGGATCAGTCTAGACTGGCATCTGGAATGAGTGATATGTTTTTGGGTGAATGATCCATGTGTTCTCGGACTCCTTCTGCTGGTTTCATTGTTCTGTGTATTGTCAGGTCGTGCATGGTGGAAGAATCCGGAACTCTCGAGTCCCAGCTAGAGGCCACTAAGGTGAGTTTGAGACCAATGAATAGGTAACTGATTAAATGGTTGTGGTATTAGTGCTGATCCATTGTATATGCAGATGTCCTAGTATATTATATCATAGGGGTGACCGGGGCTAGCTTTCACTTCTTTTACTCCAGTGAATATTTCTCAGTGTAGGTGCAAGTCCATTTTTGCATAGCCACATACCTTGTAAGTCAAATAAGACTAATGTGTTAACATACAAAAATAAACATGGTTTTGGCTAACAAATATTGTAATTAATAAATTGTTAATTTATGACATTCAAATCAAAATGCAATATGCCTTCACAATATAGATGACCCTTGCCTTAAAGTTCACCCAAAAATGAAAAGTCTCATGCCATCCCAGATGTGTATGACTTTTTCTTCTGCTGAACACAAACAAAGATTATTTGGAGAATATTTCAGCTCTGTATCTCCTTTTTGAAGCTTTAAAGGCCTGATCACCATTCACTTGCATTGTATGGACCTACAGAGCTGAGATATTCTTCTAAAACTCTTTGCATTCTGCAGAATAAATAAAATCATACAAATCTGAGATGGCATGAAAGTGAGTAAATGATGAGCAAGTTTTCATTGTTTTGTGAACTGTGTGCTATTAAACAAATATGAAAACACATTTGAACAATTTAACTCAAAATCCTAATGTTACTGAGATGACAACTAGCTGTGGTCTCTACTATAGTAAAAGATGTTTAGAATATGTTTTATTTACTGACTCATAGACAAAGTATTAACTCATTATTTTACTTTTTATATGGATGCAGGTAAAAGGACATTAAAAGCCCTTTTGTGAGCTAACAACCTGACACACTCTTTAGATTTATGGACACTACTCAAACATGTAAGAAGCTGTGTTTCATGTCTTTTCGCTTTGGGTTTTTCTGCAGCGTAAACACCAAGAGATCCGTGCCATGCGCAGTCAGCTGAAGAAGATTGAGGACCTGGGAGCAGCCATGGAGGAGGCACTGATCCTGGACAACAAATACACAGAACACAGCACGGTGGGTCTGGCCCAACAGTGGGACCAACTTGACCAGCTGGGCATGAGGATGCAACACAATCTGGAACAACAGATCCAAGCCAGGTGCCACATCTCAAACCAGTCCTTAATGAGAGAGGTTTTTTTTTTTTAAAGATATTTATATGATTTTTAGACTGTTGTTGTGAGATTAACAATTGATTGTTTTCATAACATTATTATTATAATGAATTTTTAGATCTTTTCATTATCGCTTAGTCCTGATGTCCTGTAGCCTATATTGGTATTGTTAATTTGGGAGCATTTAAATGCTCATCTTACATTTTAATTCTGATTGTGTCAAACTACATTGACAGACATGTTCTTGTGATTCTCCTCTAGAAATACTACGGGAGTGACAGAGGAGGCCCTGAAGGAGTTCAGCATGATGTTCAAGTGAGTCAATCTTCTTTATGAAAAACTAAATTATATTCATTAAAAAACATAATGGTGTTTGTGAAACTGTATATATTTATGTTCTCAGGCACTTCGACAAAGAAAAATCTGGACGTCTCAACCACCAGGAGTTCAAGTCCTGCCTGCGGTCTTTAGGTTATGACCTGCCCATGGTAGAAGAAGGAGAACCAGATCCGGAGTTTGAGTCCATCCTGGACATAGTGGATCCCAACAGGTGAAGAATACACCATAGTGTGTCCCTCTTCTGTGGAATTTGTGAAATATGCGTTAATTTGTATTGATGAGCTAACCTCACTCTTCTTTTTATTCAGAGATGGCAACGTGTCCTTGCAGGAGTACATGGCCTTCATGATCAGTCGAGAAACAGAGAATGTGAAGTCAAGTGAGGAGATTGAGAGCGCTTTCCGTGCTCTCAGCGCAGAGAACAAACCTTACGTCACCAAGGAAGAACTCTACCAGGTACATAACACAACACTATGGACTGTAGTTATTAGGGCTTTGTGCAGATGCAATCATATATCAACATATCGCAACTCTTTTTCCCAGGCTATTGAATGTATGTAATGATTCATCACGACCAGTATTGGGTGTAATCTGATCACAAACTTATTAGTAACTGTAATCAAATTACTTTTTAGTCCAAAAAAAGTAGTGTAACAACATTTTAAACTCTTGTAATCAAATTACAGTTACTGACAATACAGTTATTAAAGATAATTAGTATTAAGTACATTACTTGGGTTATCATTTATAGATAATACAGTATTATTACAGTTTTATGTTTTAGTCATAGTTTTGGTCTTTTGAAGAAAATGTCCTTTAAATATTCAATAAGTTTATTCAGTTTTACTCTGACAATTTTAGTAAATGAAATGTGCAAAATGGACAAAAAAGTGTCAACTGTAAAAGACTAGACTTTAATCAAATATTCAAACATTTAGGGGAAAAAATAATGAACATTTTCTAATTTAAACATGTATAAATGTCTTTTTTTGTGAAAAACCTGAGCTCCTGAAATAATAACGAATATACTGAAGTATTAGCTACTTTTTAGAAGTTAGCCTACTGTACTCTGAATTCTTCATGCTTCTTTATATATTAGAAAAATATTTATTTTGAAAAGCTCTGTACAAATACATTTGAAATACAATTTTCTTTTGGTTTATACATCTAATACTTAAAAGTAAATCCATATGACATATCCAGACAATATTTAATAGGTTATTTTGGCTTTAGTATAATGACTGTATAAATGTTTATTTGCATGTCTACATTTCTGTGACAGCTGAAGTTTGTGCGACAATAAACAAGCGGAAATATAGACATTGTTTTGAATTTGTTTTAACAGAAAAATAAACTTGGCTGTGAAAAGTGTTAGAAAGTTACTTAGTAAAGGGATTACTTTTCCTATAACATAATCAGTAAAGTAATCTGATTATGATTTCAGATAAGTAATTTGTAGTGGATTACTTTTGAAAAAGTAACTTACCCAACACCGACCACAACGTATTACGTTGTGACATGTTTTGCGATTATTCTACATGAGGTAGTTGAGCCATTTTCATTGTTTGGAAATTAAGTCATATTTAAATGCATTATTTATGGGTTCCTATTTTTTTACAGAACCTTACGAAGGAACAAGCTGACTACTGCATTTCCCATATGAAGCCCTACCTGGATGGTAAGGGCCGAGAGATCCAGTCAGCTTTCGACTTTGTGGAATTCACCCGCTCACTCTTCGTCAATTGATTCCCCGCCCCCTTGCCTGCCAGTAACCAATCAGGAGGCGTTTCCCTCTCACAAAAACACACGGCCGAACTGCATGGATCTGAATTGAGAATACTATATCACTCAGTATAGCAATATCTGTATCTTGCTGTCAATCTTAACCTTGCGTATTTATCTGACACTTCTTCATGCTTCACTGACAATAGTGTAGTGGATTTGTCTGAATTTTATTGTGATTGTTTTTAGCTGTTAAATGCTTTGCTTTGTTAAAGAAACCTATAGAAAGGGTATGCTGTAACATCACTCACAGGACTGCAGTGTGCTTAAATAAACGCTACTGGTTATAACTGGAGAGAGTTGTCAGTGTGTTTTATGTCAAGTATAAACAATATCAGGCTAAATACAATTTAATGAATACAGTGCATTAATTTAAAATGTTTTTAATGTTCTTGAGTGCCCTGTTGAAGGGTTACAAACCTCTCACCTTGTCCTGTAACCATAGCAAATCAAATCAAAATCAAATCAAATCACTTTATTGTCACACTACTGTGTACACAACTGCAACAGTAGGTGAAAGTCTTGTGTGCAGTTCCGAATAACATAGCAGTACCATTTAGAATAAACAACATATTTACACAACACAATTTACATAACAAATGTACACATACTTACACAACACAATGTACAGTAAACAATACACACAATATAGAATACACATACAATAAAAAGTGAGGGTATATAAAATATATATACTGTAGTTGAATTGGGGAGAATATATTTGACAGTCCAGTGTGAGATTATAGATTAATAAAGTGCAGTGCTGATTATTGATCCTGATAGATCAAGTGTTCAAAAGTCTGATTGCTTGGGGGAAGAAGCTATCATGTAGCCGGCTGGTGCGGGTAGCAAAGAGGGCGTGTAGGTGACCACTTCACCCCAAATGCATATGAATCAAGACACCCGTAGAGACAACAGGGGACAAGGCTGAAGTAGACTGTGTAGGTGTGCCAGGCCATCTGTCCCGACACTTACAAACAGGTTCCTTAAGTCAGGAAGATAAAGGTTACAGTAACTCTCTTGAGCCAATTAACACGAGGAGAGAAATAACAGAATAGCTCGCCTACGGAAGGGTGAGAAGTGGACTGAGTGTATAGGGCCCCCTCGTGGTGAGAAATAGAATTGTGCTGGGGCACGTAATGTTAAACTCTCACCAGCAGGGGGCACTGCTGCAACCGTCTCACTGCTAAAGGAGCGTTTGAGCAACAGGCCGCCTTTTTGAGCGCACCAAAAATGAGTCAATGTCCCACGGGAAAGTGCAAGTGAGGTTACTCCTATCGTGGGCGCTGGTCTTCGGGGAGAGGGGACAATTGTGTTGAATTATTGGGGGCCATGACTGTAAAATATTTCACATTCTTTTCTAAATTAGATCAAAACTGAATTACGAACTTATGAGGAATTCTATAAAATATGTAATTGTAGTTAAAAATTAACTCATTTATTTTATATGTATACATTTTATTAAACTATTTGTGCCCTAAGCAGATTATGACACACTTTGCTTGTTTCTCCACTTTGTGGCAATTGTTGTCTCACAAAGGCATATTTAGAATTTAAGATGAGTTTGACATGAGCACCATCAACAGTCCACAACAGAACTCCCCCTCCTGACCCTGCGCTCAGCACAGTGAACACTCCTCTGCGGGCTCCTGGAACCCAGTTTACATACACACATACATGCAAATATCATACATTAATATATCAGATTATGAGATGAATGAATCCCTGATAACTGCACATGTATCAGTCATATGCAGATGGTTAAAAACAATTGCATTAAGAATATACTTGGAGAACACCACTTGAGCAGTGTTGGGTAAGTTACTTAAAAATCGCAATCCACAACAAATCAGGGACTAAAAACAGATTGTTTTTTATTTAGGTTCGTTCTGAGCAGAAACAGTATTTTTTTAATCTAGTTCCAGCGTTCCACAGCCTTCTTTCCAAATGTTTACCGGTTAGAATGAAATAGAATTATGGTCAATAATATTCTTTTTAAAAGTAATTTTGAAACATAACTATAAAAGGGACTCCAGTAACCTTATAAAAGCTGTTTTATTCTATATGGAGAGGGTCCACTCATGTTACGATCACACGACAAGTCAAATATTACTTACTTAATCTTATTAACCGCCCCGTTAGACGATATTTAAAAACTAATCACAATGCTAATTACTTTACTTTTAAGTTACTTTTCTGCTTAACAATTCAAAATAATATCTATATTTTTCCTTATTCATTGTTACACAGAAGTCATACATTCAGCACCTCACATTTCTCCTTCACAATTAATCGTTATGGGGCCATAATTCATGTATTCTACATAAATAATATATTAGAATTCACCATGACCCTATAATATGCTTTAAATTAATTTAATTAACTGTAATCTGATTATAAGAATTTAAGACCCTACAGTACTTTTTACTTAAATGTAATAACATTACAGTAACTAATTACTTTGTAAATGGATTACACCCAAAACTGCCCTTGAGTGAGATTTCTTTTAAATTACTGATTCCCAAGCCTTATTCATTGATTAATGCCCCTTATGGTAATATAAATTTGCAGGATGCTTATTTATCTTTTCTTAGCCGTTTCTGTTTTAGGGTGAATCAATATATACTTTCAAGAACAAGCAGGTCACCTCAAAATTAAAAGATACAAATGGGTGATTCTTATGAAACTAAGTTTGAACCATGGCAGTGAGGATTTCTATATAAAAATAACTTTGTTTTATGCTAATTTTAGTAACAAAACAAAAAATGTGCCTGGACAGGATAATTTTCATTACTTAATCATTGTGATGAGAATTTCATGAGAATCAATCAGAATAATAAGAATCTCCTGGCATTTTTATGCACAACAGTTTCTAGAGTTTACTCAGAATGGGGCCAAAAACAAAAAACATCCAGGGAGTGGCAGTTCTGCAGACTGAAACGCCTTGCTGATGAGAGAGGTCAACAGAGAATGACCAGACTGGTTCGAGCTGACAGAAAGGCTATGGAAACTCAGGTAACCACTCTGTACAATTGTAGTGAGCAGAATCGAATTTCAGAATGCACAACACGTCAAATCTTGAGGCAGATGGGCTACAACAGCAGAAGACCACGTCGGGCACATTATTAGGACCACAGTGTTCATATATGTGTGTGTGTGTGTGTGTGTTTGTGTGTGTAATCCAGCAACTACAGACGGGTGCAAGGGATGGAATCACAGACACATGACAGGCGTGGTTGCATCTATGATGCCACTTTGGGTTCACATTCCGACGGTCCAGGTTCCATGTGCACACATAAGACAATCATCATCATCCACACTGATGCCAAAAATACATTTAAACATCTTTTCTTAAAACTGTCACTGAATGTGGTTCTTTACATCTTTTAAACATGTTTATACATAACAAATGTTGCCATAAAGCGAATAAAAACTTTATAAATCAAGCACAAAACGACAAAAGTATGTGTTTATCGATACTTCCGTTGATATAACTATGTATCTTGCCCATAGGTTATCATCAGCTAAAGGCAGTTAGCACATTATTTTTTAAGGATTTTTACTAAGGAGTTTCGGCTTAGTAAAAAAAAATATGATAGCGAAAACCCATATTAAAACAGCATATCGCTAATTTTGTGCGAGATTTGATTTTATTTAGCCAGAATACAGCGTTGCGTGTTCCTCCATGATTATCCTGGATGTAACGTCCGTGACTGTGCTGCCATGGTAACAGTGAGCCAATCAATGAAAACTTTACCCGTTTACGTCATGTTTGCGAACTTTTAATTGGTTTAGACATCTCCCGCAATTTCATTTCGACGAATATGTTTCTGTTGTAGACTCTGCTTCAAAAAGCGGCCAAGATTAACTAAACATTGTTCCATACTACTTTCTCATTCTTAAATGACATACAATTCAAGATTAGACAAATTATCTACATCAATTGCTTTTTAAGGTATAAAAATAAAGATAAGCTTTTAAAGATGTACCAAAACAAACAGGAGTCCCCACACATTTTGTCCAATGGATTTGGATTACATTTCTAGTTATTCATGATATCTGTATAATAAAGATTTAACAATGACATACATATACATTACATCTGCTGTTCAGAGCGGATCACATTGCGGAAACGAGCAAATGATGGTGGTGGAACATGCTTTAACATCAATGAAAATTGGTGTACAGATTTAACAACATTAAAGAGGATGTGCTGTCCTAATTTGGAAGCGCTCTTTATCAACTGTACTCGCCATGGGAGTTTTCCTCTTTGATTCTTGTGAGTGTTTATATTCCTCCACAAGCGTGTATGAGCACAGCAACAGCTGGCTGATCAGATCAGACACAGAACAACAATATCCAGACTCAATTTATTCTCTGCGATTTTAACAGAGCCAACCTCACCCGTGAACTGTCAAAATACAGACAGGCCCCACCAGAGACATAAATATACTGGATCACTGCTAAACAACATTAAAGGATGCATATCTCTCTGTCCCTAGAGCATATTTGGGAGTGGGACTCTCTGATCACTGTCTTGTTCATCTTCTTCGGACCTACAGGCAGAAACTTAAATCAGCCAAGCTTGTAGCAAAGACTGTAAAACGATGGACCAATGAACCAGAGCTGGAACAACAAGCCTGCATTGACTGCATTGATTTGAGTGTTTTTGAAGCTGCAGATACCTGGATGAGCTCACAGATAATGTGACATCATATATCTGTTTCTGTGAGGATGTGGATTTCTACTTGGACTTATTTAACATTCAACAATGACAAACCATGGTTTACAGCAAAACACAGTGAGTGAGGATAAAATCTTGTGCAATCAGGCCAGAAACACACCGATAAAAGAGATTAGATTGGCTAAAAGAAGCTACTCGGAGAAGCTGAAAAACAAATTTTCAGCTAACAACCCAGCATCAGCATGGAGAGGCCTGAAAGACATTACTAGTTACAAGACACCATCCCCCAACACCATAGGGAATCAACAACGGGTAGACGAACTAAATGTGTTTTAGTGTAGATTTGAAAAGCCCAGTCAAACACCCCACATCTGCTCTGACATTCACTTCACACAAACATCCTGCAAACTCCTGCAACCACCCTCCTCCCCCCTCCTGCTACTCAACCTGCACTTAAGATCTGTGAAGAGGATGTGTGCGGGGTCTTCTGGAAACAAAAGACAAGGAAAGAACAGAGCCTATATGGTATTTCACCCTCTTGTCTACAATTCTGTGCTGACCAGCTGGCCACCATCTTCACACAGAGCTTCAACAGATCACTGGAGCAGTGTGAAGTTCCCTGCTGCTTCAAACTCTCCACCCTTGTCCCAAAGGAACCCAAAATCACAAGACTTAATGACTATAGACCCATAGCTCTGACATCTGTGGTCATGAAGTCATTTGAGACTGGTGTGGCCCACCTGAATTACATCACTGGACCCTTACTGGATCCCCTTTAATTTGTTTATCGAGCAACAGGTCTGGTGGATGATGCCGTCAACATAGGATTGCATCATATCCCCTGCAACATCTGGACAGACCAGGGGGAAGAATCCTTTGTGGACTTCAGTTTGGCTTTCAATACCATCATCCCAGCTATTCTCCAGACTAAATTAAACCAACACTCTCTTCCCACCTCTATCTGTCGGTGGATCACCAGCTTTCTGACGACGAGTCTGCATACAGAAGTGAGAATGAACAGCTGGCTGTCTGGTGCAGTCAAAACAACCTGGGGGTGAACACGCTCAAAACAGTGGA
This sequence comes from Xyrauchen texanus, assembly GCF_025860055.1. NCBI lineage: Eukaryota > Metazoa > Chordata > Actinopteri > Cypriniformes > Catostomidae > Xyrauchen > Xyrauchen texanus. The sequence goes on from NC_068309.1 coordinate 10,691,992, forward strand.
GATGATATTGGACTTTAGGAAGTACACCCCAACATTGACCCCGCTCACCAATCTGAACAGCACTGTGACAGCAGTGGAGTCATTCAGGTTCCTAGGCTCTACCATCTCACAGGACCTGAAGTGTGAGACCCACATTGACTCCACTGTGAAAAAGGCCACACAGAGATTGTACTTCCTTCGCCAGTTGAGGAATTTCAACCAGCCACAGGCAATGCTGATACGGTTTTACTCAGCAGTCATTGAGTCTGTTCTCTGCACTTCAGTAACTGTCTGGTTTGGTTAAGCTATGAAATCAGATATCAGAAGACAACAAAGGACAGTTCAGACTGCTGAGAGGATCACTGGTTGCTTGCCCCTACCCTCCCTTCAAGAACTTCCAGAGTGAGGGAAAGCTTTTAATTAATAGACTGATCTAATATATGCAAATGTCTCCAGAAAAAACCTCCACAGACTGTTATCAAAGTGGCAAGTTTAAAGTAATACCTACCTGATTAAATATTTTAACAGAGTAAAGCAAAAAAAAAATATATAAATATGTATAACTGGGATATTTTTGTTGCAATAAATGAGTGCCATTTGTATATCTCCAATAAAGACAACAGGTGTAGAAAAGACCATTTGTAGAACTTTTGTAAGATTCTACAGGCTTTATTACCTCATTTAAATAATCCTTTAATAAGGAAAGCTCAAAATTACAAGAGGAATTTTTTTTAACGTTTTTATTAAAAATGGTTCAAACCTCATGGGTGTCTGTAAAACATTACAATGAAAATTCAATCAACAAATCCAAATGTTGATGTGTCAAATGCCCACTCGCCCCACCCAACCCCATTGAACTGTCAACAATAATAACTGCCATACCCTGATATTGACCCCAAAAACATTTACAAGAGGTGACAGGATCTAGCTGGTGCTTTCCTTTTGTCAAACTTTATCACATAGGAAAAACAGTGTCAACTCTTTGGGGCCCACCTCTGCATTAAAGAATATATATATATATATATATATATATATATATAAAAAACAAATTGTGGCTAGGTATATATGCTATGATTAGATCATCACTGCAACATGGCTTATTCAACTCACAACCATTAACAGAAAAAAAAAATCATTTAATATACTTAAGATATAAACTGCTATTTACTTCAGTATAAGCTACAGAGGACGACGTGCAGATTGTTAATATTTTGCATTTGGAGATTGTAATTAAAAATGACGCAAGAGGCTACAGCAACGAGATGCCACTAGTTTTCCAATGCAGGTACTGTATGTCCAGGGAATTAATTGGGTTTTAGACATGGTCAGGACAGGAGAGGCTTCAGTAGAACAGAAGATGGAGCACAAAAAATAAAAATTAAAACAAAGCTTTTTGCTCCCATGGTTGGAGGGTGACTTCAAAAAGGAAAGAACAGGTATGCAAGTGTTGGTAAATGTCCTTATCAGCCACTAGTCATCCTCACCATCATCCTGAAAGAGAGAAGAAAAAAACACTTTAATTTACTGTGAAGTTTTGGGGTATTTATCCGTGGCAGTTTCTGAAGTTAATAAATACAAGTACTAAATGGTGCATGCATCACTAGAATTTAAATGAGGGTTAACAATTGAAATTAATTGCATGGTATGCCGATTAATCAAATTGCAATTAAATCACAAATAAATATTTGCTGAGAAAGCCCCTCAAATAACAAATTCAATATATAATGAAAATCGTACACATAAAAAAAATAACTTTTAGAATCCAATATTTAGTTTATTCCAATATTATTATTAAACAGAAGCCTTCCAGATGAGTGTTGCCTATGCAGCAAAATTTTCGCTTACTGCCCCCTGGACAAAACAGGTGTACTTCAAGCTTGAATTGCTCCAATGGTAGGAATGTGTCTTATTAGGACCCAGGCACTATTAATTGTATAATAATTTTTAGCACGTTTAAAAAAAATATATATATTTTTTTACACAATCACACTGAATTAACTTGTTATATCACTGTCCTAATTTAAAAACTTAAAATAAATGTTTTGTCAAACCTTGTTACACTATTTCAAATCAGTGTCCATTTTCTCAGTCTTGACTACACACTAGACTCGATTTGTTTGATATTACACAAATTTTGTATCCGTGTACCATTAATGAGGAAGTTGAATTACCATTATGAACAATGTACAAAACATTTAAAGTACAAAATGCACTGAAAGTAAAATTACGATCTCAAGTATTCTGAATAGAACTGTAGCTTAAACCATTTGAACTAAGTATAACAAAAACTTTCATCCTGAGGGCCAGTTTGCATGATAAATATTTGTTAATGCCCTTAACATAAATGTTAACACTTTGCAGCAGTTGTACACATTTCCCTTGACGGCTTAATTTGAAGTTCTCTCTCACCTCACCATCTTCTCCGTCATCCTCCTCTTCATCTTCCTCTCCTTCATCATCGTCGCCCTCTTCGTCAATGTCCTCCAAACCCTCCTCATCTTCATCGTCGTCTTCCTCACCTTCACCCTCTTCTTCGTCCATATCAGGGACCTGAGCAAAACGAGATGTTAAATGCATGTTCTCAATTGCATTACTGCGGGTTTTTCTTCAGGCTTAACAATTATACTTCATACCAGGTAGTACTGTAAAGGGTTAGGCCAGATGTCGTCCTTTATGACCTCCCCGAGTTCATCAGCCCCAGCATCAGAGTGATCGGTGAACCAGGTGAAGAAGCTCTCTGGTTCTTCATGTTGCCTTTTCTTACCAGCCTTGTTCGGTGTCGGTCCAGCACGCTTTGTCAGGTCCTGTATCATACGCAGTCAGTTAATTGAAATCCAAACAGAACTGCATAAAATTAAAATAGAGATTTAAATGGGTGTTCAGGGTAGAAAAGAATGTGAACCTACCTTTCCAGCCTTCCATTTAATTTCAGTGGATTTTGAAGACGGGTCCCCAATCTCATTCAAGTGGAACTCTTTTGAAAGGACTTTGTTTTCGAAGTACGGATTTTCATCGAAGTACTGCCGAGACAGCATAAAATTGATCAGTTTCAGACATGACTTGATATTGCTTTTTAAAATTTGCTTAGATAATAACGGTACTTACAAAATCTATTCTGTAACCTGATTTTATGTCCTCAAACTCTGTGACCTCCACTCTGGTAAGATAATGAAGTGTTTCTTCATCCTCCTCACCAAGCAAGGCTGAGACTAAAAATTAAGTAAAAAAAGCAAACAAAAATGTTCAATGCACAATATTAAATGAATACAGTACTAACATACAGAAGTCACACCAAAGTGTAACATCAGTTGATGGTTTTTAACATTGTGTATTCAGTATCACTTTATTGTTCCATTAAAATTATATCAGAATTTTTATATTAAGTTCTAATATTTCTCTCACCTTGTGGATGGTTGACAAATGTTGTGACCCAGAAGTTTGGAATTTTGGCTATGAGTTCTGATCTTTTCTGGAAGAATGGCTGACGTAGCTTATTATACTTCTGCTCTACTTTTAAAATTTCCTCACTCGCCTGTTCATTTAATCTGTAGAACAACAACAAAAGGCCATAATGAAATAAAATGCATTTACTGCATATAACACACAGTCAATCCTAAAAGAGCACTGGCAACAGTTGTAGGTTACCTGTCAATTTCATTCTGTACTTCATCGATGTGTTCAATTGCCTCCTGTTGCTCTTTTTCTAAAATGTAATAAAACCAAAACATTAATAACACACACACAGACTATGTACCGCAAAATTCACGTAAAAGCACACAAAAAGCAGTTATATGCAATACTACACATAATTGCCAGTGCATTGCAAAATCAATTTATAACTAATAGAAAAGCTCGACTTTCCCCAAAATACAAATAATTAATATATATAAAAAGAAACGACGTAAAAACGCTGTATTAAACAACAATTGAATATAAACAAAGTAGCATGTTCGGGCCAAATTCAAACTAATAATTGAAACAAAAGTGAAGCGGTGCAAACACTAGGTGTATCGGTCGACCAGCTCATTTAGGTCCCGTTTCAGCAGCTGCTGCGCAAGGCCGCGAGGTTTAAACGCACGAGGCCACACGCAGAGCCATTTTACCTTCTTCCAAATGTACAACGCATCTCCTGTACGTGCATTAACCGTCAAATAGTAGACGTTAATTCGAGCAACATGAAAGTTGCACGTCTACAAGTGATTTCTAAAGCAGCGTGGTTCGGGACACATGCGGGAACAGTTCGTGATGGCGGGGGAGACACAATAACCAGTTAGCTTATTAGCACCCAGCATGGGCTCCATACAGCGCACAATTAAACACATTCGTTTCGGACTTTCCAAAACCGCATGTACGTTCGAAATAATAATGAAAACCCACTGAGAAATGTGCAGTTATAATAAATTGAACTCCGCGCAAGCCCCGTGTTCGTCGCGAGTGGCACAATGAAGCCGACGCGCGACGAATCATCTCGGCCTCCAGTGCGCGCGACATCCCTTTGCTTACATTGCCGCGCAAAAATCTCCTTTTCGTGGAATCAACGGGTACGGACTCGGGCTTGTCTTTAGAAATGAAATACATGCTGAGTAACTAGTTAAAATGGAGATTCATGCATTAAACGCAAAAGGTGCAAGTTCTTGAAAATGGCGGTGCGCAAGGAGACCGCCATTACTTTACCCGAGGTCTCGTCCGCTCCGTCGTGATTTGAGTTCTGCTCCTTTCGGCTCACTTTCGCCGCCGATGTCGACATTATTCCCGAACAGCCGAGGATTAGCCTTCTGGCTCCCGAAACAAAAACTCCTAAAACGTCCTCCTGCGCTTGAGGAAAGCGAAAGAAGGGGAAAATAAAGCTGTCTGTTGCTCAGCTAAGACGAGCGAATATCACAACGTGTGTTGCGCTTCCCCTCCACACTTACAAGCACACTCAAATGTGAGATGCGCCTCCTCTTTTCTGACACCCGCCGCTACTGTGTTGTGCTCGCATGCGCGCCACCTTAGGCCGTCCCGAGAACGCGCTTTAGGAGAATAAAAGAGCCATGCTTTATTATTTATTTTAATTTTATTTTTGCTGTGATAAGTACAATGTTACAGCAAAAGTCAAATTTAGAACAATAAAAAAACTCACGACGGGTATATTGACCATTTTAAGTATACAAAGTATAGAAGGTGATAAATTAAAACATATACAAGGTAGGCTATATAATAATATTCAAAAAGTAAGATTCAAGCCCTTGCAGAAAACCACACTCTTTGTGGCTTTTTTTTTACTCCTGTTAAATGTATCAAATTATCGACCTAATTCTGTTTTGAAATATGTAAAATTAGTTTTTTTTTTTTTTTTGTGATGCCCATTTACATTAATTAAACATTTTCCACAAATGAGCAATACATTTATAATATACCATACTAGGCTACTACTGTCAAAATAAAATAAAGCGTCCCTTAAATGTATATCAATACCAGTATTCACCCTAATAAAATACTCTAAATCACACAGAACAGTTTTGTATAGACATGCACAGTCAAAGGTGCACAATGCTTTCAATTTCAATGTTACGAAAAACTCATTTTAAATCAATGTCTTTCCTAAATCTTTCGATCACTGTTTTACAAGATAAATCTTGTGAAAGGAGCCATGCTTCCTCCTGGAGAGATTTGAGAGTGCGGAGTAGAATGTGATAAAATGTACCCCTGATTAAAAAAGGAAAGGCTGGAAAGTTGTATGCTGAAGTATCCAACTTGACTGGAAGAGTCATAGAGGAACTGCAGTGAAATATCACAAATTCATTTTATTTTCTGATTAGATTTAGAGCATAATTTCAATGAGAATGTCACAATAAATGGTTAATAGAAATATACTTGTAAACGCGTTGCCACTTATTAAAGGTGTAGGAGTAGAACTGGGCCTCTACATGCCAGCAAGCATTTGTGGAGTGATAGGATAAAGCCTTTCTAAAGAAATTATACTGAGTCTACAAGTCCTTTGTTGTACTGCCTCTTTACCCTGTTGCTTTAATTTCGGAATAGTTGTTTACTTTTCTTAAAAACCTCCAGCCCACAGTTACATTCTTATGTTATTCGTTATCTTTCATATTTAAGGTTTGCAACCAATCACATCCACAGCCTAGACCAATATAATGAGAATGCATTATCAATACAAGAAATGTTCCCTGCATTTTTATGTTAACAATATTCAGGTAAAGACTGACTCATTTTGTATGTACTGAAAAGCTTTTCATCTACATTTTTCATTAAAAGCTGTTAAAAGTGTTGGCAGATACTTTGAACCTGATTAATATATGCATTCATCAACCTGCACGGATGCAGAAGACAAAAACCAACTCAAGAGTTGGATTGCCTGATTATTTTAAATGTGCTTTCTATATGTGGATATATGTTTTACATTTTAAAATAACTTATAACCGATATAACAAACAAAACATGTTCAGTGTGCAAGCGTATTATCGAGTAATTTTGTGAAGCCAGAGAGTATTACATTAGAAACGACAGGGAGAGATGCTTTTTTTTTTTTTAAAGTAAAAGTAAAAGAGTTGAAAGCATACATTTTTCATTGACCTTAAAATGAATTAGGTTCTGCAACACTCATATTGTTCCCGTCCCATATTACTTTTTTCTTCTGGGCAGATGTCGGGCAGTCCTAGTCACTATTCACTTTCATTACATCTTTTTTTCCATACAATTAAAGTGAACGGTAACTGGGGCTGTCATTCTGCCTAACATTTCCTTGTGGGTTTCACTGAAGAAGAAGAAGAAGAAGAAGAAGAAGAAGAAGAAGAAGAAAGAAGAAGAAGAAAAAGAAGAAAAAGAAGTAAAGTAATACAGCTTTGAAATAACATGGGGATGAGTAAATGATGACAGAATTTTCATTTTTGGGTGAACTATCCTTTCAAGCAAAATCAGAATATGTCCAAAGTCACGCGAACGCTTTAGACTTTTATTTTGAAAAATGTTTCCGTTAACTGAAAAAAACTTGACACACACAGTTGTTTCCAGCTTCACAACGCTTTAGGTTTTGGCTTGGCAAGAGACGGGGAAATACTACCATCACTCAACTGCTGGGATATCAGGGCATCTGAGATTTTCTACATGATGAGTGCCATTCCTTTTCTGCAATGATAACAGTAGCTCATGTTAATTCGGATGCATCTTAAGAAGTTCTCCGAGGAGCGCAAGGTAAAATATAAATGTGAAGTTATTGTCCTCTCTTTTTATCGGTGTTGTCGATTATTCTTTTGGATTGTGTCCTTTCGGCTTGATTGTGGACGGAACTGTCGGCAAAGAACGCCTCAGGGCCTCAAGGAGCGTTTCGAACTTTTGTTTTCTAAATGGAATGTCGGTCTTGTAACAATGTATCTTTAAAGAATGACCACTCGTTATCGGGGTTCGATGTCATCAGTTACATTGTTTCAGTTTGCTGAGACAAGTTTTTCCTTTGAAAGATATGTTAGTGTTGCCATAAAAGGAGTTAGAACGTTACTAATAATGAAAAAGGAAACAACTCAGGAGTTTGCCAGCAGTGTCACTGATAGTTAAAATGATTCATATTTAACATTAAAGGCAATAAGAAGCTTGTATGCATTGACTCCATTTCGTGTTCAATATTTGGTCAATCTTTCATTGTATTTTCTTCGTTTGTGTTTTTATTCTTCTGTCAAATGTATCAGTTGCAATTCGCTTTACATGGATCCACACTACATCTCCAGAATGTGTCAGTAATGGCAAGTGATTTCCTTTACATTTGTTTGGAATAGACTCTTCTAAATCTAGGCTGTCACCCATAGCGTTTTGATGAGCTGCTTTGAATTGGATTGTATCAGCAGCAGCAGCACATTCCAGTCAACGCAGTGTTCGCTGACATCAGGGTAGAATATTGAGTTTAGGCATTTCTTACTGAAAAAATGATACCTTGATGAATCAGAGTCTATGGAGTTTGTGAGGTGTTCATAATTACTTTTCAGTTTCTGTTTTAAAAATCTGTTTTTAAGGGAATGGCTCCTGAGGAATATTTTTCTTGGCCATTAGAGAGTAATCTGTCATTTTCATTTCTTTCAGATTCAGAATTCAACACTTTTCAGCAATGTTTGGTTAGTCGTGCGTTGGAACTGCCAAGATTCAGAGTGTCAAGTTTAACTTCATTTCCCGATGGATGAAATCAAATCCCTTTCTATATTCTTCTTTCTCATTGAATATCCTGTTTCACTCATACATTTTTCAGATTAGGAAATTAAAATGGGTTGTGAATTAGGTTTTTTTGTTGATTTATAATTTCATGTGATTTATGAAGATACACATTAATAGTGGTCCGGTTCACATAAAATACTTTAAGGGATAGTTCACCTAAAAATGAAAACTCGTCATTATCTAGTAATCATTTTTATTTGTATAGTGCTTTTCACAGTACACATTGTTTCAAAGAAGCTTTACAGAAAATGATGCTGTAATTACTTAAATATCCTCATTAAAAAATGTAAAGCCAAAGCTAAAGTCAAGTGTAGCAAGGAACCCAAAACTCCATAAGATGTTAGTTAATGGAGAGAGAGAAAAAAAAACCTTGGTAGACACCAGGCTTAGCTGGGGGAGCCAGTTTCTCTAAGGATATACAGCATGAATATAATGCCAATATCAGTTAGCTTTATGTAATAAAAGTCATGTTTGCCCTCTACATTTTGAGTAAATCAATTGCATATGCAACCAAATTTCGTACTAATATTATTATTGTCACACAATATACATTTGCATATATACAGTTAACTTATTTTTTTCACATATCCCAGCTAAACTGGGATACAGAGTGCAGGGTCAGCCATGATACGGCACCCCTGGAGCAGATAGGTTCAAGGGCCTTGCTCAAAGGCCCAACAGTGGGATCTTGGCAGTATTGGGGCTTGAACACCTGACCTTATGGTCAGTAACCCAGAGCCTTAACAGCTGAGCCACCACTGCCCCATATATGTTTGTTATTAGCAATGCGATGTGAATTGTCTTCACGTTGTATGTGAACGCACCATTATTGGGCTTAAACTTTTCCATGAACAGTTTTCACAATAGAAATGTGTTGCAAATCTCTAGAGCTGGTACATTTGAATTTGAGAACTTGAACAATAAATATTTGCACACGTAATCAATACATATTATGCAAGTAAAAGTTTCTTTTTCGCTCGTTCTGTGAATTTTGTGTCCAAAGATGTGATCCACACAATCCATTTCCATTTCATGTCTCTTTTGATCCTTTTTGTTATTTACAGTCAGTTGGTGATCAAAAAGTAAAAAATAAACGTGAATTCTAATCATACAATTTACCGTGCAACCTCTCTCTTTTTAATGTGCGATGTGCTAATTCAACCGTAAACATTTGACCAGAGCTGCTGGTCAAACCCCTTAAACTCGCTATATCATGGAAAAAGTTTACGCTTAAAACAATAAAGTATCCATATACATATGTCAGGCAAGAGTCTTTTTTTATTTATTTTTATTTGGGGGTTTGTCTGAAAAAAATTGAGAATTATTCCACAGTATGTGTGAATGGTGAGCTTTTAAATTTAAGTGTGACAATTTTTTTGTGCTCGTAAATACTTGTATATCGTACAAGTGCATACAAAGAAACATGTAGCAAAATGTAGTTATGTAGAAAGTATAATACATCTGTACATATAAATATTTAAAGGGACAATCATACATTATTAAATCTATTTACTAGCCAATGGCAATTCTTTATCCAACTTGTCAGTAGAGGGTTGCCTATATAAATTTAGTGAGTAGATTTTTTGATAGTTTTTGAAACAAAACTATTTACTCACGTTATTCAAAACCCAAATGACTTTTATTTATTTATTTATTTATATTGGGTACAAAAGGGCTTTAAAATTTTGCTTATAGCAAATATGCTTTTCAATATTGAATCGTTGTACTTCTATGAGCATTTCATTCAAAATGGCAATTTGTATTTGTTTTAGCCGGGCAGGTGGAAAAACTGCCAGCATACTCAGTGGGACGTCCGGTGGATTGGACTGAGAGACACTGACCCAGTTGTATCTCTCTTGAGCAGACTGCACTCTGCTTGAGCACAGTTTAACAGCTCTCAGAGGAATGAGAGTACATGCAGTTATTTTTAAAGTTCTTATTGCTGAAGCCCTGCACAGATGTCTCTTTTAAAGGTAACAACCTTTAAAAGTTGGAATTCTATAGTGCATCTAGACCATGGGCTGTTTTGGGATTTTTATTGGCATATTTGCATTTTAAAGCCTCCTGCAGTAAAAATTGCAGTATGTTCAGTATGTCTGTGTGGAATCAACTGTCCAAACAAACCCATTCCAACCCCCACCACTCCACTCCCTCCATACTGATGCTCAATTAACAAGCTGCTGCTCTGTCCGATCTGCAAGGAATTTTCATTAGATGCATGTGTAGTTGCTCTTGAATAGCAAAGGGATAGTTAACCCAAAAATGAAAATTCTGTCATCATTTACTCCCTCATGCTCCAGCAGATTGCCAGGTCAGGAGTGGTCACTGTTTTTGTGGGCCTTCAGAGATTCCTGGGTTGTTTTATTCTTCTTGGCTCCTCCTCTCCCTCCAGAATCAGACTCTTGGAGTGCTGTTTATTTTTCAAAAGCTTCCTATTATACCCCATGGGGTCTAGGGAGTCCCTGCTCCCTTTTAATGTTGGAAAAACAGGCTGAACTTCACTGGCCTTCCTTTCAGATGGTGAGGTAACAGACCCAACATCTTTACCACATGGAAATCCATGGACAAAACAAAATCTGTTTTTCTTGAGCAGCCGCCTTTTGATTTTTGAGATAACTTCTATTTCTCATTTCTAATGAGTATTCTGAGTAGAAACAGGGTCCATTTTATCAGTCCAGTTATTTTTGCTTATCCACAGTATTGGGCTCGTTTTCTCACCGTACGTGACACTGGAGCCAAATTACTTTCAACCATTTTGCAGATATTCAAAGCCCCATCAGACATTGTTACTTCCACAGTCAAACCTACCACACAAGAATGAGATTGGACATGATCATCAGATAAAGGCAATGTGTTTGTTGGAATATTTAACCTGGAATTTTGAAATGTAGATTTTTATTTATTAATTAATCGGATATGCATTTCAAATTTAAAATGTTAGTGCTATGTAAGATGCAAGTATTTAAACATGCAATATTTGCCCTCTGTCTTACAATAGAAAAGTACTGACTGACAGTAATTTCCAAGAATGCAAACTTCCTCACCTATTGGCTTTATCACATTTAAAGCCTTAATTCCAAAAAGTATTCTGTGCCTTTAAGGCTTGGGTATTTGTTTTTACGTTCATTTGACTATTGTGCATGTAAAGTTAAGTGTATCCACTCTATCTCAGCATGCTGTTTTGTTTGGACATCTGTGTTGAGAATCACGGTCTGAACAGGTGCTCTGGGGCTTTGTGCACCTGGAATGACCATTAACCCCAAGAGAAACTGAAATGCACTCAAAAACCTACCGCTCCATTAAACGGAAACAGCTTTTAAAAGGTATACCTTGCTTCCCATTGGCCAATGGCCAGACTCGTTTTGAGAGTGAGCCCTAGAGTAAGTGTTATATGATTCAGCCTTGGTGGAAATATTAAATCTGTTGTTTTTAGTACTTAATAACATGAGTGTCCTATACACAGCTCCGATTACATTGGCTTTCGTCTAGATTTTTCTGTTACCTGAAATGGGCCATGTACGGAATGGAATACTAGAGTACTGCTCGCTGCATACTGTGCAATGTACATTAAATATTGCTGTGTACTTTTTAAAATTAGAATGTGAAAGAGTATGTATTATGCAACAATAAACTTTTCAAACAGTAGTTGTTGCATAACCTCATCATGTTGCATGTTTAATTATGTGAGTTGCATCCAGGTATCTCAGAAATACACTGGTGGCCTAAAGTTTGGAATAATGTACAGATTTTGCTGTTTTGGAACAAATTATTTTCAATTACATAATTAAAAAATGTATTTAATTCACCAAAGTGGCATTCAGCTGATCACAAAGTATAGTCAGGACATTGCTGATGTAAAAAACATCACCATCAATATTTGAAAAAAGTAATTTTTGATCAAATCTAGACTGGCCCCGTTTCCAGAAGCCATCACTCCAACACCTTATCCTTGAGTAATCTTGCTAAATTGCTAATTTGGTACTAGAAAATCACTTGCAATTATATCAAACACAGTTGAAAGCTATTTTGGTTAGTCTCTAGTTTGAGAAATAGATGCCTCATATATCCTCCGCTGACAGCTTCATTGAATTCTACCTGCTCATCACCAGTTTCATGTACAACAGTAAAGAGAAGACTCAGGGATGCAGGCCTTATGGGTAGAATTGCAAAGAAAAAGACACTTTTGAAACCGAAAACAAAAAGACAAGATTAGAGTGGGCAAAGAAACCCAGACATTGGAAAACAGATAATTGGAAAAGAGTGTTATGGATCTTAAACCCATTGAGCTTTTGTGGTATCAGCTAGACTGTAAGGTGTGTGAGAAGTGCCTGACAAGACAGCCACATCTATGGCATGTGCTACAAGAAGCGTGGGGTGAAAGGTCACCTGAGTATCTGGACAAACTGACAGCTAGAATGCCAAGGATCTGCAAAGCTGTCATTGCTGCACATGGAGGATTTTTGGATGAGAACTCTTTGAAGTAGTTTAAGAAGTTCTGAACATTTTGTATTTATTATTTTTCAAATTGTAATAGTAATTTTTCATGTTATTAATGTCCTGACTATACATTGTGATCAGTAGATTGCAACTTTGGTGAATAAAAGTACCAATTTCTTTCCACAAGTGCAAAATCTGTACATTATTCCAAACATTTGGCCACCAGTGTATTTATTCTGTAATTTAAGTCAAATTTTGTGTAAAATAGTCTTAATTTTAGACAAATTTAGGCATTAAGAATCTTGACAGAAATTACTTCTGAGTAATTTGGCACATTGGAAATGTAAGGTCAAGTTAATAGCATTGCGGGATACATCATCTAGCACTATATGCTTTTGGGTATACTGCGCCTTGTGCATGTTTTGGTAAATGTGCATGACAATTTGCATACGATGCACTGTATAAAATAAATAATATGAACTGCAGAATTAGTAAGAGGACTGGTAGTGTACTCTCCTGCACATAGATATGGATTTGCTTATGTGGGCCTGCATGCTTGAAGTTCTGTGTCGTTGGTGGGTGGTTTTTAAGAAACGTGTTCATAAATATTCTGTTGAAGTGTAGTGGCAGTGTGGTTCAAAGTGCTTAGCTTTATGTGAAAACCCAGTAGGCAGTTGTGTAGTGAATATATTGAACACTAGAAGTCTGAGTGGAACATTTAAGGTTTGGTAGAAAGTTGGCTGCAATGAGCTATCAACTGGGAAGTGGGAGTGCAGCCTTGATTAACAAGAGAATTTTACTGCTGAGTGTCAATCCTTATAGGACAGTGTTCAGGGCTCGACTGGGAAGAAACATCAGCCCGTGATGTTGTTGAGGTGGGGTTGAAGCTTATCACGGCCCATTCGGACTGTTTCGTGGCCAACACACCGGACCCCTCGGTTCCCCCGATGGCCAGTCCTCACCTGATCGGCCCACCGGGAAAATGGCCGGTATGCCAGATTACCAGTCCAGCCCTGACAATGTTCGATCCTATAACTACATTGTCTGTGTCGTATGCACCTACATGCAAATATTAATTACTGTTTATTATTTTGGATTTCTGCTGGGTTAAAGCAGCTAAGCTAGTAAACCTTTTGACTAAATCTTTGGGGGTGTTTAGGGCACTGGTTGACTCTTTGGACTTCAGTATAGCCTAATGTTCTGTCAATAAACATCACATTACCACCATGATGAGTTTTGGTCTGCAGTTGGGTTTGTTAAGCTGCCTTGTTTGGATTCCTTTTCAAACATATCAACTTAAAAGCCTTGTGGGAATATATAGGGGTGTTTAGGCTAGTGTATATCTGGACATGCCTCATCTGTTTGGCATCAAATTGTCTGGAAGGGTTTAAATTTGCAAAGAGAGGCTGGATAAGGGAAAGAAAAAGGTCAGAGTACTAAGCATGCAAGGGCACTGGAGTCGCTGGTTTTAGATGTAGATTGAAACATTTGAGCATTTCTTAACGTTGCCTCAACATGTTAATGCACAGTCAGACTTGTACACTCAAATGGCTAATTTTGAACACTTCCCAAAGATGTCTAAATTGGACTACAAAGTGTACTATTTTTGTTAAATTTGAGGATACAAAATAAAAATACTTGACACATGCCTGGTCTTATTGTGTGTGTCCCATTGGTGCATGTTTATAAAAATACTTTGTCTTCTAATCTTTCATCAAAAAAGATGCTCCGTCTGACTTTTTCCCACTGTCACCAAGCACTCTTATTTTTCAACTAGTGGTGCATCAGTAAATTTGAGGCCGATACGATCACCGATGTTTTAACACTAAGATCGGTGATACAGATTTTTGTCAGTATCTTTGACATTTTGCTGTAACACATCACTAATTATTAAGCTAATTACTCTGCATTTGAGACAGTCAATCCGTGCATCTTATCATGTGGCTTGTTGAGCGCGTTACCGCAGAGACATAGCACGTGTGGAGGCTTCACGCTATTCTCCACAGCATTCACTCACAACTCACCACGCGCCCCACAGAGAGCGAGAACCACACATTATAGTGACCACGAGGAGGTTACCCCATGTGAGTCTACACATCCTAGCAACTGTGCCAATTTGGTTGCTTAGGAGACCTGGCTTGTGTCACTCAGCACGCCCTGGATTCGTACTCGCGACTCCAGGGGTGGTAGTCAGCGTCTTTACTCGCTGAGCTACCCAGGCCCTATTTTATGATGTTTATTAAGATATTATCTATAAATAATCTTGTACTAGTGAGGACGGTCCCAACCTATGTGGTTTTAAAAGGCATTACTATTCTTGTGAGGACAGTTTAAAAAAATTTGTTCCTCACAATTGCTGTGAAACATGTACACACATATATAAACATTTCAGTTTCCAAACAGTTTCCGTTTTTCCTGTGTACAGCTGCCTCAGTCAGCCTTAGCATTGCTGCTCTGGACTCTTAAAGCCTTTTAAGGCTATATGCTGTCAGTCAGCTCTTCCAACGGCTCTGGCCTCCATCCATGATGATGTGATAAGAAAGGCAGTTCCATCCTCTTCTGACCCTCCTCCAATCATACAGTATTGTCTTTATTCAAATTTTAGCCAATGACTGTTTTCCACTAAAGAGTTTACAGTGCATGTGAGGCAGCATAAATAGAAATCCTCAGGGACCTAATGTTACATTCAAACTGTCTCTGAGCAAGAACATAGTCTTGTACATGATGTGTTCCCCCATGAAAATAACCAGTGCTGGTGTAAGGTAATGAAATATTTCAATTAAAGCTCTGCATGACTGTATTTAATGCTACATGACAAATATAAATGTGGAGTAAAATTTTACATGTTTCTTTGATGTAATTTTGTGCTGTAAAGATGGTCGGATTGGTTTATTATATTTTTTTGGCTAAGTTTATTTTTCACTGCATGCCATATTACTCACAAGCTTTTTTTACATTGTCAATTTCTAGAGGAATGGGCCCTTAGAAATTGTTGTTCAATATTGATTTCCTTGTGTAAACAAAAACATAGTTTTGTTTTGTCCATGAAGTTCAAAATGTTCAGCTTATTCCTCTTTGTATCTAACTTAATTACTTGTGTTTCTCTCTATTTAGATTACGCTGTAAATGTATCAAGAAGTTGGAACCAAGCATGAAAAAGGCGACCAAGCCCACGGCCGCCACCTCAAGAACCTCAGCGGGCACTAAAGCCCCGGGCAGATCAGAGGGCAGCAACATTATGGGCACAGGTGGCAAGATGGCAAACAAAACCCAGAGTTCAGCCCAACTTTCTAAGGTACAAGTAAGCTCACTTTATTCAATATCTGGATAAAAACACCTTAAACCAGTCTATGCTGGTTTGCTGGTCTTAGACGTTTTTTGGGTTGGTTTGTGTAAAACAGTTAAAGGATGGGCAAGGAGGAGGCGAGAACCGGCTTGACGATATAAATCATATTTTAATGAGAAACTTAAAAGACAACACAAACACACATGATGGACATGTCAGCTAAAGATCTCTCTCTCCCGCACGGCCCTCTGCAGTCAGCCTTTAAACCTCACGGAGGCATAATTAGCCTAATACGGGACCGGGTGTGTAGGATCATGACCCGGCCCCGCCCTCCGCCCTGCCACAGTTTGGTTTACTGGTTTTAGCTGGCCGACCAGCTAAGCTAGCTAAAAATCAGTTTGGCCAGGCTGGGTGACCAGCAAGAACAGCTTAAACCAGCTAAGAACTGCAAAACATTTTAGGCTGGTTTAAGCTGTTTTGTTCAGCAGGTTATAGATGAATCAGTTTAATTACTTTTTAATCAATATATTTGTTCATATCAATAGGTAGAAACGTGTATCCGCTAAGAGTATTTTATTTTACCGGATATGTATAATGTGATTTATCTGTAGCAATTATTTACTAAATGTGCTTGTATACTCACCAGGCAAAGAGCAATGATGATCTCCCAGCGGTGAGTGCAGGAAGTGGAGGAGTATCCATTAGCAACAGTAACACTACAGCCAGAAACAAGAGAGGAACCTCTTCTCAGAGCACCAGCAGCACAGAGACCAGGGCCAAGACCAGCTCAGGTAGTGCTTACCATTAAGAGTGATTCATTGCCTTAATATATTTGTGTTAAAAAACACTACAAAATTTGGGGTATTAAAGAAATCCCTGCTTATTAGTTGGCATGCATGAAATTTGCACAGTCTGCAGTATTTATGGAAAATTTTAAAAATGGATCTGAGAAAAACTATATTTGTATTGGTAGGGGTGAGGTGGAGGAGGGGGGTGATTATGAATGATGGGTGTTTGGATTTTGCCGAAGTCAAAAGAGCTTCTGTGGCTGCAGATTCTGTGCAGGTCTACTCATTAGTACAAGACACAACGATTATGAATGCCTGTGACCTTTGTATGGTTATGGAAATGTTTCAGTTACTGTCTAAATTTAATGACCATTCTACTTTAGGTCTATCAGGAAGGCGTGGAACATCCTCTGCAGCCAAGGATCCAGGCACATCCCGAGATAATTTACAAGAACGTTCCAGAGCCAGTGCTGCCAAAAAGCTTGCCGGACCCACAGATGCCATGTCTCAGAAGCGATCTCGATGCCATGCTGTAGCCGAGACTGAGTCTCGGATGAGCAAATCTCGCTCAGACAGCCAGATGAGCCAAAAAGCAGTTCTGGAGTGTAGAGTGAAGGACCTGCTAGGCTTGGCCAAAAGCAAAGACTTGGAGATCCTGCACCTGCGCTCTGAACTTTGTGGTATGAGAACGCGGCTTGGTCTGGAAGACCTTGAGGCTCCTGATCCAGAAGAAGTGTCTGAAGAGACCAAGCAGCCCCAGGAAAAGGAAGTTTCTCCTTTGATCAGTGCCGCAGATGTAGAGACTACACTCCTCCTCCTCCAAGACCAGAACCAGGGCATTCGTGATGAGCTCAACATGTTGAAGAGTGAAAACCGCATATTAAAAGATCGCCTAAATGCGCTCGGCTTCTCTCTTGAGCACCGACTGGACAGTCCTGACAAAGGCCCATGCTTCCCTTTCCTTAGTCCTGACCCTGTCGCGGGTGGTGGCAGCAGCAGTGGGGGTCACAGCGAAAGCGGAAGGGGTGGTATGCGGACATCTTCCACTGAAGGCTCAGCCCAAGGATCTACAGAGGACTTGTTGTCAGAACCGAGACGTGTTGGCTCTCCGGATGCTGTGGACAGTGAGTGCAGTGAGGCCTACCTGCCCATCACCTCTAGTGATGATGCATTGGATGCACCCTCAGGTTGTGGGTCATCTTCTGAATCTGAAGGTGGGCCACCGAGCAAGGAACATTCACACAGGGGTAGCAGCGGGAACACCAATGAGGTTTCGGTGGCTTGTCTGACTGAACGCATCCACCAAATGGAGGAGAACCAACACAGCACAGCAGAAGAACTCCAGGCCACCCTACAGGAACTCGCTGACCTGCAACAGATCACACTAGAGCTGACTACAGAGAATGAACGTTTGGGCGAAGAGCGTGCCATTCTGGTCGACTCCCTTTGTCAGCAAAGTGAGCGACTTGAACTCTACGGAAGACAGCTGGACTATTTCCGTGGCCTTCTTGACGAGCACCGAGTGGCCTATGCCAAGGATGACGATGACGCCAAAAGCGGGCGATACGTGGAGCTGGAAAGGCGCTACTCAGAGCTCAATGAGGGCTCACATTTTGAGAGGGAACAACTCTTGGGCGTGCAGCAACAGCTCAGCAGTGCGCTCAAGATGGCAGAACAGGAGAACGCAGAAGCTCAAGGCATGATGGCAGCATTGAAAGAACGTGTCCATATGGCTGAGAGAGCTGTGGAAATGGAGCGGCGAGAGTATGCAGCCACCACAGCAGAGATGGAAGTGTTGAGGGTCGTGTCCGAAGGGGAGCAGGTGGAGCTAAACCGCTGCAAAATCCAGCTTGAGCAGGAGAGGCAAAGAGTGGCCCAGCTCCTCTCCATCCACAATGCAGGGGATAAGAGCGATATACGGCACCTGTTGGACAGCGAAAGATTAGACAAGGAGCGAGCAGAGGCCAAAGCAGCTAAGCTACAAGAGGAGCTGGGACACACGCGCGGTGAAGCTGCTCAGTTGCAGGAAGCAATTAGCAAGGTGAAACTTACAAATACACTCAGTACATACACATTTTCAAGTTGTCTAAGGATGTCTTTGAAATTGCACCATGTCTCACTGTTTTTTCTTGTGCAGGAGCGCTGTGTTTTAAAGACTCAAGTTAAAAGAACTTCAACTTTTAAAAGCATGTCTTGAGACACTTGCATTCTGTTCTGTTTGTTGGGCTGCTTCTAACTTTTTTTTTTTGTGCAAGAATGCATTCTGTCTGAATCATCACTTCGTAGCCGTTCACACAGTTTGCATTCTTGTATTTTGTGTACACTATTTTTAATTTCTTGTTTATTACCACTATGTTGTATTTTAGGACCTTAGCATATAGAATACAATAAATTCGTATTTAGTGGATTTCAACTTCTTGCATCCAACTCTTGCTTAGAAGACGCAGTATTCTATCTTCCAAGTGTATCCATCCTAACGTTTATTCTTGTGTGTTTTAAAGCTGGATGGTGAGTTCCGGGCATTCCGTAATGATGTTCAGGCACAGTTAGCTGATCAGAAACTGCTTCTGGAGCAGCAATGCTCTGAGCTGGAGGAAAAGGACACAGAGATCACAGACATGAAGGAGACCATTTTTGAGTTGGAAGATGAAGTCGAGCAGCATCGTGCTGTCAAGCTTCACGACAACCTCATCATCTCTGACCTAGAGAGTAAGTCGCATGACAAAAAGTGGTTTCCATGGCTACTGGCCATACAAATCCGTGATATATATTTTATATTGAAAAAGCATCACTTTTACTATTGCTCATACTTGCATGTAATACTTAGATATTATATTCTGGCATGTAACACGTTCTGCACTGTTGTGCATCAGACATCCCAACAAAAACATTTACGTTGTGTTGACTTTGCAACCATGTTCCATTTTTACTATTGCAACATTGTTTGCTACATGTTCTGTACGTTGTAACATTGTAGAAATGTAAGATGCAAGAAGGCTGTAGCGTATTGTTGCGCAACATTCAGCAACTGCAAGATGACTTTCTAGCCACATTTCTTTGACTTCGCAACACATTACACTTGATTACAATTTTTTAAATAATCAAACTCATAAGCCTCAAAATAAAATGGCAAATTATGTAATAAAATTTTTTATATACTTAATACCTTAAGTATATACACTGTACTTATAAGTTATGTGTACAGTTAATGAATCATTTATTATCAACACTTACCAGTGTAAACTTTGGATAGATCAACTTTATTAAAGGAATATTTCACGCAAAAATTACAATTCTCTCATAATTGACCCACCCTCATGCCATCACAGATGTGTATGACTTTCTTTTTTCTTCAGAAAAACAAAACTAAAGTTCATGTAGGCCCATACAATGCTAGTAAATGTGACCAGACATTTTAAGCTCCAATAATCATATAAAGGCCACATAAAATCAATCCATATGACTCCAGTGGATAATCCATATCTTCAGAAGTGATATGTATAGTGTATTTAAATATTTAAATCCTTTTTTTACAAAAAATCTACACTTTCACATTCTTTGACATTTTGAAAGTGAAAATGAAAGTGGAGATTTATGGTAAAAACTAAAAAGGAGTTAAATATTGATCTGTTTCTCACCTACACCTATGATCTCACTTCTGAAGATATTGATTTATCCACTGGAGTCGTATGGATTGCTTCTATGTGGCCTTTGTGATTTTTGGAGCTGCAAAAGTCTGGTTACCATTCACTTGCATTGTAAGGACCAAAAGAGCTGAGATACAGTGGATTCAGGAAGTATTCAGACCCCTTCATTTTTTCACATTTTGTTATGTTGCATCCTTTTGCGAAAATGCTTTAAATTATTTTAATTTTTCACATTAATATACACTCTATGCCCCATAATGACAAAGCAAAAACCTGATTTTTGATAACTTTGCAACTGAAATATCTCATTGACATAAGTATTCAGACCCTTTGAAATTTAGCTCAGGTGATCTCCTTTCTCTGGTTCATCTTTGAGATGTTTCTTCACTTTGATTGGAGCCCACCTGTGGCAAATTCAATTGATTGGACATGATTTGGAAAGGCTATAAAAGTCTATATAATGTCTCACAGCTGAAAATGCATATCAGAGCAAAAACCAAGCCATGAGGTCAAAGGAACTGGCTGCAGAGCTCAGAGACAGGATTGTGTCGATGCACAGATCTGGGGAAGGCTATAAAAAGAAAATAGCGGCTGCTTTGAAGGTTCCCAAGAGCACAGTGGCCTCCATAATTCTTAAATGGAAGAAGTTTGGAACAATCTGGACTCATCCTAGTGCTGGCCGCCTGAACAAACTGAGCTATCGGGGGAGAATGGCCTTGGTATGAGAGGTGACCAAGAACCCAAAGATCACTTTGGTTGAGCTCCATAGATCATGTGTGGAGATGGGAGAAACTTGCAGAAGGACAACCATCCCTGCAACACTCCACCGATCTGGGCTTTATGGCAGAGTGGCCAGACGGGAGCCTCTTCTAAGTGCAAGACACACAAAAAAGCAGCTAAAGGACTCTCGGACTGTGAGAAACAAGATTCTCTGGTCTGATGAAATGAAAATTGAACTGTTTGACCTCAGGTCCAAGCTTCATGTCTGAAGGAAACCATGCACCACTTATAACCTGTCCAATACTATCCCAACGGTGAACCATGGTGGTGGTAGCATCATGCTGTGGGGTGTTTTTCAGCGGCAGGGACTGGGGGACAGGTAAGTAAATTGGCTGGAGTAGTGTTGTGTGGATTGGTCTGATCCCCTTTGATTTTGTCACATTTACAGAGCCAGGGCTGTGTACAAATACTAGATTTTTTCAGCCCACCCATAGAACAGACAGCAGGCAGACTGTGAGAAGATATTTGCAGAATTTGACAAAGTGTATTGGATTAGAATTACTGAGTGCACCTTTAGTAAGAATCTGTGATACATGATTTATTTTGAGATTGTGTTGGTTTGTTTTGGTATGGCGATATGGTATTAATTTTATTTGTTCAGGTCTTAAATTTGATTTTAAAAACTTGCCAGCAACCCTGCCTAAGCACACAGCCAAGACAATGCAAGAGTGGCTTAGGAACAACTCCGAATGTCCTTGAGTGGCCCATTCAGAGCCCGGACTTGAACCCAATTGAACATCTCTGGAGAGACCTGAAAATGTCTGTCCACCGATGATCCCCATCCAACCTGACAGCGCTTGAGAGGATCTGCAGAGAAGAATGGCAGAAAATCCCCAAATCCAGGTGTGCAAAGCTTGTAGCATCATACTCAAAAAGACTTGAGGCTGAAATTGCTGCCAAAGGTGCTTCAACTAAGTGCTGAGTTAAGGGTCTGAATACTTATTTCAATGGGATATTTAAGTTTTTTTCTTTTTAATAATTTTGTAAAGTTATCAAAAATCAGATTTTTTTTGTTCTTGTCATGATGGGGTATGGAGTGTAGATTGATATAATTTTTTTTTTTTTTTTTTTTTTTTTTAAGCATGAGGCTGCAACATAAAATATATAAAAAAGAAAAATTAAGGGGTTTGAATAGTTTCGGAATGCACTGAAATTTTCCAAAAATCTTTATTTGTTTTCTGCAGAAGAAAGTAAGTCATACACATCTGGGTTGCATGGGAGTGAATAAATGATGAAAGAATTTTCCCTTTAATTCAGGGAACTATCCCTTTAATACATAATAAATTGGTATTGTAATTGCATTACCAAAAATATATATTAGTATAAGTATTTATAAAACATATAGTATATATTAGGTACAATTAAGAATAATAACAGAAATAAAAATTTTAATCTTAACCTTAAAATATAAGATACAGTCTTTAGATAACTGTACAGCTGAAAAAGATTTTCCTAACATTAGTATAGTGCTGGCATAATAATGTTCTTCCCCTTTCAGTTGCAAATTCTATTAAAGTTTGAGACATTTAAACATCTTTAATTTAAACATCTTTCAAATTTCAAGTAAATAATTATGTATTTTGTATTTAATTTTAGGCCTTTAAATGGACAGGAGAGTGCAGAAGTGACAGGAAATAATAGGGAGAAGAGTGAGGAGTAACACAACAAGCTGGATTTACACTCTGGTCGCCCACACACAAGTGCTACCTTGCTACATGTCGGAGCATGTGCATGACATATCTCTGACTATTTACTTTTTAGTTATAATGAGAAGGTCCCATGAACCATCCTGTACATGTAAAATAGCTGGTTACTGTAAAATTAAATATGCCAAACTAAGTGTCATATCTAAACCAGTTGAAAAGTACAGTAAAACAATAAAAGATCAATCCCACTGATTAATTTATAGCTGATTGGTGTAAAATTACATTATACAACATTTCATTTCGGTTCTTGAATCTAATTGTGGCCCTGTTGCAAGATGACTGCTGATATTTAGTATAACAGCATGAGACGCTTTACTGTTTGTATCATTCTGCTTGTTTGTGTTTGTTCACCACTGCAGAAAGCTAGTAGTAGGTATTTTTTTTTATTCATCCCAGTGTCTTTTAAATGCGTTCAACTAATCAGATTTGTTCACGGATACATTTAGTAAACATGTTTGTTAATTACAACTAAATGTTCGTAGGTGGCAACAAATTATCATCTTTTAATGAGGACATAGATGGAAATCTGTTCATGTCAGATTATAAGTATAGCTTGTACTAAAATTAATATTACTTCCTGTTATTTAGACTACAAATTGATCTTTGAGCAATGTAGTCATCTTAAAGGCAGTAAAATTTAGTTAGAAATTGCAAACATGTAAAAAAAAAAAAAAAAAAGGCATAAAATTTAGATTATTTTTTAAATATCTTTAAATATCTGCTTCCATTGCCAATAAATGGCCATGCTTATTACCAGTGTACATATGTGTATATATGTGTGTGTGTGTGTATTTATATATACAGTATTTCACAAAAGTGAGTACACCCCTCACATTTTTGTAAATATTTGATTATATCTTTTCATGTGACAACACTGAAGAAATTACACTTTGCTACAATGTGAAGAAATGACACTTTGCTACAATGTAAAGTAGTGAGTGTACAGCTTGTATATCAAAATAACTCAACACACAGCCATTCATGTCTAAACCGCTGGCAACAGCCCAGCCTCCGAAGGGAGGGGATAATGCTCTGCTTCAGTATGTCACAGTACATGTTGGCATTCATGGTTCCCCCAATGAACTGTAGCTCCCCAGTGCCGGCAGCACTCATGCAGCCCCAGACCATGACACTCCCACCACCATGCTTGACTGTAGGCAAGACACACTTGCCTTTGTACTCCTCACCTTGTTTCCGCCACACGCTTGACACCATCTGAACCAAATAAGTTTATCTTGGTCTCATCAGACCGCAGGACATGGTTCCAGTAATCCATGTCCTTAGTCTGCTTGTCTTCAGCAAACTGTTTGCGGGCTTTCTTGTGCATCATCTTTAGAATAGGCTTCCTTCTGGGACGATAGCCATGCAAACCAATTTGATGCAGTGTGCGGCGTATGGTCTGAGCACTGACAGTCTGACCCCCCCACCCCTTCAACCTCTGCAGCAATACTGGCAGCACTCATACATCTATTTCCCAAAGACAACCTCTGGATATGATGCTGAGCATGTGCACTCAACTTCTTTGGTCAACCATGGCGAGGCCTGTTCTGAGTGGAACCTGTCCTGTTAAACCGCTGTATGGTCTTGGCCACCATGTTGCAGCTCAGTGTCAGGGTCTTGGCAATCTTCTTATAGCCTAGGCCATCTTTATGTAGAGCAACAATTCTTTTTTTCAGATCCTCAGAGAGTTCTTTGCCATGAGGTGCCATGTTGAACTTCCAGTGACCAGTATGAGGGAGTGTGAGAGCGGTGACACCAAATTGAACACACCTGCTCCCCATTTACACCTGAGACCTTGTAACACTAACGAGTCACATGACACCGGGGAGGGGAAATGGCTAATTGGGCCCAATTTGGACATTTTCACTTAGGGGTGTACTCACTTTTGTTGCCAGCGGTTTAGACATGAATGGCTGTGTGTTGAGTTATTTTGATATACAAGCTGTATACTCACTACTTTACATTGTAGCAAAGTGTCATTTTATTCAGTGTTGTCACATTAAAAAATATAATCAAATATTTACAAAAATGTGAGGGGTGTACTCACTTTTGTGAGATACTGTGTATATATATATAAAAACATTTTTTAACATATTTAAAAAGAAAATGTAGCACTACTTTTGTGTTGATCAGCACTTGAACTATGTTCCTTTCTCCACACTTGCATTCTTAGTGCTACAAAAGAGACATCTTGTTATGATTGTTATTGTTATTAACAAATAAATGTATAAAAATACATGAAATTAGTTTATTACTTGAGAAGAGAGAGACTGTGAAGTCTCCCGAAACACCAGAGTTCTGGTCAGCCTGTTGGTATTTAAGATTATCTGCAATACCCAATTGACTGGTCAACAATCTGTTCGAGCCCAGATGTGCGGTCATTATTAAGAAATGTTTTTTTTAGAGTATTTTAGAAAGTTGTGTAATAAACTTTGTTACAATTATTCAAATGTGCCATAACTCTGCGTCCTTCACACTTGGACATCCCAGTTTGGTGTGATGCAGAAATCTAAAATGAAATCTAAAAATGTTCCTGGTATTAATATTATGTTAATTAATGAATGTTTTTAGTGTTTGCTTTAACTGTAATGGCTGATCAATCCAGTTGTTAGATGGCTAATAGATGACATTTTAAGTTGACATTGACATGTATGCGTTTGTTTTTGTTTTTTATTTGTTTTTAAGTTTAAGGAAAGACTTAATACTTTAACCACTCTACCTCAACCTAAAAATGTTTGGCTGCTGAGCAAGGGAAAAAGAAAAACAATAGCACTGATTGATTACTTTATTCCAGCACTAGCAAAGATTTTACCCTAACCTCTAAAGTAAAATGGAAAGTCCCAGCTTTCTAATGATATATGTTAATTATTGTTTCTACTCCAAATCTTTACCTTTTAAGACATTATTTGACACAAGGTTTATTCAAACATATAAAACAACTTGTTTTTTTATTATTAGCCACGCCCTCCAAAGATACCAAATTAGCTTTTGAGACAAAGAAAAATAAGTGGTTGTCAAAAACAAAAGCAGCAAATTAGCGCCCTCAACTGTCAACTGTTATGAACAACATGGCATAAAATGGCATTATGCCTCAATAATTCACTGCAACTACAATAATATGAGAACAAGCAAAATGATTGACAGGCAGAAAGCATCAGAACCCGTGGCCAACGGACACATTTTTGTTTGCTGTTTACGGAGTCTAGAGCTGTCATAGTGTGAGATATCTCAAGGCACTTATTTCATTCATATCTTTCAGGAAGTAGGAAACAATTCACACCTTTCCATTAAAAAATGTAAAAAATAAACTTACAGCGATTTGTCAAACAACAACATTGTGTGAATTTCGTGATGATATTTAAATAGTTTGAAAGCTTGGATGTTTTATCAAAAATAAGTAATAAACAAAACTCGCCGGTCATGTTTTTGTCTCAATACTGCGTTTCTACATAAACCGTTCATTGCGACACCCAACTGAAAATGTCACAAATCATATTACAAAAAATTGACATCACAGTAAAGACTGAATATCCACTTTAAGATAAACCAATATTTAAAGCAACAGTGTGTATGTTCTCAAAAATTCACAAAAAACATAATGTCAAAAATGAATTGCTGGGTATCATTATGCATATATGAACAATGAAAAAATTATAGCATTACATCCAAATCCTTAACTTTAAACTATAAATTAGTCTACCCTTTGTAATAATTCAGTTTGTTAACAGAACGATTATTATGATCTTAGATGCTATTATATCATAAATTACAGGTTTTGTTTCAATATTTACTCGCTGACACAGAAATGAAAAGTAATACTTGCATGTCCTCGATTCACAGCTGTCAGTTGCAATTTAAATGGCTGATATTCTTGCTTCAGGACAGTGATGTATGTGTACAGTAGGCTACATGTCATACAGTCTACACAAAGTAAGCATGGCCATAATCAGTGACTCTGAACAAAGGTAATGTAAAACAGGAACTTGTGACGGCGCACAACATAAAATTGCCCTCCTTTTGGCCATGATGTCACAATGTTGGTAGAAGGTTGACAACGTTGAGACAATGTTCTGTGTTTGCTGGGATGATACCTCAACTTTTGTACATGCAAGCACCATTCTCAGAAAATGTACCAGAATAAAAGTAACTGCCAACATTATCGCCAGATTCTGGGAATGTTGCTACAAATATATCTAATGTGCATTATCTTAGATGAATCAATTGTTTAGTTATTTAATTAGTTTAATTTAGTTTTCAATGTATGTGACAGATTTGTTTAGTTTTCACTAGATTAACAGTTTTGTTAGCATCACACTGTGGTTATTCATGCTTCTATCCACATAGAGGCATCATTGAGCTATTCATGGAAATGGGCAACACTGACAGTGTCTTGACTGATTACTTTGACTTTCTTTATAGATCTCTAATTATATCTTCCATACATTGATTCCAAACAGATTCCATCAAAAAACTTCATGATCAGAAATACGACATGGAGAAGGAAATAAAGGTGCTTCACCGAAAACTGCGGGTAAATGGCCCTGTTCATTTGCTGTCTCTATACTTTATGTATCCTTATGTTAGAATTACTTGAAATAGCAATCCTACCTAAATCATAATTTGCTTTAGAACTGAGTTCTAGCATCTGTAAGACCTTTCACTAAGGAAATGTCCTGTAGTTTCTCCATGATTCTCTTAATGTTTTACTGACACCTGTCACTTACAGGAGGAATCGGCTGAGTGGCGGCAGTTCCAGGCTGATCTGCAGACAGCCGTTATCATTGCCAATGACATCAAGACAGAGGCTCAGGAGGAGATTGGGGACTTGCGGCGCCGCCTACATGAAGCTCAGGAGAAAAATGAGAAAATGAGCAAAGAGTTGGATGAACTAAAGAACAGGAAGTAAGAGAAAATTGATACACGTCCCAGAGGATCTATACATGTTTGTGTGTCTAGATCTGACTATGTAGGAGATTTGTGTATTAAAGAAATAGTTCACCCAAAAATTACAATTATTTTATAATTTCCTCTATCATTCCTTTCTTCTACTGAATGCAAACAAAGATTTTTAGAAGAATATTCAGCTCTGTAGTTCCATACAATCCAAGTTATTGGTGGCCAGAACTTTGAGGTCCAAAAAGCATTTAAATGCAGCATAAAAGTAATCCATAAGAGTCCAGTAGATAAATCCATATCTTCAGAAGCTATATGATGGGTGTTTGTGGGAAACAGATCAATATTTAAGTCCTTTTGTTTTTGTTTTTTTCAATGAATCTCTACTTTCACTTTCATATTCTTATTCTTTTGAATGTGGCAATTCTCATTCTTCGTGCATATCGCCACCTATTGGGCAGGGAGCAGAATTTGTAATAAAAAAGGACTTAAATATTAAGTTGTTCTGATATATTGTATTTCTTCTGTAGATATAAATTTAACCACTGGAGTCTTATGGATTACTTTTATGCTGCTTTTCTGTGCTTTTTGGAGTTTCACAATTTTGGTACCCATAAACTTACATTGTGAGGACCTATAGAGCTGAGATATTCTTATAAAAATCATAGTTTGTGTTCAGCAAAAGAAAAAAATGTTGGGTGAACTATTGCGTTAATGTATGTTTATATGTGTGCATCTTGCAGACAGGAAGAGGAGCGTGGCCGTGTGTATAATTATATGAATGCCGTGGAAAGAGACCTAGCCGCACTGAGACAGGGGATGGGCCTGAGCCGACGCTCCTCCACTTCTTCGGAGCCGTCGCCCACCGTCAAAACACTCATTAAGAGCTTTGATAGTGCATCGCAAGGTACACAAACACTTGCAGATTCATAGATGGATCCAGTTTATAGTTTTTTTTAAATTATTATTTATTTATTATCTTTATTTTATATAATCAGCATAATTCAAGGCTGTACAAAAAATACTGCCATAATGAAGAAATATTTTTCATTTCAAATTTATATTTTTCTAAATATATTTTTGTTGTAAAATTTTTTACTTTTATTAGGGCTCTGAGTCAATTCACGTTTTTAATATAATTGCTGATTAATTAATCGCAATTTATCCCATACATCATATTATAATTTTAGATATTTTAAATTGTTGCAGACGAGTAAAGAATTGATTAGACGATACTAAAAAGTAGCTTTAGTAGACAATATATATTTTTTTTTACGTTTTATTTCCATATAATACTGGTTCACTGGTGACTTACTGGTTTTCATTGTCATAAATGCTGCACGTATTTAGGATGCTGTGTTAAGTTAAAAGTAGTTGACACTTTGTGTCTCGAGACCCTTGAGTTTTTGCAGGCTTTCTTTCAGGCACTGCCTATAAGGTTTATTGAGGTCCGCTAAACTGCACCCTGCTTTTATATATTTGAATGCAAAATGCAAATGCAATAAATATTAATTTACTACAAAATAGGCATTATTTTCTTTGGTTAAAAATTGTTTAGTCTTTTCCTTTGATTTTGGGGTAAAGTATGACCTGTTCTTGGCAAGGTTCATGAGATTCACCCTCATGGACAAACTACTCTTATGTACTGTACATTATTTACATCTAATGGATAAAGATCTGGTCTGGTAACCATAAGGTTGTGGGTTCAAACCCCACAAAGGGATATCCATGAATTTGGTCTCCTGTCCATCCCTTTGGTGGAAAAAAGCATCAAGCGAAATTACTGATTATTTCTACTTTATTTGTTTATATTATTTGTGTCTCGTTTGTCACATTCCTTTGTTTACTGGATCTTCGGTTACCTAGACAAATTGCTTGTGTGTATGTGTAAGCATACATTGCAATTAAGGTCATTCTGATTAATAATCAGCCATGTCTCTGATATTGGCATTCAAATGCATGTATATTTCAATCCATACTGTTTACAGTCTGTCTGTCTGTAAACAGGTCCTGTTCCAGCCAGTCCAGCTGTTGCTGTTGCTGCTGCAGCCGCAGTCTCCAGAACCCCACTGAGTCCTAGCCCGATCAAAACACCTCCGGCTGCTGCGGTCTCTCCCATGCAGGTATAAAACACCTGGATGCATGAATAAACTGTTAGATGTTTTTTTGGGCGCAATTAAAAGTAAATCACATTAGTCGACTGTTTGCAGTTGGATAGACGTGTCTGCATGTGATTAGGGTGGATCTTTGATCACTTAAGCAGATGTCTGCATTCTACTCTATGGGGACTTTGTGACCTAACACCCCTGTCTGTCCGATGAGAACTCCAGACCTGATGTGCCTTGAGCTGGAATGGGGCTTTCCTTCTCTTTCCCTCCCTCTGTTCCACGCGGATGTCCTTTGCCATGGCTGTCTTTTTGAATGGGACATGCAAGGCTCCTCAAAATGTGCCTAAACAGGATGTTTTTGCGAGAAAAGCAAAGTGAGACAGTTTGACGTACTTAGTGCAAAAGTATGTCAGTTGCCAAGACCTTTTAGCACATGAAATATAGTCTTTAGAATGTGAGAAATATAATTGGTTGTTATTTGGCTTCAGAATTAATCATTTATATGTTGAGGATTGCATTTGAGATAAGCCATTGTTATGTAACAGATGGAATAGTTGCAATGGTTCTCCAATAAATTACATGTTTTTCAAATGTAGTGTATTTCATTGGGCAACAGTTGTAGGTCTTATATAACATCTTGTTATCAACCACACACACAGTGGTTTCAATATTCCCATTTGAGCTATGATTGTGTTTCCTTTATGTGGAAAATAACAGTAAAGAATTTTCAAGTAAGGTAAAGCGGGAGTGTTTGGGAAACCGTCTTTATGTTTACAATTCTGTCTGTTGATGCTAATGGCACAGAAATGACACACTTCACCTTTCACAACCCAAACTTCTAGCTTTAACCTTTTAGAGTTATTCAATTTGAGTGCTTTGTGCTTATATCCTTTGTATCCCTTTCATGTTTTCCAGAGACACACCATCAACTCACCCAAACCTCTTTCCTCAATGCTGGACAAGAGGCCGAGCTACACGGATCTGAGCATACCAGGTGGGTAAGCATTAGTCACACTAGTATTATCATCCCTCTTGATCTTTCAGTCTTTCCCGACACCGGTTTGATCCAATTATTCAGAGTTAAACTCAAAGTTAAAGGTCATGTGTAATCGTGCTGTACCTTTTCCTTCAGTCTTAACATTTGCAGTTAATGACCATTGAGATTGTGTGCTAGGTCTTGAGAAGGAAGCAGGAACATTTATTTTAAAAGAGCACAAGCTTGGTCATCCTGCATAAAGCCTGTCATTCTCTGCCATGATTGTGTGTGTGTGTGTGTGTGTATATGTGTGTGTGATTGCATGTAATCCAATAGCAGCCCACCTCCTCCGAACCTCACCTGTAACACGTGCTGGCTCCGGCCTACAGAGGGTGCCAAACATGGACTCGTCTAAGTCCATATCTGGTACGTTTGGACAGGTGTAGGATACTGAAACCACAAGAAATTCTATACAGCGCAACAGTAGGGTTCCTAAAGTTAAAATCCCATTAATCTTTACCATAACTTTAAAAAAAGACCATGAACTTTGAGGCTTTTAATCCATGGTAGATGCTTCTATTGAAGCCATCAGTCCACGTCTTTTTAACTTCCTGTTTTTTCAGATATCGTGTTTAATGGCAAAATTCCTGGTAAACCACTACACTACCCTTGATGTTGAATAGAAATGCTGATTTTTAATATTTTTTTTAGCTTTAATATTTTTGTTGGATAAATTGAAGCAGCTTCTCAAGGGACTATTTTAGCATGTTGTACTCTATTGTGCTGTTAGCACAGTAAACTCGTTCTGAGAAGTTGCGTCTTTAAAGGCGTTTTGCACCATGAGCATTGCGTTTTTGATGGCGTGTCAAGTTAAAAATAGTTTCATTAAAAGGATAGTTCAACCTAAAGTTAAATTCTCTCATAATTTACTCAATTTACATAATTTAAGATGACCAGTCGACTAATTGTTCAGACAACCCACCAAATAGTCAATTACGAAATGATGCTGTTTTGCACATCCCCAAATTGTATCATGATTAACTGCACACCGATGCTGTGAGGATTTACAGTAATATCTTCGCCTTGTTTGCTTGTCAGTTTCTCGCAGAAGCAGCGAAGAATTAAAGCGGGATTTGTCAGTCAACGACACATCAGCACCCTCGTCAATCATCACATTGGGGTCCTCTTCTCCCCAGCTGGCTTTGTCTTCGAACTCCTCATCCCCGACTGCCTCTGTGACACCCACCACAAGAGGGCGTTTACGGTAAGCACCAGATAACTTTCTGTTTGCTTATGTTTATCACTGCTCTGGCTTTTTTGTTGACTTCCTAAGCAACTTTCTCTTGCTGTCAGGTTTTCCATGTCTCACTCTTTCACGCTCTTGCATTCTCTTTCTACGGTGATGACAGGCCAGTGTTCTGATAATGGATGTCATTCGTTCACTTGTCATGAAACCTGATTGTGACACCATCGTAGCTTTGAATGGTTCTTTGGAGTGATGATTCATTTTTGCACTGTCCTCTTTTATCAGTGCATCTACTCTATCTCGCCGTATCTTTATCTAGCCTGCTGGAAAATCCAGCTGAAACCAACTTATGATGTTAGCTGGTTGTACATGGTTTCTAGCTGGTTGAAAAGACATTAATGGATGAAATGAGCTGGTCCAAGATGGTTTAAGAGGTTAATCAGCTGAACTACCTGCTGGTATGGACGGGAAGCAGTGTTTCCTAGAGAATTATGTTTTTTTTATGTTTTTATGCTCTCAGGTATGAGTCAGATAATCAAATTTGACAATATAGAATGATTGATCGATTTATAAATTGTAAGTTTTAGAGTCAGGAAGATCTTAAGAAATCTGATGGATCCATCATGTCATTGTATCTTTGTAGAACTTCCACCCAAAAATGATGGAGCTGTTATCTGAATAAAGTTGAATCATATAAAGTAAAACTGTGTTTAAAAGAGATTGATGTCTCTGCAGAGAGGAGAGAAAGGACCCTCTGTCAGCGCTAGCCAGAGAATATGGAGGATCCAAAAGAAACGCTCTGCTTAGATGGTGCCAGAAGAAGACTGAAGGTTATCAGGTACAATTTTTTTTTTATTGTTTTCTTTCTAATTATTTATATGTCAGACTGTCTTAATTTACCTTTCCATCTTTTTTAAGGTGCATTATTATTCTTGTAATGACTCATTTCGTTTGAAGCATGCAAAATTAAAGATTGTAGCTTTTAGAAAAAACTTTTTCAAGAAGATTGGAACTTAATAAATATATATGTTTATATATACAATACTGTGCAAAAGTTTTAGGCACTTGTTGCATAGTGAGGATTTTTTTTTTTAATTAGTCGTTTTCATGTATCAATTAAAGTCCAGAAAACATACAAAAAGCTAAATTAATATTTGGTGTTACCACCTTTGCCTTCAAAAAACTACCAATTCTCCTAGGTACAACTGAACACAATTTTTCTTGGTTGTTGGCAGGTAGGATGTTCCTAGCTTCTTGGAGAATTTGCCACGGTTCTTCTATCTGTTTAGGCTGTCTCAATTGCTTCTGTCTCTTCATGTTATCCCAGACTGACTCATTGTTCAGTGGGGGGCTCTGTGGGGTCCATGCTCTGTTATTCTACTCTATTCTATTTGCAAATAATACTATTCTGTATTTCCTATTGACACACTAAAGCTGAAGATATAAATAACCATCTTAAGACAAATGTTTTTGTGAAACATATTATGTACCCAAGACTTTTCCACATAATTGCATATATAGTGCTGTTTCAAATTTTTTTCCATTTTCCCTGTTTGAATATTATTAATGTAATAACTCAGTAGGGCAAATTCACAGTAATCAGCTTTCAGATGTTCTTGTTTGATTTTTAAACAGTTTGCCTCCGAACGTGACCATGAATAATCTACAAATTCGCCACTCTTCTGCTGTCAAGCACATAAAATGTTTACCATTCAGAGAGCATTTTGAACCATGATGTTACTATGGTTTTCTTTAAGCCAGGCACTCTCCAGGAAGTGTGCTAGATTTCTCATGCTACCTGTCCCATGTCACACACACACACACACACACACACACACACACACACACACACACACACACACACACACACACACACACACACACACACACACACACGTTGGTCTACCTATCATTATGAGGACTTTCCATAGACATAATGACTTTTATACTGTACAAACTATAGATTCTATCCTCTAAACCTAACACAACCCCTAAACCTAACCCTCACAAAAAACATTCTGCATTTTTACATTTTCAATAAAACATTGTTTAGTATGATTTTTAAGCGATTTGAATTATGGGGACACTAGAAATGTCCTCATAAATCACATTTATAGCATAATACCCTTGTAATTACTAATTTGTAACTTCCAAAATTGTCCTCGTAAATCACAAACACACACACACACACACACACACACACACACACACACACACACACACACACACACACACACACACACACACACAGGACCTAATGTCAGCCTCTGCCAATCACAGCACAGAACCCATAGTGGGCTCTGTTCTGAAGTCAGTTTGCTAACTTATTTGTGGTTTTGGTAACCTTGTTATTCTGCGTTTTTATATTATAATTTTTTTAGTGGTGATAACTGTATAAAAAAATACGAATGCAAGCCAGTCAATGGAAAAATGAAATAAATAAATAAATCTTGATTTTATGCTGTGTTACGCTCATAGGTAAAATTACACTTGAACTTTAATGATTACTTAAATTCCACAATATGAAGGCAAATGACTACATAAACATACTTTATCCATCAACGTTTTTTTTCTCCATCTCTCATGGACATATCAGATCAAATTTGCTAATTAAATTTGTATGCGCCCTGAAGAAAGCATTTTTGCCAAAACGCGTTGGTTTGCAGCCCTCTTTTTTCCACAGATTTTAACTGCTTTTGTTATAGCCATTGAAAACAAAGGCTTTTTAACTATATTTTTAATCTGGAAGTGTGCATTGATTTTCCTTTTTCTTTTTGGATTATTATTTCCTCATTCAAGAGCACCTTCATTTTAGTTTTTTGAATTACATTTTTATAATTTAATACATTATTCATACTATAATAATGAACATGCCAGAGTTTTTTATATGTGAGCTCAGGGAGCACTACATGCATACAGGCCAGTTTTAAGGCCCAAACATACTCTATGCAAGTACGTGAACGCAGACGCACCTCGCTACTCAAGCTCAAATTCACGTATCGTTGCGTTTTGAAGTCATCGCTCAATTCATAACAAAACGCAAGTACGCGCTGCATTCTCAGCGTTGTCGCAAGGGCCGCTATAGTGGATTTTCTTCTTTCAATCAACATCTATCATGGCAGACTCTGGGAGCAGTTTGAGTTTAATCTTGAAAAATAATTTTAATTTTGAAAAATAGATACAGCTTTTTGTCCCCAGTCAATTCAAATTAACTTGATTGTCTCCGTATATCTCCCCACTCCTCAACTATCGAATTGAAAACATAGGCAGCTGACTTACTGCCTAATCAGTTAATGGCTTAACTGACAGCTGTTTTGAATGATTGGAACTCTTAAGGAACTGGGTAGGGTTGCACCAGCAAACGGTAATCAGTAAGTGCAAACGGCCCCTTGTCCCCGAACAGTTTGAAAAGCACCTTATTTACATCCTGCCTCCGTATACAGCCTCCGAAGGCAGCATTTTCCTGGTTTTGGACGCAGCACCGGCTTCGTGGTCATGCCTAAATAATCTATTGCCTTCTTGTGGCCTGAGGTTTGTAAACGCCAGAGCAATATAAGAGCGCACGTAGGGTATGTACAACAGGACCACGCGTTGGACAAACGCTCCATCTATGTTTGCGTACTTGCGTGAATTATGTTTCATGCCTTTAGTGTCAGTTGTTCAGACCAGTGTCTGATTTGGGCTACATTTAAAATGTCATGTGAACAACCTTACAAAAAAGAAATCTGATCTGGGACACATTCAGATGCGGTGTGAACGCAGCCTCCGATTTGGACTAATCTGTCAATTAGAAGAGAAGTTTGGAAACCTTTTTGTAGTAATTATTTCATTGAAAAACGTGGACAATGTCACACAGTCCCAAATTATATATAATGTTTAATTATACACTGAAGCAAGATCATGCTTTATTCATGCCTTCTGTCATTTATTTCACAGCTTTTTACATCCTGCGTGAATTTAGTTCAGTGTAGTTCCAGCCATGTCAGTGTCGAGAGAATATATATATTGCATCTTATCACTGTGTTTCGAAGCTTGCAGTCCATAAGACAAAGCCACCCGCATCTGTCAAACGCTTACCTTGCACGTGCAGAAATGCTCACTATCACGATAAGCAGGGCAAAACATTTGCACTTAACGTGGATGTTTACAAGGATTTATACAGTAGGCACTGATATAAAAATGTTTACTTAGAAACATATAACTTAGAGGTCATAAGAGCCTATAGTTACACAATCACCCTGAAAATGAATGAGGATCACCATGACACAGACAAGCCCACTGTAAGGGGTTATAAGGTAAAGGAGGAGGTGAGAACCGGCTTGGCAATATAAATAATAGTTTAATGATAAACTGAACCAAAAACACACAAACATAAACACACAGAGCAGCTTCCTGTAGTTCTCTCTCTCTCTCTCTCTCTCTCTCTAACTTTATCCCTCGCGCGCCCCCATCAGGCTGATTGGGGACCGGCCGTGGGTTGTTCCAGCCCGGCCCCGCCCTCCTCCACTCTACACCCACATTATCACAATCTCTTAAACTTACCTCACTGTGTTTTCTTAAGTTGGAGTTGCAATTTTAATCTTGAAATATATCCTTGTCTTGGTGTGAAACGAAGACATTGTGTGCTGCTGTAGTGATGAATATGTCATAAGAGTCCCATACAAAAATTTCAATAAATTATGCATTTATTAACACTTATTATATTTAAACCAGTAATGTAATGACAGGAAAGCTACCCATTGTAACAAAGTAAAAGTAATTTTTTGTATGGGACTCTTATGACATATTCATAAAACACACTCATAAAGGTAAATATTTTACATAAAGTTACTCAAGTTAATGTAATGGAGTAAATGTAGCGTGTTACTACCCATTTCTGCTCAGGACACTTTAGCAACTCCACAGCAATGCCCTGGCAACCACCCACAATTCCCTAGCATTGAGGCAGTAACTTTTGCACAGAAAGTGTATGAATCTAGCTGATTTATACATTCTGAAATCTGCGGTTTGGAGTGTTCACCCTTGGGGGAAAAAAATATTTTCCTCCGTTTTTGACAGCTGTTCTTTTATCACAATGACATAACCACCCTCTTTTTCTTTCTGCATTTGTCTGTCTGTCTGTAAATGTGTATGTGTGATAGATGGTAATGTCCACTTGTGGAAAAAGGCAATTTTTCACAGCAACTATATTGTGTTCATTACAAGCGGCCTGGCTTTAACAGGAGTGCACTTTTCACTGAGAGAGGCACAGCCATGTGTTTCTCTGTCTTCAATGTGATTAGACTAATGCTCTCTCCCCTGGGCCTTCCTGTTTTTGCACACAAGACCTCTTTTCATTAATTGCTCACTTTGAACATTGGCACACAAGCAAGAGAGGACGCAGGGAGGATGTAAAGATGTCTTTGTGACCCTCTCCCTTCACACGGTTCAATCAAAAACACACATAGTCGCCCCAAATAAAGTTAAACCTCTAACCACTGACCTGTAAGAGGGTTGTAGGCAACTAAGTAGTGAAGAATGTAGTAGCGTAATTTAAAGGATTTTCAAGTCAATGTTAAATCATGGTTGTTTGCCTTCTTAATCTTTTATCAATATATAATCATTTGCTTCACCTCTGAAACATCTTTCCTTTTTCAGCTAATGTCACCAAGACCTGTAAACACCTGACTCCATTGTGGTGTGGAATGCCCACTTTTCATGATCCAATCAATTCCTGATGGAACAAAATCAAGTCCTGAATATTCTAGTTGAATATCCTGTTTCACTTGGAAAACATCAATGTTGTTTATAAAGAATAAAAAAAATTTCACCTGGGTTATTGTTGACCCACAAATGCTTTCTAAGGGAACGTTACCTATGCATTTTAGGGGTACATTAACAATGATACTTTGATTGAAGGTGGCTGAATGCTTTTTGGGGCCTCCGTGTGTTGGGTATGAAAATCACAGTGTATGGAAGTAGGCGGTATGCTTGTACAGGATAAGCAGGAAATCGTTATCTATGTGACGCAGCTCTGGTGATTCACAGACCTGTTCCTGCCTCACTGCCGCTCATTGCTGAAGCCCACTATGATGAGATCATCCCTTCCTGTCACTCTGCTCTCTGCGGGTTGCCGGAGAGCCGAGAGCTCTGCCAATTTACACTTCGTTTACACTGTCCTGCCACATCTGGGCTGTTACTCTTACTTTTAAGATCTAGGGCCCTCTTTGCCAGAGGAAATGGATTCATTCGTAATCTGAAAGGCTGCGTTTGTTTCTTTTGGTAACTTTTGAATGTGCTTTAGACGAAATGCAATGGATAAACAGATATCAGTTCCAGTAAATTGCCACCGCACAGCCGACGTATTTCATTCCAATTTAAAGATCTAACAAGCAATTCAAATCCAAAAGTAACAATCAAACCTGTTATTTAGTTGGTGCTTTTATCCAAACTGACTTACCATATGCTTATTACCGGATTAGTACCCAGGAGTCATAGCCTGGATCACCAGTATTGTTTTGGCAGTACTACTTTTCTCTGTTGATACAGCTTTACTAACCTGTACTTTTAGCTCTGGTAAATAAGCTCTCTCTCTCTCTCTCTATCTCTCTCTCTCTCTCTATCTAATATCTATCTCATGCAGGATTCTACAGCTCATTTGATCAGGGATCGTACAAGGTGCTTGAAGTGCTTGAAGTACTTGGATTATTTGAAGTATTTGGCTTTTTCAAATTTAAGTCCTGGAAAACCCTTGAAAAATCTTGTTTTTTATACCAAGAGGTTTTTAAAACGTTCTTGAATAATTGAAAATCTTAAAATATATTCCTTAAATTATTTAATAAATGAAATGTATTTATTTATATTTGGAAAAACACGACGACAGACCACAAGACCACTGCTGAAGCAGGCAGCGCATAGACGGCGCTGTCACGTGGCACCTGTTACTTTTGGCAGCGCTGTTCAGAATGGGCCAATCACAATCAAGTGTTACTGGAGGATTTAAAATATATATATATATATATATATTATAGATACTGCTGTTGTGGATTTAACAAGTATGAATACTTGCAACTATCAGCAACTATTTAATTACAATTTGCTCTCCAGAGTGAAAAAATTATATGAGATGTAAAATGTTTTGAATGACTTGAATGCAGATCAATGGAGGATTCAGTTCTCTTACGAGAGGTTCTCTCGTATTGCGTAAGCTAGCTTACGCTACGGGAAAGATTCATCTTTTCTGAGATATTGAAGCCAAAAAAATTATCCTTAATTTTGTATCCATTGTCAACGCAGTGCGGCAGCTGCAGACCTTGAGCGGGCTAGCTAGCGAGCTCATTGGTTGCTCTGCGGCAACTGCTGCAGCCTATAGATGAGCTTGGGCGAACTCGCATCCAATGAGAGGCATCCGGCGCTCACTGCATCAAAGCCCGCCAAAAAGGCGTGACTAGAGTGCATATAAGCGTAGTTCGTAGGCTGGAACCCTGATTTTCATCTCTTCAGCGAAGCTCTTCGCATCACTGAACCGGAAGCCGCGTCGCCGTTCGAGGGGCATCAAGCAAGCGTGGACAGCGCTCGAAGAAGCCGGCCGTCTTCGCCACCTTCAGCCGTCCTGCGAGCTACGCCATCCGGCGACGTATCCTTTTAAAAGCAAGCTAGTTCTTAAAGAACTTCACAAAAGAGTACGGCGTCTTTTTAAGATGCCTCGCTCCACTTGCGCCTCATGCCGCGCTCCTCTCAGCACCGGAGACCGCCACATCATCTGCGCTCTCTGCCTGGGACTGGGGCATGCAGAGCTCGCCCTCGCCCGGCGGATGCGATCTCTGCGAGGAGCTGCCGATGTCGACCCTGCGGGCTCGACTTCGAGCGCTCAGGACCGAAGCCGCCACACCGCCTTCCGTTCAGCCGCGCAGAAAAAGCGCCCGCTCTCAGAGGCTGCCGGAAACAGTGGTAGAAGCGATTGCCTCGCCGGAGCCCATCCCTCGAGCATCGCCTTCACCCTCCCCGCCCACCCGGGCCAGCGCAGTTGCCGCCCGGCGGCTGCTCTGCTGCCATCTCGGACGAAGAAGCGGAGGATAAGGGCTGTTCCATCATGGCTTCGGACAGCGAGGTGGTCAGGCTCACACGCCTCCTCCTCGGCCCAGGAATCCAGCAGGACCCGCGCCGGGTCGAAGGGAACTAACACGCCTCCTCACACAGGCCGTCGACCGCCTCGGGCTCGAGTGGTCACCGCCCCTTGAGCAGGCACCCAACAGACTTGGCGGCTGCTTTCTACAGAGCCGCCGCCGGGCAGCACCCGCTACCGGGCCGCTCCCTTCCTGCCGGAACTCCACGCCGAGCTTTCCAAATCATGGAGCAGCGCCTTTCTCGGCCAGGGTCCGATCCCACGTCTCCACCTCTCTTGCTCGGTGGGCGGCGCCACTGAAAGAACTACGCTTCCATCCCTCCGGTCGAGGATCGCGGTAGCAGCACACCTTTGCCCGCCCTCCGCGAGATGGCGGTCTAAACCAGTGCTCCCGTCTAAGGCCTGCAGAACAACTTCCGCCTGTGTTGGCGCGCCTATTCCGCCGCCGGCCAAGCTGCATCTGCTCTGCACTCTATGGCCGTCCTACAGATCCTCCAAGTGGACCTTCTGCGGGAGTGGGATGAGGAAAGCAGGCATCCAGAGGCGGTTGCAGACATACGGAGTGCTACGGACCTCGCCCTCCGCGCTACCAAAGCTGCAGCCCAAGCTATAGGGAAGTGCATGGCTGCGCTGACTGTGACCGAGAGACATCTGTGGCTAACGCTAGCCGACATGGGAGAAGCAGAGCGCTCTACGTTCCTCAACGCACCGCTCTCTCCATCCGGTCTCTTCGGCTCCGCGGTGAGTGGTATCATTGACCGGTTGTCAGAGGTCCAAAAAGCCACACAAGCCATGTATCTCTTTCTGCCTCGTCGTGCTAGCTCCTCTGCAGGCCGCCCACGTGAGCCTCCTGCACGAGCCTCTTCACAGCGCCCAGCTCAACAAAGCCAGACTTCTCAGCGTCGACAGGGCGGCCGCCCTCGATCGCGCTCAGACAGCCGTCGCAGACCGCCGCCCCGCGGGCCTCGGACTAAATTGCGCTGAAACCTGAACAACCGAAGTCCTCCTAGCTTTGTTGACAAAGCGGCGGATCAGTCCCGCTGCGGCCGGACCACCGTCAAAGCTTCGCCCCTGTCAGTCCCCTTCCTTCAGGCTACTACAGTGGTAGATTCAGCAGCCAACAAGCCGGTGTTAGCGCCCGCTTGCCTGCGCTCAAGCGCCGTTTTCACGGCGACGCAAATAAATCTGGTAAAGAGCAAGCATGCCATATGTGTAGAAAATGTGCCCACAACCCAGTGTTCACCTCTACACACAAACATTACACATCCGTGTCCATACCAGAGAGCAAACATGTCTTATGTGTAGAAAATGTGCCCACAATCCAGTGTTCAGCCCTACACACAAGCATTACACATCCCGTGGCCCTATCACGGCACACTCACATAAAGCGGTTACGAACCGCTCGAGTGTTAGGGTTAATAAGCGCACCCACGAATCCGTGCGGCGCCCATTCTCTGGCCGCTCTGTCACACGACCAGCCTTATGTGTAGAAAATGTGCCCACAATCCAGTGTTCACCTCTACACACAAGCATTGCACGTTCCGTGTCCCCATCAGAGCACACTCAAAAGCGGTTACGAACCACTCGAGTGTTAGAGTCAATAAATGCGCTCACGAATACGTGCGCGCGCCCATTCTCTGCCCGCTCTGTCACACGGCCAGCAAACACTTCTCTGTATGTAAGTCCCGTGCCCGTGACTGTGCTTGCGTATCACTTAACAGACGTGACTCTTTCCCCATTCACCTCAATCGGGAAGTCACTCACAGAACAGCCTGTCCATGCTGTCTGCGAGCAGTCCAGCATAAGCACAGTAAGCGCGCTCACACATTCTGTTCAGCGGGCTGTGTGCGGCAATCAGAGCGATTTGGCCACTCACCCTCTAACACTCGATATCCGAATGGGTGTTAAGCACAATAAAACAGGGCTATTTGCTACAGTTCGATCGCCGTCCTCCTCGCTTCAGAGCGCGGCTTGAAACTACTGTGAACACGGAAGCAGCGTGCATGCTTCGTTCAGAAATAGCAAACCTTCTGTGCAAAAGGGCCATAGAGAGAGTGCCGCCTCCCCTGAGCGAGTCGGGGTTTTACAGCCGTTATTTTCTTGTCCCCAAGAAAGACGGTGGCCTCAGACCAATATTAGATCTCAGGGTTTTGAACAAAGCGCTTGCAAAAAGACCGTTCAAAATGCTTACAACCAGCAAACTCCTCGCGCATGATGCGCCAGGGGACTGGTTTATTTCTCTCGATCTGAAAGATGCATACTTTCAGATTCAGATAAATCCCGTCACAGGCCATTCTTGAGATTCAGCCTTAGGCGGCCAGGTTTATCAATACACCGTCCTTCCGTTCGGCCTGTCCTTAGCACCCGTACTTTCACGAAGTGCATAGACGCGGTGCTCGCACCCCTGCAGAGTCAGGGTTTGCGAATTCTGAACTATTTGGACGATTGGCTGATTTTGGCACAATCACATACGGAGCTTCTGTCTCACAGGACAGTTCTCCTCAGTCATCTGAACAGTTTGGGCCTTGCAGTCAATTGGACCAAGAGCTCACTACAGCCCAGTCAGACAATTTCCTTCCTTGGAATAGAACTAGACTCAGTGGCAATGGCGGCTACGCTTATCTACACAGCGCGCGCGCCGTGTGCAGCGACTAGCCGCGTCATTTCAGATGAACAGCCTCACACCTCTGAAGAAGTTTCAGAGAGTGCTAGGCTACATGGCCGCAGCAGTACTTCAACTGGGTTTACTGCGCATGCGCCCGCTTCAGCATTGGCTAAACACCCGCGCGTCTCGCCGGGCTTGGGCCACAGGCCGCCAGCCAATCAGAGTGACTCAGACCTGTATTTCAGCTCTGCAGGGAGTGATGATGGGAGCTGTATCTCGCCGAAAAGTCATCTCGACAGACGCGTCCAACACGGGTTGGGGCGCGGTCTGCGAGGGCTGTCCGGTTTTTGGCCTATGGTCAGTTCAGGAAAAGCTCCTTCACATAAATTGTCTGGAAATGATAGCGGTCGAGTACGTGCTCGTGCGCTTCCTCCCGATCATTCAGGGTCACCACGTCCTGGTCCGCTCGGACAACAGGTCTGTGGTATCCTATCTAAACTGTCAGGGCAGTGTCAGATCCAGGAACCTCTTCCATCTGACGAAACACATACTGAGTTGGTCCCAGCGCCACCTGCGCTCACTGAGGGCGACGCACGTGCCAGGCCACCTGAACGACGGCCCAGACAGACTGTCCACAATATTCCCCCAGGGGAATGGTCCCTGCACGCTCAAACAGTCCAGACGTTATGGCGCATATTCGGCAGAGCAGAGATAGACCTCTTTGCGTCAGAAGAGAACTCTCACTGCCCAATATTTTTCTCGAAAAGCGAGGACGCACTGGCCCAGGACTGGCCCAACCGCCCGCTTTACGCCTTCCCTCCCATCTCGCTATTGCCACAGGTAATGCAGAGGATCAGGGAAACGCGACACTCGGTGCTCCTCATAGCCCCACGCTGGGAGAATCAAACATGGTTCCCGGAGCTTACGCAGCTGTCACTGACAGCGCCGTGGCCCATCCCAGTGAGAGCAGATCTCCTCTCGCAAGCTCGTGGAACGATCTGGCATCCCCACCCAGAGCGCTGGGCGCTACACGCGTGGGTGATCAGCGACTACCCGTCGCTTTGCCAGAAGGAGTAATAAACACCATCATACACGCTAGAGCCCCCTCCACGAGAAGACTCTATGCGTCAAAATGGTCTGTGTTTTCAAAATGGTGCACCGACAGAGACCTGGACCCAGAGACATGTGGGGTGTCGCCGCTGCTCGTGTTTTTACAAGAGCTGCTGGATAAGGGCAGATCCCCATCCACGCTCAAAGTGTACGTGGCGGCCGTCGCGGCGTTCGCTGAACCCCTGCACGGCCAGTCACAGGGTAAAAACGAGCTGGTCATCCGCTTCCTCAGGGGAGCTAGAAGTATGAACCCTCCGCGCCCCCCATCGGTTCCTATCTGGGACCTTTCTATAGTTCTCAAAGCTATGAAAGCCCCCCCTTTCGAACCGCTTCAATCCGTGGATGTGAAACACCTCTCACTTAAAACCGTTTTTCTAACTGCCCTATCATCAGTTAAACGGGTGGGAGACCTTCACGCGCTATCTGTCAGCGCTGCGTGTCTTGAGTTTGGACCAAGTGACTCCAAGGTCATTTTAAAGCCTAGACACGGCTACGTCCCCAAGGTGGTCGGTACTCCTTTCAGAGCACAGATCATTTCCTTGTCGGCACTACCAGCATCTGATAGCGAGCGCGACGCCAATCTCCTTTGCCCAGTCAGAGCACTGAGATTGTATACTGCGCGCTCCGCATCTTTCAGAAGCTCCGAGCAGCTTTCCGTTTAGTTCGAGGGCGCACCAAAGGTCTCGCCGCCTCGAAACAGACACTGTCCAGATGGATAGTGGGCGCTATTGCTGCAGCGTACGCGTCAAAAGACCTACCATGCCCGCTAGGCATTAAGGCTCACTCCACTAGAGGCATGGCCTCCTCGTGGGCATGGTCCAGCGGGATTTCCATATACGACATATGTGTGGCAGCGGGCTGGGCTTCCCCCTCCACCTTTGTCAGATTTTACAATCTGGAAGTACCCGCTCTGCAGGCTAAACTGCTAGCGGTTTAATACGCTACAGCTCCCGTGGTGAGCTGCATTAATGGGACACAGTCCACACAGACCGGCACCGCCGCTCTGTCTATGTGCTTATGTACTACACACACACACTGGCCCGCACTCTTGCCGGCCAAATATTAATTCCCCACTCACAAGGGCTCCC
Organism: Xyrauchen texanus; assembly: GCF_025860055.1. Classification (NCBI taxonomy): domain Eukaryota; kingdom Metazoa; phylum Chordata; class Actinopteri; order Cypriniformes; family Catostomidae; genus Xyrauchen; species Xyrauchen texanus. The sequence goes on from NC_068309.1 coordinate 10,736,944, forward strand.
CGGGTCCCCTTAATTCCCTGGGGCTCATGCAGTGGATGCTTGGCGCGCCGGCGTTGACAAAGGGTTCCCGTGAGCGTAAGCTAGCTTAGGCAATACGAGAGAACCTCTCGTAAGAGAACGAATCGGTTACTAACGTGACCTCGGTTCTCTCTAGATGAGGGAACGAGTATTGCGTAACCGGCGTGCTTCGCGCCACGGCGATTTTTCGCTTCATTCAATGAAAACCAGGGTTCCAGCCTACGAACTACGCTTATATGCACTCTAGTCACGCCCTTTTTGGCGGGCTTTGATGCAGTGAGCGCGCGGACGCCTCTCATTGGATGCGAGTTCGCCCAAGCTCATCTATATGCTGCAGCAGTTGCCGCAGAGCAACCAATGAGCTCGCTAGCTAGCCCGCTCAAGGTCTGCAGCTGCCGCACTGCGTTGACAATGGATACAAAATTAAGGATAATTTTTTGGCTTCAATATCTCAGAAAAGATGAATCTTTCCCGTAGCGTAAGCTAGCTTACGCAATACTCGTTCCCTCATCTAGAGAGAACCGAGGTTACGTTAGTAACCGATTCGTTTTGTGAGCCGTCTAGTGCCTCCTTCTGTAAAGAAAGCTTTGTGTCTCACAAAGTAGGTTATTTCTGACAACATTTGGGTCAATATCAAAATATGTTGACAAATATGTCCCTTGACTTTTTTAGTCATGACAAATCTTTCAAATAGCGGGGAAAAAAACAAGTTAGCTTTTTCTGGTACACCACTTCTATGATATGTGAAGTTATTTGTGTATTTATTTTGTACTTATTTTTAATAAAAGCATTAGTGCAAGGCTGAACAAGTGTGCAAAAAAGCAAACTATAATTTAAAAAGAGTGTTTGTCCCCCTTCATGTTATTGGTTTTTTATCAAGGTTTGAGTTCAGAGGCTGCTTAAATATGCATTTAGGGATTTTTCGCAGCATGTTGAAAAGTTATTCACATTTTAACTAATATTTTCACACAAACATATTTGGTGTTGTACCCCATTGAACCCTCAAAATGTGGTGTTGTAACCCATTTAACCCTTGTTAGGGTTAACTTGCTTCGTTCATGAAACAATATTAAATAATAAAAGAAAGAACAACAACCAAGTTGTCCTTTATGAATAAAAATAATGTTAACATGTAATCAAATGTTTACCCTTAGCGTTTAAAGGCAAAAACTGAACTAAATGGAAAATTTCAATATTTTGTAAGAATGACCCATTTGAAATTTCGGTCAGTTCCTCACGTAAATCTGTTGTGTGACTTGAGAAAACATGGAACACAGCACATGAGTCATGTGGACTACTGTTTACAGACCCAGTTATATACTTTTGTTGGAATGTGAATTACGTTTTAAGGGCACACACTATAATTGCACATCAATTTCGTCATGAATGAACCAAGAATTGTTACTGTGAGAATATTTAATTGAAGATGCTTGTTGTACTTGTAATAAGTGGTGTTTTATAAAAATAAATTACCTGAATGGTTAAAATTACATCTCGAGCATAGTCTTTGAAAACAAATGAAAATGTGCTTGAAAAGTCTTTGAAGCATCTGTACGAACCCTGTTGGATGCTTTCCAAGTTAATTGTTAGCGCCCAATGAGGAAAGGAAGCGCTTTGTTGCATAATTGCTGAACTTAAAGATTAAACCTATGTAAGCCTGTTAATTCATAATGAAAAAGGCATTAGACGGCATCCCTGCGAGCACGTATCGTGAGAACATCGCTCTTGTTTGTAACCAACTAAGCTGTTTACGACAATGCAATTGCGCGATGTTGGAGCAATCCAGTTTTGTCTCATAACATCGTGTCTCGCTCATAATACAAGCACATTTGACAAGAAGGGCAAAAATAGCTAAAAGAGTGTGTAATGCTACCAGAACTACTCCGCTGCAGGGTGAAAATGTGAAAACATCTTGATAAACAACAATTACATTTGTCATCTCTCTTGCGTTTCATCTGACCAGTTGTATACATAATAATAATATAAATAGTATGATATTAATAATATACATGCAAAATGTTCATAATATAATATTATTATCTATCTTTAATATACATGTTATTATCTTTCAATAAACATCATAACTGATGTAGCAGCAAGGACGCCCTCTTTTAGGATTTCATCTGTTAACATTTTCAGTTCATTTTGTCAACATTAAACTGGTGAGCATTGACTCAAGCTCTTAAAAGCATGGGGCACCCCAAATGAAATCACTTTACATTTTTACAATCCCTTGACCTTCTTTCTTCTGTGGAACTCAAAGGTAGATGTTGGGTAGAATGCTAGTCTCTGTATTCACTTTCATTGTATAGGGGAAAAGATGCAGTGAAAGTGAATAGTGACTTGGACTAACATTCTGAAAAACATCTTTTGTGCTACAAAGAAGAGATACATTTATTTGGGGAACACATGAGGTTGAGTAATGATGATATAAATTCAATTCTTGGGTGAACTATCCTTTTAACTACCTGTTTTGCTGGAAAACAAGTTACTGAATAGAAGGACCATGTAATATAGGCTTGTGTGTTAACATGATTTTAGTGTAATAAAATTTTAAAACTTCATTGTAATGGCGCTGTGACGCCCTAAATCCTCAAATCCCACAAAAACAAAGTTTTAACAAAAGTTTCAATGTAAGTGCTTTTATAACATTTTTAGATTCACCTTCTGCCTCCAAAAATGGGCCCCATTCAATTCCATTGTTAGTGCCTCACTGTAACCTCCATTTTTGAGTTTTAAACCGCAGTTTTGTGGTGCTTTTAGGGTGCTGATTTGTCATATTTGGATCACCCCTTGTGGGATTTTGGTCACCAGCCCAACACTAAAATGTGTCTACATGGTACCTTCCAGATTCATTTAAAAACCTCTCACACTGTTTTCAGAGCACTTAGAGTTACAGTGAACAGTGCCAACAGCCATTTCTGTGTTTTTTTTTTAATTTTTATTGCATACACCTCTTCCTTATTTCACCTGCATGTGTGATCAAGACACGTGAGAGCTCTAAATCTGAGAAAGAGGGCATTAGCTGAGCAAATGATTGTGGCAGCGGTGAACAAAAACACTTTCCCAGTCACAACAAAACCATAAATGGCCTGCGATCTGTTGGATGCTTCCTCTACAGTATGTATGTATGGATTAAAGCATGTGTGAGAAGAATGTTGATGTAGATAAGCTGGGCTGTTGAGCAAACACTACAGCAAGAGGCGAGATGGTTCAATAAGTTGACCCCAGGACTGATAAAGGACCAGTCTCTCCCTCAACTTGTCCTTATCTGAATGGTTGAAGAGTACAGTGAATGCTGGTCTCAGAACAAAGTTAGACGTCCATTTTGGAAAGGTTTTCTGTGAGTTTTAAAATGCAATTTGTTACAAATGTACAAGTTCAACTTATTGATGTAACTGATTATTTTAGAGTCAGAAATCAGTGCATTGTAAATAAGTTCAGTGTACTGAGGCAAGTTATAAGATGTGCGATGATTGTGAAGAAAAATCTACAAAATGGGTTTAAATATGAGAAATATGTTGAAGTCAACGCAAAGCACCTTTTACAAACCACTTTACTTACGAAATTTGAAATTGCTGAATGAAACCGAATATTCAACAAGGAAAAATTTATAGGCTGGGACTTTACCATTGGTCATTTATTGGATCATGAAAAGTTGGTAAATACCAGAATGGAATCAGGTTGTTAGAGGGCTTGACATTTGAGCGAGATTCAGACATTAGCTAAATTATCAAATTGGGAAAAATATTGCATAACCAAACATGCAAGCCAAGGGATGGGGGATGTGTAGAACTTTGTGCGAAATTTTTTGGCCGCAAATTCCATGCAGGTTTCGTTATTAGTCTAATGTAACGTAATAAATGTGAGAAGATAAGGATTTTTTCGTCAAAACACACTGTATTTTTCCAAATAAGGAAATCTTTAACTGTATGAAAAAACTATTTTTGCAATTGTCTCCATAAACACTGTAAAAATATTTTTTTCTTGTTGAGATTTACAGCCGTGGCTCTTAACTACAACCATGATGTCAGACAGACTTAAAAGATTCACTGTTTCCCCCTCTCATCCACCCACCCTATCCTCTTGTTTATCAACTGAAATTGTGTAATCATGGATTTTTCTCTCTTCTCCTCACACACAGAACATTGACATCACCAACTTCAGCAGCAGCTGGAATGATGGGCTCGCTTTCTGTGCGATTTTTCACACCTACCTACCGGCTCATATCCCTTACCATGAACTCAACAGCCAGGACAAGGTCTGTGTGCTTACACAAATTGGGTGAATTCAAGTAAATTCTGCCACTTTTGCCATTTTAGATGACTGTCAAATGTAGCCCAATTTACCTGAAATCATTCGACATATTATATTCTTCAGTATCACAGTTTAGCTAAAAGTATAGTACGAAGACATGCATATAATTCAGACTGCATCAATTTCTTTCTTTCTTTTGCAGAGGCGAAATTTCACTTTGGCCTTCCAGGCAGCTGAAAGCGTGGGTATTAAATCCACACTGGTGAGTTTAATTTAAGAGCAGCTAATTCTGTCATGCAACATATTAAAGTTAATCAAAACCTTGGGTTTAGAATTGGGTTTTATCACTTCAAATACAATTGCATTATGTTAAGGGGATGTACCATACATGTTATAATATATTATCACCTTTTCAGCGGCCTGAGTGGAGTCAGTATGTTCTTCCTTTTGAAATGAGGCAGCTTAATACACCATCTGTTACTAATTTAATTTTATTTCATATAGCTGTGAATGCAATAAAACTGACTGCTAGCTGTGCTCTAACACTCTATTGCTGGCTCTTGAGGTTTTTCAACAAGCAGTGGCAAGATACTTGTGTAACAGAGCACACAACAACACAAATGTAATATTCTGACTAGTTTCTCTTGGATTTCTGTATCTGAATAACAGGACATTGGAGAAATGGCGCACACAGAAAGACCAGACTGGCAGAGTGTCATGACCTATGTGACGGCCATTTATAAGTATTTTGAGACCTGAGAATCTTTTTGAACATGGCTTTTCTTGGCAGCTGCGGTCTTACCTCGCTCATTTTTCCTTGCTGTGGGATGCAATACCCAAGATGCTATAATGGTAATAAAACCACATTTCCCAGAAGCCTCAGCTGTGCAAGGGGGAGCTTGATCAACCTACCCACTACCTTGCCAACAACTTATATGAAGCATGCATCAGGACCATATCAGTAGTCATGATAACTTGCGACTAGTACTTTCTCAGTGTTTTCTCAGAATGGCTGTAGAAACCGGTCAAAATCTACTAAGCTTCTTTGATCAGCAGTACTTTACAAGTGGAGTGGGAAGTTGTTGGGATCATAAAAGAACCCGTAGATAAGACAGCTATATATTCTCTGTCTAGCTTCCCAATGGACTATCAACTATTTTATTCCTTTACGAATGTTGCCAAACTCTATTTCATGAAGAACTATAGCGTATTCCATTGTGCCTTTTCAGCGACAAAAACGTTTTTATCTCCAAATGGGATTGCCTTTGAAAGATGCCTTGTTTTCTAGTTTTGTCTCAAGGACTCACTCGCTGTGGCAGGTTTGAAAAAGATTGGTCTGAGATTATCAGTGTTTATTTATTCCAAAGAGAGATGCCACAAAATACTTTACCTGTATTTTTGATTGTATTTTTTGCCTCGATAAACTCTACTTTGTCTCTTTAGATCATGTTTTTTTTTTTTTTGTAAATTTTTTTTTTTTTTTTTTTGGATTTTACGTTGTTCCACAAGGCTTTTGTTTGTTTTTTGTTTTGGCTACACTAAATAAAGTTCCATTTGTTAACATTAACAATATTAGTTCAAATTAACAAACAATGAACAATACTTTTACAGTATTTATTACTCTTGGTTAATGTTCATTTCAACATATAGTAATGCATTTTTTAAAAACAAAAGTTTTATTTGTTAACATTAGTTTATGCACTATGAACTAAAAATATACAGTGTATTTTTGATTAACTACAATTAACAAAGATTAATAAATGCTGTAAACAATACATCGTTCATTTTTAGTTTGTGATACCCAATGCATTAACTAGTGTTAACAAATGGTACCTTACTGTAAAGTGTTACTTTTGTTTGGTTTTGTTTTGTAAATAAGACAGAGCTCCTTGCCATTGCAGTTTTGTTTCCATTATTACAAGCCAATTATGACTTTCATTTGTAATCTACTGAAGCTACTTTGTTTTCAAGGATTGATAGATATTCCTTGCCCTTTTGATGGCCTTCAAAATGCTTCAAGGTCTTTTTTTGTTTGAAAAATAAGCAAAGAAATTCATGGCTGCTTATTTTGTATTTTACAGGATATTTTCAGTCTATCAGTCATTTTTGTTTAAGCACTACTAATCCTTATTTAACACATAATCCCAGATGGGTTCTGGAAGCTTGCTGATTCAGATTGGGTTTGTTTTACGGGTGTTAAAGCACAAATAAAAAAGGCTGAATGTGTATTTGCTAAAATAAAATGTGAAACCTCAGGCTACAATCCATCCACACTGTCGACTCATGGTTTATGTTTATATCTTCATGCGTTGTACATCTTGTACCCGTTTTAGACGTCCGTCTATAAGATAAGCATCTACACACATAAGAATATTTCAACTAAAGCCTTACATGGAAATTGAATATGCCTACAAAGAGCACAATTCTTGTTATCTGAAGTGCAGAGGTTTACTTGCTCTGCTGTCTTCAGTGCACTGCCTTACATTTTAGTTTAGTTTTTTTAAGCTGAAGTTCATTTTTGTAAAGACAATTTCAGACATCCTTGAAGGGATCAAGTGGGTTACGACGTGTGTGCTCACAAGCATTTATTGTTTAAAATTAGCTTTATGTGAACAGCAAATAATGGTTGTTTAAAATGTTTTAATTTATTCAAATAAATTAATAAATTTAGCTCTATTGTGTTTTAAATGATGAAATTATTTTGAGAATGCTCTGTGGCACATTGGTTTGTTTTGTATATGGAAATGTGATGGACATTGATTCAATTTCCTGAGTTTTTAATTGCTCTGTTTTGTAATGTAATCATGTGGAGTGACAAAATAATTTGATTTGAACCAAACTGTGCTTTCCTTTACTACTTAAAGTCATTCATATTTGTATAAATTCTTCAACACTACAGAATATATTTGTTTCACATGAAAGATACAGAGAGAATTGTACAAATTAAGAGGAGTTTTTGCAAAATAAAGTTCTTTGATTGGGAAGATGATGTCTTTTATGAAATTTTTGTGAAGGCAATATTTACCTATACGAATTCAGTTTTTTTTTTTTTCCTGCAAGTTCGCATATGTTGATGCATGTTTAAATTCCGTTTGTGAAATTGTTTATCTCTTCACAATAACTATTTGTTGTGACTATTACAAATTCTATTATGATCACACCTCACTGACTTCCGATTGCATCATCTTGGTCATAGGATTGACTAAACTCTCTTAAAATGTGTTACATGGACAATAAATGAATGCCAACTGTAGCCTATGTCAACCAAATTAAAAGGACACTGCATCTCCGTGCACATCCGCTGTCAATTCGGAATAGACTTCAAAGACACTTAATGATTAATCTTACAGTTCAGTCAATATCCTTTAGTCCTTTTATTCTCGGTTTACTTAATACTAAATGACTTGTTTTACACACTAATATTGGCATCTGCTGTATAGCCAGCGGGGAACTGGCTGTCCCAACTGAGTCTGGTTTCTCCCAAGTTTTTTTTCCCCTCCATTAACTAACATCTTAATGAGTTTTGGGTTCCTTGCCACAGTTGCCTTTGGCTTGCTCACTGGGTGTCTAAAGACAAATAATTTTTAAAGCATGATTTTCAATCACATTTTTTTTTAAACTGCTCAGTTAGGACTTTAAAGCTGAAGTATGTCATTTCTGCGTCACTAGTGCCAAAATTGCAAAAATAAACTTTTCTTTCAATACAGCTTTCTGAATAATATTGTAATAAATGACATTTTTTTCCTCTATCACCTTCCATCAACAAATCTGAAATGTACATTTACATTTACATTTATGCATTTGGCAGACGCTTTTATCCAAAGCGACTTACAGAGCCCTTATTACAGGGACAATCCCCCCGGAGCAACCTGGAGTTAAGTGCCTTGCTCAAGGCACTGTGGTGGCTGTGGGGATCGAACCACCAACCTTCTGATTACCAGTTTACCAGTTATGTGCATTAGACCACTACACCACCACCACTCGCATGTAGGTGTTGCCCTAAAACATTTAACCCCTTCCAGATGTGCTCATTCATAGACATTTAGTCTAACTTTCAGTTCACGCACCACCCTACTTTTTCATTAAATATTTTGGCCTCTGAGTGGACTAGAAGCTTAATTTGTCATAGGTGTCGTTAGAAAGCTGAAATCCTCCCCTTTGCGATGATGTATAACATTTTATCATCGATAGTCGATGACATATATTTCCGATGATTTGTTTAGAATGCTTTTGCTGCTCAACTGTATATTTTGTTCTGTACATCTAAAATTGTTTAGCTATTTGGGGTTTACAGCAGCAGTGATCAGCGCATAAAAGAGACGTTGTATTTGATGTCTTACAGAAATCGGATTTCACTTTGTGATTCTTTTGAAAATCTTTCGAACTGTGATTTCAGGGCAACAAAATAAACTGTACAGTCGCATTGAGAATGAGAGCTTTTATTTGATATTTGATTTGTCTATTTACATGCTATTTGAAAAACTTTTATATTCATATTAATATTTGTACCACATGACCTCTACGTGGCGCTGATTTGTGACATGAATGTTTTCAGGCCTTATTTTGTTATTTTATGTAACATAAATTAAGAAATGGTTGTTATCTATGAAATGTTCAGATTCTAAGCGTTCAAACGGTACCACATATGCCATACTTGTGTATTCTGAGACTTTAAAAGTTTTAGCGTAAACCTTTTTATGAGACATAGCGCCCCATTTGGGACTTGCCGGCGGCTCCGCAAAGTTGAAGAGACATTACAGAATAATTTTCTGTAATGCTGCTTTGAAATCCTGTGAAAAGTGCTATACAAATAAAAATTACTTGAATTGATCATTACCCTGAAACCACTGGCCACTAAACAATTATTTTAACACATTTGCACATTTCTGGTAGCCTCAAGAAGGTTTATTCTTTCATTTCTGAAACAAAAAATCTTGCAACCAAGAATATTATGGATGGATGTAGTAGGTTAATCCAAGGGCACATGAGCATGAAACTGTAGTACAATGCTATCAAACAGATTCTTCCAAATAAAAAATTACATTTCCTGGAAATCAGACATGATACTTATGGGAAAATGAAGGAAAGAAAATTAGGTCTTGTTTTAAACCAACAAAATTATCTTTGTCTTGTGGTAAGAAATGAGCCAGCAAAAAGGTACCATATATTTGTGCTGAGGGTTTTTGAGTGTGTAAACAAGGCTGTAGTATAAGATGTTGCCTGACACCTGATTTACTGCTAGAGAAGCCTATTTTGCATATGGATTAGGTAGCATGACCAGTGTCCAAAACATTTGTAATGACATTACAGTTTTGTGTGTGCTGTGTGCTTTAATGAAGTCCTTGATGGGTGGACCTCAGCCTCTGGTTTGTTGATTACCTACATTTATCTTCATGTGGCCCTGAGGTGAAACAGGATATTTAAACTGCTGTACGTGAGAAACAACACAACCTCACCATACCCATCACAACCGATCCCACCCCAAGCCCCCACTCCTCCTTATGTTCACATGTGCTGTAGTCAGGGGCATACTGGCCATAGGGAGTACCGGTTCTTTTCCCAATGCGCCTGACTTTTTTTTACATGACATCTTGGAGCTGAAAAAACAAAACAGCAAGATGTGACAAAACGGTCAAAGACGTCTGTCTAGCGAGTGTTTATATAGACAAACCATTAAAAAACAGTGCTGACAATTGCATAAATGCTTTCGGTGTGAACGGCCCTTAAAGGAATATTCCGGGTTCAATACAAGTTAAGCTCAATCAACAGCATTTGTGGCATAATATTGATTACCACAAAAATGTATTTAGGCTCATCCCTGCTTTTCTTTGAAAAGGCAAAAATCTAGGTTATAATGAGGGTCTTGCAATGGAATTGAATGGGGCCAATCAGTAAACGTTAAATCAGTGTTTCAAAAGTATAGCCACAAGACATAAACAATATGAATGTTAACATGATTGTAGTGTGATAAAAACGCTTACTAAACATATCTGTGAAGTTACAGCCAATTTTACATATTTGTTGCAATGACAATAATAATGTCAACAAACCCTAAAATGACTGTAAAAACGATGATTTAAACAACTTTACAACTCAAACTATACACACGTTTTAAAAGAAGAATTAATAAGTGCTTTTATAAAATTACAAGATTCACATTTCTGCCTTTAAACCATCAAAACATTGGCCCCATTCACTTCCATAGTGAGTGCCTCACTGTAACCTCAATCTTTGCTTTCTTTTTTAAAGAAAAGGAGGGATGAGTCAAAATAAATGTTTGTGGTAATTATCATTATGCCACAAATGCTGTCGATTGAGCTTAACTTGTGTTGAACCCACATTATTCCTTTAAGACAACAGAAGTCTGAGATAATCACACATAGGCTACTGTAATATACTGTATATTTATGTATGAGGAGTTTCCATCAAAATACTAGTTACTGTAATAATCTAATGTAGCCTAAATACTGCAGTCCAGTTATTACGTGTTTGTTGGTGGTGACTTGGTGATAGAAATTATGATGAATTTATCACCTACGATTCTTTTATAGGGAAGGATAGATCATATTTAATGTAACCTCTCTTTGTGAACATTCCTTATTAGATCAGAGCACGGGAACTGACCAAGGCGTGTGCGACACACACACACACTCTCCTCCTCCTCTCCTCTCTCTCTCTCTCTCTCTCTCCTCTCTCTCTCTCTCTCTCTCTCTTTAAGCGCACTCTTGTCAAATGAAAGTGGCCACAGAGCAAAGCCATTGACACCTCTGACGTGTTTCTCGACCTATTACGTTCAACGTAGTCTATATGTGTTAATATTATTTTGTCTGGCATGAGTTCTAATCTAGCTCGCGATATGTGTTCACTCATCAAGTTTTGCTGTTAGAAACACAAAAAAGATGGGACGCTTGCAAAGAGAAGTACAATTCAGATGCACAACAGAAACATACGTGCTACAGAGTCAATGTGAGTAACGGAAGTATTGTTTTACAATGCAAACAATTTATTTATTTACTGTTAATAGCGATGATACAACTTAAATGCCTAAAAGTAAGTAACATTCTGTTACTATTTCTGAATGACTGAATGAAACCTTTATGTTGCCCATTATAGAATATGAATTGATTATTATAATTTATAAATTTGTGTGTATATTTATGGTTGTCATGGGTAGTTAACATTAGTGATATTAGTATCCTGCTGTGTGACATGCTATAGACTACTTATATTTAACATTATTATTAACAGCATTATTTTCATTATTATTTTTGTTTTTTATGATCTCATACATACAACGTGGAATATCTGTAGCATACTTTTAAAAATGTTTGCCTGTGCGTCACACAGCAGGTGTGAAGTGTAGAAAAGAAAAAAGTTGATTCGAAATTGTAAAATAGAAATGGTGACCAGTTACAGTAACTAAAATATACATACTTAACAGTATATTCAAACCTAAAATTTTGATAATGAAAAATAAAATGATGTCCATGTTATTTGTCACAGCTGTCTACATGCAGCCTAGTCATCTGCATTACATTTTGAGAAATGGCTACTGTAGCAATAGGCAGAATTATGAAACAGAAAATTAATTTGTGCTCTTTGGGGTACAAGCTATCTCTATATCTAGCTTTATATTATAAATGTTTTTCACTTAAAAAAACCAAAACAAATAAATAAATAAATTTAAATAAAAAAATTCAGAATTTGTTGACTTGTGAGTAGTTGAGATATTTAGTTTTAAATGACCACTTCTGTATTGGCTGGCCATTTGCAGCTGAATTGTGTCACAACAGCATTCTTCCACATATGTCTGATAATTTTTATAATAGCGCTTCTCTTTTGCGTAAGTTCTTGTATATCAGCTCTCATCCAAGTGGTATTTGTGGAGTCCATTTTCTTCAAAGAATTTTACTCTAGTCAACCAATAGATTTCTTTCTTTCTTACGATGTTTCACCACCAAACCAAACGCAGACCACTTGGATAAATTGCAAAACAACTTAAGCAACAGAAATCTGTTTAGTGTATCTTCACAGAGACATTCTGCCATATCTGACTAGGTTAGAAAAGATGCAAGCAGCTCACTATTATTCAGGGAATGGTTCAGAAAAAAATTATAATTCTCTTATCATTTACTCACCTTTATGTCATCTCAATCCCTTATGACTTTCTTCTATTAAAATATCTATTAAAGATATTTTAATAGAGATATGATGTCTGTTTGTCCATACATTGCAAGTGAATGGTGATCAAATTTTCAAGTTCCAAAAAGGACATAAAGGGAGTATTAGGGTAATCCATATGACTCCTGTGGTTTAATCCATGTCTTCTGAAGCTATCCAATCGGTTTTGGTTGAGAACAGACAGAAATGTAACTCCTTTTTCACTTCACTTTTCTTGCCATTGCAGTCTTGATCAGACTTCCTAGTGCTTGACCCATGCGCAGAGTGCTAGGTGTCGCTAGGAAGTGTAATTGAGCTTGAAATCATGATCGCCAACGAGACGGCACATGTCAAGATTTACAGTGAAAAATGTGTTACATTTTGGTCTTAACTCACCCAAAATATATTGGATTGCTTCAAAACACATGGATTAAACCACTGGAGTTTTATGGATTACCTTAATACTCCCTTTAATACTGTCCTTTTAGTATCTTGAAGATTTGGTCACCATTCACTTGCATGTCACATCATATCTTCAACAAAATATCTTCATTTGTTTTCCACAGAAGAAAGAAAGTCATTTGAGTTTGAGATTACATAATTGTGAGTAAATAATCAAATAATAATATTTTTTGGGTGAACTATTGCTTTAAGTATGCTTCATTTTTATTGTGCATGAAGAGTTACGACCATTTAGACTGGGACAATTCTTTCAAAAATAGGTGCGTATCATATCCTCTCACCCTGAACATAATTTTTCTCTCTTTGAAATGAGAGCAGAACACACTCGCTTAGCATCTGTCAAATGCACTATTTCCGCACACCACACCCTTTTTTTTCTTCTTCAAAACAAAGGCATGCATGTTGTGAAGCACCGGGTACATTCTCAGCACCAGACATCATGGGCTTGACATCATAATTAATGACTGTTTAGCAAGTTTTTTGGAAAGTACCTCATGCAACAACATGCATTAAGATTTATGTACAGGAAGTGTTTTGTTGAATTGAACTCTTGCTGATGCAAAGTTGTTGAAACGTATATTGGACAAGGATGTTTGAAACAGCTTGTCATTATATCGTTTAAGGGAGTCAACAGCCATACCAAAGTCACGCTGGGCTATAAAAAGCTAACAGCAACGCCGAAATAAAGAGAAAGATTGACTGTGAATTTATTCATCACATAAGATAACACAAGATAAGAACTATCTTAGAAATACAAACCAAATTACAGTACCCAAAATGGTCAGAGGATAGAGAAACTGATGCGAGGGGATTTATTGCATCTCCGTTGTTGCAAGATATACCAAAAAGCATCCCCCTTGTAAAACCACCATCCCCCCTTTCCATCCCCTTTAGATCAACTGTGTCATGTATTACTTAGAACAAATCATGCAAGTGAAAATATTAAAGACCCCCCCTTTTTTTTTTAAACACTGGCAAATATGAACATTTATGTCAAGATTTAGCAATGGGTTAATTTGACCTTTTTAGTGTTCACATTAAAAGTTATGCACTGAAGGTAATGCAAGTTTTCAAAAGTTTCACACACTTTCAAAAAATGGCCAAGAGAACAGTTCAAGAAAATATTCTTTCTTTATAAAGAAGAGAACATATGGTAAGATATCGCTGTGACGAGTGTTCAGTTACAATGTGTACATGTTTTTAACTCAAACAATTTACAGGTTTCGCCAATAAAAGTGTGTAGGATAACTTTCTTACACCGCTGTTTAAGCATCCTTCATAGAAACAGCCCAAACTTCCTTTATACTAGTTCAGTTTTTGCAGTAGAAAAATGTGTCTGTGACAGTGGCAGAATGTTTTCATGATCGTAATGTGGATTCTTTCCACAAAATTCATCATAAAATACAATAACAGAGGGTAACGGGTGCTTATTATGGCCATGTGTCATAAGGATCAATGTAGTGAGGCTCATTTAAACGCAGTTCACACAAACCATTTACTTGAGTACAGTTTCTGAGTTTAAAGTCATACTGGTATTTTTTCTTGGGCTCAAAGTAAAAAATGTCATGTGGTGTCGAGAGACAATATAAAAAGGTCAGTCTCATTAAAAGCTGAAATTCTTGGAAAACAAATGTTGGCAAAACTTATGTAGAATAATCTTTTATTGTTGTTGTTTTTTTAAAGCAGTGAAACAATTGTGATCTATTATATAATTCATATTTAAAAACACCTTTGTCCACCAAATCAAAGTCAAAGTCAAAGTCAAACATGGTTGCCATTTTGTTGTTTAAGTTGACCATAAAAATCATAAAACAGAGCGGACACCTTTAGACCCTCAAGACTGACCATGAAGTTTTTATTTATTTAAATTTTTTTAATGAGAAGTCATATTTTGTTTAAGTCATGTGGTGGAAACCTGAGAACACATATATAGTGTAGAAAATGCTATAAAGTTTTTCCAAAAATGTATGAAACTGAATTGGACACAAAGATGGTAAATGGTCTGCATTTATATAGCGCTTTTATCTAACCTCAGGGGTTACCATACACCAATAGTGGCAGAGCTACCATGCAAGGCACTAGCCTACCATTGGGAGCAACTTGGGATTCAGTGTCTTGCCCAAGGACACTTCGGCATGTGGAGTCATGTGGGCTGGGATTCGAACCACCAACCCTGCGATTAGTAGCCGACCCGCTCTACCAGTGATTACATGACACAATGATGCAAACATGATTTTTAAAAGATTTCTAATTCTAATAATTAACACCCCCCACACACACACACAAAATACATTATTTTACAATACCATCCCCCTTGAATTTTTTGTTACAATTTGACCACTGTTAGAATAAAAGATTTTAGAATAATTAAAATGTATTTATTTGACAAAAACGAAAGACTTCATTTCTGAGTGTATCCCCCAAGAATCCCATGGAACATGAAAGCAGAGTCATGTGAATAGGAACAAAATAATACTTGTTCTAACCATCTAAGCCAATAATAGCAAAGACTTTGCAAAGTCAACTGTACACATCCTAGAAACTGGTGGAGGAAGTGTTGGCCGGGTTTTGTGATAAATAATAGACGTGTGCAAATATTTCATTAGTACTTGTCTTTCTTAAAATAAAACCTTATTGTTGGATTTGGCCTGGCTGATCTTTTATTGTGCGATATGATTGTTCTCTTTGCAGGGTAAGTCCCAGTGAATGTGTACGATAGCTGCTCCACGTATTCTAGCAGCTGTTTCCTTTAAAACTTTCAATTGGAAGTGTGCTGGTCCTAAGGGACAGACCGGTAAATGGGTGAAACAAGATTCAAGGAGGGATTTCATCACTGACCCTAAAGTAACAAAAGTGACCTCCAAACAACTGGTGCTAGGACCTTTCTGACCACCCTCTCACCAGAAAAAGAGATAGTTGCTGAGTGTAAGAATTGGCTTGGTTGGATTGACTTTTCTTCACACCTATTACAAGAGCCATTGATTGAAGTCCCACTGAGCAATTATCAACAACACAACTATGTGTGTCCCTGAAGATGTCCTTTCACACTGGTTGATGGCACCATGTCTTCTCTCTTCTACATTGTTCTCGAGCTGCTGATTGCGGTGTTGGCCGTTGTGGGCAATGTTCTAGTATGCTGGGCCGTCTTCCTCAACACTAACCTCCAGAGCATCACCAACTTCTTCGTGGTGTCGTTGGCAGTGGCGGACATTGCGGTCGGACTCCTGGCCATACCTTTTGCGGTCACCATCAGCATAGGCTTCTGTAGCCACTTTCATGGATGTCTCTTCATCGCCTGCTTCGTACTGGTACTCACCCAGAGCTCCATCTTCAGTTTACTGGCCATTGCTGTGGATCGATACATCGCCATCAAAATCCCGTTGAGGTGAGTGAACCTTGAAGGTAAAAAGGACTTTTAGCAAGAGGATTAACTATCACATGGTTGTTTTGAGAACAAATTACAATAAGTCACATAGATTTGCCCCAAACCTTAATGATTTTCTTTCGTCCGTGGAACACAGAGGTACACAATGATGACTCTAAGACATTATAGATATTACAGTTTTAACTTCTGTAAAGCTGCTTTGAAACAATGTGCTGTGAATGGCGCTATACAAATAAAAATCATACATTTTAAATCTCCTATAATACCTTACAAGTGCGGCCGGATGTTGTCATGGGCAGGGCAGTTGCACAATGGTGACCGAGGCTAGCAAAAATCTATTTTCTTCCGAGGAAGAAAGAAATTCAGATGTGTTTTGAACAACATGATGATGTGTAAATAACAACAGAATTTCATTTTTGGTAAACTATCTCATTGACAAAATTGGCTCAACCAATGTTGTGAGTTTGAGTCTTCTTGCTGGGCCAAACAATGGAAGAAGGGATAGTGTTTGAAACTTGTTTTTGTAATTCTTGCAGTTCTGTTTGGTATGGAACTCCTTAGAGGAAAGGGTAATAATTTATTTTCTGAAAATAAATAGTTTTACCACAGTAACCATAGTTCAACTATGGTATTTGTAGTAAAACCAGAGCAACCACAAAATTTACCATGGTTTTACTATGGAAAATCTATTTTAACCATTAATGTTTGTTGTAAAACCATAGGAAAACCAATTCTGTGGTAATACAAATTATAACCATTCTGACAAAAAAACAAAACATGATTACTACAGTTTTACTACAGTAAAACCATGGTTAATTTGTGGTACAAGTACCATGGTTTACTTGATAACCCAAAATAACATGCCCTTATGAAAATGTCTTCTAATATTGATATGGTTTTACTACAAATATCATGGTTAAAATAAAGTTACTGTTGTAAAACCATGTTTTTTTTTCATAAGAGATGGAAAATTAAAACTTATTGTAAGGTAACACAAAAACATTTCAGAAAAAATTATGACATAAAATTAGGCACACTACCGGTCAAAAGTTTTGAAACACTTGACTGAAAAGTTTCTCATAATCTTAAAAATTTTGCTTTATGTTTGAAATTAGTTTTGTAGACAAAAATATAATTGTGCCACCATATAAATTTATTTAATTAGAAAAGTAAAATTATATTTAATGTTTTGAATACTATTCTGATTAAACGTTGTAATATGGCACTTTTCGTACCACTGTCTCTTTAAGACGATTAGCTTATGTTTTCTTCTTTTGTTAGTCATTTTGGATAAAAGCATCTGCCAAATGAATAAATGTAAATGTAAATTTGTGTATTTAATCAAAGTTTGTGTGTTTGTGCGTGCGCTATCATCTGTGTATATATGTGTTTTGCGTATACTTGGGAACAGGGTAAAGGCTCCAGCCTGATTGACTCCTCTACACTTCTAATAATGACTTGATGATGGGCTCAATGGGCATTACAGATCGCTCAGATACGTGTAGTTTCCCTTTTAACTGCTCTTTCTCTCCATGCAATAAAGGGATTTTGGTGCTAATAGAAATAATGCAGCTTGAAACTGTTTCTTATAATACAGCTAAACCATGTATTAATACAGCATCTTATAACAGCAAAGTAAAAGAACATCTTGGCTCAGTGCCAGTCACCTCAACTACCTTATAAGCACCCTTATCTTTTAAATAATTTCATTTACAGAAGATATACAGTGCCAGTCAATTTTTAGACATGCATACTATTTTTATTGTTTATTTTTACAATTTCCACATTTTAGAATATTAGTAAAGTCATAAAAACTATCAAATAGCACAAATGTTATTATTGGATTTATAGTATACAGTGACCACATAAAATGTTAAATCAAATCTATCTCATATTCTATCTAGATTCTTCAAGGTAGGCACTAAATTGCAGCTCTGCAAACTCTTGGCATTCTCTAAAGTTAATCAGTGAGGTGCCACCTGGGATGATTTTGCAACAGTTTTGAAGACGTAACCATATATGTTGGTCAATTGTTGGCTACATTTCTTCAACTCTCTAATGCAACACATCCATTTAAAAAATATCCATATAAGGGGGCCTGGGTAGCACAGCAAGTAAAGAAGCTGACTACCACCCTGGAGTCACAAGTTTGAATCCAGGGTGTGCTGAGTGAATCCAGTCAGGCTTCCTAAGCAACTAATTGGCCCGGTTGCTAGGGTGGGTAGCATCACATTTGGTTAACCTCCTCGTGGTCACTATAATGTGGTTCTCGCTCTCGGTGGGAGGCGTGGTGAGTTGTGCGTGGATGCCATGGAGAATAGCGTGAGCCTTCACACGCGCTAGGTCTCCATGGTAGCGCGCTCAACAAGCCAGGTGATAATATGCGTGGACTGACAGTCTCAGACGCGGAGGCAACATATATTCATTCTCAGTCACTACGTCACCACGAGGACCCAGTGCGCATTGGGAATTGGGCATTCCAAATTGGGGAGAAAAGGGGAAAAGCCCCCCATATGCCTTTTGATCAAAGGATAAAAAAAATTACATTCTGTCATCATTTTCTCATCCTGATGTTGTTTCAAAGCCCTATGACTTTTATCTTCGTCTTTGGAACACTTTGTAAATGTGTAAATGGCAGCCTCAGTCACCATTCAATTCTACTGCCCATTTTTCCCATATAATGAAAGTGAATGGTGACTGAGAATGTCATTCTTCCTAATCAACTGACATCTTATGGAGTTTTGTGTTCCTTGCCACTGGGTTTCTAAATACAATTATTATTTAATGACTTATTTTTAAACACAACTCACAATCATGTTTTTATCAAACTACACAATGATGACATTATAGATATTACCGTTTTATCTTCTGTTAATGCATGATCTTCTGTAAAGCTGCTTTGATGTGTGTTGTGAAAGGGGCTATACAAATAAAAATTACTTGACTTGACTAATATCTCTTTAAAAGAATAGTTCAGCCAAAAATGAAAATTATCTCATCATTTACACATCCTCATGCCATCCCTGATGTGTATGGCTTTCTTTCTTCTGCTGAGCACAAACAAAGATTTTTAGAAGAATATTTTAGCTCTGTAGGTCCTTACAATTCAAGTGAATCTTTCTAAAAATCTCATAAAGGCCACATAAGACTCTAGTGGTTAAATCCATATCTTCAGATGTGATATGGTATGTGTTGGTGAGAAACAGATCAATATTTAAGTATTTGTTTTTTTCAATTAATATCCACTTTCAGATTCTTTCAAATTTTTTAAGTGAAATTGGACATTTATGGTAAAAAAGAAATGACTTAAATATTGATCTGTTTCTCATTCACACTTATCATATTGGATCTGAAGATATGGATTTAACCACTAGAGTCTGATGGATTACTTTTATGCTGTTTTTATATGCATTTTGGAACTTCAAAGTTCTAGCCACCATTCACTTGCATTGTGAGGACCAACAGAGCTGAAATATTCTTCTAAAAATCTTTGTTTGTGTTCGGCAGAAGAAATAAAGTCATACACATCAGGGATGGCATGAGGGTGTGTAAATAAAAAAAATTCAATTTTGGGTGGACTATTTCTTTAATATCATGACAAACATGCATTCAGTTAAGTGTGTCCAAATTTTTAACTTGCACTGTTTAAGTACCCAGTCTGCCTTAATACGGTCTTAAACCTGGGACATTTTGCGCTCCAACCAAACATTGCAATGATTATTTTAAACTGCTCTGCTCCAATAATACTTGGCAGCACTTTTGGAAACTGAAAGGTGCTGAACTTTACCACTCGCCTGCGTACAGGGTGTAATGGATGTATCAGCTTGTGGTTTAGATTGAGGCTCTCTGAAGCATTTGTGTGAGAACAGCAGTTCTATCAGGAAGACTCGCAGACTTGAGTAAAGTATAAGATGACATTTTTTTTATGAATATGAAACAGGAATGTAATGTCTCTTTTTGGCGTAAGCCCCACCTGGTGGTCCGAAGAAGTTGCACTCAGAACCATCAGATCCTGATATAGGAGGCAGGGGCAAGGAGCCTACCCTGATGCAGGACGAGACTCAACTGTTGGCAGTGGGGTGGTGGAGGTTGCCATGTTGGCACACTGAAACAGCAATGTGATAGATTGTAAGCAGACATATAAAGCGATGACTGACGCATGATTGGCTAGGAGTTACCTAGCTAATGGTGCGATGATGTACAGCTGCTAGTCTTCCCGCTAGAACTACACTGCTCTTACATTGACCGCAAATACCCTGGCAGGTGTTGATTGCATAAGGTCTGCTGGCTTCCAGCCTCTATGGGTGTGTGAATGAGGTACCAGTAGTACTGGAGCCCTGTAAGTCCTCTGGGTTTAATGAAGCAGCCACTGTTGTTCTTGATTGGCCAGATATAAGCCAGAGGATTTTTGGAACAATTGACACTCAACCAGCATTTCCAACTGTTGCCCTTGGCAAAGGAAACATTTTGCAGATCCGTCTGCATGATGAGATGTTTGAAATGTGAGAGCAGCCATGATGGCATTTTGCACAACTGCATTTCTGACAGATGCTTTTACAGTGGCTTGTATGCTTTATATATTTATGCTTCTTTTTAATTTTTTAATTAAAGAGATAGTTCACCCAAAAATGAAAATTCTGTCATAATTTACTCACCATTATGTTCCTAACTTCTTTACTAATTCCTCTCTGAAACATAAAAGGAGATGTTAGGCAGAGTTTTAGCCTTAGTCACCATGGAACATTTTGTGTTCGATGGAAATAGAAAGAAATAATTGATTTGGAACAATGTGAACTCTCTCTTTAATATATTAATTTCACTCTGCTGTGTATGTTTTTGTTATTTGGTTAATATTCAAATGTTTTCCACCTTCTCTTCTCATTTTCTAAATATATCACAGAAAGGATTATAGGTTCGGCCATCATATTCTTTTGAGACTAATTAAAATATAGGTGAAATTTATTCTTCTTGTTAGCATATCCTGATATTTTATACTTTGGCAGATATTATCAGGGATTAACACCTAAACAATGAGTATTTCCCAATAGGAATGTCAAGGTATGCTGGTGTGTATCTATTGCTTACGTTTATCAGCCCAGACAGTATGCACATCTCTGCATATGGAAAACCTGGAAATATCATGGAATTTTAAAATTGTGGAAGGGTTCAAAGACATGGAAAATCATTGTTGAAATGTGTGGGAACCCTGAATACAACTCTTGTTAGAGGCCTCATTTCAGGGTGGACTTCAGGAAACATCAACATATCTTCTGAGGCAGATAGAGTTATGCCCCACCATAGCATACATCCTTTGAATATGTCTTTGAATTTCTGCTTTATAAAATCATGGTTACAGTAAGGCACTTACAATGGAAGTAAATGGAGCCAGTCCATAACATTAAAATACACAGTTTTAACCTCAAAATGTAAACATTATAGATGTTTTTTAGTCTGATCAAATTAGGGATTTCGACATTACAGTATTTACCAGATTACAGGGTTTACTAGCGTTACATTGTCATATTGGATATAACTTTACACAGGTAAGGTTAGGTAAGCGATTTTAACACATTAAAATCATATGAACACATACTGTATAATGTTTATATCTTTTGGCTATACTTAAGAAACGGTGTGTATTTTAATGTTTATAGACTGACCCAATTCAATTCTATTGTAAGTGCTTTACTCTAACTGCACTTTTTGATTTTTTTAAACAAAGGATGAGTTTAAATGATTTCTTGTGGTAATAAACATTATGCCACAAATGCTCTTGATTGAGCTTAAAGGAATATTCTGGGTAAAATCGACAGCATTTATGGCATAATGTTGATGACACACATATATATTTTGATTATTATAAAAAAACAACAAAAAAAAAAACATTGGGGTTCCAGTGAAGCACTTACAATGGAAGTGAATGGGGCCAGTCCGTAAACGTTAAAATACTCACTATTTAAAAATTATAGCCACCAGACATAAACAATATGCATGTTATTTTAGTGTGATAAATGCTTACTAACCTTTTCAGGAGCTTATTTTAAATTTTACAACTTCATTGCCATTATGATGTAATGTCAACATACCCTAAAACCATAAAGTGACTGTGAAAATGACTATTTAAACAACTTTAAAGCTCAAATAATAATAAAATAATTAATGTAATACTTTCATACAATTTATAAGCTTCGCATTTCCACCTTTAAACCATCCAAAAATTGGCCCCATTCGCTTCCACTGCAAGTGGTGCTCACTGTAACCTTTTTTTTCTTTAAGATAAGGAGGGACAAGTCCAAATAAATGTTTGTGGTAATCAACATTATGCCATAAATGCTGTTGTTTGAGCTTAACTTGTATTGAACCCATAATATTCCTTTCATTTATAACTATATACTATTGTTCATAGAAAGTCAAGTCATGTTGAATCATAAAATAACTTTTAATGTTAAAAAAGGTAATGTTCATGTTTTAGTAACTAACAATAGTTAACTATTGTTAATGTATTCAAATTTAATCTGATTTTCTTTTCTTGTTAAGGTACAACAGCCTCGTCACAGGCCAAAGAGCCAAAGGCATCATTGCAATATGTTGGATACTCTCAGTGGTGATTGGCTTGACACCCATGCTGGGCTGGAACCGACATGTCGCCGCCGGCACCAACAGCTCCTGTCCTCAAGGCTTGACGGAGTGCCTGTTTGAGAAGGTGGTCACCATGGGTTACATGGTTTATTTCAACTTTTTCGGCTGCGTTTTGACACCGCTGGTAGCTATGCTGGCGATCTACACACGGATCTTCATGGCCGCCCGTCACCAGCTGAGACAAATGGAGATGAAGTTGGTGTACGGACACACCCATGGTGAAGGAACTTCCTCCCGATCTACGCTGCAAAGAGAAGTCCATGCAGCCAAGTCTCTGGCTATTATAGTAGGCCTCTTCGCTATTTGTTGGCTCCCTTTACACATTATTAACAGCTTCACACTGTTTTGCCCACAGTGCGATCGTCCCATGGACTGGATCATGTATCTGGCCATTATTCTTTCACATGCCAATTCAGTAGTCAACCCGTTCATATACGCCTACCGTATATATGACTTTAGGTTTACCTTCCGAAGAATCATCCGACAGCACTTCCTGGGCCACGACAATAGACTGACCAGTGGAAGTAGGGGCGTGGCTACTTCTGCTGGGGTCAGTGTGATTGAGAGTGCTTGTAGTTCTGTGCCCAATGGCTATGTGCAGGACATCAATCCAATACACAGCATTATTTCCTGCAATGAGTTTGGAATTACAAAGGAATTGCCCTCCAAAATCAGCCACGTGAGGCCACAGACAGATTTACAAGATATAGGTTACAGTTTGAATGGACACCCACATTCCTTTACTGCTAATTCAAAGCAGATTTTCTCATTACAGACTGAGAATGAAATTCTTTCCATTAGGGACCATACGAAGCTATGAGTGTAAAAGACTGTAGTGCTATTTCTAATGTACATGTCAAATGTATGTTGCCCACAAGGGTAAAAGGTTGCCAAAGATCTTGCAGAATTATCATGACACAAACTTCTTTCATTATGAAACACAGTTATCATTCTTAAAATACAATATGGCCATCCTTTTTCTTTTTAACAGATTTGGCTATTACAGCTACACACATTCCTTAAAGGTAGAATGAAGCATACAGCCTTGTTATCCCCTTATACAAACATTTTCAGTAGAATCGGCATGACAATGGCCCTGTGCATCATGCGAGGTCAGTAAAAATTAGAAGGAATTGGAATGATGACTGTGAGAAATTTGCTCACAAACCCATGCAGCCATGTTTCAACAACTAATGCAAAGTTTTCACAGAAAATGTGATGTTTTTATAACGTCAAAAGGAGGACCAAGTCCCTATTAATGTGCATGGTTTTGAAATGAAATGTTCATTAAGCACATACAGTATTGGTGTGATGTTCTGGTGTCCACATATTTGGCTGTGTAGTGTAATTTTTAGGCTTATTTAATTCTTCAAATAGTAGTCATTGATCTTCAAAGAATGTGTCAGTTTTTGTGGTAGTGAGTGTGGCCTCGTTTACAGTACTAGCAGGATCAGGAAAGGTAAAACTGTCTGAAGATCAGAGATTGATGATATGTGTGCTCAACCATTACTTTTAAAAGTAAATTCCTGGATTTTCATTTAAACTTCCCTTATCCGTTGTTATTGACTTTAAAGCAGTGGTTCTTAAAGTGTGGGGTGTATTTAGGTATTTTTAGGTAATGGGTATTGTTGGTGGGGGCTGTTCTCATATCTTGTTCACTTTTATCACATTCAAATTGCCACGGTGAATTTGCAAGAACCAATGTGCACAATTTATATTCCTCCGCCTTTATTCCTTTGTCAGGTGCGCTCACTGCGCTGCGCTTATAATGTGTTAAGACCCAGGAGCTCTAAGGTGAAGACAGTTCTTTCTAGCAAATCAGTCCAATGGTGGCAATTTTTGGAAAACTCTTATCTCCTATCTACTTGAATAGAGTGCAACAGTGCACGCCCACTTTTTTAGTCCTCTGGGTTCTGGAAGTATTTTCACAATTCACTTCTTCCATAGACTTTTTATAAAATCCTTCATAACAGAGTTGTAAGCCATAAACCCAATCAACCAGCTCCGAGGTGAATCACAACATCACATACTTTGTTTTAAGGCAAAAAAGTATTTGAAAATTGGACATTAAGACAAAAGGTACAAGGCTGTGTACTTACCGTTTCATGAGGGCATAAGCTACATTGCGAAGCATTGCGAATGACGTCATTGAATAAAAACGATGGGAATATAAAACTACTGATTATAGGTTGTTGATTATAAGTATAGAAACAAAATATTTAATGTTTGTTGCAAAATATTCTGATATGAACATATATAAATAGTTTAAGGGTGAAGAGAGACTGATCACGTCATTCACAGACTGTCGTTCCGAAGCACATTTCGTGGTTTGTTTTGGCTGTGGTTCTCTGATTGGTAGATCTTTCTCTGATGGACCATGGGTAATGTAGTTGTTTACCATGAATTCCTCTATCAAACACAATTTTAACAATGAGGTTGAAATAAAGCAGATGGATGGCTTCAGTGGAAACAAATACCACCAATGAACAACCTCGTAGCTCACGGTATTTCAGTTTTTAAAGGTTTATAAGTTAGCATTGAAAATCAATTAGTCTATGGGAAAAATGAATGGGATTTTTAATTTAGAAACTAGACTGTTGAGCTCTATTGGGGAAAGACGTACACCTCCATTACGGTTGGTCAAAATTATGATAAAAAAACAAACTGTAAAATCAGCAATCAAATCACAAATTGTGCTTCTTTAACGAAGATTACGGCAAAAACAAAACAAAAAAAAATAACAACAAAACAAAACCCCCATGCAATTTTCCTGGCTTTGTATATCTAATGCACATGGACGCTCTCGAGTTGACTGACAGGTGATGTCTGTATCTAAAACGTGATTGGCTCTTGTAAGTCGGGACTTCCTTTCTACATCAGTTTACCGTTGGCCATTCCAATTTCTCCCATCCCATTCATTTTAATATAAGTGGCCTGTCTCTGCCAAATAGTCTCTGGTAAAAAGTTGAGTAGTCATGTGGCTTCAAAATAATGTAATTATATTGCTCAAATTTTATGTTACTTTTGGAGCTTGACAGTCACAATCACTGTCCTCAATCTTGTGTTTCATGGATAGACTAATATATATTAATACTCCTGCAAGCAGAATAGTTTTTTTATTTATTCAATTTTTTTATGTTTTATAGGTGTTTAGGCATATGTTTATGTATTTATTTAGCACAGAAACATGTAGGCCTAGTGACAAATGTTAATCTAATGGATTAAATCAATAATCAGGGGACTTCAGCTAAATCTATTATGACCATGCCATAAAAGACCTCTGATGTATGGCACGTTTACAAGATGTATCACATTTGCTTTTAAGTCCAAGCCTGCAGAGCCTATGTTGTGCTTTTAAAACTTGACCAAACATAATTGTACAGTACTGCTTGTAAGCATGTGTTACTTATAAAATGTACAAAATAAAAAGAGTGTTTTGATAAGTGAACAAAACCCATTTTTTTGTCTATTGGTTTAGCTAATATGCTTGATGATAACAACTTGCAGACATCTGTAATCTTTGATAATGGTTGGTTTAAACTATACACTGTCTGTGTAGTGTATACATCAAAGATACACCATACATCAAAGTGGACTTCTCACTCCAAAAACACTCAAAAGTGGACTTTGATACTCATAATAATGATTCAATTTCCCAGAACAATGCACAGATCGCAAATGATATGTGTAATCTTTGGTAATAGATGTATTTATTATACAACAAAACATACTAACTGTGCATCATAAAATTCAAAGAGGATATAAAACACTGCTGTATAGTGCACAAACACACACAAACATACACAATCTTTTACACAAAACAGCTGTGATTGTATTTTCCAAGAGACTGCTGACGCCAATGGCTGGCCTAATGCAATGGAAATCAAATGAAGGGGCATGTGATGATGCCTTAAACTACCATTACACTTCCCTTTTCCCTCATTAAACAGCTCTAGAGTGGGAAAGACCTGCATTAAAACACTCCTCCCACTATAATACGATACATGCACTTGACATGGTCTGAGAGCCGACATTTCTTGGCACACGGCACACGTCTGTTTATAGAAGGTGCAAGTCTAGACGTGAGTGCCCATTCATAAAATTGGAAGAAGTGAGTTAGACTAAGAGCTTTCTCAGAAAATCTTGTTGTTGTTTTTTTTATAACCTTGGTCATTATTGTCTCTATTTTGGCCTACACTGAAGGATTATTGAACTACACAGGAATATGGTGTCAAATGTTGTAGCTGTAACTATGAGTGTTTTCAAAGTTTCTGAATGATTGGTTTAGGGGCATGGGGAGTCCAGGATAAACCTAAACCTAAATATGTGCAAAAATTATATTAATACTTTACTTAAGAATAATGAAGTGATCTGTTATCTTTTAGCATTTGCTTTTAAAAAGAATCTGCAATATGTCTTGCAGTAGGTCAGAGTGTATTACTCGCAATCAGCTAAGTAGAACAGTAGAACATTGTCAGCTAGCTCAGCACTGGTAAGGTTTGATCTTATTATTATTGTTATTATTAAGAGCACCATTTTTAAAATGAGACAAATATCCTTTACACAAACGACTTTACGGCCCTAGCCTCACACAGTGATTTATTTTCTTTCATCAATGATGCTTGTCTACTGTAAATCAGACTGAAGTGAACTAACAGACTGTCAATGTGTTACATAGATCAGTGACTGATGGCAGGTTCATTCTGCTGGCAAAATGAGGTTTGAAGACATTGCTGAGAGTAACTGTGCAATCAACAGACACATCTTGACCTATTGCACGATGTGACTGTTTGTAATTGGCTTAGATGCAGTGAGCAGATGAAATTCCTTAGAACTTTAAATTCACTGTTGAGGTCAATTTCAGGTCACGGTAAGAGTGGTAGAATAATCTTTGATGTGTTTTTTAAATAATGGGTAGCGTGTTTTTTGTGTGTGTGTTGTCACGTACAGATAAATAATGAAGTTCCTTTTTACTATCAATCTCCACTTTCACTTTCTTTTGTTTTTGGTGATTCAGATTATTCGTGCATATCACTACTGGGCAGTGAGGAGAATTTATAGTAAAAGCTGACTGAAATATATGATCTGTTTCTCAGCCATACTTATCATATCACTTCTGAAGACATAGATTTAACCACTGGAGTCTTATGGATTACTTTTATGCTGTGTTTATGTGCATTTTGGAGCTTAAAAATTTTGGTACCCATACACTTGCATTGTGAGTACCTATATAGCTGAAATATTCTTCTAAACATCTTAATTTGTGTTCAGCAGAAGAAAGTCATACACATCTGGTATAGCATTAGGGTGAGTAAATGATGAGATAATTTTCATTTTTGGGAGATCTAACCCTTTCATTTCAGGACAATGGAATATGTATTTAATAAACAGAATCAGCAGACACATATTATCTATTATCAGCGCCAGGTTGACAGAACAAATTTAGACTGCACACTGCTGCCTTGCACAATGCATACATCACTGTACAGCAATGCATCTGATGCCAAAAACTAAACAAGTAACTTCTCCAAGCCCCCCTGGCCTGTCCATTGTTTAACAGTTCTTCAGGTGACCTTTATTGTTTGATTGTGTTCTACAAATTCATCAAAATATTATGTGCAATAATGTGCACGGTTATTTTGATATATGGCATATGATGAATTTATAAATAAATAAATATTTACAACATTATATACAGCAAAGACTAAATAAAAAGAATAAATATAATATTATTATTACAGTAACGGATAAATGAAAATATAAGAAAGCTTACACCATTTTACATTGTATTAGTAATTGGTTTCAATATAATTCGCAAGCTGATGCAATCTGTTCAAAGATTTGAAATATGGATTTATGGACAATAATTGAAGAATCAACAAGTAATTCTGACAAATGAAAAGATCAAATACAAATACACAATCTTAATTACTATTTATTAATACAAATTATTATTATTTTTAATAAATTATTATAAAAATGGTTACATGTAAATTTCAGAAAACATCAGTTTTTACTATCTACGGACTCAATGCAATAGTGCCCTCTTCTGTAAGCCTGTGTGTTGCATCTAGATCTTCAATTGGACTTCAACTCCCAAGATACATCAGCGAAGGAAGAGGCGGGTCTTCCGGGTTGAGCTGCATTATTGGAGCAGGAAACGCCGCGAATAATCACGTTGTTCATCACCGAGTGTAGCAAGTACCGACAGTTTCTCCGAGGCCTTTGTTTCAAGGTAATATATTGATAAATGCTTTATTATACAAACATATTACACCTCTTATTATTATACCTCTGACGAGAATATTTTAGTTTAGCTGATTAGCGAACGAAGCCAATTTCAGCCATTAATGCTGACTGTATGGGGTCGTTCATGCAACTCGTTTGAATGCAAACCAGATATTCGATGCGTTTGTGTATACGTTTGTAAACGAACAACGCATGCTCTCTTATAATGTTTTCTTTTCAGCTAGATCATTTTGAAATTCAAAATAATTACTTAATGTGATCAGTCGTTTGAACTTCGCGTTGGTTTTTTCCGTTTAGGAATCCTGTTTTCAGGTTGCTTCGTTTAAAACACACAAAATATTTTTTTAGAATCGTATTTGTATGTTCTGATGTAATTTTAATGCACAATTATCTTGAATAACGTGCACTCTTTAATCATGAGCTATGTGTTTGAATAGTACGAAACCGTAGTAAGCTCTACATTTTGTGTAGAATTATGAGATAAACCACATTCAGGCTTTTTTCAATGTTGACACGTCTGCGATTTAAATGCAGGAGTTACCCTTCACAAGTGTGTTTGCCTACTACCCATTGCATTATGTATCTTCTCAAACTACAACAAAGGATTTCACTTTGCTGTGACCTTACATTTGTGTTAAGACCTACTTATTAAATTATCTTGTCTGTCTTCCCTCAGAATTAAAAGATGTCTATTGGTGTCCCAATCAAAGTGCTGCATGAAGCAGAGGGTCACATTGTGACCTGTGAGACAAACACCGGTGAGGTGTACAGAGGAAAACTGATTGAAGCAGAGGATAACATGAACTGCCAGGTACTGTTAAGGCTTAGTTAATTCCATGGACATTTGAAATCATGCATGATGTGTTTAAAGGAATAGTTCACCCAAAAATACAAATTCTGTCATCATTCACCCTCATGTTATTCCAAACCCGTATGACTGACTTTCTGCAGTGGAACACAAAAAATGTTAGGATGTTCAATCTCAGTCACCATCAACTTTCATTCTTTGGAAGAAATAAAAAAATCATTCAATGGAAGTGAATGGTGACTCCATCTGTAAGTCCCTAACATTCTGCCTCATATCTACTTTTGTGTTCCATAGAACGACATGATAGTGAGTAAATTACAGAATGTTTTTTTTTGGGTTAACTAGACTTTTAAGTTGTCTACATGTTTGGCCTCTTTATTGGATAATTATATCCATAGTCCCAAGTGTGTATATACCGGTGCTGTCAGTCGATAAAAATGTGTAATTGCATACATTTTCATAGTTCATTTGACTCTAAATATACTTTTTTTTTTTTTTCATGTGAAAATGCATTTATTTCCTCCTCAGGAAAGAAAACTAAACCATATGTAACACTAATGCTTCATTAAAAGTTTCCAAATAAAGCCTTCCGTAGTATACAGCAAGAAATAAACTAAAATAACATTAAATGCTTTCGAAGTCTAAAACGGAGTTTGACTTATTGAAAAGTCTAGTCCCCACAAAGGTTGCATATTAACTGAATTGCAACTGTTAAATCTCTTAAACTCTCATCCTCCACAATATTAATCAACTCTTTCTTTTGAGAAAATTGGCATTAATGCAAAAATAGTGTCATGTGACACAATTTACCCCAATTTTTAGCCTGTGTTTAGCCTTGAAAGCAAATATATTGTATGTGATTATGGATTGATCTTAATGGCATATTGATCCGATGCTGCAACACTTGACACTTCCAGGAGTGCTAACACAAATATCTCATATCATACACATCGACAAGTGCATGGAGAACAAATTAATGGCCACTATTTGTGATTAATTTAATCGCTGTTGCCATCCGTTTATTTATTAAAGTTTCTTTTCCACACCATTCAAAATAATAGATGGCATTCATGGAGTTAGCCCACAATACAAAATCATATAATTTCTGTGCACAAATATGCTTTAAATATAAATACACAATACTAGGAGAAAAGCATCAGTGTGCCTTTTTGAATCCCTAACGGCTCAATTCTATACAATTATTGTTTAACTTGAGTAAAAATGCTGGCAAAATTCCCTGTATGCAATTAATAAACGAATACAGCATTAAATTAAAACGATTAATTACTATGCTTTCCTTTACACAAATAAAATTAGTCTTACCTTGTTCTGTAGATGAAAAAAGACATCTGAATGTCATTCACAGAATGTTCTACACTTTCAAGACTATAAACTATCAGAACTATTTGCCCAATGAGTTCACTTTCAGAAAACGAGCTTTTGAACAGTTTAAAACATTTAAATATTTTAAATCTAACACACTGGTCGCATTTGCTAAGCTTCTTCTGAAAATGTAATTTGCATTATGATGCTAAAATAAATTAAGACAATCAAGTTCAGTTGCTCATTAAAAGTTGCTGGACAAATATGCAGGACATAATGCATTTGGAATGGCGAAGCTTATTTTGAAAAATCATCTCAAGCAATCGAATATGAGGAATGTATCATTTGTAAACCCTGATATTACGCTGTAAAAAAAAATTTAAATAGCTGTGCACACAGCAGATACACATCAATGGATGGTCCTTATACTAAGACCAAAAGTTTCCCCCACTACTTGGTGCAGGTTGCCAGCTTGAAAAGGGCCATGACGATTCACTTTTGGTTACCGGTGGTAACCAGCGATAGGTGCAACATCAGGACCAATATTACAGTCCTAGGGCAACGGCTCCCTTTTAAATTGCAATTCCTCGTCTTCTGATTGCATTTATTTGTGAAATTAAAATGACAGTAAGTTGGCTAATTTCAATGAGTTGTCTCGGTGCTCTCCCCATTTTATCAGAGGAAACAAATTAGGGACATCTTGGAAGTGAATTAGTGATAAACACACATTTCTGTATGGAATCGGCTTAAGGGCAGATTTCTTTTGAGTTTTTTTTTAGGCACGACGTCATCACGCACGCCATTTTTATCACTAAAATGCCATTTGAATGGAAACAGGCAGAAGACAGTAAATTTCGCTAATGGTTTTTACGCATTTTCGCTTTGTCAATAACAAAATAACATGAAAAGTTGATGGAAACCAGGCTAATGCTAGCGTCAAGCGGTGCTTTGAACTCCACATGAAAGGCGATTGGAGACAAAAACGTCTTATGCGTTTTTATGATAGTTGAGACTTGACGTGCTTCTGTGGTAATTAAAATGCACCTTACATAGGCTGAAAAATACTTCCCAAAAAGTCCCATCTGGACTTGTTTTGTACATCAAACAGCAGTAATGGGTCCCTTCTCCATTTTATCACTGATAGGGAAGTGCTGTTGTGAAGTGTGCGTCAGTGTAATGACTTCAGGCAAACACATCGCATAGGTTCTGCCCTACTCCAACCAGTTTTTATGCTGGTTTATGCTTTATTAACGGTAAATGCGTTAATTGCGATATAGAAAAATTTACATATGAAACTTTTAATCAATCGCATGCGTTAAAGTGTTCATTTTGAAAGCTCTAGTATATACACACCTATGTAATCTGAAAGATGTACTGTATATGTTAAAATACATTGTACATTTTTAGTTAGTCTTGAATAATGAAACTGTTGTGTATGAATCAGATGGCAAACATTACTGTCACCTATCGTGATGGCAGAGTGTCTCAGCTGGAGCAGGTCTACATACGTGGCAGCAAAATACGCTTCCTCATTCTGCCCGACATGTTGAAAAATGCCCCCATGTTGAAGAGCATGAAAAACAAAAACCAAGGGGCAGGAGCCGGAAGAGGCAAAGCTGCTATTCTCAAAGCTCAAGGTTGGTAAACAAGCATCCTGACTTCATTTCAATGCCCTGTTTAAACACAGACATACTACTATGTGTTTTTAAGCAGCTACAGCGTAGATTGTCTGTAGACAATTATTTGTATAGACCATTTCAAGGACCGTTCGTTGGTGACGTCAAGTGACTTCACTGTTCCGTGAACGTTTCCTGCTTGTCAAAACAGACGATTTAGCAGAGATGGGCTACTTCTATTAAAATGTATGGAAATTGGAAAGGTCAACAGAAAAAATACAGCCACATCACCGCTGCCTTTAAACACCAAGTGCCCCTCTCTTCGGGAGACTGGTCTCTATCTGCTGCCATCTTCACGGGTCCAGGAACGGAGAGGTGTCGGTCCAGTGCGAGTTAGATGCAGCGCGCTAATTGGAGCACTTGTTGCAGCCAGGCCGCTTGAGTGAAGCCGGCGCCACACGTCCCTCGGTCCAATCCAATTTTACTGCTTATTTGAATTGTTCTTATCGTAATCTTGACCAACCCTTTGGAGATTTCAGTCTTTCCCCATTCAAGTAGATGGGAGCTGCTCTGTCATGATGCTTGTTCACATAGAAAAATAGCTGCCCAAAAGCATTCCAAAAAAGGCTTCAGAGTGGACTGACTCACCTTGAAAAAGAGACTTTGTTGAAAGGATCTGCAAATAGGTTTGGATCGATCTAATTCATTTTGTTTACATTCTTGAAATGGTCTAGTCTCAAAAGCATTGTTATTGTTAATTCATCACATTCAGCATGTAAACTTTTGTAAAAGTACATTTTAATACAGTTAGAGATTTAATTTAGATATAGCAGTGTTGCATTACTGTAGGTTTATATTTTAAGATCCTCAAGCAGGTTACACAATAGAACAAGATGTCCTTGGCACATTTTAATAATAATGCTTCTGTTGGTTTAATTGGTAGTTGTAGTTTGAGCTGCTGAACATGTTGACAATGTCATGTGAAAAGAACAAGCATTAAACTCATTCCATTAACTGTGTTTCCCCATCCAGTCGCTGCCAGGGGCCGTGGGCGAGGAGGACCACCAGGAGGCAGAGGAAATATTTTCCAGAAAAGACGATAATTTAAATTGCATTGTAGTCCAAGTTTAATCTTGTACAGTTTCATTTTTTTTCTTTGTTTTTGACTTAAAATTTGGAAAAATTGTGTGATTGTATTTGTCACATGCCTTGCAGATTTTTGTAGTTTTACGTTTTTTCACTTTTCTCATGTAATAAACGGAGCTGTTGAATTATCAGTATTCTTATTTTGTTAAGGTACCAGTCTGTCCTCATAACCTAATTTGTTTAATGTGTTTTGTTTTTTTATAGTTAAAAAATGAAAATTCTCTCATTTAGTCAACATCATTCTATCTCAGTGAGATATGACCTTCTTTCTCCTGGTGAACGCAAAAAAATATTTTTAGAAGAACATCTCCGCTCTGACTGGCGACCTGTCCAGGGTGTCCCCCGCCTTTCGCCCAATGTTAGCTGGGATAGGCTCCAGCCCCCCGTGACCCTGTACACAGGATAAGCGGTTGACGATGGATGGATGGATGGATGGATCTCCGCTCTGAGTCCATTCAATGCAAAGGAACATTGACCAAAATGTTGAAGCTCCAAAAATCATATAAAGGCAGCATAAAAGTAACTCATGACTCCAGTGGTTAAATCTTATCTTCATAAGCAATATGAAAGGGATCAATATTCAAGTCCTGTTTTACTATCAACTATTCAAATTATTTGTACATATCGCCACCTACTGGCCAGAGAGAGCAGAATTTATAAGGGTAAATGATGAGAGAATTTTCATTTTTTTTGGTGAACTATCCCTTTAAAGTAACAAATCCACAAATTTTTTTTTGTACATTTTTGCTGTTAAAAAAATACACAGTGAGTGGCCCCAAAAAGTATTTGAACACTTAAGCCACATTTGAAACGGTATGAATGTTATTGCGTTTGATGAAATATCACACCAAGTGGGCGCAGTTCCCGTTCTCTCCATTAGGGGCGCCACACCTCTCAATCTCACTCAACAGATCCACCTCCGTTCTTGCACTAACATCATACCATATCATAAAGCCGTAACCATTACTGTTAGCGAGCTAAACAACATACCGTTCAACAGCATCAAATCAACGGCCGAGGTAAGGACACAACACTGAACAAACGACTCGTGTCATACTGCTATAAAAATTATCACGATTTTATTAATCCGCGGCTGGATTTTCCAAACATCTGTTTCGTAAGAGATGCGTTAGCCAGGTTTAGCAAAATAACAACCAAGCCTAAAATTATTCTCTTAACGGGAAGCAGCACTTCAATCCAGTATCAGTATTTATATGCAGCTTTTATATGTAATGTGCGTATTATGCGTTGCGTGAGAATTGTAAAGCGTGGAGTGATCAAAACCGATATAGATATCTTTACATTAGGGTATATAGTAAGAGAAGTTACTTAAGAACTCCGCATTCTCGATTTTTATCTTGCCTATTTGACAGCTGTCATGTCAAAACAGTTAAAGGAATGTTCCGACTTCAATACAAATTAAAATGACTTTACAGAATTGTTGGCATATTGTTGAGAACCACAAAAAAAATATAGTTTATAAAAATAAAATAAAAAATAATAATCGCAGTTTCATTAAGGCACTTACAATGGAAGTGAATGGGGCCAGTCAACAAACGTTCAAATACTCGCTCAGTTTATAAAGTATAGCCAACAAAAGTAAACATAATATGTTAACATGATTTTACTGTGATAAAATCGCTTACTAAACTTATCTTTGTAAAGTTATATACAATATTACGTCTTTGTCAACCTTGTTATCCTGTAAACACCATAACACTTGCAAATCGCTTATTTTATCACTCCAAAACCATGTTTACAGGTATAATGTTTACTTTTATAATTATATTTGTATAATTGTCTACTGTCCAGTTTTGGTGAGCCTGTACCCACTGCAGCCTCAGTTTCCTGTTCTAAGCTGATTGTAGGGGTTACCGGAGGGTCTTCTGCTGCTGTTGCCCATCTGCCTCAATGTTCGACGTGTTGTGTGTTCAGAAATGCTTTTCTGCATAGAACTGTTGTAAAGCATGTTTATTTGGGTTACTTTCACCTTCCTGTCAGCTTGGACCAGTCTGGCCATTCTCCTCTGATCTCTGTCATTAACAAGCCGTATTGGCCCACAGGACTGCAGAACTGTTTTTTGTTTTTCGCACCATTCTCTTTACACTCTAGAAACTGTTGTGTGGCAAAATCTCAGGAGATCAACAGTTACAGAAAATACTCAAACCAGCCTGTCTGAACCAACAATCACGCCACGGTCCAAATCACTGAGATCACATTTTCTCCCCATTCTGGTGGTTGATGTGAATATTAACTGAAGCTTCTAACCTATATCTGCTTGATTTTATACATTACATTGCTTCCACATGATTAGAAAATTGCATGAATAAGTGGGTGTACAGGTGTACTTAATAAAGTGGCCGGTGAGCGTACAAGTAACATTTTTGCTTATAAGAACATTTTGGGGTCAATACAGGCTTTGACTTGAACATATGTGGGATGCTGTTGTTTACCTGAGAAAATAATTTTGACTCCTCCCTCAGTTTTTTAAAACAAACAAAAAAACAATTGCAATGGAAGTCTATGGGGAAAGGCATTTTCATGGCTAAACTTTAAAATATGCACCATTTCAAAAGTACATCCACAAATCTTGAACTTTATCTGTTAACATGAGACTAGTGTGATTGTTGCCAATGTTTACATAAAAGCCAATATTTACATAAAGGAAAATCCACCCACAGGAATTACGTCTGTAACACACAAACTGAAGTTTATCCACCTACAACAGTAGTCCCACTCCCATCACTAAAAGGATGATTTAGGCTAGACAACTTTACAGCTCAACTACCACATGTTTTCCTTTGGGAGATTTATTATAAGAGCTTTATCAAATACACAAGTTATACATTTCTGTTTTTAAACACACTCGAATGGCTTGCCCCATAGACTTCCATTGAACATGCATTACTGTAAACACAATTTGTTTGTTTTTACAAACTGAGTGTAAATTATTGTCTGTTGTATTGTTGTTGATAGAGCAATACTTGTATTGATCCTGGAATGCACCTTTCCATTTCCATGTAGTCAGGCAGGTACAACATACAAGGGTAATGTCAAGTCAGTGTGCTGGCTGCTTCCTCATCCTTGCTCTGTCTGCTGATTATTACTTGGATTTGTCTTTGTTTAAGCAAATTTTTCAAAGAATGCTGTACTCCAGATGGTCCCATATGGTCAATCCTCTGTGGATGAGGTTCCCTTTGGATGCCCTGTGCATCTCTAAAAAAAATTTGTCTTTGCAATTCTTTCTCTTATCCCAGCCTAATATGCAGAGTCAACTATAAGTAAGCCATTTTTAGGTTGATTTTGCACACAAGTGTATCACTGGTGCCATCAAAATTCGGAACAGGACAATCTGTTGGTACAAACAATGAAAGATGGGGAGTTTTCTGGAATCCATCTGAAAACAATGATTAGTTGAAGAATTGGTCTCTGTGGAACAATAATGGGATTTTCCCAATCTATAGGCGTTTTCAAACCAGGATGGCTGTTTCTCAACTATCCATTGAAAGTAGGGAAGCTCAATGTAGGAGACAAATCGTGTAAAGTGGTTGAAAAACACTCATCCTGGTTTGAAAATGGCCACTGATTGGGAAATGCTAATTTTTGTTCTGTAGGGATACAAGTTTCTATTATATTGACAATTTGGTTTCATGATGCTAGTGGCACAGAAATTACACAATTCAGCTTTAATGTCCATACGATTTGTTTTGCATGCGTTCATTGGAGGTGCAGGGATTAATTGTAGTTTGCTTGTCAGTCTGAGTCTCCATTACAAATGAGGTGTGTGTGTTTGGTAGTTAGGGCACGTTAAGGAGAAACAATTGGTTTTCAATCCATCAAAGATCTAAGTAGGTCACAGAAGAATGTAGAAACTGCTCTTAGATTAAAATAGCTCAGCCAACCGTTGCAGTCAGTCCACATCCAACATGCATTCCCTGTTCTTGAAAAGAGGGTGTGATGCTTTGCAATGTGTGTAGATTCTTGCGAGGTACAGTAGGTATAGTATGTGCAAAACTACATCCACCAGACTCCTATCAGATTGATTTAGTCCACCACATTGCGATCTGGCACATTTCTTATGGGCCGTTGGCCCGAAGAGCACCAGAATGAAACATAATGCAGCTGTCTTGATACATCTTTTTAAAAGCTGAACTGTTTCTAACTTAATGTGGTGTCTTAAAAACCCAATGCAATGCTGGAGACGTTACGCAAAAGCCAAAGATGTCTTGTGCGACTACGTGTTAGAGACCAACATTAAAATAAATAAACTAAAGTCCTCACAAAAAATTAAGGCCTATTCATTATGCATAATTATTTAAACATTGCAGGCAATTTTAAATCAGACACAATTTTTCTTGTAATTTATTTTTCAAAGGTGGTGAATTTGTTACAAAGCAGTGTTTTGATGACTGGAGATGGTTGTAGTTGGGATAAATTTACTTTTTTCTTGGAGAACTTCTGACGGCGTGCTGAAACTGACAGGATTCATCTCTTTAATCATCTATTTTAAAGCATTGCATACAAATTTTTAATGCTAAAATACAAAATCTGACTCATTCCTATTGCTATGTACTTTCATCCAGTCACATGAGTTTCAGAGAGTTGCTTGAGGTTTGTGCTGGTTAATGGCTCATCCATCCCTCTGACTTTCAACACACTTTCGTCATTCGACCATCAGCAGCTGGTCTGACAAATGGCTCGGATATGCCTGGCTTCTCTGTGCTCAGTCTCTTTGTCATCGAGGTTGAGAAATGTGAGCACAGGAAGTCAGAAATGGCTCAGACACCAGGGATGGGCTGGTGATTAAAATTTAATCTGACATTAAAAGCATCTTTTTGTTCATTATCATAGTGTTTTTTTTACTTCTTATTCTAGTAAGCACTAGAAATAGCTAATCAATTATGATATGGCTGAGATTACCAGGGTACACATAGGCTAATGACTATATCAAGAAGTTTGCGCTTAAAAATATAGTGGCAGTGATATGGCACATTTATGGTTTCAGACATTACAGTGATACAGAATGATTACCATATCCAAATACCTACTTAAGATAACCCAACTATAGTATGCACAAGGGCTGCAACTAACGATTATTTTGATAATCGACTAATCTAATGATTATTATAACGATTATTATATTATTCTGTGTTTATTGCAACGAGTAATCATTAGTGAGTATTGACGCTGACTACCACCCCTGGAGTCGCGAGTTAGATTCCAGGGTGTGCTGAGTGACTCCAGCCAGGTCTCTTAAGCAACCAAATTGGCCCGGTTGCTGGGGAGGGTAGAGTCACATGGGGTAACCTCCTCGTGGTCACTATAATGTGGTTCACGCTATTGGTGGGGTGCGTGGTGAGTTGTGCGGGTAATGCCATGGAGAATAGCGTCGGCCTCCACATGTGCTACGTCTCTGAGGTATCGCACTCAACAAGCCACATGATAAGATGCGCGGAATGATGGTTTCAGACGAGGACTTAGAGCGCATTAGGAATTGGGCATTCCAAATTGGGGAGAAAATAAAATAAAAAAAAGATTTGCTTTCAAAGAATGAAACTTGAATATAGGCCTAACAGTATTTTGTGTATATTTTTCACTTGTCTATACTTCTGCCATTGCAGTTAAGACAAAATACACTTATATTCAAGATATTTTCTGAAAGCAAGTCTAAATATCTTATATGCTTCTTCTCAGGTAAATGCATCTTTTATTTTTGTATTTTAAAATATTTACATTTTTTATATTATATTCAACATTCTCAGATAACAAATTATTTTGTATTTTTGTGTACAAAAATGTGTCTTGTGAGCTGTGTTTTCTTCCTCTCCTCAATCAGGCACAAGTTGCAGTGCTCCTCTAACATGCCATCATTAGATTCATATGTTCTCATGTTACGTTAAATGAGATCAGACTATTCAATTAAATGTTTTATTGTCGATGTTGTCGATAACGTCGACTAATCGTTTCAGCCCTAGTATGTACATTGTACTCGAAAGTAATGGTAGACCAATTTTTCGGCCAGACCAATTCCTCAGCTTATATTTGAGATAATCAGCATTACCAGAAGAGTCACTTGCATTCTGTTCTGTTCAGCACACTGAACACGTACAGTCTGAATGGCCCCTTATCTATCTGATCGTGCCTAAATTGTATCCATTGGGGTGCGAAACTTCACTTATGAGGCTAGAGTCTAATTTTGTTTTTTGGGTCTAACCGTTCCTTCTCGCACACAGTCGAGTGCTCAGCCTTTCATAGTATGCTCTTGTGACCACAAGCCCATACTACTGGTTTGTGATACTCATTTAGAATAGTAAACTCCAGGTACATGCGGCGCCAACACACAAAGATGTCAACATGTATAGAAAAACAATTCTGCACATGGACGCATACTGTTAATGACGAAATTTGCGTGACATCCTCTGTGCGCAAGACGTACCAGCACACGGAAAAACAAATCATACTTTGGCCTTTACACTTCCCCTAGGTAGCAGCAAATCCAGTCTTGCAAGAGTTCCCATTATGCTTACTATTGAGACTTTACCTTATTTACTCTCCCACTTGTGTCAGTTTGGGGCAAAAAATAAAGGAAACACCATTGTACTTTTTTGGTAATGTAGTAATGAGTGCAGCTGTACTTTTGGCCATTTGACTGGCAATCCTTGTTTTAGAAATTATAATAATACAAGATGCTACAGTATCATCTTGCGTGATGAATCATGATACTGCAGCATCTTGCTACAATCTCTTGGCTGTCGGTTGTTGTCATTTTGATGTCATATAGCATCCATCATTCAGTCTCCTGAGGGCTGTTTAGGTCAGTATGTGACGAGTAGAATGAGAAAGACAGAAAGAGAGGGAAGCAAAGGTGTTGTGGGTGGTTGTCTGAATGTAGTTTAGCGTTTTTATGGTTGCTAGGTGGTTACTGGGAATTTTAATTAATTTTATCTTCTGAAAAAACTAAAATGATCTTATTGCTTACCTCTTCTCAACAAGCCACACAATTAGAGTTATAACTCATGTCCATAGTACAAATGGTCACACACCAAATGTAATAGTTTAAGCTGGAAAATTACTCTACTCAAGTATGTGAATGAATGCAAATGCTTCTAGGCAAGTTTGTTTTCGTACATTGTTGCTTTCCGAATATGTCAGACTGCAATTCATAACACAGTGCAAGTACACGTTGCATTCTATTGCCGCAAGGTGCTATAGCAGACATGAGTGTGAACTGACCACTTCTACGGTGAGTTTTTTCTTTCAAGTCAATAGAGCGCAAAAGTGCCCGCACAGTTTTCAACTGTCTGGGTTTCCGGAAATATTTTCCCCATTAATTTCTTCCATAATCTTTTTATAAAATCCTTAAAAACAGAGTTGTAAGTCATGAACCAAACCAACCAGCTTCGAGGTGAATCACATCACAAACTTTGTTTTGAGGCAAAAAAATATTTGAAAATCGGACATGAAGACAAAGTTACAAGGCTGTATAGCTACTAACCGTCTTTCATGAGGGGACAAATTACAATCCCATGAAGCATGGCAAATGATCGAATAAAATAGAATAATATTATCCTAGAATAAAAACAATGAGAATATATACAGTGCTGTTTTTGTGTACATCTCTTACTAAATTGTTTCAAATATTCAAACAAAATCTAACATAAAACAAAGGCAATCTGAGTAAACACAAAATACAGTTTTTAAATGATAATGTTATTTTTTGAAGCAAAAAAGTTATCCAATACCAACTGGGCCTTTGTGAAAAAATATTTGCCCCCTTAGTTACTAAATCCCCAAATCTATTAAACTGCATTCATAATGGGGTTCAGCTGAACTAGACACACCCAGGCCTGATTACTGCCAGCCCTGTTCAATAAAATCAACACCTAACTGGAACTGTTTTAGCGGCATGAAGTTTGCTAAAATGTCTCACCCAGCAGCACACTATGCCAAGGTCAAAAGAAATTCCAGAAATGATGAGGAAAAAGGTGATTGAAATATATCAGTCTGGGAATGGTTACAAAGCTATTTCAAAGGCTCTGGGACCCCAAAGAACCACAGTGAGAGCCATTATTTCCAAATGGAGAAAACTTGACACAGTAGTGAACCTTCCCAGAAGTGGCCGACCTTCCAAAATTCATCCAACAGCACAGCGATGACATCAAGGAAGTCACAAAAAAGCCAAGGTGAACACCCAAAGATCTGCAGGCCTCTCTCACATCAATAAAGATCACTGTTCATGACTCGACTATAAGAAAGACACTGGCCAAAAATGCTATCCATGAAGAGTGGCTAGACAAAAACCACTGCTAACACAGAAGAACATTGAGACTTGTCTGAATTTTGCCAAAACACACCTTGATGATCCTCAAACCTTTTGGGAGAATGTTCTGTGGACTGATGAGTCGAAAGTGGAACTGTTTGGAAAACAGGGGTCCCGTTACATCTGGCGTAAATCAAACACAGAATTCCACAATAACAACATCATACCTTTGGTCAAGCATGGTGGTGGTAGTGTGATGTTGTGGGATGCTTTGCTGCTTCAGGGTATGTGATTGGCAAAAATTGAGGGAAACATGAATTCTGCTCTCTACCTGTATATCCTTAAGGAGAATGTCCGGTCATCAATCCATGAGTTGAAGCTTCACTGCAACTGGATTATGCAGAAAGACAATGATCCAAAGCATAGGAGTAGGTCCACTTCTGAATGGCTCAAAAGAAGCAATATAAAAGGTTTGGAGTGGCCTAGTGAAAGTCCTAACTGTGATCAGGAAGAGGGGAAATACTTTTTCACATCACTGTAAATCTATTTATTTTAGGTTGTTGATTTTAAGTATAGAAACAATATATTTGTAGTTTTTTGCTAAATATTCAGAAATGTACAAATAGATAAGTAGATTTAAGGTGAAGGGAGGCCTCAGTGCGATGTGGAAGTGGGCAGTCACTCTGATGCACATTTTGCAGGATTTGCTGCCTGTGGTTCTCTGATTGGTGGAACCTTCTTTGCTGTACCATGGGTTATGTAGTTCTTTACCATGAATTCCACTATTTATCACAATTTCTAAATAATGAAGTTGAAATAAAGCAGACAGATGGCTTCAAAGGAAGCATATACCATCGGTCAACAACCTCATTGCTCATGGTAGGTCAGTCTTTAATGGGTTACAAGTTATCATTGAATATCAAATTGTCCATGGGATAAATGATTGGCATTTTTACTTCTGGAACCAGACTGTTGTGCTCTATTACAGTCATGGCGGAGGAGCAATTTGAAGAAAATATTGCTGTAGTATATATATTTATAGCAACTTACCTGAATAATAACACATCCAGTTTAATGGAACAGACCTTTCAAGGTATATATATTGCCTTCTTGAGTACAGAGGTTTGTTACTGTCACAATGGAAGAACGTATGTAAATGATGTTCAGCCAGACCATGCATTGGCAAATGCGTTG
The DNA here is from genome assembly GCF_025860055.1 of Xyrauchen texanus. Taxonomy (NCBI): domain Eukaryota; kingdom Metazoa; phylum Chordata; class Actinopteri; order Cypriniformes; family Catostomidae; genus Xyrauchen; species Xyrauchen texanus. The sequence continues at coordinate 10,780,461 of NC_068309.1, forward strand.
GCGAAGTGTTTTACGTCTATGTTCGCATACTTGAGCAAAGTATTTTATCTATAGTTTATTTATTTTTTATTTTTTTAATCTCTAAACCTAAGTGTGAGGAAAAGCCTTAGCAAATAATATAAACTGCTGACATTAGTAAACTTGTTTAGTTAGCGGTCACTTGTTAGCATTATTTTAGTTGAGTTTTCCACAACCCCTCATCTGTTCGCTGTTTTTTTCTTTTATATTTTAGTCACTTTAACTTCAGATCATCTTGATCTTGTTATGTGAGTTTGCTTTCTGTTCTGCCAGTGTGAAAGTGTCACTTTTAGATAGAATTGCATGAATTTTCATCAGCATGTTCTGATTTAGAGCTGTAGGGTGAAACTGAGAGCGTCAGCAAGGTAACAACTTGGGAGATAAATGAGGGAGGGGTCAAAGATGAGGAACGCTGAGAAAAATATCCTTTTCCCCCACTGTGTTCTGAGAACAAGCAAGAGAACACTGTCTTCCAGCTGTGTGGGTGTTTTGACAAGAGATCACATGGAGGCCAAAGCCCTGAGATGATATTACAGCGAAAACACAGGTAGAGATTTGATCACAGATGAAGAAAATGACAGAACGAAAGAGAAATAGATGAAAACCAAGACGCATTGAATATCTGAGAATGCGAGAGATAGAAATGAGGATGCACAGAGGGGGTGGACCAACCCACACAAGTTCTCCTTTTTCAACCCTTCAGAGTAATGAATGTTTGTTTTATTGTACCTGCTTATATTTCTCTTTTTCTGTGAGAGCCACACGTCTCCCACACACATACAGAGTCTGCAATGTTCAGAAAATATGCTTGCCAAAATAATTACCACATCTAAATATTGGCTGTAAGCAATGGAGGCTTAGAGCAAAATGGAGATATGTAATCTTTTTGGAGCAGGCTATACTTGAGAAACATCTTCAAAATATGTTTTATTCATAAGCTTATTAGCTTTATTGAGGCATTTTAATCTGTACAGTTATGCTATTTTGAAAGGAATATAGTTTTATAACAATGACCTGACTTTAGGACAAGCCTTGTGCAATATTTGAGTTGCTTCAACTAAATGAAGGGCAATAGCTTTTGTAGAGTCTAGCGTTTGTTCCCAATTCCCATTCTGGCTTTGTCCTAGAAGCAGAGTTCCCACAGTCATAGAAGAATTAAGAGAGGAAATAGGTGGACATTTTTAGAATACAATCAGATACAGATAAGAGGGGCCAATTGGAACACTGGCAGTTAAAACATCCAATCACCTCTTTGACAGAGACTACTCTCATCAGTTTCCATTGAGATGCACATGTGCATTAACTGGGTCATTCTGAAAAATAGCTTATTTTCTTTTTTTTTTTTTTGGCGTAATCTGAGCTAAAGAAGCCCAATTTATGATTGTTTTGTTGTCAAATTTTTTTATTGCAGATTTCAAACATGTTATTTGATCATAATATTGAGCAACCATTTTGGAGATTTCAGTCTTTTCCCATTTTCCCAGTCATTTATATAAAATAGCTGGCCGGAGGCATAACAAACTTGACCACCAAGTGACCTGACTTGCCTTAAAGGGACTTTGATTAAATGCACAAAATGTTCCTACCTGACAGATATTTGAAATAGGTGTCTTTAAAATCTCTGTGACAATCCTGGACTCTGTAAAAAGCAAAAACAAAACAAAACAAGGGGGCTGCCCCACTCTTTTTGAGCCGATCAGAAAACTTAGCCAATCAGTAATGCTCATTGCCTGTCAGTCATTTTTGCCCATTTTTGCTGAGTTTGTGTTGGTTTACATAGCTTTGGAGGTCAGGATTTTGTAGAAAGAGTATGTCATTGAAGTTATCAAAATGGTGCAAGTTATTAAAATGGCTGAAATCGCTTTTCAATCCTGGAAAAGTCATGGATATTAATAAAATCTTAAAGAGTCATTGAAAAGTCATGGAACTTTTTATAGTAAATATAATTTTTTCTAGTTTTGCTCAATATTTCAATGGATAGAAAATACTCTTTGTGACTGCAATTTTTTTTAAATTAGTTTTTAAAAACATTTAAAATCATAGATAACTGGAAAAGTCATAGAAATTAAATGTAGTCATAATATAGCCTATGGGAACTCTGTGTGTAGACAGTCTGTACTCTTTTGATGCCTAAAGTTTGCCAGCTTATTCATCTTAAACCAGCGTTCCCACGGTCATGGAAAACAAGATTTGGAAATGCCATGAAACATTCTGTAGTGAATATAAATTTTTCCAGTTCTACCCAGCTCAAAATGTTTTATTTGCTAGATATTGCTCTTTGTTAGTGTTATCTCTATACAATTGTGTGTATATAATATAAGTTTTTTGTATTAATTGGTGAAAAGGTGTGGGAACCCTTTGCATACAAATTCTGAATCTGTATCTTATATTTTGATACCTAATATTTACCAACTCTCTCATTTGTTTTTTTTGTAAGGTGTTGATGGAGGGGCTACTGGGAGGTGTTCGGGAAGGACACTATGTTTCCATGTGTCTCCCCCTGGCTCTCTTCTGATCTCCCCGCCACACTCGGCCATGCTCCGCCCATTCCCCCAATACAGCCGCACAATCAGCCACTGCCTGACCTGCTGCGGAGCTGCGCCGTGCTTCTTTCCCCAGCCACGCACTTGAGCTCCTGCACCAACGAGATGGAATCCATGATTGTGGTTACGGAGTACGAGCCCAGTGGTGGCTCTGGACTGGAGGGCGGAGAGGATGAGGAGGTGGAGGACATGGACAGCTCGGAAACACCAGAGCCGAGGTCATCAGGTCCGGTACCGCCCTTCCGTATGGCATCTTGTGATCTTTTATCCCATACTGTGGGACGTCCAGAAGCGCTCTTCCCAGAACCACAGGAGCACAGAGGAAGGCTCAGCCTCTCTGACCGGAAGCTCTCCCTTCAGGAACGCTCACAGACGCTTTCATCACCCTGTGGTTCGCCGGGGCTGAACGGACGCTATATCTACCCGTCATTACCATACTCGCCGATTACCTCCCCCCACTCATCTCCACGCCTCCCTCGAAGACCCACCATTGAGTCTCATCGCGTCTCAATCACAGACCTGCAGGTAGGGGGAAGTGAAGGGAACTCCCTACAATCTTGAAAATTCATGGAAATTTCTAGAGGGAATATATATATTTTCCTAGTTTGCCAGTAAAATATTTTATCGGCTAGAAATAGCTTTTTGTGAGTATTAGCTCTACAAAGAGAATCCTAATAAGTTGACTTTACGCAATTGATTGAGTAAGCTCATTCCCTCAATTGAATTGAGAGATGGCAAAACTTATGTAATTAAGTTCACTCTACTTGGTGTTCGTATAGAATGAACTTAACTATTTCAGTTCTGTTAACAGAGTTCACATAATTTCCTTAAGGTGCTTGAATTTACCTTTTAAAAATGTGAGTACTGGAATACGTGGAAAATCTCCTTGTTTTAACGAAAAGTGCTTGATGGATTAAAACAGATTGTTTCCTCCATGTAATGTGTGTCCATCAATAATGAGGCACACTCCACTTTCATAGAATAATGTCTTAATATCCTTTATTTTATTTTCAGTCAGATGAAAAAGTAAAAAGAAATATACATTTTAATATCACGCAACATGGATGCACTAAAGAAACCGAGAGATTCTCGTTGATGTTCGCTAAACCGCATAACTATGAGACGCACGTGAAAACTCTTAAAGTGACTAACCTTTTTAACTTTTCTTATACAAATGAATGTAAACTCAATGTAATTACTTGGAAATTGTACACATTAATTCAAAAAGTGACAGCTCATATAATTATTATAATTACAATTTCATGATATAATATTAATTACATAATATAATGTAGACTTTTTGTATTTAACAGTTACATTTTCATTATAATAATGATGACAGACACATTTTTAAAAGATAAAATATACACTTTGACATACTTTTTTCAGGACAAGCTCTGTTCAGTTCTATTGCTTGTTCTGCTGCTGATCAGCCTGAATGTAGCCAATTCATTTTGAAAGTTTATTTGTTTGTGATCTTTTCTTATAGAGAAAGGTATATAAGCAACCCTTATTATTTAAACTTTGAGCATATATATTGTGTAATATAGAACTTTATTTTGATGAGAAATTATAAAGTGTATTTAGCTCAAAACTTGTTCAGAAATGCAAAACTTTCAGTAATAATTTGTTGTTTAAGTGTTATTATATCGAATTGATATTATATCGAATCATGAACCTCATATCGTATATCAAGCCAAATCGGGAGATAAACATATTGTCCCAACCTTAGCAAGTAGACTAAACTCAGATTTGCTATTTAAATTGTGTTATTTCTACTTAATAATTGTAATTGAATTGACTCAAATTTAGATCATACAATAACACAGCTCAATATAGCCTTTTTTGTACTCAATCATTTGAGTTAGTAACACTTAAAATCTTAAATCTGGATTTTTAAGATAAATAAATTCAAGAAGCATAGATATTTGAGTTGTGAGCCCAACACTTGACATCTTAAGTGATGTTTAATTAAGACAAATTGATTTTTCCAGTAATGACAACATTAGGGTTTACAGGGTATAAAATGTATTTTAAAAGACTTGTTGGAAACATTGGTCCTTTTGTTCAACTGATAGCATGGCACTAGCAACGCCAAAGTCATGGGTTAGATTCCCAAGGAACACACAATCCGATAACATGTAAACCTCAAATATACTGTAAGTCGCTTTGATTAAAAGTGTTTGTGAAATGCACGATTGTAAAAAATCCTTATCCAGATCCCAAATGGCTGGAATATGACACATTTTTCTTAGGGCAGGAATTGTTCTCCCAAAAGATAGCTAAAATGAAAAAAAAAAGTAATCTCTCTGAACAGCAGAATTTCTACCAGTGTGCCTAACAATTATGTAAGATTTTATAATTGCACCACCATTGTCCCGAAAATGAAACATTCCGGTGCTGTGGCCTGAGATAATTTGAGCTTCTTCTGTGAGAATTCATGTTGTCTTTGAAAAGAACATTTACTTTTCTTCAATCTCTGCAAAGGCAGCACAGTCAAGGTTGAGAAGGTATATAAGGTAAGGTTAAAGGCAGGAGCAATTATCTTCCTCCTTAATAGCGCTTGTCAAGAGAGAGTCTCCCTATACATGCTTCTGCTTTGTTTCAATAGGACAGTAAATCGTTAAGAAGTGTCTGTAGCTTTAGCCAGTGAACCCTTCTCAGCTGAAACTTTCCCTGTTGTAAGTTTGTGCTAATATGCTTTCAAATCTTTGAACTCAGAATGCTAAAAGCATCATTCTTGATCAGAGAATGAAGTTTGCATTTGCCGAAGATATTTTTTGCCGCTGTGATCTTTCGTCACACTGGCTGATGTAGATAGATACTCTCCCTCAGGGGCTAAAACTTTGGCCTAGTCTCTAAAGAAGAGCTCAATATTATTGATCATTGTCATATTTGTACTTTCTTTTAAAAGGACTGCGTGCAGCTAAACCAGTACAAGCTGAAAGATGAAATCGGAAAGGTACGTACATTTTTTATAAAGTATTTACGCATAAATCATTCCCTGATGCGAGCATAAGATCAATGAACGCTCTACTAAAATAGTAATTAAGCTTTTGTTTGCATTGTATCAGAAGCCACTAAACAAAGTACCATTTTATTGTACATACTGTACCAAGACATATGAATATGGTGATCAGACAATACCATGTTATATATCAAATTACCATGGTATTACCATCTTATACCATCACTATACCATGGTACTGCCACAGTACTTCTTGTAAGAGGAATAGAATAGTATATTATGAAAGTGTATCTTGGTAATACCCTGTTTAGACATGGTACTATGGTAATGCAACAGTATTCTTTAAAGTACCTTGAAATAAATACCATGGTATATGAATATGGTGAAAAAGATATATATTTCCAAGTCAAAATACCATGCAATTACCATATGATACCAACACTAGTATCCCCATGGCACTTTTGGTAAAACACATATAATAGAATAGAATTGAATAAAATAAAATAGAACACATCCATAAAAAATATACCATTGTATTACCTGTTTTTTTTGGACATTGTGCTATGGTAATGCTATAATATTCTTTAAAGATCATACAATACCATGGTATGCATAAAATTACCATTGTATTACCATCTATTAACATTGATGTTTTGTGATACTGCCAAAGTACTTTTTGTAACCGGAACTGACCAGAATCGAACAGAACATCTAGTGAATGTGCTAGTAATGCACATTCATAGAGTAATGCAGTGAAGTTTTCACTGTTGCTGATCCACTAAGCTTCATCTTGATTTGAGGGCATGGAAAGCTATCAGCTTAGATGGGGAGATTCCTGCTCCGCTCTCATCTCTGTTTGAGGGTTGCATTCCCTGCTGGAACTGCAATCTGCTTTCCCAGATGGGACCTGTGTGTGTGTGTGTGTGAGTTTTTAGGTTTGAAAGAGAGGGAACAGAATTGGAATTATGCCTGTCTTTGGAGTTTATCATGAGATTGGCTGTTGTTCAATGGCTCGGTTTGATTTGTATGTTCTCCAGTTATTCAAACAGCACTAATGCTTTGGCAGAATGGCCACTTTATGTTCCTGTTTCCCTGTGTATTTGTATGCTAGAAGCGTGTTTGTGTTGTAATTTGGTCCATTTTCAAGTGGTCATGTCTAATACACCTTGTTTTCCACATGAAGGGCTCCTATGGAGTTGTCAAGCTGGCGTACAATGAAGATGACAACACATACTATGTGAGTGATGCAACACAGTTATATCACAATCTTACACGTTGTACACCCTCAGAGCTACAGGTAACAACCTGATGCCGATACTGATCTCTTGAGAATAGAGTGGCTGATGGCTTGCTGATAAATACATTCATAATATAAGTGAATGACAGCAAATGAAATGTTCTCAAAATTGCAGGAATAAACACTTATCTTACACAATAATCACTCAACTTTGTCTCCAAAACAGTTTTTCTTTTAAATAATTATTTAAGTTAATTAGTTAATTAGATGTTGTTGTTAAACGATCAACTTTAACTAATATAAAACAGAATAATGAGAAAATGGTAACATTGCCATATGGCAACGCTGTTCCACAATGGATAAATGGCTATGTTATCATTTGGCAGCTCTGTTCTATTGATGAATAACACTAATGCATTTTGTCATTGGGAATTTGTATAGATAGCGGCATCTATTATATTACTGGATTTGTTCATTTATTTGGAAATGCTTTAATTTACAGTAATTGCATTTATGTATAAATAACACAATCGTAATTTTTATTTAATCTTTTCAGACAAAAATGAACCGGCAATGTTTTATGGAAAGGGCAAAATGAGTGGACAGTTTTTTTCTTTTTGATTGACGACATTGAGGATGCGCTAGGCTTTAGTGAGGGTTAAAATGACATTGTTAATTGATGAATATTGAAGACTGCATGATAATGATTCACTCAATTTGATTTGTTGGAATTCTCAGTGTATAAATACTTAAATTATTTAAAGCAATATTAATTCAAAGATAAATGGATAATGTTTAAGAAAAACTTGTTTTTTGGACCATATTCCAATGTAGTACAGAGTTGACATATGACAATGTTTCAATTTTTTTTTTTTATTAATACTTTTTTTTATTAGAGCTATATATTTTTTGTCATTAAATCAAATGGTTAAAAAAATCAAAATCAAAAAAAAAAAAAACAGTCTACCGTTAGAACAAAATGTGTACCATACAGGGTTAGAGGACTCTTTTCATAGACTCTGATGATGCGTTTCCACCTTATTTAACTTTTTATATTTTCAAATTTTTTGAATAATTTTGGGTACATTTTTTACATGACTTTTTGTTTTATATTACCCTGGCATTAATAATAATAATAATAAAAAAGTCAACACTCCTGGGATGGGGTTTCAAATACAGCTGCTGAGGGAATGACAATAAATTTGGCATTTTTCAGTCTGACAGCCTTAATTCACCACTCTCTTTTTTTAGTTTTTAGTTTACTCCACTATATTTTACTTCTGCGTTCCAAATTCGAAACCCGTTCCAAACAAAGTTATCAGGCAATGCCAATACCTCAAAATTATCAGATATCAAACCATAATCATTCAGGCTAATATATTGATTGCCAGTTATGAACACTGTATTTTGAACACAATTTATACAATTTATATATATTTTTTTACATATTATTATACATATTTAAATCATTGGTATCTTTAATTACTAATCTTTCTCTATAACTTAAATGTAACTTTTTAAAAGTTTCCAGAAACTACTGCAAGATTTCATTATAATTTGACATAGATTATTATATTTTAAGATCAACCTGTAATATTTCAAGATTAAATAAAATGTATTAATTGATAACCTATTTCATACATTTTATCCCTTACATACAGCTGGTTGTAGAGTGGGGCATATGTCAGCCAGCACCAGTAATGACAGTGGATATCTGCTCTCACTCTCTCACTATCACTGCTCTCCACAGGCGATGAAAGTGCTGTCCAAGAAACGACTGATGAGGCAGGCTGGGTTCCCGCGTAAGTGTGTGTTTTAAAGCAGATGGAACGCTCAGTGGGGTTTGTGATTGTGTGTGTGTGTGTGTGTGTGTGTGTGTGAGGTTGGGGGTGCAGTTTCATCAACTAGCAAAATATCACATTCATTTACATACGATTTTCTCTTGTGCTGCTTTATACAGGCAGACCTCCTCCTCGTGGGGCAAAATTTGTCCCTGAGGGCCCCCCTCAGCCCAAAGGGCCTCTGGAGCGCGTTTACCAGGAGATAGCCATCCTCAAGAAGCTCGATCACCCTAATGTGGTCAAGCTTGTGGAGGCGAGTGCTTTTATGGGGGCGCTATTACAACTTCTCAATTGTCTTGGTCTTATCAATGTAATATTTATAGTCAGCGTAGACATCATATTTGTTTTGGGCACAATTGAATATTGAAAGTATATGAGCGATAGAAATAAAGTCCATTTAATATGCACTGTTTTGTACAGAGTTTCTGTCATTTAGACAAACAACAATTGAAAATATGTCTTTCCACCAATTTCCAGTGAACAAAAAACTTTGGAACACATGGAATGAGTAAATTAATCTTGATGTAAGACCTTAACAGAGTTTTACATACAAAAACAGGAATTCAAGCAATGTTTTGTGGACTGTAAATCATTCATGAAATCATTCATTTCAAAGAAATAATGTACAAAAGAACCCATTTCTATATATAAATTGTTCGTAAAACGTTCTTACGTAAATGAATGTATTAACATTCAATTTAACAATGCACGTAGGAATACAATTCCACACTCACTGAGACTTTATTAGGAACACTATTGTTCTAATAAAGTGCCCGACACAGTCTTCTGCTGTTGTAGCCCATCTGCCTCAAGATCCAAAATGTTATGCATTCTGAGATGCTATTTTGCTCAATACAATTGTACAGAGGGGTTATCAGATTCAGATATTTATTTCTCCTGAAGTCCACTATCATCTCCACCGTTTTGAGCGTGTTCAGCTCAAGGTTGTATAACGAACAAGACAGCCAGCTGTTCAACCTCCTGTCTGTATGCAGACTCATCACCATCGTGGATGAGGCAGATGACCGTTTGTTAATTCTCTACAGAGCGAGGGGGTGGTGTCTTGTACTTGGTAATTTCCTTCAGGCCTCTTCATACTGATGCTACTAAACACTCACCAGAATGAACGAGGAAAATTCCTGTGGTGAGTAGAAAGGCTTACAGTTGATGAAGAGCGCTTCTAATTTAGGACAGCACATCTTCAACGCTGTTACATCTATACACCAACATTCGTTGATGTAAAAGCATGTCCCGCCGCCTCTCGTTTTCTCAGATGATTCTGCAATGCGATCCGCTCTGAACAGCTGGAAGCCCTGCAGATGAAACGCACTATCTGGGAGGGCTTAATTCAGCCAGGTTTCCTTGAAACACAGGGTAGCATAGTTAGAAAAGTCCTTATTTATTTGAGTGAGCAGAAGCAGTTAGTTTTGTTGTCGAGTGAGCGGACATTCGCCAGATGAATACTCGGCAGCAGAGTCCTAAATTCGCATTGACGGAGCTTCACACATTGACGCTGCGTTTCCCTCTTTTGCATCTCTTGGATCGCTTGTAGAGCACCACTGCACCTCCACCTTAGATGTCTAACAAAACATCTGAATAATCAAACACCGGAAAATGTTTTTTAGAATGTTCAGCAGTTTTTCCCTGGTGAAACTGTTCGGGAAAGAGTGACAAAAAACTACAAACTAACATAAACACTAGAGAGCTCCACACCGAAGCAGCCATCCGTGGTGCCATCTTGCTTAGCAAGTTACCATAGCTTTTCTGTCAGCTCGAACCAGTTTGGCCATTCTCCATCGACCTCTCTCACCAGCAAGATGTTTCCATCCGCAGAACTGCCTCTCACTGGATGTTTTTGGCACCATTATGAATAAACTCTAGAGGCTGTTGTGTGTGTGAAAATCCCAGCAGATCAGCAGTTAGATAAATACTCAAATACTCAAACAATTTTTTTTCCCCATTCTGATGGTTGATGTGAACATTAACTGAAGCTCCTGACCCATATCTGAATGATTTTATGCATTGCACTGCAGCTACAAAATTGGCTGATTAGATGATGGCATGAATATGTAGGTGTACAGGTGTTCCTAATAAAGTGCTCAGTGAGTGTATATAAATTGTTTGTAAAATATTCTTACATAAATTGATGCATTCAATTCAATGCAACAATGTACATTAGAGGGGGCCTGGGTAGCTCAGCGAGTAAAGATGCTTACTACCACCATGGAATCGTGAGTTTAAATCCAGGGTGTGCTGAGTGACTCCAGCCAGATCTCCTGAGTGACCAAATTACTCAGTTGCTAATGAGAGTAGGGTCACATGGGATAACCTCCTCATGGTCACTATAATGTGTGGTTCTTGCTCTCGGTGGGGCACGTGAAGAGTTGTGCGTGGATGCCGCGGAGAATAGTGTGAAGCCTCCACATGCGTTATGTCTCCGCGGTAATGCGCTCAACAAGCGACGTGATAAGATGCACGGATTGACTGTCTCAGACAATGAGGCAACTGAGATTCGTCCTCTGTCACCCAGATTGAGTCGAGTCACTATGCCACCAAAAGGGGAGAAAAAAATAACAGTGTACGCAAGACTTTTCTATATAAATTGTTTGTAAAGCATTGTTACATAAATTGATTCATTCATTTAAGTGCAACAATGCACATAAGAAAAAATTAGATATAAATTGCAGGGCTCCTGACTAACATTTTAGAACAGTGGCACTTGTGCCACCAAGTTCTACAGATGGTGACACCAGCAAATGATTTGATATTACCGGTGGGTTTTAGGCCCATACAAAAATACCTTACTGGACAGAAACCAATGCAGTTACAAATATTAATTTTGCATATTTTTTTGTCACATAGAAATGCACATTTGACAGTAAAGCATTGATTTTCAGTTATGATGTTGTGAATTTACTGATATTAACAATAAAATCTGTATAAAATTAATGAACACCTAATTTATGTAGGGCTCCTTTCATCAGGCATCATTAGAACTGAACACATTTACACAGAAGCAAAAAACTCATAGCTTCATCTTAAAAGCTTTTTTTTTTTTAATTCTCCTTTATATTTGCGTTTAAACTTCCTTATGTTAATTAATGCATTCAATGCATTCAATGCAACAATGTACGTAAAAATAATTTATTTGTAAATTGTCCATAAAACCATTCTTATGTACATTATCACATTAAATTCAATGCAACAATTTAGGCAAAAACTGTCAACAAAATGTTTACAAAGAAATTAGTTCTGTTCATGTCCCATTAAATTATTGACAATACTTCAATTTTTAAAAGCCTTGTTATAGTTAGCATACAATTAAATATGGTATCTACTTTAACTAAGGTCTGAGCTCACTGGTTTCATTCCTGTTCTAAACAGCTTTGGGGTTTTTTCGTAGGTGCTGGATGATCCTAGTGAGGACCATCTGTACATGGGTAAGTCTAGCCAGATACTCATCCTCTTGGCAAATACCACATGAATGCACAGTTTATTCTACTTTTGAAAACTGCATTTATGTGATATCAGAAAAGAAGTGCATAACAGCCTAACGATTTCATGTCTGCTTTCACAGTATTCGAGCTTGTCAAACGAGGGTGAGTAAGCATGTTATTTCTGATTGTAGCACCGCCCCATGCTGGGCTAGTGTCACTTTGCTAGAAAAACTGTGTCTCATTGCCCATGTGTTTGCAGAGCAGTGATGGAGGTTCCTACTGATAAGCCCCTGGATGAGGACCAGACACGCTTCTACTTCCAGGACTTGCTGAGAGGAATCGAATATTGTGAGTGGGGAAATCTAGCTTTGCAATATAATCAGTACTCATTATTGATGTCTAAAGGCAACCTGTGCTAGCACAACTAATACAGAAATTAGGACTGTATCTTTTTCAATGGCTCAAGCCATTGGTTAGTCTTGGGACTTTTGACTATCAGCATTAAGTCTCGTCCACATTGCAACTTTTTCTGTCTAAGGACTGCCCAGAAAATGGCTGTTGGACTGACATGTAAAGTGACCATCCACAGTTTGTTTTTGTACATACAGTTGTGTTTAAGAATATCTTCTTTACTTGCTACTAAGTGTCTCATACAAACATTTATTTTAAAGATTCAATGCCTTGAAACTTTGACAAGTCTGACAACCCTAACCCACTGCAACTAGTTCTTTACTGGAGGCTCTTATTATAAAACCCTGAGAACCCATTGACAGTCATCAGAATGCATAGAATTGTAATCAAAAGTGACGATAACTTCTCCTCAACAGTACATTACCAGAAAATCATTCATCGGGATATTAAGCCTTCCAACCTGCTCGTGGGAGAAGATGGCCACATTAAGATTGCTGACTTTGGGGTCAGTAATCAGTTTGAGGGAGCAGATGCCCTACTGACCAGTACAGTGGGGACGCCAGCATTTCTCGCCCCAGAAACCCTCTCAGAGACTCGCAAAAACTTCTCTGGCAAGGTCAAAAGCTACATTGTTTTCACTTGTTACAAATACCAATAATTGTCAATACTTTATTTAGAGGTTAAATAATCTTTTTTACATTTTTGTAGGCTTTGGATGTGTGGGCAATGGGAGTCACCTTGTACTGTTTCATTTTCGGAGTGGTACGCACCTTATGATAAATATTGTAAAGAGTAACCCAACATTTAAAGGGTTAGTTCAACCAAAAATGAAAATTCTCTCATGATTTACTTACCTTTAAGCCATCCCAGATGTGTATGACTTTCTTTCTTCAGCAGAACCGAAGTGAAGATTTTTACAATCTGCCTAAATATGCCTTTTGGACCGTCAAACAGCCAGCAGGCTGATGGGACCCATTTCCTAGCATTGTATGGACAAACTGAGCTGAAAACTGCTTATAAAAATCTTTACTTCAGTTCTGCTGAAGAAGGAAAGTCATACACATATGGGATGGCTTAAAGGTAAGTAAATCATTAGAGGATTTTCATTTTTGGGTGAACTAACCCTTTAAGTCTATAAAAGCATGCAAGACTGTGGGATGTAGCTTTTGACTTCATTGTCACTCTGTTATTGTGTCTCTTCATTGTTGACACCCACAGTGTCCGTTTATGGATGAGCGTATTTTGAGTCTTCATCAAAAGATCAAGACTCAGCCGGTGGAACTTCCAGAGAAGTGAGTATGTCCCATGAGCTTAAAAGTGCTTCCCTGACCGACTGCTCTCACACATTCTTGACACATGTAGTGTTTGTCTTATCATTGTTTTGAACAGTGCTGACATATCAGGTGACTTGAAAGACCTTCTTTTTAAAATGTTGGACAAGAACCCTGAATCCAGAATTACCGTGCCACAAATCAAGGTTAGTGTGACTGTTTTTTCTCCACTGCTTCAAGTTTCAAATTCAAGGTGAAGTGTGTTATTTAAGCACCGATATCATAAATCGAAATTAAAAAAATTATGACTATTTTAAATGGGATTCCTGAACACTGCCCCATTTGACATTGGACTGCCTAATGGATTGTCCCACCCAAAATTCTTGGCATTTACTTATACTGAAACTATAATCCTTGCCTATTCTTAAAAGATGACTTCTTGGCTCTTTGGTCACTTCCACCTGAGAGAGCACCTCCTTGGTTTTGTATTGAACAGGAAGTTCTTGCCCCTATTTTTCCATTGCAAAGCCTGCGATTTCTATCAATCTAATCGGAGATGTTAAGTTACTCCCCGTTATCTCGCATTTGCACTCGGTATGGACAAAAGTGTCCAGAGTTTTTAATTCAGACATTTATTTAAATGTTGCCTCAAGTATATGGCTGAACCCCAAATTATGTATTAATAAGTCCCCTTTCTGCTGGTCAGAGTGGATTGTGAGGGGGGTTATTACACTCGGTGACCTATATGAGAGTGGAGTGTTGAGATCTTTTGAAAATTTGGTTCAACATTTTGGGATTCCCAGATCTCAATTCTGTAGGTATTTACAGCTGTGCCACTTGCTCTGTATTGTTTTTGGGAGTAGCATACACCTCCCTAAAGCAGCAGATACCCTGGGAGAGGTGATAACTGCTTTTGGAAAAGGTCATGAGGCATCAGTGTATTACTCCCTGCTAATTCAGATTCAGAGCTTTAACTTCTATAAAGAGATTATGGGAGAAAGATGTAAACTTGGTATTGGAGTAGGGAGTGTGGGCTAGGATTATAAAAAAACGTCAAGTCTGCATCTAGAGATGCAAGGGTGTGGCTAATGCAATATCAAGATTTTACATAGATTCTTTTGGACCCCTATATATTGTGTAGGCTTGGTCTTAAAGACACTCCCACCTGCTGGTGATGCCAATCAGAAGATGGAGACACAACCCATGTTTTTGGGGGTGTGTTAAGATCCAATAATTTTGGTTGAAGGTTCAGATGTTTTGTGATGTTTTGGGCACTCAAATTTTACTTTGCCCCAGACTCTGTATTTTGGGTGATGAGGTGGTCATAAATTTGGGGGATAAACACATATACAATTGGTTTCTGACCAGTATCATAATTGGCAGACAAATTATTTTAAGGGGATGGATATATATATGTAATTTTTTTTGTGTGTGTGTGTGTATCATGATATGTGACCACAGGGGTGTTTGTTGGGGGTCAGGGTGGGGTTGGTGAGGGATATTAGTGGGGATTAAATGTTAAATGTTGATTCGATTTGTATGTGTTGTGTTTTTATCTGTTGTGCATTTTTTTTTATCAATAAAAAGCCTATACAGAAGCTTGAGTTAAGTAATGATATCAAAGCAGGAATTTTCTGTTGTTGTTGTAGGTGCACCCATGGGTGACGCGGCACGGTGCCGAGCCCCTCCCTCCCGAGGACGATAACTGCTGCAGCCTGATCGAAGTGACAGAAGAGGAGGTGGAAAACTCAGTCAAGCACATCCCCAGCCTTGCCACAGTGGTGAGTACGCCGCCCCCTAAGGGACCTATTTAGAAAACACTAATTCTGTTTTTACACAGACCTTATTCAATGCTAATTACGTAATAAAATATATAAACAGATTAATGACTCAGACAGATCATAACCCAAGGCTTGTTGGTGTTACAGTGACTTATCATTTCTCTTTACTCTCTCTTAAAGATCTTGGTAAGGACCATGTTGCGGAAGCGTTCTTTTGGGAACCCGTTTGATTGGGGCCGCAGGGAAGACAGAAGTCCTGCCGCACCAGTACATATTCTTTCGTAAGTGTTCCTTTTTAGGGAAAAGCTGTAACTGGAACAGAGTTCTAAAACATAGGATTGGACCTCTGCAGTGATTTAATTGGTCATAGAAAATCTAAAATGGTTTGTCTTGCTGGTTTGCCAGTAGTTTGATTGGACCTGCTACTTTAGTAGTAGTAGTATAATACTGGTTTATTAATACAATAATACCATACAGGTCTTGCTGTAATACAATAATGATTACACATTATAAAGCATAAAGGAATATTCTGGGTTAAACAGAACCTGGTCTGCGGCATGCTATCGAGAAAAAATTAATTCTCAGTTCCTAAAAAATTACTTAAATGTATACAGTAATGCACTTACAATGGACGTTTAGGCCGAAATTCCAGAGGGTTTAATATACAGAAATGTGAAGCCTATATTTTTGTAAACGCACTTAGGTTACAACAGAGTAAAAAAAGCCCCAAAGGAGTGAAAGGCACATATGATTTTATTTTCTTTCAAAACACTAAATAGCAACAAAAACTGCCACAGCAATTTCCTTTGTCCCCTGTTTGTCACTATGCACTGCAAATCTTTTCTGATACATGTGATCTCTGTGTGTGGTGTCTAAAGTTTATTTTGAGGCAATTTGATACAATTTATTATATCTTTTTAAATGTTGCAAATTTATGTACACAGGCAGCCAAAAGTTTGAAATAATGTACAGAGTTTGCTGTTTTGGAAGGACATTGGTACTTTATTCAACAAAGTGGCATTAAACTGATCACAAAGTACATTCAGGACATTACTGATGTAAAAAACAGCACCATCACTATTTGAAAAAAGTGATTTTTGATCAAATCTAGACAGGCCCCGTTTCCAGCAGCCATCACTCCAACACCTTACCTTGAGTAATCGTGCTAAATTGTTAATTTGGTACTAGAAAATCACTTACCATTATATCAGACACAGATGAAAGCTATTTGGTTCGTTAAATGAAGATTAACGTTGTCTTTTTGTTTGTTTTTGAGTTGCCACAATATGCGATTGACTGGCATGTCTTAAGGTCAACATTAGGTCAACAACATTAGGTTTGAGGAATGAATGCTAAACAATGCTTGAAATTGCCAAAAAAACTAAAGATTTCATGTAAAGGTGTACACTAAAGTCTTCTAAGACAAAGGACAGAAAGAGATGTGGAAGACCCAGATGTAAAACTAAACAAGAGGATAAGGGCATCAGAGACTCTAGTTTGGGAAATAGACACCTCACATGTCCTCAGCTGATAGCTTCATTGAATTCTACCTGCTCAACACCAGTTTCATGTTCAACAGTAAAGAGAAGACTCAGGAAACAGAAAAACTAAAATAAAAGGTTAGAGTGGGCAAAGAAACACAGACATTGGACAACAGATAATTGGAAAAGAGTGTTATGGATCTTAACCCCATTGAGCTTTTGTGGGATCAGCTAGACTGTAAGTTGCGTGTGAAGTGCCCGACAAGACAGTCACATCTATTGCAAGTGCTTCAGGAAGTGTGGGGTGAAATGTCAACTGAGTATCTGGACAAACTGACAGCTAGAATGCCAAGAAGTTTTAAGTTCTGAACAGTTTTTTTTTAATTGTACGGTAATAGTAATTTTTCATGTTATTAATGTCCTGAATATACATTGTTATCAGTTGAATGCTACTTTGGTGAATAAAAGTACCAATTTCTTGCATCTTGCTGTCTCAAAATAATTTGCATTAGTTGACAAATTTAACACCATTAACTATTGCCCCGATATGTCACTCTAACCCCCCTGGGGGCCTTTTACCCTAACTGTAGGGTAAAAACTAAATTGTAATCAAAACAACCTTCCGTTATTAATTTTCACACAAATTTTGTTGCTCCATCAATATTCAATAAAAATAAATAAATTATTTCGATCTTGATACATTTTGTGATCAGAAAAAAACAAATTTTCCTTAAGGTGTGTCTTAAGCCCTGTTGTACCCTACAAAATTAATTATTTGAGATTTGTTTTGGTGAACAACGTTATTCATGTGGGTAGAGTTTGCCCCATGCTTTATGGTGTTGTACCAAATTCAGGCACCAACCAAAATCCCGACCACTTTATACCGCTAAATGATTCCAATGACTATAAGAACGTTTTTTTATATTCTATTTGGTGCCTTTTAAGAAATCCTCAAATAAAGCTTGTTGATCTTTGTAGTCTTAACTATCAAAGCACCTTAATTAATGTTCTTTAGATTACATAACACATATAACATTATGTAACCGAAGTTACAACTAGTCAAATTAAAATTTGTATTGCGCTTTCGTTTAGCCTACTGTAAGCATAGGAAACACTCTCTAGGTTTGCTAGCTTTCCATTGTAAACTGTCCTTTTTTTGTTCATTTTTAAAAACTGAGAGACTAGTCTAAATTTATTTTCTGTGGTAATCGATAGCATATTTGAGTTGTATTAAATCCAGTATATTCCCTTAAGACCTTCGATTAGTCCAGTAAGCTGTTTTGTTTTAAGAAATATTGTTAGCCTTATTTTCTAGAGACATTCAGAATTCTCACGTATCCACATCTCTCCTGCCCACTAGAAAAGTGAGTGCAGGGAGTTTGAAATACTGCCACAATCTCAGTGCCCAAAGGTAAAGCTCCACTAGCCTGTTAGTGTTCCACCTATATCCTATTCACTTTCCTTCACCTGTATTTTATATAGGAGATATGGTCATGCCCATACTGAATGATCTGCTCATAAGATAAATAGCGTGGTGTTTTTAGCATGCTTTTTTAGATAAGTGAATATCCAGATGACAAAGAATAACAAGCTTTTTGTCTAATAAACAGCACATGAAGTAAGCTATTCTATGCATGTTATATCTAAAAAACCCTCTTGTATATATTTAGCTTTACAAACTACTAGGTCTGGGCGATATATCAAATATTCACAGTATATTAATTAGAATTTGTGGAGATTTAAAATCCTGAATATTGTGTTTTTTAATGTGCTTATATTTTGCCATTAGGTTTCCAAGTGAGTATACCATTGCATTAAGAAAGAGATTTTTTAATATGTCTCTTTAATAGATTTACATTTGCTTTTATCCAAAGCGACTTACAAAAGAGGAAAATATAAGCGAATCATCTTAAGGAGACAGAGGTACAAAAAGTGCCATACTACAAAGATTCACTAGCGTCAGAATAGTATTCAAAACTATAGTATTCAAAAAAATAGTATTTTTGTGACTGGTTAAGTGCTCATGGAAAAGATATGTGTTTTTTTTTAAGACAGAAAGTGAGTCAGCTTCACGGATGGAGTTGGGAATGTCATTCCACCAACGTGGTATGATGAAACTGAAAGTCCGGGAAAGTGTTTTGGTGCATCTTTGTGTTGGTACGACACATTAATACAAGTTTAGTTGAAAATAAAAAATGCTGTCAGAGTTAGTACGTCCAATTAATTCCCATGAATTTGTTCAAACTGTTCATTTCAGTGAATCCATTCAAGACTGACTCTTATTGTGTCATCAATCAAAGATGTTGACGGATGTCTTCATGTGCCATTGTTCATGTATTTAAATTTTAGTAAAAATATATGCCACGTAAATATGGCTTTTTATTAATTTGTATTGTTATATTGGTTCTATTGCTATATTAAAATTAGTGCTATCAGTCGAATTATATTTTTATCGCGATTAATCACATTATTTTCCGTAGTTAATCATGATTAATCACAGATTTTGAAAGTGCTGAAATTTTACTCTAAATATACTTCTTTTCCTGTAAAATTGCATTTAACAAAAAATTATGTAACAATATAATGCTTAATTAACATTTTCCAAACAAAGCCTTCCACAGTATAAAGATAGAAATGAGTTAAGAACTAGTCTCCCCATATGTTGCATATTCATTGCAATGGCCATTAAATCTCTTAAACTCTCATCCTCCACAATATTTTGTGACAATAATTGTCACAAATTCCATCTAGGCTTGTTTTGTACAAGTACAATTAGAGCTTCTTTCCCCATCGCTATATCACAGACACTGAATCACTGCATTGTTTTGTGTTTGTTAGTGTTATGACTCCGGTCAGACTCATCGCAAAGATTCTGCCCTTTCAACCAGTGTTTATGCTGATTTATGCTGTATTAACAGTAAATGCGTTAATTGCGTTTAAGAAAAATTTAGTCATTTTGAAAGTTCTTAATAAAATTATGAAATATTATTTTCATGTGTTCATTTAGTGAAAAAGAGTGTGGAAACAACTAAATCTTTAATGTTTTAGCTCTTACATTAACAAAATGAAGATTGTGATCTATATTGTGTATTGCCAAAAGACTGAAAGATATTAAGATATTTTGTCCAGCTCTACAAGCTACACTTGAATAATTATCCTTGCATACATGCAGTAATGATATTTAGCATGTTAAATTTTAACAGATGATAGATGTTCATGTATGTCCTGTAAATTCATGAGCAATCCAGGATGATGTTTTATAAATCCTTCTAGTTGCATGCCAATCATGAATAATATCGGCAAATTCCTCCCAATGCTAATGAAAGGAGGGAAGTATGGTGATTTGCTGCCCATTCATTTGCCTAAAACATTTGTTTATAAGGAATTCCTCCCGATCTGATTGGTTTGTCAGACTGGGTGCATTTGCATGCAGCGCCACAGTCCCCCCTGGTAACCCCTCATAAACACATGGCAGTTCGCCATTCTCATGTGCCTCCCTCCGATCCGAGCATATGACCTGATGCAATGCCATGTACTCCCACTCTCTCGCACTGAATTAATTTGCCTAACAGCTCTAGCCCAACTTTACAACAGTCTGCACTGCCTTAGACACGTTGACATGCCTGGAAAGTGCAGTATTTTAAAACACTTTTGTTTGTTTCCTAGGAAACAAGAGAGCGAGGAAGGCATGCGGAGCATGGACCTGCCCTTCGTGGGCGAGGATGAAGTTCATTCTTGATATTTGTTGCAAGTGTCTTGCTCACAACTCTGCAATGGGCGAGTGGTTGTTGCTTGAAAATGCACCAGGATGGGGCTTGGTATGGCTTCTGGAAGGCCAGGTTATGGACCTGGGTTGGGGCATGGACACAAGAAAGAAGCCCTGGTTTTTTCTGTGTTGTTGATGTGGAGGTTGCTCACCCACTCCATGCATGCATTTGTTCAGTCCACAGCAGCATGCACTGTATCTGTCTGCCCAGGTCTCTACTGTCTCTCAGGACCTGTTTTGTGTGTGTGTGTGTGTGTGTGTGTGTGTGTGTGTGTGTGTGTGTGTGTGTGTGTGTGTGTGTGAGTGAGTAAGAGTGAGACTGTTTCTACTTCTCCCATGCATGGAGACTCTGCTTTACTTCTCTACTTCAGCTAGGGGGCGCCACTGCAGTTGTATGAAGGCTAAACAGACAATAACATTGACAAGAATTTCATAGGTTTCTTCATCACACATTAATTAGGAAGACAGGCTACCTAATAGTGGTTTTCACAGTGGTATGAATTGTAAAAGTAATAAAACATATTATTCAAATGGGAAGAGGTTTAGTACTGCCCAACAAAGCCAAAGCACAGTAACTACGGCAACACTTAAACTGAGAAAAATGGCTTCAACGTTTTTCTGCTGTCCTGCCAAATGTGGATTTAAAAAAGTCTCACTCTTTTTTTTCTCTGAATTTGAGCACTAAACTGTGTAGTTTGTAATGTGTACTGTGTTTTGCATTTGCAGGGCATGGTCATTAATTATAAGTTTGTTTAAAAAAATGTATTAAGTGTAAAATAGCTCAAAATTACAATCAGGAAATGCCATATATATAGTAAGGAGACAATTCAGGATGAAATTTAGGAAAAATACAGACATGTTTGTATAAGACTGTGTTTCTAATCACAGAGCTTTGGGTTTGTATTCTGATGTCTGTGCTGTAGGTACAGGACCAAACCTCAAAACTATCTAGTGTTGTTTTTTAATACAGCAAACCCCGAATCTAAGAGCTGAGGGAATTATGGTCATAGCATGTTTTCATATTTTTGAATAGTGTGTTAATTAGAGAACAAATAACCTATTATGGAATGCCAAAATAGGCATTGTGTCAGTTTATCCCCTTGTATGTAATGTGACCTTTTAATCATGAAAGTAAGTCTTTCACTGTAATTTCACTTCCCTTCCTTGTAGAATTACCAAATGCCATGTAGTAGTGCATTTCAAACTTTGCCATGATCAGAGTGAATTAGTTATTAGCATTTCTATATCATATGCATACGCTAAAGAAATACAATATCTTAATGCAATCTATGCATGATTTTTCACTTAATGAATCAATGTTTGTTTACCAGTCTGTTTTGACACAAATGTATGCCTTACATTTTCATACTCATAACTGTAGCATAGATAATCAGTACATACGTTTTTTTTGTACAATATAATTGTATATAAAGCAAATGATGGAGTCCTTAGATAAGCTGTTTTAGACAGTGTAGAAATAAAGCTCAGTTTTAAAGTTAGCAAAAATAGTCCAAAGTCCTGTTGAGATGTTCTCAATGTGCACTACAGTCATGTAGCTTGTTTAGTTTTTTCTATAATTGTTTGTTTGCTCTTGTTGTAGGCTAGTTCAAAAAATATCTGAGTGATGGAGCTTTTCCACCACTGAATGAAATTTATAACATAGCTCATGCTTCCATGTATCAGGGGAGTCCTTCTGCACAAGTAGGTTGAATGTATGTTGATGGATTTCTGTGTAACTACGGTCAACTCTTTAGTCTTTACCTTTGTTTTTATCCCCCCCCCACACCCCCTCTGCATGCTAATCTCTTCTGTGTTTAAAAGTACTTCTTTGTTTTGTTGATTTGTGTGATTTCTTTCTTTTTTGATTTCTTTTGATTTCATTTGATTTTATTTTTGTGTGGGTACTATTACTATGCATATGAAATTTCACTTTGTGGTGCAGTTCTGGACTGTGTCAGGCAGTCGGTCCCTTGTGTTTGTTCTATTTGATGTTGATTATTGAAAATTGAAGGAAAATTGTTTTATCGACTTAAATATGCATGATGAACAGAATATGGTTATACAATATAATTTATGTAAGTGGACATTTTATCGATTTGCTGAGAAGATTTTTATGAACTTTAATTAATATATTCAGGAGAAGCACCATTCCCATTTTTGAGAACATATTTATTAAGAAAATCTGAAAATATACGGTTATCTTTGCACAATATTTAGCCAAATTTAAATGACAGTGTTTCCATGTAAAGCATGCTTATCAAAACCTTTAAATGAAGAATTAGACCTCATGACCAAGTCTTCTTCTTTTGTAAACAAATCATAATGAAGAGAAAAGCTCACCAGCTTAAAACTTAGCAAGCATTTTTCTGTTTTCTATGTACGACCACAGTCTCAAAGACTGACCTTACACAAGTTCAATAGATTGACTGCAGATGTGTATACTGAAGGGAATGCTGTACTGTATATTTAAAACCTCTGTATCTTTCTGCTTTGTATCTGCCCAGTTTTTTTTGAAGGGCTAGGATAAATGTTTGCTTCCATATCACACAAAAATTGCATTTTGAGCACTGTTGAGAGGGCTGTGTACAGAGATGTTACGTAGATGCATGCCGTCACTATTACTCGATCTTATGCAGCATATTAGTTTTTTCTAAGCATGTTTGAGCTCTTTACAGCATCCTCTGATTATATTGCTGATCATTCTATATATTGTATCCAGTTAATTATTTTAATAAATTAAAGCTGCCTTTAATTTTGTTTTATTTGTATTTATTTTATGAAGTATGACTATTGTATTATTGTTTTCGCATAATTAAGACGCTCTGAAGTCTACCAGGTGTTATTACAATGATTTTGTTACAATTTATTCAGTAGATCTGATTTTTTTTAAAGCATTTTTCTTCCCACACATTTATGTTTATCTAAGTTGGAAATGTGTGGTTGTCTTATATAATAAACTCCAGCAGTCTTGAAGTTTGGGAAATAAATATTCCTCCCAATTTCATTAATATACCACAAGAGGGCGTTAGAGGACAGTGTTCTTGTGGTTGACAAATTTGTTGCCCAAAGACCAAATATTATTTATTTATTTATTTATGATTATTCTTTTTTTAGTATTAGGATGAAGCACAGAATAAAATATTTTGAGATTGTGACATTATTATATCATATATTCATCATATCACATATATCCATCACATATAAATTAAAGAGGCCCTATTATGCGTTTTGGGATTTTACCTTTCCTTTAGTATGTAATTTAGATGTTTGCCCATGTAAAAGGTCTGCAAAGTTACAAAGCACAAAGTCCATGCCAAAGGGAGTTTCTCTCTCCCACAGAAAACACTGCTTCTGAACTGCCTGAAATGCCTGGTTTGCAGTCCAGCCATTACTTCTGTAACATAGCTACGTCACCATGTAACACATTTGCATAATGCCCACCTAAGGGTTACTGTAAAGCAGTTCAATGGAAAGGAGGAGGTGAAAACCGGCCAGGCGATATAAATGATATTTTAATTATAAACTTAAACAAAACAACAACACACACACATGACGGACATGTCCGTAAACAATCTCTCTCTCCCGTGCACCACCGCCCTCAATCGGCCTTTATCCCTCTCGGAGGCTTAATTACGGCCCGGCCCCACCCTCCGCCCTGCCACAGTTACTTCAGTGATGGTAAGAGGCGTTCAATTTCAGACACATGCTCTAAGCTTAACCATTCATAAAAGACTGGGCCAGCTGACCAATCAGGGCAGACTGTGCTTTTTCGGAAAAGGGGGCTTTAAAGAGAAAGGAACTAAAACAGAGTGTTTCAGACAGAGGGTGAAAAGTTGTGCTGCAGCAGTGTACAGTCTGAGAAAAATAATGTGCTTTTTGTTTACATTAAAGCATGTATACCTGTTCTAGTAAACCCCCAAAATAAAATTATGGTCCTGTAAATGAGCATAATATGGGCTCTTTAAGAGACCACTGCAAAATTGTCAGTTGCTGAACAAAACAAACCTTTTTGCAGAAACATTTTCAATTAACTCAAACAATCCAGAGAAATGCATCATTTTGCAGTGGTTTCTTCATTTTTTCCAAAGCTCTGAAAAATAAAATAATTAGAATTATATTTATATATATATATATATATACACACATAGCAGTGGTGTGTACAGTACAGTATAACGCAGTAACAGTGATTCTTTATACCAACATCCGCAGCTCTACCATAGGAAACTGTAGACTGACACCTACCTGTCGCAAAATTGTCCATGACTTATTTTATATAACAGCAATTCTATCGTAGTTATAGCTATCCACACATAGGTCACTCCTAAATTATTTTTTTTGTTTTTATTTTGTGCAAAACATGTTGAAAATTAGCGGACATGCGGTCAATTAAATTAGCGATGAGCTGTTTCCTCACAAAATCAGTTTATTCCTCGAACTGAAGCATCACCTACATTAGCATCCATTCAAAAAGAACGGCGTCTGGTCTCCTCGCTAGGGTACGGCTGCGTGACGCTCTGTCTTGCTAATCTTGAAGGCTCTTATTGGTAAAGAGGTTCTGGCAGTGGCGCGCACAGCATATCACAGCGCGGGAGTGCGCGTCTCGCATTGACGGAGAGCCTTCTCTTCATAACAACTGTGGATACGTACTTTGATATTTGATACTTTAATATCAACATCTGCATCTATTGCATATTATCGCACAAAGGTGCCTCATCGATTTGGAAAGAGACAGGTGTTTCTGTAAGTACTGACGCGCTTTTCTATTATTTGCTATTTAATAACTATTTAATCTCTTTAAGATGCTTTTCCAGAATCTGCCGTTTTACTTTATATATATATATATACTATTACTATATGGTGTTTTACTTATTGAGAACTGATAAAATAACTCATATTTATATTTTCATATTGTGATGCAGAATGTAGGCTTTTCTTTTCCATTACAAATGTATTTCTGTTTTAGCCTATAGGCTTCACTGTTCATCAATGTATTTGTTAGATGCATTTCATAATTATCATTTTAGAGTTTCTTTATTTGCATATCTGCACTTTCTATTATATTAATTCTATTCAGTTTTAAGTTTTGAGCTCCATATAAGATTAACTTTCTTTTACAATGTAAAGCTTTGAGCTCATAATAAAATTAAGATGATATGGAACACAGGAACAGCTAGTAAGAATATACATCAAATGTACTGTCTTCTAGCAAGTTTAACTAAGAACAGTTGTTCAGCACTTCTTTATCCACTTTCTTTTGAAGTACAGACATGATTTAGTTTTACAAAAACAAAACAAAAAAAAATAATGTTACCAAGACATTCAACACTTCATCACTGAGCATGTGTTTTTATGTGATTATTATACATAGTTAAGAATTACTGTCTCCTGGTATTTTTCAATGGTTGTTTTGTTGTATTGTGTGGTCTTTTCTAGAGGCAGTGGACATTGAACTTCATAACCTGATGATGCATACGAACAGCCTGTTGAACCGATGGAGTAAGTTTAAAATACACTGCATCTATTTGTCTGCTATTTTGCCAGAAATTCAATCATTGGCAGAACATATTGGTTAAATAAGCTACATTTATTGCATGGTGATATACAGTACGTAGTCTGTAGTACATACGTAGTCTGTGGATGCCTCAGATATTTTGTCTGGTCTGAGAATTAAAATTAGGGATTCACCAATGAATCAGCTGCCAGTATTTATTGGGCAATTATTGACCAAATTAAAATCATCTGCATATTTTTTGTATCTTTGTTATCTTTTTATCTTCTATTTATCTTTTATTGTGGCTCTCTTTAAAATCTTGTCATGTGTTCAACATATCCAATCCATGTTCAATGGATATTATTTATTTTTAGAACAGTAAAAAAGCTTTTGTACCTCTTTGGAAAATTTTAAGCATAATTTCCAAGTAAAACAATGTAATATTATATAAAAAAGAATTATTTTTTGTTCAAATTGGCATTGGCCAAAAATGTCCATATCGGTGCATCTAGGTAAAATTAGTTTCTAGTTAGGTCAAAGATATGGATTATATTGCAGGACAAAATGCCAGATAGTCTGCCCAGCTGTTGGTCATGATTCACTGTGTTTGCCTTGTGTTTCTCCCCTGTCATCTGTTCCTCCTGGACTACACTTCCCATAATTCCCTTCCTCCCCACTGCCAGCTGTCCTTGATTGTTTTCACATGTCTTTTATTTACTCATTACCATTTTGTAACAGTATTAATGGAAAGGAGGAGGCGAGAACCGGCTTGACAATATAAATAATATTTTAATGAATAACTTAAACCAAAAGACACAAACATTCACATATGACGAACAGCTGCCCGTAAACACTCTCCCTCTGTCGCACCACCATCCGCAGTCGGCCTTTATCCCTCTCAGAGGCTTGATTAGCCTGATAAGGGGCCAGGTGTGTAGAATTACTACCCGGCCCCGCCCTCCGCCTTGTCACATTCCTCCCTCGCTCTCTCAGGCCAGGGAGCATGACGTACATCCCACCCTGTTTCCATGGGGGAGGGCGTGCCTTACGTTCCGTCTGCCGGCAGGTCATTCCCGCCTTCCTGAATCTGGGAGGGGACAGGGGGAGGGAAACAAGAATGATTAGAATAGGGGGTACTCCCTGTACTCCCGGAACCCCCAACAAAAAACACTGTGAAATTAAAAGAAAAGGCCAATGCGGAGCGGCAGTGGTAGAGAGAGAGGAGAAAAAAAAAAAACACTTACTCTGCAGTTTTCCTCAGAGTAGTCCTCCACCCTCTAACGGATAACAGCCGCACCTCCCCAGGCGAATCAGAGGCAGACCTCCGGGCCCTGGCGGACGGAACGCCCCGCCACGTTCTCGGGGAACAGAAGGGATCTCCCCCGCCCCTGGCAGTGGTTCTCTCACTCCAGTCGGTTGGCCGGGAGCCCCTTCTCCCCTCGGGGTCGGCGGCCGTTCCTCCGCTTCGGCTCCTCTGTCCCCTGGCAGATGGCCATAGCTGCTCCGTTGGGGTGGATGGTAACATCTCTGTCTATGCCCACGACCACAGAGGTCGTTCCCGAGTCTCAGTCGACGCCCACGACCACAGAGGTCGTTCCCGAGTCTCTGTCTATGCCCACGACCACAGAGGTCGTTCCCGAGTCTCAGTCATGCCCACTACCACAGAGGTTGTTCCCGAGTCTCTGTCTATGCCCACAACCACAGAGGTCATTCCCGAGTTTCCTGAATTTCCCGAATTTCCCAGTCATCCTGGACTCTTTGCCTCGAGCCTGCCACTGCTCTACCTTCTACGGCTTCACCCCTGGAGCCTGCCACGGCTTCGCCCCCCGAGCCTACTATAACTCCGCCTTCCATGGCTCTGCCCTCAGAGTCTTCCATAGCTGTCCGCCTGATCTGCCATGGTTCTGTTATGATTCACTGTGCAAATTCCAATATTTTTATACCGTCGCACACTCTGCACTGTGTGTGTTAGTGCTAAACTGACAGCGCTGGTGTACACCCTGCAGTCTGTTATCAAATTTATTGCCTACATTTTCACACTCTATGACCTCTCAACAACTCTTAATGGCAACGTAATCTGGGATACAAAGTGCCAAACCTTGCTCAATATAAATCGTCTTCATGAATTAGAGAGAATTAATAAACCAAACATCATGCTTTTAAATCATATGCATAACAGTGACATAAAAATACAGCATTTATTAGCCGGTGACTAAACAGTATCTGTTTCTCTTTTTTTCTTGAATATTTCTCAACAGCAGTACATTGCTGGCAAATGCCATTCAATAACAGTATAATATCTGGAAGGTAGTCACAAGAGCTGGATCTAGGAGCAGCGAAACAGTATTTAATAAAATAAACAAAATACAGAATAACGGGGTAAATACAGGAACAAAAGAAACATCCACGATGGGAAAACACTGGAACAGAGAAAACATAATCGATGGGCACTGGTCATACTCAGGTAATGTGTAATTGAAAGACAGGTAAAAACAATCTAGAACATCTGGCAGTGATGAGGGCAGGGAATTATGGGAAGTGTAGTCCGGGAGGAACAGATGACATTCTCTCCAATAATGTCAACTTTTGCACCAATGTCAATGTATACACCAAAATCTTTTAGTAAAAAAAATATATTGATTTGCTCTGCAGAGTGAAATGGTGGACAGGTGTTTTATGTCATAGCTGTTACCATATCATGAATTTTAGCATGGCCGGATCACTGTGTTGTCCAATGTACATCCAGGAACAGAACAATCCAGAGTTAAGTAAGGGGCCGTTTGCAACAAATGCATTAATCTGCGCTGTTTTTCAAACATACACTAGATGGACGTTTATGACTTTTGTGCCATTTCTCACTGTTTTTTCAGCATCTGGATGTGTCAAGTTCAAAACTCCAGTTATTGACACTTTTCATGATTTGTTAATTCGTTGGCAGTTGTAATTGTAATATTTTTTCGATGAATTGTGCAGCCCTAAAAAGAACTTTTAAAATAAGGAAGACTCCTGCATTCTGTTCTATTCTTCACGCAGTGTCTAGCTTTTTTAGCATGTGTTCAGTCTGAATAGCCCGTAAGGTGTAAATATTTTTACAGGCTTTCTAATCATTGCCAAACTATTAAGCCCATTTAGAGAACTACAAATATGTGTTTTAAGCATCTCAGACCTGATGTAAATAGCTTTTTGTTCAGTCTATGATGTCATCCAAGAAGCACTGCAGAGCAACAGAATATAGCCAATAACAAAGCATTTTGTAATCATGAATGATTTGAACAGGATGTCCACAGAACATCCATCTAGGCCGTTGGGGGCTTGATCATTGTTGCCATACTTTCACCCTCCATCCATCAGTTAGTTAAACTTGAGAGATGTTGTTTACTGGAATCACTGTCCATTTGTAATGAAGGGCCTCAATCAAAGGTCTGAGGTCATCTACAATATGTAGGCTGCCCAGTCTAAACAAAGAGAACAAGGGCTTTGATTCATTAGGGTCTTATGACAGTGAGTTGGCGCACTGCATAGGGCAACACGGTGGCATGCAACTCGCTAATGAACTCTTGCTGTAGCTAATCTGTTTTTCATGATGTAATAAGGACACAAATTTCCTCTGCTGAAAATCAGATGCCCTTTTCCCTTGAGCTGCATGGCACATTATGAGATGAAGTAAGCCCCAAAGAAAACAGATCTGGTGTGAGCTGCATGTGTTGGCTTGTAGATCCACCCACGTGCAGTTGGAGAACATGAATCCTTCCAGAACAACAGTAAAGAGTCTTGTTTCCACTAGTTTCGGTGACCTTGCTGGACAGCCTTTGATTTTCCAAGTATGAACAGGGAGGTTGCAGAAAAGCTTTTGGTTGTAATTA
Source organism: Xyrauchen texanus (assembly GCF_025860055.1). Taxonomy (NCBI): domain Eukaryota; kingdom Metazoa; phylum Chordata; class Actinopteri; order Cypriniformes; family Catostomidae; genus Xyrauchen; species Xyrauchen texanus. Next base: position 10,810,569 of record NC_068309.1, read on the forward strand.
GGATGCAACATTTTGGTATGTTTACCTTTATTTATGTCACATTACTGTAATTAACTACTTTTTCCAAGAAATGTACTTTTTTAAGTAGTTTAAAAATGTTATACTTTTACTTTTATTTGAGTACATTTTAAGTGCTGTAACTGTACTTTTACTGCACTATTTCCAATGTCTGTGTTCGCTTGTTCCCTGTCCTGATTTTACTTTGATTTAACTTTTGACATGATTGGCTAGGGAGAGTCTCGTGACTCCCTTCAAATCAAATCATATGTAAAAAACTTGAACGGCAGCTGCAGATCTGGTGCCAACTGTGGAGAATGCCTCAAGCACAGTTTAAAGCTGAACATCACAGCTGCACCTGAAAGGGATTTTCGTTGTGAAAAAGGCCAATTGCTTGATTGTGTCATGTGAGTTTAACTTGCTCAAGCCAGATATCAGCATTAATCCTGCCTCTAATTTGAAGAAACATATCGAAGTACATTTCATGTTTCTGCTTTCTAGATTCTGTGTGTCTATAACGTAGCCTGTGATTGAACTATCTATCACTGATATTATTGGGCTGCTGTGAGAGATTAATGCAATGTTATCAATAGTGCTGGGCAATAAAATTATAAGATGTCCTCGATAAATCTTTTGAGTAGTTTTCAATACTTAGCCTATGTTCTACATCTAGAACAGGGGAGTTCATTACATAAATCATGATAGCAAGACAACCACTGGTTGGTTGATCTAGATGAAATATAAAAGATTGACTTTATTTCCTGACGTCTGTAGCTACGTTCTGTTTGATTGACAATCGGCTAATGTTTGAGCGCTATTGCGCCTAAATGATCAAATACACTTTATAATTCTGCCAGTGTCTGTCTTGGTGAGGAGTTAATGTAAACGCAGTCATTTATGTCCAAAGTGAATTCAAACAGATGGACAAAAAGTGTATTTGCATAGAAATGTTGGACTTGAAGTGTACATGGAACCGAATTGAGCACTGTCTAGTAGGCTATGCCATATAATGACTATTAATCAAACAACAATATCAAGGAAACGAGAAAACCACTCACTAATTTTGGCTGAATAACTTGAGTAGCTTTAAAAGTATTAATGTAATAGAATAAAACAGCAACATTTTTAATAATAATATTTTTTTTTAAATATTGTTAATTTTTTAAATAAAACTGACCCCTGAAATAGAGAGTGTGTTAATTGGTATAATAAATTACCAGGAAAGTAAAGATGATAAAATAATTTATAATTATGCTTAGCCTTTATAAAGTCAACATTTGTACAGCAATACTTCAGGCAGAATATTCCACCAGTCACAAACTTCAGAAAATTGTGAACACAACTATTTCTGGGCTTGAAAGATGCAAGAACTAAATCAATGTAGAACATTGTATCTCAAAAGGAGGACAATGTGCACCCCCATGAGCTACTAGAAATAATTCACACAAAAATGAAAATTTCTTATCATTTCCTCACCCTCATGCCATCTGTCTATGACTTTCTTTCTTCATAACACAAATTAAGATTTTTAGAAGAACATTTCAGCTCTATTCCATTCAATGTAAGTGAAGGGGGGCCAAAATTATGTCCAATAAGCACATAAAAGCAGCATAAAAATAATACATACAACTCCAGTGGTTTAATCCATGACTTCAGAATTTATATGACAGGTGTGGGTGAGAAACAAATCAATATATTAGTCAATTTGTGCTAGAAATTCTTCTCTCTACCCAGTAGGTGGTGATATGCATGAAGAATGTGAATCACAAAAAACACAAGAAATTGAAAGTTAAAGTGGAGATTGACTGAGCAAGGATTAGAATTATAGAATTAATAGAAGGGATAGAATTAATAGTAAAAAAGGTATTAAATATTGATCTGTTTCTCACCACATCTATCACATCGCTTCTGAAGACATGGATTAAACCTCTGCAAGCACATGGATTGGACTACTTTTATGCTGATTTATGTGATTTGTGGAGCTTCAATATTTTAGCACTTAGCACTTTTGGTCCATACAATGAAAGTGAATGAGATATTCTTCTAAAAATCTTAATTTGTGTTCTGCAGAAGAAAGAAAGTCATACACATCTAGGATGGCATGAGGGTGAGTAAATGATGAGAGAATTTTCATTTTTGGGTGAATTATTCCTTTTAAGCATGATGTAGCCCCTGTACCAAACAACTTTTCCCATGCCTGCTCTACCTTCTCTACTGTTCATGACATGACGTGCCAAGCGATCCTGCTTATTTAGCATTTTTTTGCATTCCTTGCATTGTTTGAATATGTTTTATGCACAACAATAACACTGTCGGCATTAAGGGAAATTTAGACCCTACACATAAACTGATTTTAATGTAGTTGTTTCATACATTATGATTTAAAATGGTGATCAGTGTATTGAAAATAACTTTTTAATCTATCCCTTTAATGTATCCCTTTTATTTTTTTGGATCAGATTCATGTAGTGTTTATCATAGATAAGTGATGTATTTTAAAAGTTGGCATACAGTGTTCATTATAATGGGCATAGGTTTTGCAACTCGGTACTCAATACTCACTACTCTTTTACTCTTACTTGAGTAGTTTTTAGGACAGCTACTTTTACTCTACTCACACTATATTTTTTGGGATGTAACAGTACTTCTACCTGAGTATTATTTTTGAGTACTCTTTCCACCCCTGATTAACAGAAGTGTTATTAACTTTCCCTTGTATAAGTTCCAAAATCTACCAACTGATTTGCCAATGGGATTTTTTCAAGTGTAAGTGCATGTAAATATTGTATAAAATACATTTTCATTTAAATACAGAAATTTTGTGTACATTTTGTGTGCATTTATATCCACCATAGGCCAACCTGCACTCTAGATAGTGGTATCGTTATATTGACTATTGAAAAACACATATCGGTCTACCACTAGTTTTGTATTCTCTATTCAAGGGTTTACTCGGTGTATCTCTTAATGTGTTGACTTAAATTTACATTAGTGGCTGATTGATTTGGGTTTTTTAATACCTATATATCTAGAGAGCAGGGTGGCGCTGGCCTATACAGTATAATGCTGATTTAATATGATACAATTTTATGATAGCAATTTAGATGTACACACAATTTCTGAATTATAAATGAAAACTTACATTACACAATATTTAATATTTCTTACTATTTACTATATTCTCTATGAAAAAGTATGATATCCATTGACAAGGTAGATGGTAGATTTTTACAATAGGTGTGATGACAACTATTGTTAATTGGCCAATCGGGCAGAGCTATTGGCCAACGCCAGTCATTTCAAAATGACCAAATAATGGCCAATTAATCAGCCTAACTGATACAGTATCAATCTATCACTATATTTAATAATTTAGTTTTTCAAAAAGCAACTTATTTATAAGGAAAATTACAAGCAAATTATCATATAGAGTAGGATCAAACAACATAAGCAGTGTCACTATATAGAATTTGAAGAGTAAACCAGAGTAATAACAAGAGCAAATATTTTACTGCAAGTAGGTCGAGAAAAGAGGGGGAAAATATGTATTTTTATGGTAATATTAAGAGCTTTTATTTATGGTTATGGATATATTTTTTGTATGGATTATTTCTGGTCTGGCCAACCTGGAGATATGTGCATTTTCTTATGTTGGATGCTTCCAAATTTTCACAAAGTGTGGAATCTGACGTAATGGTGTCAGATTTTCTTGGTATGGAATGTTGTGGCAGGGCGGAGGGCGGGGCCGGGTCGTGATCCTACACACCCGGTCCCATATTAGGCTAATCAAGCCTTCGAGAGGGATAAAGGTCGACTGCAGAGGATCGTGCAGGAGAGAGAGATCGTTTACGGACATGTCCGTCATATGTGTGTGTTTGTCTTTTGTTTAAGTTTTATATTAAACCATTATTTATATCGTCAAGCTGGTTCTTGCCTCCTCCTTTCCATTGATCACTTTACAAATGTATATCTTATTGGCACCCAGTTGTGTGTCTTGTATAGCTGTACTTAAAGCTTGACCTCTCTGACTTCACCTTACCCACTTATTTCCAGTCCTGTAGGGTGACTCCTTCACTCTACTTTCTTACCATAAACTGATAACCTGTGATTATTCACTGCAGACGTCTGCTTGCTGTAAAACTGGGCTCCAAACTGTTCAACAATGAATTGATACTGACCCTTGACATCATTCCAAGTCAGACTATAGATTTCAGGAATGTGAAATGTTTTTCTGCAGTTCTTTTGCAGTGATGTCTGTATGGTAAACCTTGTTCTGTGAAACTCATAAGAATCCACATTTGGTAAGAGTTGCTGTAGGTAAAATAAAAATTAGCAATTGTTTTTTGAGAGTGTGAGTGGGTGAAGGAGAAGAAACTGAAATATTGCCTCAAAAACAGTATGTTGATCTGCTAAACAGACTGTATGTGTGTTTTCAGTCTACACAAACACAGATGAAAACAGAACAGTAACTCAAAGTACCAAAAAGTTCAGTTACCATGTATTTTTTTTTTTTGTTGGACATGTAAATACCATGGTACTGTATAAATTAAATTTTCTTTCTGTAAATTTTTATATGGGTAGCTGACAAATAACATATGTTCCCTATCTGTCACTCACTCGAAGTTGTGTAGATGTAGTGACAGTAGGGGTCGCTCTTTGGAGCTCCAAACACCTCTGATCTTTGAGAAAAGGCCAATGGCAATTGGCAAGTGGAATTTGCATGCCACTCCCCCAGACATACGGGTATAAAAGGAGCTGGCTAACAATCATTCATTCAGATTTTTTCTTCGGAGCCGAGAGTTTGCTTCGCAGAGAGCTGAATTCCACTGCCTGTCCATTCACCTCACTAAGAAGTTTGATATACGGCGCATTTCAGCGGCTTTTGCTCCCTCTGCGCGATTGATGCAGAGTACGCCCCTGGGTGCTTCGACAGCTAAAAGAGTATATAGTCTTGCAAATAAAAGAGAATATTTTCTCTAAAAGTGCTTGCACTGACGGATGGCGTCTTTTTAAAGATGCCTGTCCGTCTGTGTGTAATTTGCGATCGCTGCCTCACGTGCCTGGGTTGAAATCACATTGATGTCTTTCCTCCCTTGCCCTGTGGCTGGCGAATTTGGCGGAGGAATTCATAGCTGGACCCAGTATGTGTGCTAGCATGCCCAGTACTGGGGTAGGTGCTCCAGCAGTAACCCCCTGTGATATATTTTCCATGGTACGGTTTGCCTCCGGTCGCCGTGTTTGTAGAGCTCCTCCCCTTTGGGCAGTACCTAATACCGTGCCTCTTCCATTTGTGGCTGGTGAGCCCACGTGACATATTTTCCTCATGTTAACCTCCCCTTCGGGTAGGATGTGGTCTCTGTGGTGTCTTTTCCTCCTGAAAGAATAGGAAAGGAAAAGATCATCTTTCCCGACACGAATAAAAAGCATTAAAAGGCCCCAGCCGAAAACGAAATAATATGTGGAGAGAAAACATAGAGAGAAAGGGCCGCGGCTGTCTCGGCCTGCTCCCATACTAGATATGACCCCCCCAGGGATGTATACAAAGTTTTTTTGGGCTTTGGGGGAAGCTACGCTCAGATCGAGTGCACCTGCTATTTCGCACGCAGCAGCTTGCTTGCACCTGCAATGGCAGTTCATGTAACACAGTTCAGCTAGTTGTGGCATTTTGTATAGTGACCCCCCGATGGAGGGAATGAGACATTGTATCCCTCTTGCCACCATGCTGTACTACCCGCTGAAATGTCCGGGACCCTGTCTTGGCTTCTCAGCACAAAACCTGAAAGAGTAGTTGTGAGCCAGCTCCTTTTATACTCGTGATATCCGGGGGAGTGGCATGCAAATTCAACTCGCCTTTTCTCAAAGATCAGAGGTGTTTGGGGATCTCAAGAGCGACCCCTAGCTTCACAAAATTGACACAACATCTCATTCCCTCCATCAGGGAACAGAGGTTACGAAAGTAACCAAGACGTCCATGAGCTTATTTTTTATTATTTATTCAGTACTTTATTTTTAAACGTACATATACTGTATGTATAATGGAAAGTGTATATATATGTTACTGTACATCTCACAATTTTGTATTTCTTTTTAAAATAATATTTAATCACCTTTAAGCTTGTTTTGCAGATGCAATTAAATAGTCCTGTAGCGTAATATTTTTAAAAGTACAAAAAGTCTATTTCATGCAGTTCCTCTGCATGTGAAATAACTGCATGTGAAATAAAAAAAAAATATCCGAAAAACAATTTGTTTAAAATAGTTTTGATGATTTTGCTGTCACTGTTAGACATGTCATGTCAACTACGCTTATATCAAAGTACCAAGGTATTTACATCTGATAACAACAGTTAAGCATGGTACCACCACAGTATTTTTTTGAAAGGGAAATGGATGTCATTCTTCATATGGAACAAACAAGACATTTATATCATTATTTTGTTATAAATGTCTCTCATTTGCAGTCATGCTATTGCACTAGCATTAAAAGTGTATGTAGTGTTTCTGTACCCGAGTGTGTCTGAGTACATGCCCTGTATGTGTAAATTATACATTGGCTGTCTTGGATACCTATAATGACTGAGACCTGGTTAACCTATGCATGACTTCAGGGTTATTATGGGCCATGTCTGTGAGAAGATATACTAAAAATATTCTAACGTAGTATTAAGCTTTGGAATGAATGTAGCCAAACTGTAATATTAAACTGTTGAATGAAGCATGATTCAATAATTTTGTTATAATATTCAGTATCTCCTTACTCTCCGTCTGTCTTAGCTCACATTATAGAAAGTGGAGGAGATATGACCCAGTAGGATTTACTTGCCACACGGATAGAAAGAAACTCAATATATACTGTACGCAAAGGAGAGCGTCGAAAGAGACACACATGCCATTTCTCACCTTACACTGAATTATTTACCACAGGTGGCATAGAAAAGGCAGGTTTTAACCCTTCTGTTGTTAAACAGAACATGCTTGCCCATGTTTCATAATTTATTTTCTTTTGTTGAAAAAGCCACATGACTTTGAAGATGACGTAATTACCACAGTGAAACCTACTGTACCTTGATGGCTCTCATCCGTGACACTCATTTTGAACTAGATTACTCCTACATTTTTCCATGCTAACAAAGTTTGCTTTGTATCAGACCCTCTAACTGCATGCATTGTTTGAATTGGGGAGGTTAGACCCCCTAATTCCAGTCGTAGCCAGACCCCCTAATTCCAGTCGTAGCCCCCCTAGTTACAGTAACTCTAACTCTAAGTACAGGCCATTATTATTATGATGGAGGTGAACTCAGTTATACCTGCATATTCACCTTATGCGCCAGAGAAACTATCACACAGCCATCTTGAAAATGTTGACATGATTCGCAGCTAAAATACAGGACAATAGGCTTTATTTCTGCCAAAATATGGGACTTCCTGGGCTAATATGGAACAGTTGGCAACCCTAATTTATATCCATTTTGTGGCGATACATTTAAAGGAACAGGTTTAAATGAAATGCGTATGCCCAATCGCATAGCAATCTGAATGCCGCGTTCACACCAAACTCGTTTTTTGCATCTTTTCCATCTATTTGCAATTGTTTTTTTTATGTAAACGCTCTACACAAACATCTTTTAGCATTGGCTCTTATTATTTCAGCATCTCGCACAAGTTAAAAAAAGGGGTTAAGGTTAGTTAGGTTAGGGTTAGGTGAGGGTTATGTGTTCGGTCTGAATGTGTTCGGTCCCCAAGACCTGCTCTCTTCCAAATATTTTGACCCCCCCAAGCCCCTGGTAGCTTGACTTGGGGCCAAGTTAAAGGTGTTGTTCATCTGTGGGCCATTTCAGTAGAAGCGCTTTGTGTGCACATGTGCATGAGATCGTCCCTACCAAGATAAAAACTAATTAAGTAATTTCTTCCACTCTCTCTCTTTCCCCCCCAAGGTAGATCAAACAAGTGCTTTGCATCACTCTACATCTGAAACCATTCTACACACTTGCCCCAAAAACTGAGTTTGTTCTTGTTCCATGTTTTATTAACATACCAACAGAGACACACTGCCTTTCCAAACCCCTGCAGCATAGCTCAAAGATCACATCTGTTAATAACCTGAGTGCCTACATTCTCTGTTGTCATTTGCATGTGAGCCAGGTGAGATATGTCTGGCAAAGCAGGTTTCAGGTGTCACATAAATGACAATGACATGCATCCTGGAACATTGAAGATGGTGTAAAGAGTCCATGTGCAATATCAGTATATTTACATTTATACATTTACACATTTGGCAGACGCTTTTATCCAAAGCAACTTACAGTGCAATTATTACAGGGACAATCCCCCCAGAACAACCTGGAGTTAAGTGCCTTGCTCAGAACCTCTGACCTTCTGATTAACAGCCCTGTGCTTTAACCACTACGCCACCACCACTCCACATTCAATATTCAATAGCATTGGTAAACGTCTTTCTCTTATTGTACAGGATTTGCAAGCTTCTTATCTTACCTACAATGTCCTGTTGTATCTGTTTTGATGGTTGAATGACCTGTCTATCTTTTGCGTGCTGTTTACTTTAGATACTTGTGTCCTAATGCTCTCTTTAGATAATAAGAGAATTATCAGGTTAATATGCAATCAAGATGTAGGCCCTGACGGATCTTATAATATCACGTACATACTTTACCAGCCAAAAGTTTGGACATACTGAATTTATGTTTCTCACATTCTTAAAAACTTTTGATCTAAAGGCTTGTGCTTATGGCTGAAATTTTAGTTAAAACGGGTGTGTCTAAACCTTTGGCTGGTAGTGTATGCCACTACGCAAAGAGCTGTGTGGTTTTAATTATAATTACAAGGAAGTTTTTGGAAAACTGTTTTTGTTTGTTCACACAAGCAACTGCAGCATTCAAAATCATCCATGCGTGAAAGACAAAACGTGTCAATCTGCTGCTTTTGTTTGCACTGGTACACTCCACATATGTTGTGGTTTTTCCATAAATCACACTAACAAAAAAGTACTTGGAGGTACCATAGTGCAGTATTAATGGAATCATATAGAATATAATGATATTGAATGACTAGTATATTCATATACCATGGTGTTTACATGGTAATCCAAAGTTAATCAAGTATTTCATGGCATTGCCATGGTAAAAAGTGTGCCAGTCTGCATCTTTTGTCTGCACAGGTACAGTGTACATATGCCGTTGTCTTTCATTAAATCATCCTTAAAAAAAGTCCTATGGAAATAGTGGTATCACTGATACCATGATGGTATTACATGATACCAAAGTACATGAATAGATATCAAGGTATTGAAAGATTACCATATACAAAAAAACAAAAAACAAAAACAAAGCAATCATATTACTATAGTGCATATCCCTAAAACAATGGTATTACAATGGTACTATGTCCCAAAAACGAATGCCATTGAGCTTTTAGGTGGTACTTTGTTGGTGCATTGTCATTTGTTAGACAACAACAAGCATACAAACATGGACGAAACCATTTTAATGGGCAGTGACAGTAAAATAACAACTTGCCTAAAACAAAAACAAAACTTTAAGCACTAAATTATGTATTATATACACAAACATCAGAGCGGTAAGATAACCCAGTAATTCTGTCACACTGCAAATCCCTCGGACTGCAAAAAGCTCTCTAATGATTACAGATTTTCCTCCATATGTGATGTCAGTTAGTTATCTAACCAGCTGTTTATGCTGAGCTATTTTGCTGACTGAAATGTACAGTACATTCCACATCTTTCCAATGCGGCAGCAGCAATGCGTCATCACCTTCGGGATGTGTGATTCTTCATAAAAGATGATGCAGAGCTTTGGAATATTTGACAGTGATGTTCAAAGTTATCTAATAGAGTGTGAGGAAGCGTGTGTGTGTCAGTATATTGTTAGCGTAGCCTGTGGTTGGATGCTGATGTGTTGTTGACAGCTGATGTATGATTGTTGTGGCAGGGCCATCACTGAGAAACCCTGCTGAATGTTGTGTGGAAGGCTGTAAACATATTAACAGGAAGTTAGGGCAGCCAGTACTCTGGGCAACAAGGATGACATGCCTACTGCCATGCAATGATATAATCTCCAGCTGATGCGATAATCCGCATTTCAATATAACATACACATGTATCTGCACTACGCAGACACACGCACGTATACAGTATCCAATCCATGTTTTTTGCTGTTGTCTTAGAGAAGTGGTTCTCAGATGGCTTTGCTTTATGACCCAGATTTTATTTTGGACATAATTCACTACAATTGTTTATTGTACAAAATTCCAACAAAAAATATCCTATAATTCAAACACTGAAATGTATTAATAATTCCAGGCATAGGCCTGTCAGAATGGAAAATTATTAACATATCATAGGCTGATTGGGTAAATGTACAAGCATGTTAATATATAAACAACAGCAGAAGTTTGATTTACCAGTCTAACGCATGTTGACAGATGAATTTGCACTTTTAACGTCAATTTAAAGATATGGAATGTGCTTTTTCCTCCTTTTTAAATGTTTATGGATCCTATTTTAAGAGCGTTAGCATAGCGCTATGCTTCAAGTCATAAGTGCAAAGTCAATGGGCATAGTCATGACGTTTTGTTATTTTCGTGCAAGCATGCGCTAAGTCTAGACGCAAATGTGAAATTAAGTGTGCAAAGTGCTAATGGGCTGGGTCAAGTGCAATTTAATTCTGAGGTTCTTCTCCGGTTATTTCACCATCTGCATCCTATTATATAGTCCATTCCCTGTCAAGCACCAGCAATATGAACAAACACTGTACATTTATAAGAAGTTGCTAGTGTAAATAGACTGTGTGCAATGAATTAGGAGAACAGAAATATGGACTTATGTTCTTTTGTGCATTAAACCTGTTGAATGTCAGGCATATTTGTATGACAGTGATGCGCTCCTTTTATATGCATGGAAAATGTAGTTCTGGTCAGGATTTAGATTTACGCTACATTAAATGATAGTGTATGTATGTATTATTAATTATTTTCTTCTACTGACACACAAATCATGGCTAATATTAACAGTGATTGTATCGGAACGCACTTCACTTCTACCAGTCGATTTGATTTAGAAAAATGTAATTCATTTATTGAAACGCTAAAATTAAACCAACAATATTTCTAAATTCAAATTACAGTTTAAACAAAACTAAAATATAATCAAAATAATGAAGTTGTCAAAAACAAATCATACCAAATCCACCTGCCCCATTTGTATTGACTTACAAATCACTCTAAGACAACAGGTGGTAAAATACCAATACAAATCAGATCATAAATACAATTGTAAATATAAACATAATAATAATAATAGAAAAATAAACCATGACCTAAAGATAGTTTAAAACAAACCTCATATATATTTGTTTCTTAAAATGGCTACATCAGTGTTTGTCATGGCATCATTTGACGTTCACTTTACTTTCAGAGTTTGGATATGGACTTTAGTACCACCTGCTGGTGGAATAATTCAAACTGCAATGGCAGGTTCTGAATTTAGACTTTGCGCTGCAAATAGCAAATTGCGTTTTGCGTCGCTTCGTTTACATGCAATACACCCCCAGTTTGCACACTTACACACACATTTAGCGCAAACACTCCCACGCATGGCCACATGTGCTTGCATGAAAATTGCGCTTAGAATTAGCGCTTTCGTGAAAATTGGATAAGACAATGCACACTCATGAAAATGGAGCCATATAAGTCCATTTATTTTGTATCTGATCTTTATCCAATTATATGGTCAGTTGTGTTTAATTATTTGCATTTAGCCTTGTTCTCCCCTGCTGTTAGCAATCCTATCAGAATCTGCAACCCAGTTTATAACTTTACGCATGTCTTGCTGTAGTTGCTGCCATGCTTCTACCAGAACGTTGTAATTCCAGTGTACATAAATGTTTGTGCATATGTCAAATGTCTCTTAAAAAGTCTTAACATGACATTGTCAACCACATTTGTTAAGTCACATACTGAGCATCAGGAGATACGTAAATAAATATAAACACTGAGACTTTTTTTCAGATCAGAGTCTAATCATCTAATGAGGTCATTCGGAAGCTTATGTAATGTCTGCTTAATGCCCTAAATAAAGCCATACCATGTCGTTTCCTATGGTATTAATGTCATACCATGGCGATTTTAAACAGTTCTTGCAAGTTTTTGTACATTTTCCAGTGAAGGATCTTTTTATTGTTATGAATCTGTGTAGTATCTGTGTAGTCTTGATGTTTTTTTATATAGAGGCATTTTATCACAATTGGAAAAAAGAAATGCTGAGCTCACACTGTAAGCATAATGTAGCTCCTGAAAAAAGGTGTTTGAATGAGATATTTTATTTATTATTATTATTATTATTATTTATCTCTGGATTCTTCACAATGTCATATCAGTTCATAACAGTTAGGCAGTTTTTTTTAATCCACTTCTGTAGTGTCGGACTAAGATTTCTCTGATCTTTCTGTTGCAGATGATATCGCCAACATGTGTGAGGTGGATTGTGCTTCAGAACCGGTCAGCCCTACGTTGCTCAGCGAGTCCACAGACACATACTGCCAGACTGACAGCTGGCACCGACTCCGCACCACCGTCCGTAAACTGGAATTCTGGGAAGACTTCAGCGCAGAGCTTATTGGTACTGGATTCTTCTCCAAAGTCTACAAGGTAATGATTTACTGTCTATGTTGAAGAAAAAACTACAGACTGTTTGGAATGGAAAATGTTCGATAGATTTACTAAAATAACCAAGATGTATTAAAAGTTCAGTAATGTAATAATGGACCCAGTTGCTCTCTATTGCTGGTTCTTAAAAATTCTGAATATTAAATCTTTAAATCTAAAGAGTGGATATTTTTTTTATGTTAAAATACTTTTTTGTGTCCCAGCTTAATATGCACTTAATATTGCGTTAACTGATGTTGGTGTGCATGTAAACACACTCATTATTTTTGCAGTTCTATTTAATGGCAAATAATTAACACATTTCAGCTGCATTTTGGCAAAAAGTCCACTGATTTAATCAAAGCTGTCAAAATGTGACATACCGAGATATTGCGACATTTGGGTTACATTGCCTTAAAAGTACAAAGGTTGTGCTCCACTCCTCCTGTGTGTTGTATGTATAATTCTGTTACTCACACAAATTCTGTTGCCAAAAATGCTAAATAATCTGCCGAGCAGTCACAGCCCTGTTAATCCTTAAAATACAATTTTACAGGCATGACGTGCCTCTGCATGATTTAGCATGTTTTTTAGGAGACCAAACACTTTCCAACCCAACAAAGTAATACAAACACGTACATCACGTACAGTCGCCACCCAGTCATGCTTAAATTATCTTAAAAACATTCACAGACATTAAAAGAAAATAAGTCTCGATTTTTAAGAGTTCCTGTGTAAACCACATTGGCACAAAGATAACTAAATTTATTCATCCACTATAATGATCTTGGGACCAGCTGGTAAAAATTCAGCGGAAAAATAGCTGAATTTTTATAGGGGGCAGTGGTGGCTCAGCGGTTAAGGCTCTGGGTTACTGATCAGAAGGTCGTGGGTTCAAGCCCCAACACCACCAAGACACCACTGTTGGGCCCTTGAGCAAGGCCCTTGAACCTATCTGCTCCAGGGGCGCTGTATCATGGCTGACCCTGCACTCTGACCCCAGCTTAGCTGGGATATGTGAAAAATAAATAATTTCACCATGTATATGCAGAAATGTATGTATAATGTGTGACAATTGGTCAAATTAAATGAAATGTGAGGTTAGCTGGAAAATGTATAGTAAGATTTTGTTTGCGTATGCCACATATTTTGTTATCGTCGTCATTTGTCAAATTCTTCAGTGCTTGGTCAATAGATCACTTCCAAATTCCATGAACCTTTCCTCATATTTTAAATTGTAAGAAACTGAAAGGTATTTTGTAACAAGTAGTGATCATAAAAATACCACAAGTACAATACCAACATTTTCAATGTACGTGCTCAATATTATCTTGCGTGAAAGACTATGGTGATGTCAGATCAGAGCTTTTCTATGGTTATGGATCCCATTCTACCATTATGAACACAATAACAGCAAGATGGAATGCAGATAACAGTGTTAAATAGCAATACACACGGCAGAACATTAAAAAAGTAACTGTGACCATTCTCACACCATGAGCCAAGGGAATGACAGCATTTTAAAAAAATTGTGTGTAAAGAACATTGTGTCCTAAGGAAGACATGCGCTGTAAAGAAAAGTAAAGTTCAATCCCCCCAGGGGCAAAAAAAAAGGGTGATGCTCCATTCTGTTGCTCTGGTTTCACAGTGAATGTGATTACGGAATCTCACATACTGGTGTTGCGAAGGAAAAACCTGTCAGGAAATGACACACTGTGCCTTTCTTCAACTTCGGGCACTTTTATATCCCAGGGGTTAATTTCTACTAACACTTACAGATTTCAAGGTTACATTATAACTGCCTTGGGAAAATTTTTACCATACCTTCATTAACATTTGCTACTTTTCAAATTGTTTATGGAGTTCTTCTGTAATGCATGTGCACTGTTGGACATTTCTAAGTGCACAAATTAAATAAACTAGTGAGAGTGTGAAAAATGTGTTTGAGGTGCTCATAGATGTATAAAAACCACTCAAATTGGTTATGCCCACTAGTTGGTAATGGTGCTGCTCTGTGTTGACCAGGTGATGCACAGCACTACAAAGAAGGTGATGGTGGTGAAGATTTATAAAAATGACGTGGATCCGGACAGCATTGTGCGGGAGATCAGCCTACTTCAAAAACTCTCCCACCCGAACATAGTGAGGTGAGCCGCCTCTGCATGTGCACATCATCATTTTCACCAATCCCATGCCGGCCTGATGCTCATAACACCCACTCAGAACTTATGAAGAAAACAACTCTGACTTTGTCAGTCTAATACTGAAAGATAACACTTGATGTGGGATCAAATTTCCTGACCTTTGATAGGATCATATTGAACCTGAGGATTTTGTAAACTGTTCTTGGCAAGCATCACTATTACTGGTGCTCATACATGGGGTTTAACAAACCCTTACCCCTAAGTATTAAATTGATCATATAACTCGTTCTAGCTTGCACAACAGACATGAATGATTCCTCAAATGGCATGGGTTGTTAAGGAGAGATGTGTTAATACTTGTTTAAGTGATCTGACTTACAAATTTTGCTTAGTGAACGACAATAAATGCTTTTTTGATTAGCCAGAACGCCCTAGCAACCACCCCAAACACACTTACATCATGACTATACGTTTTGAACGGGGAGGCACAACTCTCAGTAATTTTGTTAAATATTACAGAATTCAGTTTGATGGAATTTCTTATGAGATGGAAATATGTACGTTTTAAAAATAGGCATTTTTTTTTTTTACAAATGTATAAGACCAGTGTAATCGCATCAGATTTAGTCTGCAATGACAATAGTTTTGTTTCTTTAATAAGCAGTTCCTAATTCAACTTTTATAAATGTTATAGGAGCTGGTTGGATAGCCATTTCCTCTTAACTATTTAGTTTGTTCTACTGTAGGTACCTGGGCATCTGTGTCAAAGAGAACAAGCTGTACCCAATTCTTGAGGTGAGTGGCAAAGTTTGGGGAATGTTTTAGTATTCACAGTTCAAGGTTCATCGTTTTCTGTTATATTGTCTGCTATTGAGTTTTAGGCATCATTTACTATATACTGAATGTGTTTCTGATAGCCTGAGATTGCTTAGTTGTTATCAGGTCCAGATTCTAAGTGCAAGTGTTTTATAATATGAAAACTGAACTCCTCCACACCTAGTATGTTAGCGGAGGCTGCCTGGAGGAGCTGCTGGCTAGAGATGACGTCAGTCTCTGCTGGAGAGAGAAAATTGAATTGGCCTGCGATATCAGCCGAGGAATGACCTATCTACACTACAAGAACATCTACCACAGAGACCTTAACTCCAAGGTGAGTGTGTTGGCAGACTTTAGGGATCAAAGTTGAGCAAGTGTGGCAAAGAATGGTGATATATTACGTAATCACAGCTGTGCGCCACACCTTGCATTTATAGATAATCACAGACACCTCTAAAAAAAGCTACAACAAATATGGTGCTTATGTTTTTTAGTCCCAATGTTCTTTTTACTTGCCTGACTTAATTTGAATCCTTTCTTGATCTAAATGTGTTCATAACAAGATCCATGTGCAGAATACCACAGATTTCAGTGTTTGATTGGTTAGTCTGAGTACTTTGCTTGTGAAATCACTATTACATTTTACTCTTAAAAACTTATCAGGAGGCCACAGTTAAAATGGATGAATTGGACTGATTTTGACAACAAAATATGAAACCAGGTGGCATCTGATAACACATTTCTCAGAACTTCACTTTCCTTAAAGGAATATTCTGGGTTTAATACAAGTTAAGCTCAATCAACAGCATTTGTGGCATAATAGAGATTATCACAAAAAAAAAAAATGTTTCACTCGTCCCTCCTTTTCTTTAAAGGTGCACTCAGTAAGTTTTTGTTCATGTAATTTTGAACTTACACTGACATCTAGGGGCGTGGATGCAGCATCATTCAAACGCAATTGTTTTCAGTTAAATATGCCGTTGAAAATCACTATTTACAGACAGTCATTATCAATTTAATCCATGAGTGAGTGTCTAATATCAGGGAGGTTACTGACATTAAGCAATTAGTATTTGGCTGGTCATGTCACAGCCCCTATGTAGATTAAAACAGCTTTTATAAAGTTACTGATATGACTCGAGTATTCATCTCCTGTGAATCATAATGATTATATACAGTACATATGTTTCAAAATTGCTGTTAATTTTTTTAGGTGTACAATTTTTCTAATGCGGAAAATATTACTGAGTGCACCTTTAAAAGAAGCAAAAATTGAGGTTACAGTGAGGCACTTACAATGGAAGTGAATGGGGGATCATTTTTGGAGGGTTTAAAGGCAGAAATATGAAGCTTATAATTTGGTAAAAGCACTTACATTGGTTCCTCTGTTAAAACTGGTTTATTATTTGAACTGTAAAGTTGTTTAAATCATCTTTTTTGTGGCAGGGTTTACAGCGTTACGTTGTCATGGCAACTAAATTGTAAAATTGAATAAAACTTTACACAGAAAAGGTTAGTAAGAGATTTGATCACTCTTAAATCATGTTGACATGCATATTGTTTATGTCTTGTCTTGTGGCTATACTTTTGAAACAATTAGTATTTTAATGATTACGGATTGGCCCCCATTAATTTCGTCAATGAGCCAAAACATTTTATTTTTTGTGGTAATGAACATTTTGCCACAAATGCTGTCGATTGAGCTTAACTTGCATTAAACCTAGAATATTCCTATAACCATTTTTGCCATTACCTTTAGCCAACTAAAGGTAATTTTTTGTGGATGTTTAAAGTGTTCAAATACTGTTTTGGGCTACTAAATAGTATGCATACGGTATATAATTTCCTTTGTTGTGCACAAATGCAGTTGACAAGCTCAAATTGTTCATAAAACAGACTAAAAGCCTTGTTGCATTCTGAGAAGGGAAACTGTAGCCCTCTGAAGTTCTGAGCTGTAAAAAAACAGTCACAGTATGTTGACAGCTTTAACTGTGTCAGTTGCCAGGCTGCAGTGTACAGTGTGCTCAGGCCTTTGTATGTTTGAACAGGTCAGAGCTTTATTATGCTAATGCACGTCTGTGCCTAACATTTACCGTTCCATAAACTCCAGATCCACTACTGCTTTCAGTGGATATACTTGCCTCTGTACTTTCCCCTTTTCCCCTTCTCTCAGCATCTCCCACTCATAAGCAATGACCTGCTAGGTCTCATTAACTTTCAAGTGTTTATGCACATTTTCTTAGCTTGACTTAAATGGTGTTTTTTGAATAAAACGTGTTTAGTACATAATTCAAATAGTACCAAGTATTTAGTTCAGAGTACTAAAGATTGTAATGTTTTCATTAGTAGTTAGATAAAGGATTTTGCTAGTGTGTGCTTTTCCTCCTGGTTAAAATAACCATTTGTAGAACATTCACACTTTTTATTGCATTTGTGCAGTTTAGTTTCACACATTGATTGTAAGATCAACATAACGTCTATGTGAAGATTGGCATGTCATATTTATACAGTGACTCCTAAAAGAATTTGGACACTTAAGACAGTCTTAAAATGTGTGAATTTCTCATGCTTTTGTAACTACGTACCTAAATGGGTACACACCGTAGACGTTGGTTATATTTTATAGAAATATAATAATCTAATAATCCCCCTAAAAGAAAACGTTTTTTTTTTTTTTGTGTGTGTGTGTTATTTTTAGAATAAAATCAGCAGGATTGTTTTTTGTTTATGAATTATTGAAAATTGAGAACATCCCAAAATGTCACAGAAGTAAGGTTATTTTGCTCACTTTTGAGTTCTTATTTGTTCCCAAACTATAACATGCACACACACATATAATAACATTTAAGCCCACTCACCTACACAGCAGTGCACCCACCTAAAATGTGTTAATACACACATTTACTGTACCCAGCCCCTCCCTAACACACACACTCACCCACCACAGCGTTGTTTTCTTTCTCTACTCTGTTATCTTAGTGCATTAATTAAAGCAATCATGTCATTACACATTGTGGAGAGACAAAACAGAGGTAATGTTAATCATTCTGCTTGCATAACACAAGTATAAATATCTTGAGAGAGGTGACGTGTCTTCTGCCAGTGTCAGTGGGTGTGTTTAAAATGAAGTGATATTATTACTGCAACAGATATGAAAGCGTACATCGTTCAGCATTCAGTTCCGGCTTCTCATCCTATCATGATCTAGCCTATGCCCCACAGCTGTCTTCCTTTGCTCGTACAATGCATGGCTTTCACCCACCTCCACCCCAACACCACCAGTTTAGGTCCTGTCCTGCTCTAGGGGTAAGCTCCTCTCCCCTGTCTCTTCACCTTCCAGCAGGATCTGATGGTTTGAGAGAGAATCCTGCAGCTGAACCTTAGGACGGGGCTTACGCCAAAGATACTAATTATCTGTATCTCATGTTATTCCACACTATTGAGTCCTCTGAGAAAAAAACCGAGCACAATTACACTGTGCAATACAAACACACACACACACAACTATGGTTTTAAATTAAAAGTTCACCTAAAAATGAAAATTCTGTTATCATTTACTCACCCTCATGTTGTTTCAAACCTGTTTATTTCAAACCTGAAATAAACCTTATTTATTTCACAAAAGTAGACGTTTGACCGAATTTTAGCCTGTCAAAATTTCCATACAATGAAAGTTAATGGTGACTGAGGCTAACATTCCTGTCCCACAAGTAATTAATGTCAGAATTGTCTTTTTCAGCTAACATTTCCCTTTGAGAGCACTGTAAATCAAAGAGGAGGATGGGGTATCTGTATTCACAGACAGTTAGGAAGGGAGTCTATGCTGATGTAATGAAAAACTAGCTGGGTTCCTTTGACATTTTCCCTTTCACTTGTGTGTTTACCATCACCATTCAGCAGAGACCCGAAGCCCGAATGCATTTGCACTTCCACCAACAGTGCATGTTTAGCTGCACCACATTCATCTACCACACAGGCACCTGTAAACATTACTGAATGCTCTAGTTACATTAACAACTTATTTATCCTACTGTGAATCTTCTTAATTTTTAGACTACTACTTTTAGAAGTTTTACTTTGATTTTAGGCATAACTAAAGCTGATAAATTACTAAACTGCAATAAGCCACAAGAGGCTGTGCATTTTAAAGATGGTAAGGGATGTTTTTACCCTCTTAATCATGGTAAAATCACTGTAACGCATGGCTTCTTGTGGCTTTTTGCTTGTATAAAAGAGCAGCAACTGCACTGTGAAAAGTGTGTTAGTATTCTAGTACATTTTGTATGATAGTGCCAATTATATTGTGCGTTTTTCCCTTGTATTCATTGTTTCTGCTTGTATTATTCTCATTTGTAAATCTGCTATATGAGTAAATGCCCATTTAAAAGACACCAATATATAAATAATATGCAATTTAAAAATACATTTATCAATAGTAATAATCATCAAAATAAACAATTAGTGTAATTGTAGTTACACTTTTTACAGTTGCAACTTGGCTTATTCAGTGCAATTACGTTCAGATCAGAAATTAATTACAGTTACAGTTATGCATATATTTAGTTGTGTTACCAACATGGTTCCTCCAATTAGATTTTAGAGGCAGAACTATCGCTTTTATAATAGAAATAAGAAGTATACATGAACTATAAAGCTTGGATAACTCCACAGGCTTGGTGTGACAACAAGGTGTTACATTTTAATGATTAAAATCTGAAGAAGACAAGGGAAGACTGTGGGATTTTTGTGAAACAGAATTTTCAGAGTTGCTTAGTTTTCAATTCATACATAGAGCAATGCTGCCCTCTTGTGGAGATGTGGACATGCTTTGTAGTTTTGTTTTGAAATAATGTGTCCATTAGTCTACCGTATACCGTGATACTCTTGATTATGCAACATACTACATGTGGAATCCATCTGTTTTTGTTGATGCAGAACTGTCTAATCCGTATGACCTCGAGAGGCAGGGAAGCTGTGGTGACTGACTTTGGCCTGGCCAGGGAGGTGGGGGAGCTGCCCGCAAACGACCCCAAAAGGAAGATGTCTCTTGTGGGGTCTGCATTCTGGATGGCCCCCGAGATGCTCAGAGGAGAGCCATACGACCGCAAGGTATTGAAACAGAATACCAATGAAAATGAGAGAGACGACTTTGGAAACAAGAGAAGGATACTCTAGGTTACATTATTTGACATGGCACCAAAATCATGGATTCGAATCCTAGGAAATGCATGAACTGATCACATGTATATCCTGAGTGCAATTTAAGTCACTTTGGATAAAAGCCTCTGCCAAATGCATATTGATAGAAATTTGTATGCATTTCTGTAGCTCTTTTAGTAGATGGTTCACTTTCCTTAAAGGGATAGTTCACCCAATAATTACAATTCTCTCATAATTTACTCACCCTCATGCCATCCCAGGTGTATGGCTTGCTTTCTTCTGCTGAACTCAAATGAAGATTTTTAGACAAATATCTCAGCTCTGTGAGTACATACAGTGCAAGTGAATGCTACCTGAACTTCAAAAGCTCCAAAAAGGAGATAAAGTCAGCATAAAAGTAATCCATAAGACACCAGTGATTGGATCAATATCTTCGGAAGCGATCCAGTTGGTTTTGGGTGAGAACAGAACAAAATAATAACATTTTCACTTTACATCTTGTCAATGCATGTCAAGATGTACAGTGAAAAAATAACTATATTTTATTCTGTTCTTACCCAAAACCAACTAGGTTGCTTAAGAACATTTTGGATGAACTATTCTTTTAAAGAATATTATGGGTTCAATACAAATTAAGCACGATATCCCAAATGCTTTTAGGGCCACTTTATAAATATGACATGCCAATCTTCACATAGATATTATGTTGATTTTACAATCAATATGTGAAACTAAACTGCAAAAAAAATCTGCATGGCACAAGCAATGTCAAGGTAATGAGTTGAATAATGCAAATTGCGTCAATGTAGTAGTCTTGTCCCTTAAAATGAAATTAATATTGATTCACTCACTGACTTCACATTAATTACCATAACCTTTTGAAATATGTTTGTGTCTTAATAAAAATGGACATTCTGTGATGTTACCATACTTATCTAACGTACTGTAGGTCAGTAGAGAGGTATAGATTAGGAAAGTAATGAATATAATGATTTATAACAGATGCAGTAACTGTGAGATGTTGTGTTTCTGCCTCACTGTCAGATTAAGAGAGAGCCAGTGCTGGTGCTGATGTGATTAGAGACTTAACTGAACTTCTACTGTTTGCCCCTCTTTAATCACAGGTTGATGTCTTCTCCTTTGGGATCATGTTGTGTGAGATCTTGGCAAGAATCCCTGCCGATCCAGAGGTGCTGCCCAGGACGCAGGTAATGGCTGCTCTCAAACACACACACACACACACACACACACACACACACACACACACACACACACACACACACACACACACACACACACACACACACCATAGACATAGTGAAAAAAAAAAAGATTTTTAAGCGATTTGAATCATGGGGACACTAGAATTTAAACTTTGTTTTGGAAATTATTTAAAGAGATACCGTTTGAAAAGCTTATCTTGGACTTCCCTGATTAGATACAGTTTGTAAAGTTTGTTTTGGAACTTATTTGATGCGATACTGTTTGCAAAGTTTGTCTTGGACTTCCCTGATGAGATACCGTTTGTTTGTAAAGTTTGTTTTGAACTCCTGATTAAATAGTTTGTTTGTAAAGTTAATAATGTTTTTCTTGGACTTTCATTTAAAACAGTTTATTTGTAAAGTTTGTTGTGGACTTCTCTGATGAGACATAGTTGGTTTGTAAAGTTTGCTTTGAACTCCTGATGAGATACAGATTTGAAACATTTTGCGGCCGACCCACCGGACCGCTCGGTTATCCCAGTCCGCCCCTTATCGGCCCCAAAGTGAGTCGGCCCACCGTAAAAATGCCCGGTATACCAGATTACCAGTCCAGCCCTGCCGTGAAGTAAGAAAGGCTTGTTATGTGCCATGAATTAGCACAGCTCTCCTCTGCACTGGGGATGAAAGAAGGTAAGACAGACTGTACTGATACTGTACAGCTGTGTGGTCATTTATGAGTCATTAACGGTGATGAACAGCTAATGATGTCTAGAGGGAAGAGAAAAGATCTGATCTAGGTCAAGTGAACCATTGTACAGACATTTAGAATCTTTAATATGGATTTTAAATCACTATCATCAATCACATAAAGGATAACGATTTTCTGGTCAATCCACATTTTCACCATTGCTCTATACGTATGAAGCTGCACACTACAGGGTATTGGTATATACACTTTATGTACAAGGCCATTTAGTTTTTATCACAAGAGTCACTGTTTGTAGGAATCTACAGAGTTTGAAAATCACCCCAGAGGCAAAGTAGAAAGTTAATTATGACATTTGTATGTCACAGCTTTTGGATTCCTCTGATAGAAGCAGTTTGTTTGTAAAGTTTATCTAGTTCTCTGATGAGATCATTTTTGTGCTTTGAACTCTTGCAGATGCAGTTTGTAAAGTTTGTCCTATTCTTACCTAATGAAATACAGATTGTTTGTAAAGTTGCTTTGAACTCCTGATTAAATAGTTTGCTTGTAAAGTTTGTCTAGGACATTCTTTGATGAGATACAGTTTGTTAATTTTGTCTCGGACGTCCCTTATGAGTTACTGTTTGTTTGCAAATTTTCTTTGAACTCTTATTCAGTAGTTTGTTTGTAAACTTTGTTTTGGAACTTATTTGATGCGATACTGTTTGCAAAGTTTGTCTTGGACTTCCCTGATGAGATACCGTTTGTTTGTAAAGTTTGCTTTGAAATCCTGAATTAATAGTTTGTTTGAAAAGTTAATCATGTTTTTCTTGGACTTTCAATTAGTTGTGGACTTCCCTGATGAGATACAGTTTGTTTGTAAAGTTTGTCTTGGGACTATTTTGAGATACAGTTTATTTGTAAAGTTTGTCTTGGGACTTCTTTGAGATACAGTTTATTTGTAAAGTTTGTCTTGGGACTACTTTGAGATACAGTTTATTTGTAAAGTTTGTCTTGGGACTACTTTGAGATACAGTTTATTTGTAAAGTTTGTCTTGGGACTTCTTTGAGATACAGTTTATTTGTAAAGTTTGTCTTGGGACTTCTTTGTGTTACAGTTTATTTGTAAAGTTTGTCTTGGGACTACTTTGAGATACAGTTTATTTGTAAAGTTTGTCTTGGGACTTCTTTGAGATACAGTTTATTTGTAAAGTTTGTCTTGGGACTTCTTTGAGATACAGTTTATTTGTAAATTTTGTTGTGGATTTCTCTGATGAGACATAGTTGGTTTGTAAAGTTTTTGTGTACTTTTCTGATTAGATACAGTTTGTTTTAAAGATGTGATACAGTTTGTTTATTAAGTTTGTATGTTATTTCAGACTTCTTTGAGATACAATTTGTTTGTAAAGTTTGCTTTGGACTGCTCTGATGAGATATGGCTTGTTTTAAAAGTTTATATTGGACTTCTTTGATAAGATACAATTTGTAAAGTTTGTCTTGTATTTCTCTATAATAAGACACTGTTTGTCTGTAAATGTTATCTCAAACATTTTTACAAGATACAATTTATTTGTAAAGTTGGTCTTGGATTTCTCACATAAGATGCAGTTTATTTGTATGTTTTGTGTTTTTAAAGTTTTTCATCTAAAGGCTAAAACAGCCACATCTTTTAGTCTGTATTGACTATTATTTCAGATGACAGAGTGTGTTGAACTCAGGGTGTGATCTCTTCACAGGACTATGGGCTGAATGTGGAGGCATTCAGGGAGCTGGTGAAGGGTTGCCCAGAGCGTGTCCTAGAGCTGTCGGCCAGCTGCTGCCAGGTAAGATTGAGAAACTCAAGGGGTGTGTTTAATATGTTTAAACTGTGAACAGTAATAACACCTGTAAAGTGAGCACATTCATGAGATTCACTTTCAGCTGAGGTTCATTCATAGTGTAGGACCTTGAACTGCCTAGTTAACTGTTTTAAAAATGTACACAGTATGTAGAAGATTAGCCTTTTAGAAGACAAGTTCTCACACTCTCAGTAGTTTATTTAATTAGTCCAGTGTATATAAATGATATGGATGTATGTACAGTAGTCATTTTTACAGTATATATTCAATCATTTTCACACAATAAATATTGAAATGGTTTGTTCATTTAACTTTTTATTAAGATTATCATAGTTTTTGAAATGTAATATTTAACTTTTTTATGATGGAATTTAAAATTGTAGGTTTAAAATTCTGGGTCAGGAACAGGGATAAGAAATCTACACATTAAATCTATTTTGAAAAGTAGCAAATACAAATGAAGGCATGGTTATAAGTCAGTTATAAAGATATTTTGTATGTCACCATCATATAACAAAAAGAAATATGTTAGTTTTAATACAAATCAATCCCTGGAACCTGCATGTAGTTTTAGAGCACCCATGTATTTGATGAAAAATCTTAACCCCCAGCCCTTTTGTCTCCTGCTCTCTTGAAGATGGATGCATTCCGAAGACCTTCTTTCTCTGAGCTGCTGGATGAACTGGAGGATATAGCTGAGAACCAAGAGCCACCAGACAACATCTTGACCACAGGGTGATCTCCAGAAATCCCTTCCAACAAACCCCTGGACTGAAGGAATAAAGGGATTTCGCTGCATGAGAGTCTTAAGTCATGGACAATGACTCGCACTCTATTCCCTTAAGAGTAGTATATATGAGGGAATGTCTGATAATTGAGGACAAAACCACTCAACTGAATGTCCTCTCAATAACCGGTTCTGGAGGCCCTCCCAGCAGTGACTCGGCAGTGATCTTTTCTCTTTTTTTTATTTGTAATATTGACAAAAGTTATATCATTCTTTATGAACCAACTTTCAGATCGACTTCTGATTTTATTGAAAGACCAAATTCACCCTGGACCAACTACTGATTCCTGATGTGTATGAGTTTCAGGATAATGTGAGTTTACTTTTTACCTGCAAAAGCAGTTTTAAAGTAAGAATAAAGCAGAGGCTGCACAAACCCGGAACAAACCAAACCAGATAAAATCATGTGCGCTATATTTAATTTGGCCTCGGTAGTGTACTAGCATATCTCTTCACAACATTTACCAAGTAATTACGCAAAAAGAATGTTGCTCATTTGAAATGCACTGTCAGTATTGCCCATTTTGGCCTGGTTATCAAACTGTTAACATGTCAGATTGGTGCAGCTTTAAAATGTCCAATTACATTTCTCAAAATCATAGAAATGGCATACAAGTCAATGTTCAAAAGATCATGTTTGTGCATTAATGCATTATCAGCATGTTCCTGGAAAACATTAGGTTAATTCTGGCATGAGACCTGAATAACCATCTAAGAAAACACAGTTTAGTACATCGATTATTATATTTTATTCAGTGTTTGGAATAAATATTTTCCCAGACCACAGATCAATGTTCTTACATAGGTGAATATTAGTTGGATTCTGTACTTTGTCTTTGTACACACTGTATGTTTTAATAGCGTCATAGTCTCAGATTATTCGGATCTAGTTTACACTAGTTTTTCTAAACCAAAATATATTTTGATTATTGAATCAAATCAAGCTGTTTATATTCCTGACTCTATTTGTGTATATGGTGTCTGGTTACATTCATATATGGGTTCAATTAAATTTCTTGTTTATTAGTTACAACAACAGTTTAAGACTACAAAATGGTGTCCTGTTGCAGCAAGATCTTTCAAAAATCTATTTATCCTTATTAAACTCTCCTTTAAACCACATAAAACACCCTAGTTAAATCAAATCACAACAATAATGGAAATATATTAAAATTATAAGTGGCTGGGCATGACAAAATAGCTTTGATTTGTGTAGGCCTATAAACATTAGAGTGTGAATGGGGTTGCTCATTTTGTCATTAGTATTCGGGCACAGTTCAGGGTTCCTGCTTCGTTTGTATGATATAGGCATCTGCATTAAAGCCTGTGCACCCTTCTGTAATTGAGCTGACTTGGAAGCCATGGATTTACTGTTGTACCAATGGTGCACATATGAAGTTCGATAACTACCAGCCAATCTTGTGAGTCATGTCCTGGGTGATGTTAATTTATGATCATGAGGAAAAAGTAAATTTGGAGGCCACCAGCAGTGTGAAACGAGAGCAATTGGTAGTAAACAACATGTATGATTTGTGATGAAAGCATTTACAGCCTGAGGAATATAAGTCATGGCTTCCTGCAAGGAAATGCATGACTGTGGGCAACAGTGACTAGGTGTCATTTTTACTGGGAAATATGTTCATATGGCAGTTTAAATGACTGTGGCATAACTGAATGGGGGCAAATATATTGATGTAGGCCTCTTTATATGTTTAATGCAATCAGTGTCTCTCAGTACAAGGTCATTCAGTGGTTCACATTGTACAAGTCTTGATTAATGCATCCTTCACAAAGATGAATTCGTCTGAATCCAACCTTTCTGAAGCATCCCCAGATCATCACCGATCCTCCACCTGGTCATCTAATGGTTAGACAGAGACCTGGAGAGGCCTTCAAGCCACAGTGTCTTGCACTCACTGTGAAATTTGGTGGAGGATCAGTGATGATCTGGGGGTGCATCAGCAAGGCAATTCAAGCTCAATCAACAGCATTTGTGGCATAATGTTGATTACCACAAAAACATTATTTAGACTCCATCCTTTTCTTTAAAAAAGCTAAAATTGAGGTTACAGTATTGAACCCAGAATATTCCTTTAATTGAATGCTAGTAACTGCAATCTGATTACATGAATTTAAAATGTAGTGTATTACACTACTTTTGTACTTAAAAGTAATTGGATTATAAAGCAATGAATTACTTAGTTCAAAAACACTGGTAAATACTATTTCCATAGTGGGGCAGTGTTGAATGAAAATGGCAACCAGGAACCATCCAGAGCCATTTTTATATATCAAATAAGTATACTGTATATAGTACTGCCCCAGTGCTTTGAAATATTTTACTGTTTCCTTGAAGCAGATATCATCTCAAGATAAGCTGAAAATTGCCAGAGTAGCACTGTTCTTATCTTTTTGAATATACTATTACAATTCAGAGATACATGTATTAGTAGGTAAAATACATACTCAGTAAACATTAACTCACTGTAGAGTATCATAGAGAGCAGGCCCTATACTGTATGCTAGCATGTTGCCCATACCACTTCACAAGCACCACACAAGTCAAAGGATAAGTTGCTCAGGGGTGGGGGAATATGGGATTTTAGAGTCAGCAAAATTATTTCATTCACTCTGGTCAGCATGTTTCAAGGCAGAAAAGACTAATAGCCTCTTGGTACGGATGATCTATACATACAAGGTTGAATCACCTAAAAATGTACAGCCAGTGCAGCTGCTAAAATTAAACAATCCAATTCACTGTGCATATATCTGAATTGAATCCGTCACTATGTTTGTTATCCAGCCAAATGTACATATTTTTTTAAAGGTGCACTGTGTATTTTTTCATCATTAAAACATTTTAGCCCTGAAGAAAAGAACGATACTTAAAAATATCTTTAAAATCATGTACACTCACATTAGATGAAGACTCCTGCCATATCAGTAGCTTAATAAAAGTTTGTTTTGCATTCCATCACAATTATTTTGGGTTCCCTTACAATAAATGAACCATGGTTTTAATATAGTAATATTGTACTAACCTTTACAGTAGTAACCATGTTTTTTTTGTTGTGTTTTTTTGTGGTAACCATGGTTTTACTATAGTAATGTTGGTAACACTTTACAATAAGGTTCAATTCATCAACATTAGGTAATGCATTAGTTTCATGAACTAACAATAAACAATATATTTTTACAGCATTTATTAATCTTTGTTAATGTTAGTTAAAAAATACAATTGTTCATTATTAGTTCACATTAGTTCATTGCACATTATCTAATGATAACATATCAACTTTTCATTTTAATGTATTACTATATGTGGAAATGAACATTAACCAAGATGAATAAATGCTGTAAAAGTTGTTCATTGTTAGTTTGTTTAAACTAATGTTGTTAACTAATGTTAACAAATGGAACCTTATTGTAAAGTATTATATTAATATTATTACTGTAACCATGATTGTAGTAACCACTGTGTTTAGGCCAAAACCATTACCACAGTAATATTGTAGTAACCACAAAATTACGATTTTTTTAACTACAGTTTTTGTTTTCCTGTATTATTACTATAGTTTCACTACACTGAAAAATGTATTATGTAAAGTTATTTTAAGCATGAACCTAAAAATATTATGTACAGTAAATTCTACATTTATACGCAATTCAAACATGTAAAAATTTATGCTCTAGCTTATGAGTAAATATTATTCATTATTGTTTATGTTTACAATGCGTCAAATCCTTGTGTTCATCTGTGTTCCGCAACTGCTTTGAATAACGTATAATGTGCGAGTAAGTGCAGCCGGTGGACTTTCTGGTGCACTCCTAGGGTAAGATGGTGCCCCCCTAGGGAGCTGGTGCCCTACGCAGACTGCATAGTCTGATAGTAGGAAGTGGTGGTACTGCCAGGATGAGTGCCATATTGGCCAGCACAACATAAACCAAAAATTACTTAAAAATCAAAATAATTATTTGCGAAGAATCTTTACATTCTGCTACGATAGTTTTATAAAACCTGAGAGAACAGGCATCTTAGAGTGTCAAACTCACACCAGTTTTGACTCTCTTGCCAAGAAAATTAGATCACAAACTCTTGTTCAAGGGCTCATAGAGGGTTAACCCCGGTGGCACATGTGGAGTTCAAATCCTTGAGTCAGCGTGCAAGATTTGCTGATTCCAGGGGAAGTCTGTATCCAGACACCATGTTTAATTGTTTACATAGAACAGTAGCAACAAGGATACCAACAAATACCTCCAGACTCAATAAAAAGGATTATCGTCAGCACTCTAAAACTGCAGACTTCTGCAGGTGCAAGGCTTTTTACTCATTTGTTTGTTGTTTTCTAGATCTTGTTCTCTTGTGCTTAATCATTCCTATTCTGGTCCCAGAATAAATAATAATAATAAAAAGTGGATGCAGCAGAAGCCAAAAAAAGTGACAGAGCAAAGAAAAAGGAATGAGCAGTTTACTATTTTGTGCTTATGTCACGTTATGATATTATTCTGTTTTATTAATTAAATGCATAGTTCACCCAAATGAAAATTCTGTCATTATTTACGGACCTTCATGTCATACCAAACTCTGACTTTCTGTCTTCTGTGGAACACAAAATTATTATTATTGTTTTTTAATTCTTGGTGCAGTGTTAAATGTGGTCTAATGGGAATTACTAACCATGTCCTCTGGGTGGCATTACAGTGGAGCTGTCTGTCCAACCAGGGCAGCTAACAGACCTACATAAGAGAGGATAATAGAATAAGGACCTCCTTATCTAGGCCAATGGAAGAGAAGACACATGCATTATCAGTATTGCCACAGCTGAAGCTTTCTTGGCTGTTTGATTTTCTCTGTGCAATATGTTAAAAGGCCGGTCTGTCCAGTGCATTATTTTCAAGCTTTCGCATATGGATCTTACGGTCTTCCGTACATATCCTTTACACAACTTTACAAACACAAACTGTATACAGTGGCAAGAAAAGTAGGTAAACCCTTCGGAATTACCTGCATTTATGTATAAATGTATCTTAAAATCTGGTTTGATCTTCATCTATTGTAAGCAACAATAATATTCAAACACAACCTGATTTAATAGCACACAAATTATTGTCTTGTACATACTGAATACATCTTTCAAACATTCACATTATAGGTTGGAAAAAGTATGTGAACCCTATAGTCTAAAGACCTCAACAAAAGCTTATTAGAGTCAGTAGTTGGCAACCCTGGCATCCAATTTATGAAATAAGATTGGAGGTGTGGGTTAGAGCTACTTTGACTTATAAAAAGATCTCAAACATTTTGAGTCTGCTATTCTCAAGAAGTATATGCTGATGTGGACCATGGCTCGCAAAAAAAGAGATCTCAGAAAACCTAGGATCAAGAATTGTTGCTTTGCATAAAGCTGGAAAGGGTTACATTATTTATCTGTCCACAGTATGATATAAATGGAGACGATTTAGTACTGTGGCTACTCTCCCCAGAAGTGGCCATTCAACCAAGATGACTTAAAGGGCACAGCGCAGAATGCTCAATGTGGTAAATTTTTTTAACATAGAACCAGTGACAGCTAAAGACTTGATCATTGGAACTGGTTAACATCTCTGTTCTTGAGTCTACTATACAGAAAACATTAAATAGGCATGGTGTCCATGGCAGGACACCACAAAGGAAGGTGCTGCTTTCCAACAAAAACATTGCTGCATGCCTGAAGTTCGCCAAAGACCACCTTGAAACTCCACAAACTTGGAAAAATGTTTGTGGACTGATGACACTAAGGTTGAAATGTTTGGGAAGAACACGCAGCACTATGTATAGCGTAAAAATGACTCTGCATACCGACATGAAAACCTCATCCCAATGGTGAAGTACTGTACTTCAGGAAGGGAGCATTATGATTTGGGAATGTTTTGCTGCTTTGAGGTCTGGACCGCTTGCCATCATCAAGGGAAAAATTCATTCCAAAGTTTATCAAGATATCTTACAGGATAATGTTAGGGTGTCTCTGCACCAGCTGAAGTTCAGTTGAAGTTGGGTGATTCAGCAGGACAATGTAAATAATGCACTACAATATGGCTTTAAAAAAAGAAAATCTAGCTTTTGGAGTGGCCCATTCAGAGTCCAGACCTTAAACCAATAGAGATTCTGGAATGAGAGCCGTTCACACCAGACATCCTAAGAATATTTACATTTATGCATTTGGCAGATGCTTATCCAAAGTGACTTTCAGTGCACTTATTACAGGGACAATCCCCCTGGAGCAACCTGGAGTTAAGTTCCTTGCTCAAGGACACATTGGTGGTAGCTGTGGGGTTTGAACCAGCAACCTTCTGATTACAAGTTATGTGCTTTAGCCCACTACGCCACCACCAATATGGCTCAGCTGAAGCAGTTCTGTAAGGAAGAATGGTCCAAAATTCCATCTGAACGTTGTGCAGGTC
Source organism: Xyrauchen texanus (assembly GCF_025860055.1). Lineage (NCBI taxonomy): Eukaryota > Metazoa > Chordata > Actinopteri > Cypriniformes > Catostomidae > Xyrauchen > Xyrauchen texanus. The sequence goes on from NC_068309.1 coordinate 10,842,317, forward strand.
TAATCCGTAGCTACTGGAAACGCTTGGTTGAGGTTATTGATGCCAAAGGAGGGTATATCATTTTGGGCTATTGCTCAGAATCTGATGTTAATTTATATTTTTTTCTGCGGCATCCACGCGTCCCACTGAGAGCGAGAACCACATTATAGTGACCAAACGTGACACTACCCACCCAAGCAACTGGGCCAATTGGTTGCTTAGGAAGCCTGACTGGAGTCACTCAGCACGCCCTGGATTTAAACTTGCGACTCCAGCGGTGGTAGTCAGGGTCTTTACTCGCCGAGCTACCCAGGCACCCTGATGTTAAGGTTTTGAACTATTCTATTGTTTGTTTAAAACTAAATTTACAGTGTGCACTATATTTCATTCTTACCTAAAGGGTCATCTGGACAGGCGAGGTGAAAATGGACAGAAGCAATCATGAAAGGAGAGAACAAAGAGCGGTGCCTTGATCTGCTGACCTTGCTGAGCTCAAGGCTGGGGCGAGGATCGTAATGGCTTGTCAGAGCATGCCGTATGTCTTTGAACGGCCCTCCAGGCCTTGTACACTGAGCTGCCGAGATTTATTACTTACATGGGACAGTGAGATGCTTTGGATCAACTCTCTCTCTCCTTATTCTTTTATTACTTTATTAATTAATTTAAAAAACCTCCTGTGGTTTAACTTGCCATCAAACAAGTGATGAAATATTTGTTTTGGTGGTATTATGTAATAAGCCCAGTGCATAATATGAATGATAATGACGTTCCCAGACTCATTATCTATTTCTAATGAGGATAAGCTCAGAAGTGTTTTTATTAAGCATCAAAAACAGAGGCCACAATATTAATTTGATTCCCATAGCTTGTAAATATTTATATTTGTCCAGAGAGCTGTTTTTTTGTGTTTAAAAAAATCTAAGTATTTCTGCAGCTTTTAAAAATGTGGTTATGAGACTCCTAATTAAGACTCTTAATCTTGTTTTGTTTAGACCCTAGCTGTGTTCTTCCCTCATTTTGAGAATGTTTTTTAAGAGCATATGAAAACATAGGGATCCTAGGGCTAGTTGTCAAACAGACATGTTGTCACTAGGGCTATATCTCAGTAATTAGAAAGTTGCGAGTTAATAGTTCAGTTGCATAGATGCTTGTTTTGACTAGCAGTGGATATCTATTTTGGTTTCAAACTCCTAATTCAAAAATGTTTTATATTAGGATATTGTAAACATCAATAAAATCCTACCTCTTAAATTTGAGCTGTTTCATAAACTGTAACACTGTTTAAATATCAAAGGTAGTGTATACTCTATCATATATTTTAAATACAGAGGTTTGAAGCACAGAACGATGTGGTGGCGAGGAAGACCACCCCTCCTCCCAAAGACCAGGTGCTCTGTCTTACCACGGCTGATGTGAAGAAAACTCTACGTAGAGTCAACCCACGGAAGGCTGCTGGACCAGACAACATTCCTGGCAGAGTGCTCAGAGGATGTGCAGACCAGCTGGCAGATGTTCTTACCGACATCTTCAACATCTCTCTTAGCAGCTCCGTCATTCCAACGTGCTTCAAGGCCACCATCATCGTCCCCATGCCAAAGAATTCTTCAGTGTCATGCCTCAACGACTGCCGTCCCATCGCACTCAGACCCATCATCATGAAGTGCTTTGAGAGGCTCGTCATGAGGCACATTAAGACCCAGCTGCCCCCCTCACTAGACCCATTGCAGTTCGTGTATCGTCCAAACCGTTTAACAGACGACACCATCTCCACCACCCTCCATCTGGCCCTCACCCACCTAGATAAAAAGGACTCATACGTTCGAATGCTGTTCATAGACTTCAGCTCAGCATTCAACACAATAATTCCTCAGCACCTGATTGGAAAGATGAACCTGCTGGGCCTGAACACCTCCCTCTGCAACTGGATCCTGGACTTCCTGACTGGGAGACCTCAGTCAGTCCGGATCGGGAACAGCATCTCCACCACCACCACACTGAGCACTGGGGCCCCCCAGGTCTGTGTGCTCAGTCCACTGCTGTTCACTCTGCTGACTCATGACTGTGCAGCAATGCACAGCTCGAACCACATCATTAAGTTCGCCGATGACATGACCGTGGTGGGTCTCATCAGCAAGAACGACGAGTCGGCATACAGAGAGGAGGTGCAGCGGCTAATAGACTGGTGTAGAGCCAACAACCTGTCTCTAAATGTGGACACAACAAAAGAGATTGTTGTTGACTTTAGGAGAGCACAGAGTGACCACTCTCCGCTGAACATCGACAGCTCCTCTGTGGAGATCGTCAAGAGCACCAAATTCCTTGGTGTTCACCTGGCGGAGAACCTCACCTGGTCCCTCAACACCAGCTCTATTACCAAGAAAGCTACTTTCTTCGAAGGCTGAGGAAAGCACATCTCCCATCCCCCATCCTCACTACATTCTATAGAGCGACTATTGAGAGCATCCTGAGCAGCTGCATCACTGCCTGGTTTGGGACTTGCACTGTTTCGGACTGCAAAGTCCATGCAGAGGATAGTGAGGACAGCTGAGAAGATCATCGGGGTCTCTCTTCCCTCCATCAAAGACATCTGCATCCGCAAAGCAACCAGCATTGTGGATGAATTCACACACCACTCACACAAACTCTTCACCCTCCTGCAGTCTGGCAAAAGGTACCTAAGCATTTAGGCCCTCACGGCCAGACTGTGTAACGGCTTCTTCCCCAAAGCCATCAGACTCCTCAATACTCAGAGACTGGACTGACACACGTGTCCTGAGTTGCACTTTAATTATTGTCACTTTATACCTGGCTGCTACCTCAATAACTTCTATGTGCATAGAACACTATCTCATAGTATGTTATGTTTACATTTGGCATTTTTAGAAACGGTCATCTTTTTTGCACTACTGTGTTCTGGTCGGTGCTGCACTGTCTCTCACTGTGCCTATTGTCCTGTTAATTTTTAGTAATTTATTGTACTGTCCCATACTTTTTGCACACGTTTGCAAGCGCACTTTATATAGGTATGTTATTTAGTCTGTGTAGTCTCATGTGGTTCTGGGTTTGTCCTATGATGTTTTATGTAGCACCATGGTCCTGGAGGAACTTTGTCTCGTTTCACTGTGTACTGTACTAACTGTATATGGTTGAACAATAATAAAAACCACTTGACTTGATATGTTGTGGAAGATGTCTGTTTAACTTTAGATTTCATATTTCAAAAGATTTATTTTTTAAATCAGTGTCACAGTGTCAGTAAACAGCAGGTTTACTTTCCCCCATATAGTGTGACAACAAATCCCCACAATATGGCATGTTACACGAACGGCACCTTTTTTCCTAGGTACAAATTATAGAAATTGCCATTTTGGAGCCAAGACTTTACTCTACTCTATGCGCCTATACTGAAATTAACATTAGCATACAGTATAAACCTACCCTGAGAAATACTGTATACACTGGAGTAAAAACAGCCTGTGACAACTAGGTTCAGTTTCCCCAACTTTGCTTCTACCTAATTTTTACACTGCCAAAATCTAAATATGAAAATCAAAAGCTTGCTCAATCAGAGCAAATTCTAAGAACTATTCCTAGGATTAAGAAAGCACAAAAGAAAGGTGAATAGTGTCAATGGAACATCCACTGTAAAGAACACTAAGTCTGATCGAAACAAGGTTTTATTAGAAAAGAAAAGCATTAGAAACACTTTGCACCCTTCCAGTGCCAGCATGTTGGAATATCTCATATTTAAGATGCATCTGTTCCAGAGACTGCATACGTAACATGAGTTTAATCCCCAACACAATTATTCAGATACACCATGAAATGCACAAGACACAAATCTGCAGATTACATAATTAACACCAGATAGAGTATATCTGTTATGTAATTCATATCTACAATACCTACTTCATAAAAAACAATAACATGTCATCGTTATTCATGGGAGTGTCTGAAATGATTCCAAATGGTACACACACTCCATATTTCAAGTGGCTCATAGAACATTCATTCAACTTGTTACTGAATAACAGATTATAAAGAATATATATTTTTTGTTGAATATTCATACTCTTCAATTATAAAACACAATCTCATATGATATGAAGAGGGCCGGCTGAGTGCTCCAAACATTATGCACTGAAAACCAAACAATCTATCAAGTCTCTCATAAAGCTAATGAGCTCTGGCGCACCTACACTCATGCTAGCCTTCCTGCACACATGAACAGGGCTACAACATGACCAGATGTGCAGGGTGTGCTGGAAAATGGAATGAAAAATGCATTGAGAGAGTACATGGTGTTTATGCTACTAAAGGGCATTGGTAACATTTTACAATAAGGAAGATGTTAACATGAGTTAACACAAAAGTTAATTTGAACAAACAATAAAAAATACATTTACAGCATTTATTTGTCTTGGTTAATGTTAATTCAAAATGTTCTAATACAATTTTAACATTAAAAGTTAATTGCATAAATATTAAAAATAGTAGGCTATATTTACAAATCAATATTAACCAATATTAATAAAAGTAAAAATTATTGTTTATTGTTAGCTCATGAGCCTAATGCATTAATGTTAACGTACAGAACCGTATTGTAAAGAACCAAAGCATTTTGATAGAAAACTCGGGTTGAACTCATAGACCAGTCGTTAACTGTGCCCTTGCTAGAAATTAATTTGTTACATCACTGCCCATAGAAACATTCAAACTCGTTAACGAGTGTAGTGACTGCTCACAAACCACCAAAATGTGTTAATGAGTGAAGCGAATGCTCACAAACCACTAAAACTCGTAAACGAGTGTAGTGAGCGCTTACGAACCATTAAAACTCTAGCAAACGCTCACGGACCATTAAAACTCATTAACAGGTATAGGGAATGCTCAAACTCTTTAAAGAGTGTATGCTCATGAACCACTATAATTTGTTCACCAGTGTATTGAGCACTCACAAACCATTAAAACGAGTATAGTGAACTCTCCTGAACCACTCATTTAAAACTCGTTAACAAGTATAGTGAAACCTCAGGAACCACTCAAATTTAACAAGTGTATATAGTAAACAGCTCACAAACCATTCAAACTCATTAACGGGTGTAATGCTAACCAACCACTAAAATATGATAATGAGTGTAGTGAATGCTCACAAACCATTAAAACTGGTAAATGAGTGTAGTTTTGCCAGAAATGTATTTGGTACATCACTGCCCAGAGAACCAAAATCATTAACAAGTGTAGAATGATCACAGACCACTAAAATTAGTTAAGGAGTCAAGCGAATGCTCATGGACCACTAAAACTTGTTAACGAGTTAAGTGAATGCTCACAAACCACTAAAACTCATTAAGGAGTGTAGGGAACCCTCACAAACCATTAAAACTCACTAAACAAGTTTAGAAAACCATTAAACCATTAAAACACATTTTACGAGTGTAGTGAACATTAAAAGTCATTAATGAGCAATGAACAATCACAAATGGTTTAAATATTGTATGTATTGTATGTCTAATAAAGGCTACTAAAATGTGACTAAAATACCTTGTATTTTTGAATAAATTAATTATTTATCGAAAAAATCTACAGCCCTGCTCCTATAAATGTGAAGGAAAACCTCACAATATTCTAATGGTTCTAATGGCTGTTATGGGAATTGTAATGGTTTTAATGGAAAATATAATGTCCCTGTGGGTCTCAACTGGTAATGTGTTGGCTTCTATTGGTGGCATGTTATGTCTAGTGGATGCCATTAGGGACCAATACATATCCGTAATGGAAACCAATACAAAATATTAAATTCTAAGGGAATATGGCACAAAAACACACTACACTCGTAATGGTATTGTAGTGTAAACCATTAGGAATTCTATTGTTTTTTGTCAGTGGGATGCTAATAGTATGCTAAATTCTTTTGAAAATGACACTCTTAAATGCTGATTTCAACATACTGTATTAAGGTTCCATTCAAAGAGCCATATAGTTCTTAATTAAGAACCCTGTAAGTCAGGGGAAAAAGCTGGTTTAGAATAATTTCCCAGCAAATATGTTTACTGATGAAAACTTGGGATTTGGGCTGGAGTTAGATCTTGCATTAATGTTTTATTACTGCCATGTCAGTTTACATCAAGTACAAGCAACCTGTCCTTCAGTGAGACATCTTGTTTGTTCAAGGCCAATTTTTAAAGGCAGACTCTTGCCAAAGCTTTGTGTACAAGACACCAAATGGGATTCTTCCATTATTGTGAGAAATTAATTGCCCCACAAGAACTGTTTGTTGCACAACAGCCATTCTGTTTGGAACAAGTACAAAATAAATAGCATAAATAAATTCTATAATAAATAGGAAAAAATATCAAAACATTAACATTTATATTATAAATAATGAAAGGAGTTACAGTACATATACTGCTACATCGACAAAGGGCTTTAAAACGCTAACTTGGTGAACCCAGTTAAAAAGCAAATAAATAAACAAACACTGATTCCATGACTCCCCTTCTTACTGAAAGGCTATAAAATGCAATATGAGTGATAAAGTTATAATGAATGAATGATATATGAACTGAACTGTCTAACTAGCCTCCATTTTCTGCCTACTGTACATATTGGACGTCCCAAGGTAACACGCTTACACGCTCACCAACAAATGTTCCTGCTAGTGTGATTCTGCCATCTGTAGTATATGGATTCTCTTTCTATAAATGCTCTCTCTCTCTCTCTCTCTCTCTCTCTCTCTCTCTGTCTGCCTCTGACATATCAGGCTCTCTGACACCTACTGTGATTCACAGATGGCCCCATAATGACTGAAATTGCTCTAGGATCAGTCCAATTAATTTGTAGCCTATTTTCTGACTGGGGTGCAGCCCTTTAGGGAGAGAGGTGGATAGCTGTACACTCATTTGACCTCACGGACACTTAATCCAAGTATGCACCACACAGTTATGGGAACCTTGCAGTCAAAAAGACTATTCAAAGACTATTTCTTTACAACCATATTATACTTTTGAGTATGTCTGCTATATACAGTAAAATCACTCTTTAACCTTCTTGTACCCTTCAAATGAGGGTATATAGGGGCATGAAATGACTAGTATTGACCTTGATAGTGCACGTATGTTGCAAATAAAAAATGCTGATGTGTCCATGTTCATCTGGATTGCTAAAATCTTCCCTTTGGGATGTTAGAACGACATTCAGCAGATGTTTTTGCAACATTTTTGATTAAGAATTGACGTGAATCTTCTCATTTGAAAGGAACAGTTCTACCAAAAATTGTTATTCTATTATCATTTATTTACACTCATGTAGTTTCAAACCCTTGTGACTTTTTATCTTCCTTGGAACACAAAAAGAGCATTTTTTAAGATTATCCTGCCTGTTCTTTTCCATTTCATTAAGAGCAGGGACTGAGTAATGCTGTCAAGCCCAAAAATGATTCAAAAGTATCATAAAAGACTTGTGGGTTATATTCCAAGACTTCTGAAGCCATAAAATAGCTTTGCGTGAGGAACAGACCAAACCGATGTTTATCAGAATGTTTATCAGAATTTTGTACACAAATATGATGCTTGAAATTAGAATATCTGGGATGCTGCTCATAGGATAAGATACGTTCTTCCACTAACATCTCGTGAACTCAATGGACTGGTCAAGTTAAATTGTGGGTCTAAGACCCCAATTTGTCAATAAAGTTTAATGTTGCCCGAACAACACCAAAGGATTGGCCAATTAGCATCATGGGTGTGTATAAAACAAGATACATTAAAAAAATCTATAATTTAACTAGATTGAAGTTCAGCTTCTTCATGAATGTCTGAAGTCATCAACATCAAAGACACCCTCAGTCTAAGCAGCTTGCTGCAGTAGCTAACGAGTGTATGGCTTATTAGCTGAGCACATTATAACATTCAGAACCATAGACATAAAAAATGCTAGTTGCTCAAATCCTTTAAAAGCTACTAATGGAAGAAGAGGAATGCATAGAGTTTACACTTGCATGCTGTCATAAAATGTAACACTTCATTCTATTATCCTTGTATGGACATCAAATACCATTACGCCCCATAAGGCAAAAGTGACCTTCAAAATAATGCCTGCTCATGACCCACCACACCAATGGCCTGAAATGAAATGGATACCTATGGAAAAGTAAGGGTATTTTTATACTAGAACTTCAAGTGAGGAACCAAATACATTTGACGTTAGAGTATGAAAGCTGATTTTCGAATTTATGCAAGAGGAATGCCCTTGAAAATAGTGGTCTCAGGTATGGTTCACTGAGTCCAGAATTGGTATGAAAGCAGTCTGGTCTATTTTGCAGAAGTGAACTACTATTATTGACTTATTATCTTTTCTAGTATAAAGCTCACATTTCATGTATCTTTTGCAACCCAGAATGCAAATGCCATTTTGTGCGTGTTAAGTTTTGGTTTTAAAACCAAATGGACAAAGCATGAGTAAAAAAAATTACATCAACAACAATTTCCATTTTTGAAGCCTTCTCCTTGAGTCATTTCCTATGGTTTACCACCAAATAATACAATGTGAAAAGCTACCTGTGGGCTCAGGGGAAGGGAGTTAAGATCAAACTCATATCTAACAGGTTCCGACCAAGAAATTGGGCAAATCCAAGAGTGAAAACACTCAAACTGTTATGAACACGTTGACTAACAAAAGGATACATATTTGAACATATTGAAATATCTCCCTGTAATGCCATGTTACTGCTAATACTTCAGATGCACCTTCCGCAGATGTGTGGCTATATTGAGGTCAGTTTATTTATTATTATATGACTGGAAGTCACTATTTCTGTGTTCTGGGACTGTGTGCGATTACGTGTTACAATATGGGTCTATGTTTTCGATGGGGGACAAAGAAAGGCATATAATGCAAGAGACACGAGGTAAGCCAAAAGAAAATTGCAAGAAATTGATCACATATATGCATGTCAGCTAAATGTACATTCTTTCCAAAATGTTGAGTGACAACCTCCAAAAACATCTGGTTAGGGGAATAATTAATATATTCATAAAGGCTAAAACCTGAGTTTTTCAAAATAGTTAATTAAAAAGACCACAACAATAATCATTGAAAAAGTAAATTGTGTACTGTTGACATTTAGATTATTTGCATGACTATAGCTACTCTATATCCTCATGAGATGTATATCCTGTATGCATACCAATATAATATTTCATACGTGACAATTTCAATGTTTTCTGATAAGTTTTGTAAAAGACGACCTGATATTGGACGATGACTCTTTCGTAAACTTGACGGTCTTTGCTAGTGATCGACAGCTTGTGATCACTGTGAGTGATATGTTACTTAAAAAATGGCAAAAGTGGACAACAACAACACACAACAATATTCTCCAACAAGAAACAACTTCACTCTTTTATAGAAGAGAAACATCAACATATCCTCTTTTTTTTGTCTTCACTTTTGTTTTGGTCCATTTGCCATCTGTTGTATTCGTTTGTTTTCGTCTCTTGTGTGTTACCATTTGAAAGTGGTCTAACTCTGGCACAGAGAGTTGATAAACAATAGTTGGGACACAGCAATGGCTGTTTGTCTCCTCTCGTTGTCCTCCCCCTGTTCCTGTCCACTGAAATGAAAGCTGGTTTAATGGAGTTTTACAGTGGGACGTCCTGCCCGCAATGCTACACTCTGATCTGCACTGGGTCACACCAGATCTTCATAGTCGAGTTTTGAGTGCTGCCGAGTTTTCCAAAGTCGGAACAGACGAAAGTCAAAGTACATTTCAATCATCTCTTTGCCTAAAAAAGAAATAAAAGAAAGAGAGAGAGAGAGAGAGAGAGAGAGAGAGAGAGAGAGAGAGAGAGAGAGAGAGAGAGAAATATGATTCTGGACCACACCAGGTGATCGCCTCCATCTATGCCCATGTCTGTCAAACAGCATGCAGAGAGAGACAATACAGAAAAAGAGAGATGAGAAAGAAATGATAGAGAGTGAAGAGAAACAAGAATGAAGGAATTGAGAGAAATAGGGCGAGAGTGGTGGGGTGGATTATTGGCTCAGGACAGGTAAAAAAACAACAAAACTTTATCAACAGAAAATATAATTAAATATAAGTAGAACTGAAGACAAGCAAAATAAAAAACAATCACAAGTATTAATAGGTGAATCTCATGAAAATGTCCAGGTCACATTTATGTTTTGCATAAATAAATATATTAAATAGAGTTAAAGATATACACTTAAGGATCATTAGAATTGTAGCATTATTACATTGTCATGACTATTGACTACGGTCCCCCCAAAATACCATTAACATAATGCATCCAGATGTTTTACTTTTTGGGATTTTTGTAATAATGATCATTATCATTAGATTCTCATTACTGTAAAAGAGTCATTTGTACTTATTTATTTAATAAAATAAAATGATACAATGTTTTTGTATTTTAAAGTGGTACAACTAATAGTACAATTACATATAGAAACTACTTAAATAATTTTTCATAGTTTTTTACATTACAGTAAAGAGAATGAGCTATATATATATATATATATATATATATATATATATATATATATATATATATATATATATATATATATATGTATACTAGGGATGTCCCGATACTATTTTTTTGAGAGTGTATGAGTACCATTTCTTTTCTTTGGTACTCGCCTATACAGAGTGCTTATATTCAGAAACTCACAGCACAATCTAAAATACATAGGAGCTCTGATGATAAGATGAGCTTCCCACTCTGGAGAAGCCCATAGCTACGTGACTCAAAGTGATTATTAAACCACAAAAAGCTGCTATGTAAATAGATAAATATGTACTTTGTATGTGCCTTGTGCCTTGCACCTTGTGGTGGCGTTGTGACTCGCCTCAATCCGGGTGGTGGAGGATGAATCTCAGTTGCCTCTGCATCTGAAACTGTCAATCCACGCATCTTATCACATGGCTTGTTGAGCGCCTTACCGCGGAGACATAGTGTAACGGGAGCCAGCTAGTAGATAGCTGTGCAGTGTGTAAACCTCACTCTGACACTAGAGGCTGTAATCTTTAGCCTCCTTGTTAGAGCACCCGCCTCCCACGCCGGAGACCTAGGTTCGAGTCCCGTAGGGAGCGGGTAGAACAAGAGTGTCACAACAGCACGTGCAGAGGCTTCACGCTATTCTCCACGGCATCCACACACAACTCAGCACGCCCCCACCGAGATTGAACCACATAAAGCGACCACGAGCAGGTTACCCCATGTGACTCTACCCTCCCTAGCAACCAGGCCAATATGGTTGCTTAGGAGACCTGGCTGGAGTCACTCTGCATGCCTTGGATTTGAACTCACAATGTCAGGGGTGGTAGTCAGCGTCTTTACTCGCTGAGATACCCAGGTCCCCAGCAATCTGTACTTATTTATTTAATACTGTATATACAGTAAATACAGTAATACAATGTTTTTTTTTTTTTTTTTTTTTAAATGGCACAAATTAAACTGTGTACAACAACACTACAATTATGTACAGAAACAATAAATGTGAATTATTTTAGTAATGAATAATGTGAATTGGGGGAGAATGTGCATAAGTTTCATTATAATACTGTAACAATGCACACAAGCTTAAAGGGCCAGTCACACTAAGCTTTTAGTACACACTTTTTTTCGGACAATGTTTTTTGGTAAATAATAAATACAAATTAAATAAATTTTTTTCAAATATACTGTCTACTCACTTTCCTGGAACAATAATTATTATATTTTTTAAATTGGTATCTTTTGAATTAAGCCAAGAGCCAAGAGTCAGCGTGTGATGATCTCCTTTTGGTCACACATCCTCTTGACGTAACATGTAATACGAAATCTCTTCGCATGAGCTTGCTTGTCTGGTCTGCTGCATTCGGATGCATATAAATGGGAGTGAATGAAGAGTGAAATTTAGTGTGACCACCCCTTAATGTAAATCCTAAAATAGGCTTGTTTTCTTATTTTGATTCTGAAGTGAAATATGATCACATTTTATTGACAGGTGTCATGAGATTCACCTTCAAGACATGCAGTGTGTGTGTCAGTATACTAGTGTATTTCCTCCACTGATAACCATTCCTCTATTTAACACCAACCAAGAGTGTGTATGTTTACATATTTGTGTGGAGGGGTTTGAGCATAAGCACATTTCCGCAGTTTAATGCAAACTGTCTCACCCTGAGCGGAGAGTTCCAGCGGTGACTCAAATGTGACAGAATAAGGCCTCATCAGGTTCTTCAGTTTCTGGAACAGCTGTTGGCACATGATAAGCTGAGACATTAATAATCCCCCTCACCCCACTCTCTCTCTCTCTCTCTCTCTCTCTCTCTCTCTCTCTCTCTCTCTCTCTCTCTCTCTCTCTCTCTATCTTTGACTTGAGGAAGTTAGTTAGGGATAACTGCAGTCTTTGTGGGTCTTAACAGTCTTTGTGGCCCTGTTTCCACCTGATATAAAACATTTTGCTGATCCGATAACATGCGGTCTGCTGAAACACATCGCTGTTTATACCTGGTATTACTATGAATCTCAAATGCATCTCCTGTGACCACATGGGATCGAATTTCATGGGGAAGGGCTCTAATTTCATGAGGACATGCATTAATCACTATGTCAGTGTGTTACTGCATGATAAAAAAACACGGCACATTGTTTTTGCCAGAAGCAGTTGAAATATGATTTCAACTGCACAAACGCAACTGCACAAACGCAACATTTCGAGCAGAATCCAACGTTATTTTTTATTTTTTGAGTTCCTGTGTTAACTGAGCTTCAAATGTGCATGCCTCTGATCTGTGTCATTGCATGTTGATATCAGGGACACTGAAGAAGTTTTGTGAAGTTCTTAAGCTTCTATATGTATTTGCTTTTTCACATTTTTTAACAGACTTTTACAGTTTTACAGAATGACAAAGTTTAAACTCCTGTTTAAAACTCTTGTTTTTTTACATGTGAGGGGTGGTGCCTCGCTGCTGTCCAGGATACATTCAGGATGGATTAGCGTTTCACACCTAGAGTGTGATGTGGTCACATGTGTTTTTGACTACATGTGTTCTCTTACGAGAGGTTCTCTCGTATTGCGTAAGCTAGCTTACGCTACGGGAAAGATTCATCTTTTCTGAGATATTGAAGCCAAAAAATTATCCTTAATTTTGTATCATTTGTCAACGCAGTGCAGCAACTGCAGACCTTGAGCGGGCTAGCTAGCGAGCTCATTGGTTGCTCTGCGGCAACTGCTGCAGCCTATAGATCGAACTTGGCTGAACTCGCGTCCAATGAGAGGCGCCTCACGACTTACTGCATCAAAGCCCGCCAAAATGGGCGTGGCTAGAGTGCATATAAGCGTAGTTCAGTAGGCTGGAACCCTGATTTTCATCTCTTCAGCGAAGCTCTTCGCATCTCTGAACTGGAAGCCGTCGCCGCTCGAGGGGCATCTAGCAAGCTTGGACAGCGTCGAAGAAGCCGGCCGTCTTCGCCACCTTCAGCCATCCTGCGAGCTACGCCATCCGGCGACGTATCCTTTTAGAGCAAGCTAAGTTCCTCAGCGAACTTCACAAAAGAGTATCGAGCATCTTTTTAAAGATGCCTCGCGACTTCCTGCGGCTCATGCCGCGCTCCTCTCAGCACCGGAGACCGCCACCTCATCTGCGCTCTCTGCCTGGGACGGGAACATGCAGAGCTCGCCCTCGCTGACGGCGGATGCGACCTCTGCGAGGAGCTTCCGATGTCGACCCTGCGGGCTCGACTCGAAGCATGCAAAACCGAAGCCGCCGCGCGCCTTCGCTTTGCCGCGCAATAAGAAGCGCCGCTCCCAAAGGCTGCCGGAACCGGTGTTAGAAGCGACTGCCTCGCCGAGCCTCTCCCTCGAAGTCTCGCTCACCCTCCCCGCCTCGGACGCCAGCGCAGTTGCCGCCGAGCGGCCGCGACTGCTGCCATCTGGGATGACGAGGCGGAGGATAAGGGTTGCTGTTCCATCATGGCTTCGGACAGCGAGGAGTGGTCAGGCTCCCAAGCCTCCTCCTCGGCCCAGGAATCCAGAGGATTCGGTAGCAGCACACCTTTGCCCGCCCTCCGCGAGATGGCGGTCTAAACCGGTGCTCCCGTCTAGGCCTGCAGAACTACTTCCGCCTGTGTTGGCGGCGCCTATGCGCCGCCGCCAAGCTGCATCTGCTCTGCATTCCATGGCCGTCTTACAGATCCTCCAAGCGGACCTCCTTCGAGAATGGGATGAGAAAGGCGGACACCCAGAGGCTGTTTCAGATCTAAGGAGCGCGACGGACAACGCGCCGCTCTCTCCGTCCGGTCTCTTCGGTTCCGCGGTGAGTGGAATTGTTGACCGTTTCACGGAAGTCCAGAAAGCCACCCAAGCCATGAATCTCTTCCTGCCTCGTCGCGCTAGCTCCTCTACAGGCCGCCCACGTGACCAGCCTCCTGCACGAGCCTCTTCACAGTGTCCAGCTCAGCAAAGCCAGACTTTTCAGCATCGACAGGGCAGCCGCCCTAGGTTGCGCTCAGACAGCCGCCGCAGACCGCCGCCCCCCGCGGGCCTCGGCCTAAGATTGTGTTGAAACCTGAGCAACCGAATTCCTCCTAGCTTTGTTGAGAAAACGACGGCTCAGTCCCGCCGCAGCCGGACAGCCGTCAAAGCTTCGCCCTCTGTCAGTCCCCTTCTCTCAGGCTACTGCAGTGGTGGATTCAACAGCCAACAAGCCGGTGATACTGCCCGCTTGCCTGCACTCAAACTGCACTTTTCACGGCGACCCAAAGAAATCTTGTAAAGAGCAAACATGCCTTATGTGTAGAAAATGTGCCCACAATCCAGTGTTCACCCCTACACACAAGCATTACACTTCCCGTGTTCCTATCAGAGCCCACTCACATAAAGCGGACACAGCCCGCTCGAGTGTTAGAGTCAATAAACGCGCCCACGAATCCGTCTGCGCGCCCTTCTCTGGCAGCTCTGTCACACGACCAGCCTTGTGTAGAAAATGTGCCCACAATCCAGTGTTCACCTCTACACACAAGCATTACACTTCCCGTGTCCCGATCAGAGCCCACTCACATAAAGCGGACACAGCCCGCTCGAGTGTTAGAGTCAATAAGCGTGCTCCACGAATACGTGCGCGCGACCATTCTCTGCCCGCTCTGTCACACGGCCAGCAAACACTTCTCTGTATGTAAGTCCCGTGCCCGTGACTATGCTCGCGCATCACTTAACAGATGTGACTCTTTCCCCATTCACCTCAATCGGGAAGTCACTCACAGAACAGCCTGTCCCTGCTGTCTGCGAGCAGTCATGCATAAGCACAGTAAGCGCGCTCACACATTCGGTTCAGCGCGCTGTGTGCGGCAATCAGGGCGATTTGGCCATTCACCCTCTAGCGTTACGCTTCAAAGCGTGGGAAGCTATCCCAGGATATCCAAATTGGTGTTAAGCACAATAAAACAGGGCTATTTGCTACAGTTCGATCGCCGCCCTCCCCGCTTCAGAGCGCGGCTCGAAACTATTGTGAACACGGTCACGTTCAGAAATAGCAAACCTTCTGTGCAAAAGGGCCATAGAGAAAGTGCCGCCTTCGCTGAGCGAGTCAGGGTTTTACAGCCGTTATTTTCTTGTTCCCAAGAAAGACGGCGGCCTCAGACCAATATTAGATCTCAGAGTTTTGAACAAGGTGCTTGCAAAAAGACCGTTCAAAATGCTTACAATCAGGAAACTCCTCGCGCATACGCGCCAGGGGGACTGGTTTATCTCTCTCGATCTGAAAGATGCCTATTTTCAGATTCAGATAAATCCCGTCACAGGCCATTCTTGAGATTACGCCTCGACTGCCAGGTTTATCAATACACCGTCCTTCCGTTCGGCCTGTCTTTAGCACCCCGTACTTTCACGAAGTGCATGGATGCGGCGCTCGCACCCCTGCTGAGTCAGGGCTTGCGAATTCTGAACTATTTGGACGACTGGCTGATTATGGCACAGTCACATACGGAGCTTCTGTCTCACAGAACAGTTCTCCTCAGCCATCTGAACAGTTTGGGTCTTGCAGTCAATTGGACCAAGAGCTCACTACAGCCCAGTCAGGAAATTTCCTTCCTTGGAATAGAACTAGACTCCATGGCAATGACGGCTCACTTATCTACACAGTGCGCGCGCCGTGTTCAGCGACTAGCCGCGTCCTTTCAGATGAACAGCCTCACGCCTCTGAAAAAATTTCAGAGAGTGCTAGGTTACATGGCCTCAGCCGCAGCAGTACTTCAGCTGGGTTTACTGCGCATGCGCCCGCTTCAGCATTGGCTAAACACCCGTGCGTCTCGCCGGGCTTGGGCTTGGGCCACAGGCCGCCAGCCGATCAAGGTGACTCAGACCTGTATTTCAGCTCTGCAGCCCTGGACAGTGGCCGAATGGTATCAGCGGGGAGTGACGATGGGAGCTGTATCTCGCCGAAAAGTCATCTCGACAGACGCGTCCAACACGGGTTAGGGCGCGGTCTGCGAGGGCTCTCCGGTTTTTTTTGGCCTATGGTCAGTTCAGGAAAAGCTCCTTCACATAAATTGTCTGGAAATGATAGCGGTCGAGTACGCGCTGTGCGCTTTCTCCCGGTCATTCAGGGTCACCACGTCCTGGTCCGTTCGGACAACAGATCTGTGGTATCCTACCTAAACCATCAGGGCGGTGTCAGATCCAGGAACCTCTTCCATCTGACGAAACGCATACTGAGTTGGTCCCAGTGCCACCTGCGCTCGCTGAGGGCGACGCAGGTGCCAGGCCACCTGAACGACGGCCCAGACAGACTGTCCAGAGACAATATTCCCCCAGGGGAATGGTCCCTGCACGCTCAAACAGTCCAGAAGTTATGGCGCATATTCGGCAGAGCAGAGATAGACCTCTTTGTGTCAGAAGAGAACTCTCACTGCCCAATATTTTTCTCAAAAAGCGAGGACGCGCTGGCCCAGGACTGGCCCAACCGCCCGCTTTACGCCTTCCCTCCCGTCTCGCTATTGCCACAGGTAATGCAGAGGATCAGGGAAACGCGTCACTCGGTGCTCCTCATAGCCCCGCGTTGGGAGAATCAGACATGGTTCCCGGAGCTTACGCAGCTGTCACTGACAGCGCCGTGGCCCATCCCAGTGAGGGCAGATCTCCTCTCTCAAGCTCGTGGCACGATCTGGCATCCCCACCCAGAGCGCTGGGCGCTGCACGCGTGGGTGATCAACGACTACCCGTCGCTCTGCCAGAAGGGGTAATAAACACCATCATACACGCTAGAGCCCCTTCCACGAGAAGACTCTATGCGTCAAAATGGTCTGTGTTTTCAAAATGGTGCACCGACAGAGACCTGGACCCACGGACATGTGGGGTGTCGTCGCTGCTCGTGTTTTTACAAAGAGCTGCTGGATAAGGGCAGATCCCCATCCACGCTCAAAGTGTATGTGGCGGCCGTCGCGGCGTTCGCTGAACCCCTGCACGGCCAGTCACTGGGAAAAACGAGCTGGTCATCCGGCTTCCTCAGGGAGCTAGAAGGATGAACCCCCGCGCCCCCCATCGGTTCCTATCTGGGATCTTTCTATAGTTCTCGAAACTATGAAAGCCCCCCTTCGAACCGCTTCAATCCGTGGATTTGAAATACCTTTCACTCAAAACCGTTTTCTGACTGCCCTGCCATCAGTCAAACGTGTGGGAGACCTTCACGCGCTGTCTGTCAGCTGCGTGTCTTGAGTTCGGACCAAGTGACTCCAAGGTCATTTTAAAGCCTAGACACGGCTATGTTCCCAAGGTGATCAGTACTCCTTTCATAGCACAGGTCATTTCCCTATCGGCGCTGCCAGCATCCGATAGCTGACGCGACGCCAATCTCCTTTGCCCAGTCAGAGCACTGAGATTGTATACTGCGCGCTCCACCTCTTTCAGACGCTCTGAGCAGCTTTTCGTTTCGTTCAGAGGCGCACCAAAGGTCTCGCCGCCTCGAAACAGACACTGTCTAGATGGATAGTGGACGCTATTGCTGCCGCGATACGGCGTCAAAAGACCTGCCATGCCCGTTGGGCATTAGGGCTCACTCCACTAGAGGCATGGCCTCATCGTGGGCATGGTCCAGCGGGATTTCCATTCATGACATATGTGTGGCAGGGGGCTGGGCTTCCCCCTCCACCTTTGTCAGATTTTACAATCTGGAAGTGCCCGCCCTGCAGGCAAAACTACTAGCGGTTTAATACGCTACAGCTCCCCTGGTGAGCTGCACTGATGGGACTCATTCCACACAGACCGGCACTGCCGCTCTGTCGTTCCCTTCCCACAATGTGCTTATGTATTACACACACACTGGCCCGCACTCTTGCCGGCCATATATTATTTCCCCACTCACAAGGGCTCCCCCGGGTCCCCCCACCCCCGGGGCTCATGCAGTGGATGCTTGGTGCGCACGGCGTTGACAATGGGTTCCCGTGAGCGTAAGCTAGCTTACGCATATCTGAGAGAACCTCTCGTGAAGAGAACGAATCAGTTACCTAACGTAACCTCGGTTCTCTCTAGACGAGGGAACGAGTATTGGCGTAGCCGGCGTGCTTCGCGCCACGCAGTGACTTTCGCTTCATTCAATGAAAACCAGGGTTCCAGCCTACGAACTAGGCTTATATGCACTCTAGCCACGCCCATTTTGGCGGGCTTTGATGCAGTAGCGCGGACGCCTCTCATTGGACGCGAAGTTCGCCAAGTTCGATCTATAGGCTGCAGCAGTTGCCGCAGAGCAACCAATGAGCTCGCTAGCTAGCCCGCTCAAGGTCTGCAGTTGCTGCACTGCGTTGACAAATGATACAAAATTAAGGATAATTTTTTGGCTTCAATATCTCAGAAAAGATGAATCTTTCCCGTAGCGTAAGCTAGCTTACGCAATACTCGTTCCCTCGTCTAGAGAGAACCGAGGTTACGTTAGGTAACCGATTCGTTTTTGACTCCTCGTTTGCAGTTTTAGTGATCCAATCGCAAAACCTTTTAGAACCTGTTTACACCTGCATTCAACACAGACCACTTATGATCGGATCACCAAAAATGCATCTTAATACAAGGTGGAAACCGGGTCTAAGATGGTCAAAGGAACCCGGTTAAGATCCCATCCATACTCTGCTTTGAATGGCTTTAGAACCCAGAGAGAGAGAGAGAGAGAGAGAGAGAGAGAGAGAGAGTGAGATTAAAGAGTGATTTAGAGGCAGTGCACACCACACATTTTCTTTTCCAGTTCAATCTGGAAAGGAAGACAACTGCTTTCCCACATGAATAATGATAAGAGCATGTGAGAACGTGACCACAACTGCCTTCCCATGTGACTAATGATAAGTACCCATGTAAATGTGACCACAACACTGAGGACTGCAGGGCAAAGTCTGGACTGGAGGAGCTCTGTATTATACAAATGCTGCATTATTCATAAACCTCAGCTTTGAGCTTAAAATGATAGTTCACACAAAAATTTAAATTCTGTTTTCATTTACTCACGCTGATGTCATTTCAAACCTGTATGACTTTATTTCTTCCATGGAACACAAAAGTACTTCCCATTATAAATGTTATCATTCACTAGAAACTGAATCCATGACCTTGGCATTACTATTCCACTTGAAAACACTTTAGCATTCTTTTAATTTAATAAAAACATATATATTTCTTTTTTTACAAATCATATTATCAGCATAATATTTTGAGAGAGAAGTTGAATTTCTTAGTAGTTTAAATGACCCCCATTTGCTTTAATGACATCATGTACTTGAGCTGGCATAGGTGCAAAACCCGATGATCCATGATATCCAGCAAAATATGAGAATGTTCTAAAAAACGGCTAGTGTGCTGTACAAGTCAACATGGTCACAAAATTTGCTTTTTTATTTATTTATTTTAATAAATATTTCTTATACATTTTACATCACAATGTTTCTTTGTTTTAATTTTGTCAGAATCCAAAAGCTTTCGGTGGACCCATTTTATATTAGGTGTCTTTAAATACTATGTATTTAGTATAAATACTATGTAGGCCTACTTATTATGTAAATACATGTTGTTACATTGTACTTACATTTAAAGTACATTCCTTTAATTACATCTGTAATTACACTGTTAACCTTACCACTAAACCTAAACCTAAACCTAACCCTAGTCCAACCCATACCCTAAGCCAAGGGTGTCAAACATATGGCCTGCCAAACTTATCCGGCTCACAAAGGAGTCATCAATAAACTTAATGTATAAAATCATTCACTTGATTTAGCCTATAACTTAGGTAAGATGTGTTCATACTCTTATTTTATTAGCAATGGCAGAACAGAAAAAGGTACAGAAACATTTAAATTTGTGGTGTTGCATTTATGTTATAGCTTGAATCATAGGTGGAATTTCTTTTAATTCTTTTAATTATGAGGGACATTCAGCGCTCGCAGAGTCACGTGTATCAGTGAACGCCACATGTGTCTGAAGGTGACACAAGTTCCATGGCAACACGTTTCCATAGTGAAGTTTCTCTCACAGAAATAATGACAACATGGACAAGTCCAAGGATATTATATGTAATAACTGTTGCACTGTTTTCGTCCCATTGAACTATTATTAATTTTAAGCAGGTTTATTTTTCTTGGTGCTTATGTTCGGTTTTTGTTAGGTTTATTGAGGTTAAAGCTCCAGCCAAAGAGTGAGCGGTTCTCTCTTTTTCTTGTAAATATTATTGCTTGATTCCCTTCAACTAATTTTGTGTGTATTTGTGCTGTGACTTCTTGTTAATGAAATTAGTAAATTCTGTGTTTTTCCTTTTGTTCAGAGTTCAGAGGATTAGCACCCAACAAGCAGCCAAATGTGGATATTTTATGTGCAATGGTGGGTTTTTCTGTGGCGGGCAACTTATAATAAATCTTGGAATGACATGTGATAAGAAATGCTGTCAGACACAAAGACGTGCGTTTGAAGAAACACACTTGATTATATTTTGAAGAAGAATGAAAGAGAAGACATTGATGAGCGTATATGATTCGCTGTGTAATCAGTGGCGCTATTGTGAAATTGGGCATTCACAGCCACTGTGGCAGGTAGGCAAAAAAGTTTATTTCCTATCTTTTTACCCCAATGTTAGCTATGAAAACATCATTTATTTTATTTTTTTCCTGCTCCAATTTTCCTTTGCTCCACCGCTGCACTACTACCGTCACTAAAGAAAATATATTTTACCCAAGTTACGAGATTGAATTCTGCATGGAATGTGGTGACATAAAAAAAAGAATGCACCATGAAATGACACCAAAACAGTGCTATTCTATTCTATTCCATTGTGTATGCTTACTGTACTGAACAACAAACACGGTGACTGGTTTAGTCCGATTCATGAATAAATTACTCGTATGAGCCGGTACTTTTAAAATAGTGATTCACCAGGTCACGAGTTCTCGTTTTGAATTAGTTTGACGAATCCATCAGCACCATCACTATTAGATAAAAGTCATTTTTGATTAAATGAGTTGCCACAGTATGCAATATACTGGCATGTCTTAAATAAATTACCTATAAAAGTGCAACATCTGAGCAACAGCATTTTCCTCAGGCTATATAACTCCAAAGTAAGGAGAACAGTAATGGAAAGAGTTATTCTAAGTTACATAACCGGGAGCAAAGCCTGTCAGGCATGATGGGGATAGACAGAGAGGTGTGATATAGAAAAACGGAGAAATGGAGTTGGTGCATGTCTGTGTCTAAAGAGATGAAAACTGAACATGGCCACTGCAAGCCCCAGAGGACCTTTTTCTAAATATAACACTGAAACTCAAGGTTTAAGCATTAAGTAAATACAGACAATCCAAGGCCTGGCTGCTTCAGTATTTGACGTACCTTTTCTCCATTCGGATTGCCCAGGACGTAGCAGCCCATGATGTGAATCAAGTTTGGCTCTGGGTTCACTTTGCTCATAAACCGGCTTAGTCTTTTCCAAAACCTACAAGTGCACCACACATATAAAATATATTAACAAAAAAGAAGCAAAAACACATGCAAAAACACAAGCACACACATTGAAGCTACTCAGAAAACAGCTTCATCTGGCAATTGTGCTTTTCAAAAACATTAAAGGTTTCATATCATGAGCAATCAGATCTTACGTTTCTGTGAGTGGCAGTTCTGCTGACAGAAACGCCTTGTTGATGAGAGAGGTCAACAGAGAATGACCAGACAGGTTCAAGCTAATGGAAAGGCTATGGTAACTCTGTACAATTGTTGTGAGCAGAATCGCATCTCAGAATGCACAACACGTCAAACCTTGAGACGGATGGGCTACAACAGCAGAAGACCATTTTGGGTATTTTATTAGGACCAAAGTGCTCCTAATAAAGTGCTAAGTGAGTGTATTTTTTATTTATATAAACTGAGCTGCAAATATAGGAGAAAGCAGGATAGATGCTATTACTCCTAAACAACTAACGATAAGTGTAAAATGAGGAGATTCAAAATTATGTTAAGTTGCTCCGAGGTGAAATGTTTACTGTGTAATGATAGTTATGTGCAAGTTATATTTTCCCACAAACAGATGATGTTGTTAAGTTAATGAGTTTGAAATCAACAAAAACAGACCTTCCTACCCTAAACTTTAAACCTAAACATAACCGATAGTGTCATAAGAAGCAAATGTGACTTGAAAAACACAATTGCGGAAATAAACACGTAATTTTGTGGTGCTCCCATGATACTTTCGGCTCATGTTTTAACTCGCATGCTCTTTAGGACTCTTACCCCGGTCCTGTGCATCGCAAGTGCAACGTTCTATCAGTTGAGCTACCATGCAATTTGATCATGCTTGACAACTTTAAAATTAAAATATATCTCCTTACAAGTCATGCACTAAAGTAAAAGTGTTTAGATATCACACGATAGCATTGTATGCGGAACTAGGTGTTACACGCTGATATTCTTCCCTTTCACTCGTGATTTGTGTGCAAGGGAATAAAACTCATTGTTGTAGTAGAAGCTCTAGTGTTCATTTCACCAGGAAAATGCCATGATATGAACAAGCAACATAAAAATAAAATTACAAAAATGTGTGTATAGTAATGTGATTCTATGAGATCATGTTGTTAAGATGCTAGGAAGTGGCTGAAGATAATTTTTAACAATGAACAGCAAAAAAACAGACATGTTTAATTCTAAGTGTCAGAGAGAAGGTGGAAAGTACTGCACAAACCAAACCACTTTATTAACAATAAAATATGATATGCTCCATTTAAAAGAAAAACTAAAATACATTGAAAGAAATGAAGCAGAGAAGTTTGTCACACTCACTGGCTCATGTCTTCCTCTTTCTCGACCTTGGCAAAAGTGGCTACTTTGTTTTTCAGCAGGTACAAGTGCCCTGGGCCACCCTGAGAGAAAAAGATAATGTACACAAACACAGACACACACAGATATTTTAACCATTATGTAACATCAAACCCAACTCACACTCAGGATCCAGGAGTGCAGTATTAGTGCCCTCTGAACTGAGACAGAGAGACCTGTGAAGTCATGTTCACATACACACAAATGCACACATGTAATCACCAACCATTCCACAACATCAAAGCCAAACCTTCCAAACCCAAGCCCTAGTGGTCCAGTATTACTGTCCTTTGTTGTACAGACACCGCTAATTCACTCTAATGCTCTCACAGTCTCACTGCTGGTCCTTGTGTGTGTGTGTGTGTGTGTGTGTGTGTGTGTGTGTGTGTGTGTGTGTGTGTGTGTGTGTGAGCATGTATTTATCACTTTGTGGGTACCAAATGTCCCCATAAGGATAGTAAAACCTGAAATATTTGACCTTGTGGGGACATTTTGTCAGTCCCCATGAGGAAAACAGCTAATAAATCATACTAAATTATGTTTTTTGAAAATGTAAAAATGCAGAATGTTTTCTTTGAGGGTTAGGTTTAGGGGTAGGGTTAGGTTTAGGAGATAGAATATAAGGTTTGTACAGTATAAAAACCATTATGTCTATGGAAAGTCCCCATAAAACATGGAAAACACATGTGTGTGTGTGTGCGTTTATTCACCCGTATGTTCTGTCCTAGTCTTTGTGCTGTAAACTCTCACCTGACAGAAGATCAGCATGCGCCAGATCTTGGAGCCTCTTCTATAGGCCGTCAATCTCTTCTCAATCTCCTCTGCAATACATAACACACATACTGTCAAGACAACCAGCAATGCAAGCAATATCAAATGCTTAAAAAGTTGTGCAGGGGGCCTGGAGTCACAAGTTCGAATCCAGGGCATACTGAGTGACTCCAGCCAGGTCTCCTAAGCAACCAAATTGGCACGGTTGCTAGAGAGGATAGTGTCTACAATGTGGTTCTCGCTCTCGGTGGGGTGCATGGTGAGTTGTGCGTGGATGCCGCGGAGAATAGCGCGAAGCCTCCACACGCGCTATATCTCTGCAGAAATGCACTCAACAAGCCATGTGATAAGATGCGCGGATTGACGGTCTGAGACGTGGAGGCAACTGAGATTCGTTCCCTGCCACCAGGATTGAGGCAAGTCACAATGCCACCACAAGGACTTAGAGTGCATTGTGAATTGGACATTCCAAATTGGGGAGAAAAATGGAAGGGAAGAAAAAAAAAAGTTATTTAAGGTCATGTCAATGCCTTGAACTGTGGTCTTTTGTCAAGATTAAGTCATAAACTGTCTAAACACCCCATTATCTGATTTCGCTTTGCATGTAAACACCTCTACCAGAGATCTTTTTCAGCTTGTGCGCAAGTGTTGCGTGCATGCCTGTTTACATTTTAACATCAAAAGCAGAGAACGATCCAATGATTTCAAGTCTCATTTACAGTAAACACAGATTTTTTTTAATAAGCTGATTTTTGGTAGTTATCAGATAAACATGCCCATTATCATTCAGTTGAAACCAGGAAGTAATCACTTCTTGATGTTAAAAAGAAGGAAGAAAAGCTAACTAAAACAAATTTATGCAAGTGGTTTCATTTATGACATCAAAGCACAGTGGGGCAAAAAATATTATTTAACTTAATCATCATGGCATCCACAGATAATCTTATTTACAATACTACTGTTAACTGCTTTCAAAAATATAGCAGATGCTCTGATCCAGCGCCATATATCAGGAATCCATTTGTTTTGTGTTCCTCATGCTGGCTGGTCCAAAAATCAATACAAAGCCCACCATCATTCCAAAGTGCTCAAACAGACTCACTAACACAAGGCAATTGGCAAACACACAACAGACAACACACACAAAGATACATACCCAAAATATCGTCAAACGTAGCATGCTCATGATCCTGGAGATAACAAATGATAAAAGCAATCAATAGAAACACACAGATAGGACTGAATAAAATTGCAAGGCTAATTCTGAAGAAAACATTTTCTTCGTATCATGCTTAAAGTATTTAACCTCTGGCACATTCTCGTACAGTCCAGATAACATTACTGTCTTTGTGTTACCGAGGGCATGTTGTCATTTGCTATTGTGCTTGCTATCAATTTGGTCATCACTTTTCATCATAGTATAAGAAATGCAAGGCTGTATTTGATCCCACACAGCAGCCTTGGCTAGACTGTGCAGGAAAAAGCTCTTCAAATCGTACTTTGACATTGTATCTTGTTAAGAACTGTATCTTGTAACAGGCAAGCTACCCTTTTGAAAAAGTAGTTAGCTACATGTTACTAAAAAAAGTTGCTAAATTGAAGTTAATATTGACAAATGTATCTATATCATGGCCAGATACTTTGTTTATTTTTACTCTGCCCAATATAAATAGTTAAAAAGAAGTTAATGCAGTATCAGACGTTGTTGTACGTTAATAAGAAATGTCAAGATTTTTATAACTGAAAGGAACTGAATTAAATGTTGTATTTACAAACTATCAGATTGTAAAATTCTACTAAAACGTCAGAGGAGTAGCCTATTTAATTAGCACAAAAACAATGCAATATCTCTATTAATGTGTCAGAATTAAACTTGAACACATACTGTAGAAATGCACTGAACACACTCCAATGAATGAGTTTATTGAAATAAACCAAAGCAAATGAACCATTTTGCAAAATGTAACTTCAGGGAGAAATTCATTTAGCTTCATTTAACTATTCGAAAGACATTCTTGGAGAGCGTCTCATTACTCACTCTGCTTGTTCAGTTATAAAGTTGTATGTGCAATTCAATGTGACATAAAGAACAGCAATGTACTGTTTTGCTACACTGCTACTTGTTAGAAAAAATAGCTCATTGTATAATAGCTCAAAATGTTAAATGTAGTACTGAAAAAGTGTTACTTTATGTCTTCACTTGTTTTTCACCAACACTATTTCCTGTGGTCTGTTCTAAGAAAATGTTTAACATATGAAAGGGATGTCCAGTGATTTAGACAACAAGCTTAGCATGGAGTAGATAATGTGTACAGGGCAAGCAACAGTTAGGATTTTTTGTGCTGGCCCAGTTGAGCCGGTAGTTCCCAAGTTTTTACTTTAAATATTTTCACTGGCCCCAACACAAAATTAGAAATGTTACCTTTAGCAATGTATTTTTGTATGTATTTGTGCCACAAGTACTACTTATATATATATATATATATATATATCTTGCTTTGCTGAAAAACTATGCCAGACAATGCAAAACATTATTGGTTTATATTTTTCAATCCATTTCAACAGATGCTTCCAAGGCTTGCAATTTTGACAAAGCCTCATCAGTGTTTATGGCCGAGTAAAAATATCGATTTTCAGATTAATCACAATCTTCATTTGAACGATTATCAATTTTTAAAATCTGAAAATGGATCTTTTACTTTTATTTTAAAGTTAACATTAGTTTTGTTTGCATTGATTATTAAGCATATCTGTTCAATAAATAGCAATTGAACTGCATAGATTGGGTGCTGTTGTTGATTTTAAAATGTAATATTTTCACTTTGTAACATATGTATTGTAATGAGCATTTAAACTGAAACATACCCAAATTAATCAGAATTGAATAACATAATATTGAAATCGGAGATCCAGAACTGAATCGAATCAAAAGCTTGTGAATGTTCAATAGATCATAGAAATCCTAAAATTAAAAGACTAGGCATCATTGGCCCAATAGGGCAAGAGGTAGTTCTGTCAACTAGCCCGAAACTGGATCAGTGGTCCATTCTTACTGTTGCGCCCTGATGTATTAGTAATTGTCTGTTATAGCAGAGAATCCATATGTGATGTTCTAAGAAATGTTTGAAAGCAGTTCAACAGAGAGCCCTACATCCACTACCTGTACTATTAGTGCTTGATACAGAAAATACAGTATGCTATAGCATAGGACATCTAGATGATGTCATACTAAGTGATGAAGAGTAAAGACATGGTTAACTTACATAGAGTATAGGTATAATAGAAGGATCGTTCCTTCGAATGATGTTGGGGACATACTCTGCTTTGGGGACTTTAGATGATATCAGCTAAAAGATGCAACAATCACAGAGAAAGAAATGATTAATAATTGAACATTTGAAATTGAAAATGAACTGAAATGAATTGAATTAAATTGAATGGAATTGAATAAAGTGAAACTAACATGATCACACGGGAAGTCTGCATGTTGTTTCTGAGAGTTTCCGCTATGCTAGGATCGGGCACATTATACAGACTCACCAATAAGCGTTATTTCCTAGCCGATATTTTTGCATAGACTCCAGTGTGTCTACCTTCCCCTGTGGCGCAACGGGAAGCATGTTGCATCAGCAGCGTGGGAGACCCAGGTTTGGCTCCCGAGTTGAAACCAGGAAGTGATCACGTTTGCATAATCAGTGACGAGCACAATTCAGAGGTTGCATTATTCCCTCTAACATTACATATTTACTCCACTAATGGTTAGGTTTAGCTTTGGGGGCTGGGGGGGTACAGTTTATAAAGCATTCCTCTTCACTGTATCACATCCTGTACAGCTGAAAACAACTCGCTTTTGGTGCCCCTGCGTGGACATTTCACCCAGAAAATTGAGCTTACATGTGCCCATGTGCCCATATGCCCAACAACACTCATTGCTTTGCCTACTGGGGGCAGTGTTTCAAATTTCGGTTGGCACAGACAGATTTTAGCAAAAAAATAAGCCAACCTATACTGTTTCCAATATCACTGTGAGATCAGTGTGGTGAAACTGACCATAATTTTAGGGGGTATAAAGTCATCCCCATCACATGCCAGTCTCTCCATTTCTCTCTCCTCCTCCCAGTCCAGGTCTTCACATCCACCCTCATCTGGAGTGCAACAGGTGGTCTGCAGCTCTCCACCTGCAGCAACACACAACACAACAGAGATAGACAATTCAGCATTGGAAAAAGAGAAAACAAGAGAAAGAAGAAAGAGAGAAAATATACCTATATACATATATACCTGTATATACTGGCGACCAAAAGTTTGAAAGAATGTACAGATTTTGATGTTTCGGAAAGAAATTGGTACTTTAATTCACCAAAGTGGCATTCAACTGATCACAACGTATAGTCAGGACATTACTGATGTAAAAAACAGCACCATCACTATTTGAAAAGGTAATTTTCGATAAAATCTAGACAGGCCCCATTTTCAGCAGCCACCACTCCAAAACCTTATCCTTGAGTTATCGTGCTAAATTGCTAATTTTGTGCTAGAAAATCACTTACCATTATATCAAACACAGTTAAAAGCTATTTGGTTAGTTAAATGAAGCTTAACATTATCTTTGTGTTTGTTTTTGTGTTGCCACAGTATGCAATAGACTGGCATGTCATAAGTCAATATTTTTGATGAGAACTATTTGAAGTAGTTTAAGAAGTTCGGAATTTTCTTTTTCAAACTGTAATAGTAATTTTTCATGTTATTAATGTCCTGACTATACATTGAGATCAGTTGAATGACACTTTGATGAAAAAAGTACCAATTTCTTTCCATAAGAGCAAAATCTGTGCATTATTCCAAACCTTTGTATATATACAGTATATGTACACTGCCATCTTTTCAGAATACTGTGGTTACAACTAGCTAGTGTTATAAATGTACTGTAGCGTGAGAGAGTAACCAGACAGTATAAATCTTTACATAATTTTGCCACAAAATATCAGGCAGCCATAAAGAGAGCATAAAGACAGAGAAAAGCCACATACACATAACATGACTCAATTACATATTCACAATCGTTAAACAGGCTCCCCAAAGACACATATTCTTTCAACATGTGGCAAGGACAGACATGGTGACAAAAATAAATTACACAAAGACACACAACTCAAAAGGAGGAAACATGCTGACACAGAAATCTAAAGTGTGCACACGATAAACACACTCACACACACAACGTCTTCAGAGTCCACACGCTCCAGGCAGGACAGATACTCACAGAGAGAGAAAAAGAGGAGCACATATTCGGGACAGAACCACGCTCAGGGAGACAGACAAAAAGCATCAGCATCAAGAGCAGAGAAGGAAAGTCACTGCTAGACTATGTTTGTGTGTGTGTATAAGAGTGTGTGAACAGACATTTGCTGATTTGTTTAGGTAATAATATGTAATAACACTATTATAGTCATACAAGTATTTACTGTTTATTTTAACACTATATTATTGTTTTGAATTTATAATGCATATATATATTGCATAATAAATAATTTATGGATGCATTCCACATTTGTATTTGGATATATGCAAATGTTTATGTTCCAAGTTTATGTGTGTCAAAGTGGCCAGAAGGATGTGTTTGCATTTATTAGTGTGTGAGTGTACAGGTGGACTCACTGTCTTTTGAGTCGTGAATAGAATCTTGTTTGACAGGGGTCGGATCGCTCCAGGATCGGTTGAAACTCTTCGCCCTGCGCTCTGCAAATGCTATTGAAGTGGAGAAATGATCACACACGCTCACACACTTGCAACCTTCCACGAGGTCCAGACTGTGGGCTGCTTCACAGCTGTCAAAAACTGCTCACAAACACACACTTAAACACTCTCAACCTCCTGAAAACTTGTAATGTACTGCAACTGTTGCACAGAGAACCACAACACAAGCCACACACACATTTCTTATGTCCTCAAATGTCCATTTTCTCAGTTGTACTTTGCTGCACAGCCACACAAAAACCACAAACATACAACAGGAAGACCAACGCTCACGCTGAATCACTTTTATTGTCACAATGATGCAAACCTGTCCAGCATCCTTTAAACAAGCGCACACACACACACACACACACACACACACACACACACACACACACACACACACACACACACACACACACACACACACACACTCACACACACACACACACACACACACACACACACACACACACACACACACACACACACACACACACACACACACACACACACACACACCTAACCATGCCTGCAAACATTCTCAGAATACACATGCACATGCTGACATATAAGCACAATGTTATGCATCACGGGGGCAAACAAAAATGCACAAAATACTGATAAAACACAAACACAAATGGAGCAGTGCAGTGACACATATACACACTGAAGAACTCACTTTGTGCTTTCATTCTTCTGCTGCCAACCATTCTTAAGTGCTTTCGGAAATTTCTAGAAGGGGAATGTGGCAGAGGAGAAAGAGAAAGAGAGAGAGAGGGAGAGAGGGAGAGAGAGAGAGAGAGAGAGAGAGAGAGAGAGAGAGAGAGAGAGAGAGAGAGAGAGAGAGAGAGATATTAATCATGTTATTAATAATCAGGTTATTAAGTCACTTCTAGAGTTTTCTGGAGAAAACAACAAGAAAACAGTTACAGTGAGGTTCAAAAGTCTCAAGAGTCCACATTGAAAATCAGGGATACACAATCTTATTTAAACCTGGAAATAAGATATTTTTAAGATTTCAAAGACAGAAACGCTATGACATAAAAAAATAAATAATACGTATTTAAGAATCTGCACTATTTCTAAGTCAATAATCAAAAACATAAATGCGTAACTGTTAACTCATTTGTAAAAAAATTCAGATTTCCTTGTTTCCATTAAAGCACACAAGATGCTCTTTGGAACATTCTTATCAGGTTTTGCAAAAACTTGTTAGAACTTAACATTTTATAAAAATAAAAATGTTAATAGTAATATAAATATAAATATAAATATAAATAATAAAATAAAAATGTTATTTATTTTTGTTTTAATTTTTGATTTTATAAAATGTTATAATTTGCAATTATATATATATATATATATATATATATATATATATATATATATATATATATATATATATATATATATATATATATACACACACACACACACACACACACACACACACACACCGATCAGCTACATTAAAACCACTTGCCAAATTTTGTGTAGGTCTCTCTCATGCCGCCAAAAATGCAACATTCTGAGATGTTATTCTTCTCACCACAATTGTACAGAGCGGTTATCTGAGTTACTGTAGACTTTAAGTTCAAACCAGTCTGGCCATTCTCTGTTGACCTCTCTCATCAACAAGGCATTTTCGTTCACAGAACTGACACTCACTGGATGTTTTGTCACCATCTGAGTAAATTCTAGACTGTTGTGTGTGAAAATCAAGATCAGATCAGCAGTTATAGAAATACTCAAACCAGCCCATCTGGCACCAACAATCATCCATGCAATTATCTAATCAGCCAATCATGTGCCTGCTGTGCAGTGCATAAAATTATGCAGATACAGGTCATGAGCTTCAGTTAATGTTCACATCAACCATCAGAATGGAGAATTTTTTTTGATCTCTGTTGTTTTGACCATGGCATGATTGTTGGTGCCGGACGGGCTGGTTTGAGTATTTCTGTAACTGCTGATCTCCTGGGACTTTCACACACAACAGTCTCGAGAATTTACTCAGAATGGTGCCAAAAACAAAAAACATCCAGTCAGCGGCAGTCCTGTGTGTGAACGAAAACTCCTTGTTGATGAGAGAGGTCAACAGAGAATGGCCAGCCTGGTTCGAACTGACAAAGTCTACAGTAACTCAGATAACTGCTCTGTGCAATTGTGGTAAGAAGAATATAATCTCAGAATGCTATTCTGAAATGCAGGTTGGCGCAGTTTTGGCGGCACGAGGGGACCTACACAATATTAGGCAGGTGGTTTTAATGTTGTGGCTGATCGGTGTAAATATATATTTATATATAATTAATTAGAAATCCAAATAAATCCAAAATAAAAGCATTTTCACTAGTGGTCTCAAACGTTTAGACTCTTGGACATTGTGTGGGTGAAGTTATAGAAATCAAACCCTTTGTCTCTGCTTTTTAATGCAAATGCATGCGAGCAATACTGTCAATACAAATCAAGTGCTTGAAGACATAAATAGATTTCCCTTGGATAAACAAAGGTGTTTCTAGAAGTAAACTACTCAATATTTGCACCACGTAGACCGACACCAAAAGACGTCCTTGCTTGCGTTCACTCATGTGCAGTATTGAACCAGTGTGTGTGTGAGTTCTTGGAGCCATATGGCATCTTTCCAACTGCAAGCAAATAGACAGAGAAAAATGCCACTGCAGTACAGTCTGTCCCACACCTCCAAACATTTCTCTTACTCAACACATGTATACATTACAACCACACAATTAATGATAACATCTGAATAATAGCAAAAATAGCAACAAAATGAGTAATGAGAGGCACCATCCCCATAATTTTTTGCAACAATTCAAATGTGTTCATCTTATCCTCTTGCACTACTGATATGCCCTACCTCTAAGACATGTTTACATAAACAATAGTGAGCATGACTTAGGTAAAATTTTCGATCAAATATAACAATTTTACTCCACTGATGATTAGGTTAAGGGTTGGGGTTTGGATTTGAGTGTAGAGTTAATAAAATATGCATTCCTGTTGACTAATACACCATTTACAATAAAAATAAATAAATAATTTGTACGGTACAACTCTACTCAACTCGACTCTGCTTGCTTTTTTGGGGTTTTCCACTGTGGATAGTACCTGGTACCTGCTACTTTTTTAAGTACCACCTCAGTAGAGGTTCTAAGTGAGCCGAGCCGATACTAAAATAACTTAATAAAAGTGACTACAGAAACATCAAGGAAAAGTGGAAGTGGTTCGACCAAATGGACAATATCTAAACCGGAGAGTAATGGGAGGGAGAGTGCCCTGGACTGGTGTTGATCCACGATGGAGGATGGTATGTTTTGTTATGTTAGCTCTATACTCACTTTATTTAGTTGACTAGCTACTGGAAAGCTTGTTTCTAAAACAACCAGGCCAATTTAACCATTACACTTGTGTAAAATCACCATGCACCAACTGCTTTATGTAGCACAATGAGCTAGTAGCTAACAGCTAGCGGTTGTGTTATTGTTTTGGTCAGTTTGTGTCATGTTTAAGATTATGTCACAGCAGTAGAGGCAGCGCAACTATGATGATCAGCCTATAATCCCACCCATGTTGATGCGGCACTAAACTGCAGTGGAAATGCAAGCTCAGAAAAATAAAGCGAGTAGAGGCGAGTCGAACCGTAACGTGAAGTGGAAAAGTGCCATTTGTGTACATTTCTCCTGGAAACTGAAACTCACATGTGCCCATAATTACAAGAACACTTCCAGATTCAGCCACTGGGGGCGATAATTCAAATTTCAGCAAGAACAGACCGATTTCAGCAGCAAAACTTTCCACTGTTGACAAATTCACATTGTCAGTCTCACCAGATTATTATTCAGCCAGCTCGCTATTATCATGTCCACAGTTTAGCTAACTTTAACTAACTTGCTAAGCAAGATTCTCTGTAAACAACACAGTTAAACTGAAAAGAAAACTGACCATAGAAAAATACCTTTTATGCATTGTCTGCTACACTGTAAATAATGTTTGTAATTTTTACGGTAAAAGACTGTAAAAATTCTATATTAAAAAAAAGTTATTTGGTTAACAGTTAGTTACCTTAAAATATAAGTTAACATTTTTTAACATATTTAAAAAGACAATATATGTAGATTTATGGTAAAATTTGTAAAAATATATGTATGTAAAAAGTGTGATTTTCTGTATAATTAACTATAAAAATGTATATTATGTTTAACAAGAGACAACATGTAACGGTTACTGTAAATTATTGTTAAAATTACGGTAAAAAACAATTATCGGGCATTCCCAGAATTCCCTGCACGACCCACTTCATATGGGAATAGTTATGTTTCTATTTTATTTTTAACATCAGTTATGTACTTAGGGGCGTTCTGCATTTAGTTAATGTTTATTACATTATTTAAATTTCACATGTGTTACACTGATGGTGTTTAGTGTTAGTGTGAGTGACACTGAGCACTGTCTCTACATGTTTATTGATCATTGCTCCAGGAAGGGCCTCTATATTAATGAACTTCATGTCATCATGTGCCCTTTTGTAGTTACTACGATGATTAACAAATACCTCATAAAGTGAAAAGCAGATTTGTACATTTTAAGAAGGTCCATATATCAAGTTTATTAATTAATAATATAAACGACGGTAATACACCATAAAATATTCGGGCATCAAAATTACATCCCGTAAAGCCTAAAACCTAATTACCGTATTTTTATGGTGAATATCTGGCAACCACAGCTGCCAGTTTTTTTTTACCATAAATTTAACATGATTTTTTTGTACAGTGTGTTGCTCCCCTTGTGGCAATTCGGAAATTTGAAGCCTACTTGCGCTGAAACTTGCGCACGTAAAGACATGATATTTTAAGCTAAAGTGTTTGTGGTCTTGTACTCTGTAGAGTAGCCTATTACTTGCAAAAAGTAATCTGTCTGAAACACTGAAACATATTTGATGTTCAATATAAAGTTATGTGGAGGGGGATTTTAGACAAAATATTAGCTAGTAGTGGGTGGAGCTACCCAGCCTGATGCAACAGAAATAGAAACAAAGCAACGGAATACTTGCCCTGTTGCTCGATGCACGTCGCTATTTTGGCTGCTTCAGACAAAAACTCTGGTCGAGCCACAGCTGGTAAGTGTAGTTTGTTATTGTCCTTGTTTCTCACAAAACCATGTCTCAGTAGAATGTGACGTTACACATTGTTAATACACTGGGGATGCTTATGAAAATTTCATTAACACTCTACTGTGTTTTTGAAGTGTGAGTGTAACTAATTAGAAGGGCATTAATGTGGAGACAGGAAGAGAGAGGCAGAGAAAGGAAGGCAGAGCGACAAGGGCTCTGTTTACACTTGTGACTGCTGTGCCCACCTGTGAGAGGAGGGAGAAAAAAATCTCCTTTATCTGTCCGACTTAATGCTTACTTACGCCCACATGCAAGAGAGAGAGAGAGAGAGAGAGGAGAGAGAGAGAAACCTCCCTTGCCCCCACAGCCAGCTGAGGATGAGTCAGAGGCTTTCTCTTTCTTGTTCTTTGTCTCTCTCTCTTTTTCCCATGTCTGCAATCTTTGCTCCTCAATTGGCCTCTATAATTTCATCACCTTCTTTCACACTTTCTGCTTAATCTTTTCCCTTTTCTTTTTTCATTAGAGGAATAGTTCACGCAAAATGGAAATTCTATCATCATTTACTCACCCTCATGTCATTCCAAACCTATTATTCTTTCTTCTGTGGAACACAAAAAGAAATGTCTTAAATGAATATCCAGACTGCTTTCCCCCCTACCTGGTCTCATAGAATCACGTTACTATACCTAAATGCTTTATAAATTACTTTTACGTGGCTTGTTGTACTTATCGCGGCAGTTCCAGCGCTATGACAACAATGACTTGTATTTCCTTTCACACAAATCACGAGTAAAAGGGCAAATTCATACAATGCTGTCTTTTTAAATCAAAACTTTCACTATTGCGTATGAGTTGTTAGGCGATATATTTTAACGTATAACCAAATACATGAATGAGCTTGTTCCAACACAATCAAAAAGTGTTCTGCTCCACCGGTAACTCAACACTTGTGTTGCAAAGGACCAGGGTACAAGCATTAACCTTAAAAACCTCATCTGTCTGAGAAAATAATTAGCCCACTCTTTATGGCACTTAGTGGACATTTCACTTTAAAACTGCCCCGATATGTGTAATATCATTTTGTAAAAATGTCGCCACAGTCATTTAATTTTCTTGAGATCAGTCTCTTTTTTTCCACTTTTATGAAACATGAGCAGAACGATGTGTAAATCATTTACAAATCTATTCTTACATAAATTCTCCCACTGACTTGAATGGAACAATTGAAATAAGATTTTATGAGTGATTTATACAGATATTTGTTCTGCTCATGTTTTTTTATATAATGCAAGACCAAAAACAGGGATAGGGCTGTCAAGCTCCAAAAATGACCAAAATAAGCACCATAAAATGTGGTAATTCAAGCTATGGCTTTAGAAGACTTGGAATAGATCTTTTGAGCAGTATATTTCAATGGTGAATATGAGCAACGATGCAGTGTTAATCATTTTTAAAACATGATATAATGTAGACTAATAATGTTTGTTAATATTAATAAAAGTTATTATTAAATGTATATCTATGGTTTACAGTGAAGAAATTCACATGGACTAATTATATAGACCTTTTATAGGGGTTTTTATTTTATTTTTGAAGACTAAAAGCCCCAATCCCCATTCACTTTGTATGGAAAAAAAACATTCTACAAAATACCTTTGACGAAAGAAAGTCATGCAGGTTTGGAACAACATTAGGATGAGTAAATAATGACAAAACTTTCTTTTTCTTTTTCAGATTCACCACAACTTTCAGCCATTAATCAGGTGTTTTTCTAAACCATACTGTCTTTTCCTACAGCAGCTGTGCATTGTTAGAGACATCTGGCTGTACTGCTCCAGACTTCTGCTGCTGCTGTCCAATATAACCTCTGCTGTTCCCATCCGTCCGCACCCTCAGGAACAACTCTGATTACGTAATCGTCTGCTTGTCTTCTCTTTCTCGCTCATTCAGATTCTCTCTGTCTCTCTGCCTTTCCTTATTCTCTCCGTCCTTCCCTCCTCCCCTGATAGTGTATTTGCAGTGTATCATTTGTTCTTAGAGGGTAGACTTTCCAGAGACACACCATCATTGTCCAACAATACACTCCCAAATCATCTATTACTTTTATCTGATACTGTTTGAATTATGATTTTCTGACCTGATACAGAAAAGGTGTGTGTGTATATACATATATACAGTGTTGGGGAGTAACAAAGTACTTGTAACTGGATTACGTATTTAAAATACAAAATATAAGTAACTGTATTCCACTACAATTACAATTTAAATCATTGATATTTAGAATACAGGTACATTGAACATTTATTTTATGTTACTGAAGAGATTACTTTTCATTTAATTGTCATTTGTTTCATTAAATATTTTGTGCTTTCATGGAAAATTGTATACATATAAATGATGTGATTCAAAGTGCATTTGAACAGCGGTGAAACACTTTCTTATGATGTGTTACATTCATACGAGCAGACAGAGAAGTAAGTTTGAAGTAAGTTTGGAGCACAAGAAATAGAAATAAACCTTATGTAAATTGAAAAATTAGAATAGACATTACATTAAAAAGTGGGGACCCACTTTACATTTGGTGTCTTTAACTACTATATACTTAAGCATGTGATACAGCGTACTTATTATGTACATACATGTATGTGTTGTTGCATTGTACTTATATTTAAAGTACCTGCATTAAATTACTTTTGTAGTTACTCTGTAAACTTTATCCCTTATCCTAATCCTAAACCTAACCCTACTTCAATATTTACCCTATAACTCTAATCTAAACCCTAACCCTACTCCTAAACCAACCTCAGTAACAGCAAATATGAATCTTGTTGCAGAACAATATGTTGTTACACAATAAGTATTTACCCGCTGTCTGCGTCTCACGTCAGGAGTGCCACTTTTTGTAGACACTGTTAAAAGAAGTCCAACTTTGAAATGCGTCTTGAAATCTGCATTCTGTTCCATGCTGTTGTGCTCTTTTTACAGAAGCGGTTTTTGTGAATGCAGGATTGTGTCCTGTGTAAACAGCTCTACATGTGACCGGTTGACAACTGATATGCCATTTATTCCCTTACAATTTTCAATAAATTACCTAGTGCATTCAAAAGACAAAATTTGATTGGATTTTCTCTCTCATCTTGCCGATTACAGTCATGCACCAGAAGTTATAAAACACTAGAAAGTTGACTCTTGGCGGTGAAAAAAAAACAACTATTTCAGGGTGTGCTTTATCCGTGGAGGTGAAACATGGCATCTGACTGCCATTTCAGCCAAACCAGACAGCCAATTGGAAGCTAAGCTGCAGTGCTCAGATTGTTCACATCCTAGAACAATGAAGGTTTCTATTATTGATTTAGTCCTTTAGTCCAACAACTGTATATTCAGATACATTCAAGGATGGATGCATGGATGTGTGATTATATTCAGCAGGGATTACCCAACTAGTTAAAATGTGCAAAAACTCTGAAAAAAGACATTCTCTGAATGTGCACTCCTGCCAAAGCAAAGGCCTTTCCTGTCTTTGTTTCCAACAGGGTTAAAAGACAGTCTAGCAAAGTACCTCTGGATGATGGCTGCTGAGTCCACCTCCCTTTTTCTCCTCTTGCTCTCTGTTAGACACCAGAAAGCCCTGCCAGGAGGCGGCACAACTTTAATGCCAGTGAGGGCGAAAGCCCACTGAAGTACGGTTAGCTTCAGAGGTGAAATGCTCATGATGGGGCAAGGTTATCCTGAGGTTAGGCAGGAGGATCTCATTCTGGGCACAAGGTTTAGCCACTAGCAAAGTTTTAAAATGGATTAAACAGTATCGTAGATTACTTCTGAAATGTAATCTGGTACTGATTACAAAATACACCATTTAAACAGTAATCCATTATACAATCTTTTAGATACACTATTTAGGTAATCTAATCTGACTACTCACTACTCTTCTCCCTGTACACCTACAACTGCACTGCCAAGGACCCCTCTGACACTAATTTCATTGGCCTCATCCAGGATGATGAGTCTGCAAACAGAAGAGAGGTTGAACAGCTGGCTGTCTAATGCAGTCAAAACAACCTGGAGCTGAATACGCTCAAAACAGTGGAGTTGATAGTGGACTTTAAGAGTAACACCCCAACATTGACCCCACTCACCATTCTGAACAGCACTGTGACAGTAGTGGAGTCATTCCAGATGGGCTCTACCATCTCACAGGACCTGAAGTGGGAGACTCACATTGACTCTATTGTGAAAAAGGCCCTGCAGAGTTTGTACTTCCTTCGCCAGTTGAGGAAGTTCAACCTGCCACAGTCACTGCTGATACAGTTCTACTCAGCTGTCATTGAGTCTGTTCTCTGCACTTCAATAACTGTCTGGTTTGGTTCAGCTATGGAATTGGACATCAGAAGACTACAAAGGACAGTTTGGACTGCTGAGCGGATTATTGGTTGCCCCCTGCCCTCCGTACACTGTACACTTCCAGAGTGAGGAAAGGGGCTGGAAAAATCACTCTGGACTCCACTCACCCAGCCCAATACCTCTTTGAACTGTTGCCTTCTGGCCGGCTCTACAGAGCACTGAGCAACAGAATCGTCAGGCACAAGAACAGTTTTTTCCCTCAGGCCATCCATCTCATGAACAGTTAAAACTGCCCCATTGAGCAATAATTATGTGCAATACACAGCTTAGTCTATTTATATTTATCCAACATATCCTACCTCTTCTGCTATTACATTCCCTTGCACTATCTGTATATAACAGATATGTATTTGTACACACACACACATATATACATATTTTTGTCTTATTGTGTATTTCTATATATACGTATATTTTGTATTCGCTTTTTATTTTTATTCAGCTTTTTTATTATCTCTGTCTTGTTGTATTGTTTGTGCACTGGAAGCTTCTGTCACCAAGACAAATTCATTATATGTGTAAGCATACTTGGCAACAAAGCTCATTCTGATTCTGACTGATTTTAAGTCTGACAAATTATACTGCAAGATACTTCATGTTTCAAGATAATCAACTAAAATAAAAAAAAATGTAAGATACCAGCATCTGCTAGCATTTCTAAACCATCTGTGCCTCTGGCTAAGGTAATCAGAACAGACAGGGCTATCAAATGTGCCTCTTAGCCATTTCCTGAATTGAAAAATATCACTGCATTACCCACAGTTAGCGCAACAGCATCAATATTGTTAGATAGACAGACATACAGATATGTAGGTAAACATGTAGGTAGGTAGGTAGAAAGATAGGTAGGTAGAAAGATAAGCAGGTAGAGAGATAGAGAGGTAAACAGATAAATAAACAGATAGACAGACAGACAGACGGATAGATAGTTAGACAGACGGACGGACGGACGGACGGACGGACACACGGATTCAAACACACACGTTACTAAAGGGATGCTAGCATTTGACATCACACACTGTCATTCTGTGACATTTAAAGGGTACTAAAGTGATACTCACGAAATCCTGGAGAGTTCAGAGGTGAGGCAGTCAAAAAAAAAAAAGATAAAGAAAAGCTTAGATAACAACCATGTTTGGGAGAAATCACTGTGTACTTGTTGGCTCTTTGAGTCAGTTTGACAGTAAATCTCACAAAAATGAATGTGTGTCACTGGCAAGACACCTGCTGTGCCATCTGTACTTGAGGTCACTATACAGCTGTGGCCAAAAGTATTGGCAGTGACATAAATGTTGTAAGTTTTCTGCTTCAGTTGCTGTGGTGTTGATTCACATTGTTTCTAGATTATGGTGCAGAGTGATCAGATGCATTTTAAATAATTACAAAAAGCTACCAAAAAATTTACTTCATCACAAATAAACTAATTTCACAGTTTTTTTGGCCCTGGCACAAAATGACCAGCTAACATCATTTCACTAATCATAAAGCAGCACCTGGGAAAGTTTGAATGAGTAATAGTCAGGTGAAATCACTCTATCATCCTGATTGGATTATAAGAGCAGACTGATTGCTATAAAAGGAGGGAAGAAGTGCTTCCAATCATTGTGTTCTTGTTAGCAATGGTTACCTCTAAAGAAAGATGTGCAGCCATCATCGCTTTGCATCAAAATGGCCTCAAATGCAAGGAAATTGCTGCAAAGAATATTGCACCTGAAAGAACCATTTACTGGATCATCAAGAACTTCAAGGAGAGAGGTTCAGCTGCAGTGAAGAAGACTTCAGGAAGTCCCAGAGTGTCCAGCAAGTGCCAGGACCATCTCCTCCTGAGGAGTCAGCTACGGAATTGTGTCACCACCAGTGCAGCGCTTGCACAATATTGGCAGCAGGTTGGTGTGAGTGCATCTTTACACACAGTGAGGCGAGGAATTTTGTACAATGGCCTGGTGTCAAGAAGGACAGCAAAGAAGCGACTTCTCTCCAAGAAAAACATCAAGGACAGACTGAAATTCTGAAGGAAGTACAAGGATTGGACTGCAGAAGACTGGTGCAAAGTTATTTTCTCTGATGAAGCCCCCTTCCAACTGTTTAGGACATCTGTGAAATTTGATAGTCCGGAGAAGAAAAGGTGAACGCTGCCATGAGTCCTGTGTCGTGCCAACAGTGAAGCATCTTGAGACCATCCATGCGTGGGGTTGCTTTTCATCCAAGGGAGTGGGCTCTCTCACAATTCTGCCCAAAAACACTGCCATGAATAAAGAATGATATCAAAACATCCTGCAAGAGCAACTTCTCCCAACGATCCAGGAGCAATTTGGTGATGATCCGTGCATTTTCCAGCATGATGGCACACCATGTCACAAGGCAAGAGTGATAATGAAGTGGTTCGGAGATCATTACATTGAAGTTTTGGATCCGTGGCCAGGCAACTCCCCGGATATTAATCCCATCGAGAACCTGTGGTCAATCCTCAAAAGGCAAGTGGAGAAGCAGAAGCCCACAAATTGTGATAAACTCTACACTACACTAATAAGGCAAGAGTGGATCGCCATCAGTCAGGATTTGGCCCAGAAGCTGACATCCAACATACCAGAGTGAATTGCAAAGGTTATGAAGAACAAAGGTCAACACTGTAAATATTGACTCTTTGCATATATTGAATGTTTTTGTCAATAAAAGCCCTTAAAACTTATGAAACGCTTATCATTGTTTCCCAGTATACCATAGAAATGTGAAAAAATTATCTATAAATACTGAACCAGCAAACTTTGCAAAACACAACATTTATGTCACTGCCAATACTTTTGGCCACGGCTGTAGGCTTCAAACTTCAGTGTGTGTACGTGCATGTGATTAAGTGGGTACTCACGCCTGCATGGTTGTGGTAGCAGTCTGAAAGCTGAACATGTTCTCTTTAGGGAACCAATTGTTGTCATCTGGCAAGAAATAGGCATAAGGGCACTCGTTAGTACAGTTGTAATGATGAAAATCTGTGCATTCGAATATATATTGTGTCAAACGTTTAAACACATAATGTACAGTAGCCCCCAAAAACATTTGGACATGTAGACCACACTTAAACTTTGAATTTAATTGCATTAGTTAACAAAATATCAAACCGTTGCATATCATCAAAATATCAAAGTGGCATCTACAAACAAATTATGCTAGATCTATTCTCAGAACTTACCATTTGTTGCAGCGATTTCTGAGATTACGTTTAACCAAATGGTTCCAAGGAGATTTACAGACATTTGATATTTGCATTATTTGTATTGAGTTAGTCTGAGGTCAGGCTCTGACATTTAGCTTGGTCAAACGTCTTTTCACTATATGAATTCACAGGTCAGAGTTCACCAAACTTTGATACAAAGCAAAAGCAAAACTTGTACAAATCAACTTGCTTCCGTGCACCTGTGTTTGTATGCGTATAAATGGTAATGAATGAAGCATAAAGTCTAATGTAAAAAGACTTTGGTGTGAGTTACAGAAAGTGCCCAAATATGTTTTGTCTTAATTTAGAACAGAATATTTATTGACCTAACCAGCTTTTAAAAGTTTTGCTTAAAAAAAGTTTGCTGGTTCTCAGTGGCATCTCAGGCTCATTATTTCTGGTGTGACACACACACAATAATTTAAAGAGATAGTTCACCCAAAAAAGAAAATTTTCATAATTTACTCACCCTCATGCCATCCCAGATGTGTATGACTTTCTTTCTTCTGCAGAACAAACAAAGATTTTTTTGAAGAAGATTTCAGCTCTGTAGATCCTTTCAATGCAAGTGAATTGTGACCAGACCTTTCAAGCTCCAAAAAGCACATAAAGGCATCATAAAAGTAATCCGTATGACTCCAGTGGTTAAATCCATATCTTCAGAAGCTAAATAATATGTGAGGGTAAGAAACAGATTCATATTTAACTGATTTTTTACAATAAATGGAGATTTATAGTAAAAAATATTTTAATCTTGATCAGTTTCTCACCCAAAGCACTTGCATCACTTCAGAAGATATGGATTTAACCACTGGAGTCATATGGATTACTTTTATGCTGCCTTTATGTGAGTTTTGGAGCTTGAAAGATCTGGTCACCATTCACTTGCATTGAAAGGATCTACAGAGCTGAAATATTCTTCTAAAAATCTTTGTTTATGTTGTGCAGAAGAAAGAAAGTCATACACATCTAGGTTGGGATGAGGGTAAGTAAACAATGAGAGAAGGTGAACGTCTCTTCTTTTTTGGGTGAACTATCCCTTTAACCCAATTCAGGAATTGCGTTAAACAAAAACGGTCCATAATTTACAGCGGGCCAGTCCCACGCACAGCAAATGAGATCGATTAAATTAGTTTAATGCAGCGGACTTTAAAAATTATAGAATTTCTAAAATAATATATAATGTTGTATTGTATAATGGATATAAAATTAGTTTTAAATATATTATTTCTTTAAATAAATGTATGCTTATGCATGCCATGCATTTTGCACAACAGCGCTACATCTGGTGGCCTTCCCCTAATGTGGGGACGCCACTGCTAATGTCAGTCATGCACTTTTAAGTGTGGTTTAAGTGTCCAAATATTTTTGGGGACCACAAAAGGACAGTGTTGGGTAAATTACTCAAAGAAAGTAATCCACAGCTAATTCAAATTACTACTCCAAGATTGTGATAATATTACTTCACTGATTACATAATTAAAAAAGTAATCACATTACTAATTACTTTACTTTCAAGTTACTTTCTAAAACACTTCTCACAGAATAGTTTTTGTTTCGCGGCTTAACCAATTAAAAATAATCTGTCAAACACACAATGTCTCACACACAATGACTAGTTAGGGGGCACACACCATTCAGCTGTCACAAAAACGCAAATGGTCATACATATTAACTTAAGGTTTTAAAAGTGTTTTAAATATGGACCCAAAATAATGTACTTAAAATAAACTTAATTGAAAGTCAGTAACTGTAATCTAATTAATAGTATTTAAAATTACACTACTCACTGCTTTTTTACTTAAGTCAATAGATTTCTGTAACTAATTATTTTGTATTACTTTTTGATTGCACCCAACACTGCTGAACACAGATCCACTTCATAGAGACTACACACATACAAGTTCACTCCACAGTGGGAGAGAGCACAAAACAGACATACAGGAGAGAGGAGAGAGAGACAGGAGAAATACAGACCACGGCACATCGAACACATCGACGCCCCCTGCATTAGGCTGAACACCACCCCTTCCCTTTGGCCAAGAGCCTCTCTACCCCCCCTCCTGCTCTCCCCCTCTCACCTCTCTCCAGCCCAGTCACCCGGTCAACACTGCACATCTGCTCTAGTGGTGGCTGGTGCTGCTTGCCTGCCTCTCGGTTACTGCTCTCC
Source organism: Xyrauchen texanus (assembly GCF_025860055.1). Taxonomy (NCBI): domain Eukaryota; kingdom Metazoa; phylum Chordata; class Actinopteri; order Cypriniformes; family Catostomidae; genus Xyrauchen; species Xyrauchen texanus. The sequence goes on from NC_068309.1 coordinate 10,887,056, forward strand.
AGATCCAGGGATCCCTGGCTGCGTGACGGCGTCCCAGGACAGGTCTCGCACGCCAGGCCACATTCCTTGCCTTCGCCCCAGCCACGAATATTGTGTGCACTGACAGAGCTTTGTAGTGGCTGGGAAAGGTGATGGTGGTGATGAGCTTCTCCATGGTGATGATGTGACATTCCTGGTCCGCTTCCCACACTGGAGATGTGCTGGTGGTGGTTGATTCCGCCACTTCCACCTGCGCCACTGCTGCTGGTGTTGCTTTGATGGTGGTTGCCATGATGATGGTTGCCACTTCCACTTCCTTTGTGGCGGTGGTGCTGGGTTGGAGACGACGAATTAGAGGAGGTGGAGGGTTGGGCGAGTGCTTGGGTGTGACACACCTCCCGCGCCCCTTTCAAGACCTCAAGTTCGAGGTTCTCCTTGCTTCCCCGGCTGGTTCCCAGCATGCCGCTCTCTCCAGTGATGGTGTAGACCCGAGCAGGTTGCAAAGCACACTCTACACACTTCTGCTTGTCCTCTTCGGTCGAGAAGCTGCGTTCTAGGGACAGGCGGCTCTTGGAGGATGTTGTAGGATGAGGAGGTTCCAGAAGGCCCAGGGTGGGGTTAATCAGGCTGGGTTTGGTGTTGACAGTGGAGCTCTGGAGGGTGTAGCTGTGGAGGTTGTTGTTCTGAGCACACAGGCTGTCTGGGGAGTCAGAGTCGTGGCCAACGAGGTTGTCAGAGAGTAAGTGATCTTTAATCAAACATTGGGACAAAGAGAGAGAGAGAGAGAGAGAGAGAGAGAGAGAGGAGATAGAAAATGAGTGAGAAATGGGAAGAGAGAGGGCGGAATTCACTAAGGGTTCTGGAAGTAAAAATCCAATTCATTTTCCAAAGGAGAATTGATTTTTAATGATAAGTAATACACCCTGAAAGACAGACCTACCATGAGCAGCATTGCTGTTATTTGATGGTTTGTGCTTCTGTTGAAGCCATAAGTTGGTGAGTTATTTAATCTTCATTAAACGAAACAAAAAACTACACTACGGAAACAATCAACCAATTGGAGAATTGCAGCAAACAAAGTGCCAAGTTGCAGTGACCACACACTCCAATGGCGTACATTGAATGATGCAATAGTCTCCCTACACTCTCAAACTACTTGTATATTTGCAAATATCTGAATATTTTGCAATAAAATTTTTATATATTTATCTTAAAGTTTCTCTACTTTAGGAAACAGTTCTTTCCTTTTATAATGAATAGTTTTATATTTTTCCATAATTTTTAATTAGATTCCATCCTTTCCAATGTTATGTGGTATTGTAGTTCATGACGTCATGAAAGGTGGTAAATACTCAGTCTTTCTCTGCATCTGAAATCGCGTACTGTCAGATTATGTACTGTATTTGATGAAGGACACACTTCTCGTCCGGTACAGTACGTTCTTTTGGTATGCATGCGAGTAGCAGAGGTAGGACCAAGTCATTGTTTTAGTCTCAAGTCTTTGCATTCATGTCTCAAGTCAATTCCCAAGTCAAGAGAGGCTAGTCTATGTCAAGTCACAAGTCCTCAATCAAGTCTTAAACAAGTTATTAGTGCTCTTTGCCCAAATTAGTGTCTGAGTATTAATTATATTAAATTCTCCCTCGTGCTGCCATAACAGTGCCAACATGCATCTCAGAATAGCATTCTGAGATTATATTCTTCACAACACAATTGTACAAAGCAGTTATCTGAGTTACCAAAAACATTTCAGTTCAGACCAGTCTGGCCATTCTCTGTTGACCTCGCTCTTCAACGAGGCATTTCCATCCACAGAACTGTCGCTCACTGGATGTAATTTATTTTATTTTTTGGGCACCATTCGGGGTAAATTCTAGAGACTGTTGTGCATGAAAATCCCAAGTGCAGTAACAGAAATATTCAAACCAGCCCATCGGACACCAACAATAATGCCCCTGAAATCAAAAATGTTCCCCATTATGATGGTTGATGTGAACATTTACTGAAGCTCATGACCTGTATCTGCATGATTTTATGCACTGCAATGCTGCCACACGATTGGCTGATTAGATAATTGCATTTCTATCGGGAAGGCACACAGGCTTGAGTGAGGTTTAAGATGCCATTTATTTTATGAATGTAAAACAGAAAAGTAATGTCTCTCTTTGGCATAGGCCCCGTCTGGCGGTCCGAGGGAGTTGTACTCGTCATATCCTGCCGGAGATAGGAGGCAGGGGCGAGGAGCCTACCCCCGTGCGGGACAGGGCTCAACTGGTGGTGGTAGGGTGGTGGAGGCTGTCGTGTTACCACACTGAAACAGCAATGTGATAGATTGTGAGCATACATATAAAGCAATGGCTTACATGCGATTGGCTAGGAATTACCCAGCTAATGGATCACATCATGATCCATTATGAACAGCTGCTAGTCTTCCCGCTAGAACTACGCTGCGCTTACATGGATTATTGTTGGTGCCAGATGGGCTGGTTTGAGTATTTCTATAACTGCTGATCTCCTGGGATTTCCACACACAACAGTCTCTAGAATTTACTCAGAATGAATAGTGACAATTTGTTTTATTTTAAATGCCTTGTTGATGAGAGAAGTCAACAGAGAATGTTCAGACTGGTTAGAACTGATAAAGTCTACAATAACTCTGATAACCGCTTTGTACAATTGTGGTGAGAAGAATAACATGTCAGAATGCTGGTCTGAGATGCAGGTTGGCACTGTTTTGGTGGCAAGAGGGGGACCTACACAATATTAGGCAGGTGGTTTTAATATTGTGGCTGATCGGTGTATATTAATTTATATCAGGAAATCTTTTAAAGTTCATCACTTCCCAGTTCAATTTCATGTGAGATTACTGTATATTTTCACTAAGGTAATCAATCAATCTCAGCTCAATTTGTCTGCTGAGGGATGTGCTTTAAAGTTACAAGTGTGTCTTAAAAGAATGTTCCGGGGTCAATACAAGTTAAGCTCAATTGACAGTATTTGTGGTATTATGTTGATTACTACAAACATTTATTTTGACTACCTACATTTCTTAAACAAAATAAAATAAAAGCCAAAATTGAGGTTACAGTGAGGCACTTACAATGGAAGTGAATTGGGACAATTTTTTAAGGGTTTAAAAGGCAGAAATTTTAACCTTATAAGTTTATAAAAGCACACATTAATTCTTCTGTTAAAACACGTGAATTGTTTGAGCTGTAGAGTTGTTTAGACTGAAATTTTTACAGTCATTTTAGGGTTTTAGGATTTGTTGACATTACATTGTCATAAACGAAGTTGTCAAATTGGCTATAACTTCACACAGAAAAGGTTAGTAAGCGATTTTATCACACTAAAATCATGTTTACATGCATATTGTTTATGTATTGTGGCTGTACTTTTGAAAACGGTAGTATTGCAACGTTAACCTCACCGTAACTCAAATTTTCGCCATTTTAAAGATGGTGCATTCTGCGTTGGGCCAGGAAGGTCAATAGTGTGAGCATCACATGGAGGTGTGTGTGTGTCTGCTGGCACATGTGTGCTAGAGAGCACTTTGTATGTTGTTTCTGAGTGAACTGTTTGTAAATAAAAGTCTTCCATGTGCTGTCCTTCCCGGATCCCCTTCATCCTTAGTAGGGGAGACAGAGGTCTGCCACACTAGGGTTTTAGGGTTTGTTGACTTTACATCGTCATGGCCATGAAGTTGTAAAATTGGCTATAATTTTACACCGAAAAGGTTACTGAACGATTTTATCACACTAAAATTGTTTACATGCATATTGCTAAAGTAAGTAATGCAGTGTTCAATAATTGGATGCCATTTATTTCCATTGTAAGGCCTTGTTCAGACTGCCACTAAAAATCACATGAAATCTGATTCAAACCACATCGGGAGGTGGTTTCAAATGCGACTGAAATCTGATTTTTCCAAATACGTCTCAGTCCAGATGCTCTGGCTGCTCAATTCAATTCTTTTCCATCACTGTTAATGCGACACATAACAATGATGTCAAAAATCTGTGACTGCAGCACAGAACATCACAATATTTACCAGTCTCCTCCATCTCTGACTTTTTATTGTGCAGCGGATTGTTTACCTTGTGTGAACCCTGTAAACAGTGTAGAAAAAAGTGCAGTAGGGGTCACATCAAGCAATAGAAAGATTATGTTTGATATTTGTTGCAAATTTTGAAATGTCGAGTTTTGCCTCGATATGGTTTGTCATTTTTTGGTTTATGATATATCAAAATTCGATATATTGTCGCATCCCTAGTAGCTAGCTAGTTAAACCAGCTAACTTGGTAAGATAAATGTTACTGAACCGTAGCTGACATGTAAAAGTGAACAATCCCAACATACCTCTCTGTCTGTGGGTTTTCAGATGCCTCACAAAATTGGACATTGTTGATAAAGTGTCTGTAATTTTTGATTCACAGATTCAACATGTTGCAATCCTTTTGTTGCCTTCGATATTGTATTCTTTATATCCAAATGGTATTGGTATAATTTTGGTCTTAATCTCGTGGAAGTTGATTGGTTGTCTGATTGGTTGAATGTGGAGTGTGGAAATGCAGATATGAAAATCAAATGAATTGTTTAATGGGTCAAATGAATCGTTGATTTGCTGCACATTTTTAAATGTACAACTCTGATGTTTAGTAATAGCCCCATTTATTTGCTTGCACTGTCTGCATTGTTTTCATGCCCATTTCACTAAAGGAATTAGGCCAATCAAGGAACATCTTAAACACTCCCAAAAAATCAGTACTGAAAGCAATTCCCCAGCTTGCAGACCAATTATGAGTGCTAGGCTTTTGAGGATGCAGCAGACTACCATGATCTGGCATACTTTACTGGAACTGTTAAGCAATGCTCCACCAATGTGATCAAGGCACCTGAACTTGCTCTTTAAAATTACAAAATTGCAAATGTTCCTTCTTATCTTTACTCTTTCACTTCAATTAATTCAATATTACTGCCATGATCAGTAGAACATTTCTATTTTGGAATATTCAGTTTTCTCGCCTGCTTTCTGCAGGCAGTGATCAGTTGCTACAGACAAATAGCAGAGAGGGTTTTTTAGAGAAGGCAAAATCTAAAGAAAATAATTTAAATAGAAAGAAGTCATGCTTGTGCTGAATTGTTTAGTGAATTCGCCCAACAGAAAAAAAGACAGATGAGGTAACACATACTACATTAAGAAGCTGCACAGTTCTTCATGAAACATGAACATGCCAGGAGTCTTATTAACTCATACTTAGTGGCATTAAGGAAATGGACCAGAAAGAAAAGGAGCAAAGAAAAACAGCAGAAGGAAAAAATGAATTGGGTAAAAGGATGTCTGACCTGATCCGTTGCGGTTCTCAGGGTGAGTGTGAAAGTACTCTCCAAATGCACGAGCTGCTCTGCAAAGACACATTGATCAACACACATTGGTCATTGGGCTACAGAACCACAGAAGCATGACAGCACTGTTTATTCCAGTTACCCTGTCAGAAGCTAGTGTTATTTCTATTTATCGCAAAGCTTGTAATTGTATTTAATGTACTAGGGGCCGATCACACCAAACGCACCCTTGTGTTTAAAAAAACAAGATGCAGTGCCACAAATAGAACAGAGCGCAGGTGTCTCGAGACACTTTTTTAACAGTTGGAGTTCTTTTCAACAAACCTGTCAGAAAACTTGGCGCATGGACAGATGCAAAAACGTGTTTGGTGTGAATGGCCCCTTAGGCACAACAAGATGTCTGTTTTAAAGACATAAAAAGAGCCTAAATGCAACAATAAATGTCATAAAAACACATTTTAAGGACAACATGAAACAGCTTTAGCAACTGTATATGATAGTGAAATAGGGCAGTGGTGACTCAGCGGTTAAGGCTCTGGGTTACTGACTGAAAGGTTGGGGGTTCAAGCCCCAGCACTGTCAAGATACCACTGCTGGGCCCTTGAGCCTATCTGCTCCAGGGGTGCTGTTTCATGTCTGACCCCCAGCTTAGTTGGGATATGTGAAAACAACATAATTTCATTGACTCTGCACAATGACAATAAAGTTGAATCTTAAATGGGATAATCAATGAGGCAAACATTTTGGATGGGACTTGATGATTTTATTTATTAATCAGCAATTGGTTTAATCTTGAATAGTAGGCATTTCATATCTGAATGGGGCCAAGTTTAATTCCATCTGAATGCAAGTTTACTTCACCTTTGAGGAGGTTTTATGACTGCAACGTGGACGATGAAGGTTGTATCCTAATTGTAACACTTCTTTTACAAATCTATTGTTATTTGCAGTTGTTGCTGTAACCTTTATATCATTAACATTAACCTGCATTAAATTACTTTGCTATTGCCAAGTTCTTTAAAGGCTGTATTAAATAAAACCGTACTCTCAAACAATGCCTAAATAGCTATTTGGATATTGATATATGTAAACCAAAAGCCCACACAACCAAGGTGACATCAGCCAAAAAGCAAATTTGTTTTAGAGGTGGAGCATGTCATTACATTTTGATTAAAGTTTAAGAAAACCAGGAAGATTTATTATATTATTATAATAAACAAGAGTAGCTACTATAGAAAGCGTAAAGAAGTTTAGGGAGAAAAGAATGATGCCCGACAAGCTGTGTAGAAAAAGAAATGAGAGTCAGAGACAATGGATTATACATTTGGAGGAACAGATACTAGACTGATGGGCTGGATATTTCAGTGAACTACTGAATCCCTCTGCAGAGATCATGACACCTGAATTTTCGATGAGGAAGCGCAAGGACAACCATAGCAGGACCCAAACACGGATCCAACACCAGTACCAATGCCATCTATAGAGGAAGTAAGCCATAAAGTATCTGAAGTATAATAAGACCCGAGGAAGTGACATTATTTCAGCTGAAATACACAAGAAGAAGGATAAGGCCAGCGGTGAAAATTATCAAGGTAAACCTTTATAAGGTTTTGGTTATGAGGCTCACCCCACTAGTTCAGCAGATTCTTGGAGACTGTCAATGTGGCTTCTGACAGGAGACTTATGTCTCTGCAGAACAAAAATGGGCTTTTCCCAATCAGTGAGCATTTTTAAACCAGGATGGGCATTTTTCAACCGCTTTACACGATTTCCCTCCTAAATTGAGATTCCCTACTTTCATTAGATAGTTTAGAAATGACCATCCTGGTTTGGAAACGCCCACTGATTACTACAATGAGATTCCCTACTTTTATTGAATAATTTAGAAATGCCAATCTGGATTTGAAAATGCCCACAGATTAGGAAATATTGTTTTATTGCAATATTATTGTTCTGCAGTCCCTATACTTCTCTGACAGCGTAGGTCGACCACAGACCACATCTTCACAGTAACCAGAAATGCAACAAATATGATGTGGACATACATCAGCTGTTTGTGGATTTTTGGCAGGCTTACGAAATGCAGCAGGCAACAGGAGCTACCTATCCCTGTTGAAGGTGCTCAAATCACGCAGCCTCAGTAGGAATTTGAAGCTAACATTTTACCGAACAGTATAAGACCAGTGGTCATCTATGGTTCAGTAACATGGACAATGACCTCAGCAGAAGAAGAACTTCTTAAAATGTGGTGGAGAAAGATACTAAGAAAGATTTTCGGTGTGGTGAAAAAGGGGGACAGTGGAGAATACAATAACCTGGAGGAACTCTATGATTATACTAATCTTGTTGCCAAAATAAAAAGCAACAGATTGAGATGGTTAGGTCATGTGGAGAGAATGCTAGAAAATAGGTCTTCCAGGAAGGTCTACAGAGGAAATTCTGATGGTAAAAGATTGAAGAGAAGACCACGTAAAAGATGGTTGGATGATGTGGAAGATGATTTAAGAAAGATGGAGAAAACATGCAGAAGACTGGGCTAGCATTGTCAGAGAGGCCAATGCCATATATGGACTCTAGCACCAAGGACAAAGGAGAAGGTAACTAGTAAAAAGGTAACTTGACTTTAAAATCATCAACTAAATACACATTTTCACATATATACTGTATACGCACACACACACACACACTCTCTAGCTTGATGGTGGTTCCTTATACAGTATGTCCATAAAACTGAAGTATGCACATTTTTCAGTGTTAAAAAACTTTCGCCAATCCCAGCTTAATATGCAGAGACATATATTGGTAAGCCATTCATAGATTTATTATCTTGAAAACTGAAAACATTGTGTATCTGTGACAGTATAAAAATTCCTTTGTTCGTTCTGAGCGACCCGCTTAGATCCCACCCAACAACGTTACTCAACCAATGCTGTTAGAACAACAACAGACACTGGGGCGTATTCAGAGAGCTGTTTTGAAAACATTGTTTATTTTTGCATTTCCATTCGTTGTCACATAAATTACATACTTCAGCTTTAAGTCTTCCTTCTTACAAATCTCAGTGTCAGTTTCACTCACATCTTTTTCTATTTAGAAATGACAGGCCCAGTGCGGTCTACTCTTAGCCTCTTAATGTCAGCAGCTAAGCTGACACCAGCCTGGGGTATAAAGGGCTTTCACAGGGATATGAGTAATACTCTGCATACAGCAGCAGTCTGCATTGGGAGCTTTGAAAGCTGGACTCCTCAAACTGGAGAATGTGGCTCAGCCTCTGCAGTGTGAATGCTGAAATGAGGGGCAGGCATGTGGAATGGCATGTGACTGTGAAAAAGAGGGCATATGGCAGAAAGAAAGGCAGGAAAATGAGAGAAGGGAAGGAGGAAGAGAGACGCACACCATGTAAATGGTTACTTTGTATTTCCGTGCCACCCACAGATTCAGATGTAGCATTTTTATCTTAGCAGTCCAAGAGGAAGAATGTGGGAGAGTGGTGGATTTAGAGGGGGCAAAGGGGAGGGACACACAGAAACACAGAGACAAACAGAGATACGGAAGAAAGACATAACCACATATGTCCATGAACTTAAACATTAATATTTATGTATATAAATGTACAGTATGTATAAGAAAAAGTGAATATTTGAAGTATTATGACTAGTCACCATTTTTTATCACCTTAAACATTTCTTTACTTAATAGTCCAAGTGGTGGCTCAGCAGTTAAGGCACTGGGTTACTGACCGAAAGGTCGGGGGTTCACGGAAGAAAGAAAGATGAGAGAGCACAGCAGGAAAGCAGGAGGTAGAAAAGGTGAGACATAACCACATATGTCCATGAACTTAAACATCAAGATACCACTGTTGGGTGCTTGAGCAGATTCCTTGACCCTATCTGCTCCAGCGGCACTGTTTCATGGCTGACCCTGCGCTCTGACCCCAGCTTAGTTGGGATATGCGAAAACAACTGCATTTCATTGGGTCTGTACCTGTACAATGACAATAAAGTTGAATCTTAATCTTAATGTTGTTTCTCAATTAAAGCTGAAGTGTGTAATTTCTGCACCACTAGCTTTACCAAATGAAATTGCCAAAATATTTATGCATTTGCCAGACAATTTATTCCAAAGGGATTTACAATGTATTTAAGCTATACATTTGATCAATATGAAGGTTCACTAGGAATTGAACCTATGACCTTTGCATTGTTAGCACTGTGCTTAACCAGTTAAACTATAGGAACAACAATAAATTAACATCTGTTTTTTAACAGGTTTAATTTCAGTTACACCCATACATAAAATGTCTGTATGTGTAAGAGTTATAGAAAGATTATATTTAATGTAATGGAAATATCTCCATTAGTTGATGCAGAGAGTTTAATCACCTCAAATTAAAGGCTCATGAATAAGTGATTCAAATCTTCAGCTTGATAACCTCAAGAGACTCTCAAAACATCAAAATAACCACTAATTTGATACTTAATTCACCAGTAGCTGTAAAGAGAAAGCGTCATAGATAGAGTGAGAAGAAAAACGTCTTGTTACGTACGTAATCTCGGTTCCCGGGAATGAGACATTGTGTCATTAATGCATATGGGGAGTGTCCCTCTATATGACCAAGCTGCAACCTCTCTACAATAACTCCAATTCTAATATTGGCTATGTGTTTGAGCCCCGCCCTTTTAGGCACGAAGCTGTCCGCTATAAACGGACATAACAAATGCAAGGACTGTTCCTCATCCAAATTAAATGGAGCAGGGAATATGTCTTGAAGGTGAACCACTTGAGCTCTGAAGGGTGTGGTTAGAACCTTAGCCACAAAGCCTTTTCTGTGTTTGACAGTGGTTTTGAAAGATCCGGACCAAACTCCAAACATGAAATGTCAACTGACAGTGCTTGCAAATCACCAACCCATATTACTGAGGCCAAAGCCAGCAGTGATGCAGTATTAAGAGAAAACACATGCAATTCAACAGAGTCCAGATGCACTATACAAATATACTATATATATATATATTTACAAATACACTGGTGGCCACAAGTTTGGAATAATGTACAGATTTTGCTCTTATGGAAAGAAGGTTGGTGCTTTTATTCACCAAAGTGGCATTCAACTGATCACAATGTATAGTCAGAACATTAATAATGTGAAAAACTACTATTACAATTTGAAAGATGTATTCAGAACTTCTTAAACTACAAAATAGTTCTCATCATAAAATACTCCATGTGAAGCAATGACAGCTTTGCAGATCCTTGGGATTCTAGCTGTCAGTTTGTTCAGATACTCAGGTGACATTTCACCTCACACTTCATGTAGCACTTGCCATAGATGTGGCTGTCTTGTCGGGCACTTCACACGCAACTTACAGTCTAGCTGATCCCATAACACTCTTTTCCAATTATCTGTTGTCCAATGTAAGTGTTTCTTTGACCACTCTAAACATTTCGTTTTGTTTTTCTGTTTCAAAAGTGGCTTTTTCTTTGCAATTCTTCCCATAAAGGAAGTCTTCTCTTTACTGTTTTTTTTTTTCTAACCAATTTGGAATACCCAATTCCCAATTGCAAGGACCTCTTGGTGGCATAGTGACTCGCCTCAATCCGGGTGATGGAGGATGAATCTCAGTTGCCTCCATGTCTGAGACAGTCAATCCATGCATTTTATCGCATGGCTTGTTGAGCAAGTTACTGCAGAAACATACAGCGTGTGGAGGTTCACCCTATTCTCCGTGGCATCCACGCACAACTCACCACCTGCCTCACCGAGATCAAGAACCACATTATATTGACCATGAGGAGCTTAACACAAAGTGACCCACCCAAGCAACTGGGACAATTGGTTGCTTACTCAGCAAGCCCTGGATTCGAACTTGCGACTCCAGGTGTGGTAGTCAGCGTCTTTACTTGCTGAGCTACCCAGGCATTACTACAAAATATCACAAGAGTCTTTTGCTCTTCAAGTGTGTATACATTGGTGCCTCGATAATAAATGTACAACAGTTTATTCTGTTATGCATATGGTGGCTTTGGCACAAAGAACTGTGTAAATCTCAGGGTGAGTCATTGCTTTTCAGGAAGCCAATTCAATCTTGTAGGAGACATGACAGATGAGGCCATAATGTGCTTCGGCTAAACCTGTTTTCGCCACACAAACAAATATTTGCACACACCAACACATAGCACTCATCCCTTGAATGAAATTAACAAACCTGTTTCCACACAATACATTAATGCCCCACGCGCACAACTCATGAAGAAGAAAAAAAACACTCCAATCTCAATATTGCAACCTCCTCCACAAAAGCTGTCACTTGCCTTGGGATTGTTCCATAGGAATCCCTGGTGGCTTGCAGTAGCAGCACTTTACATTATTTGGTTTCACTATACACATAGGTCATGTCAAAGCAGGTCATTTTTGCTCATATCGTAACAAGAATCCTCCAATGCAAGAGTGCCAGTTAAGTCTGAAGAGCCACACAATCCAGCTGAAGACACTTGTGGTGAGTGGGGGGCTGCAGAAACGGGCAAGGGCAAATGATACTTTAAATTTGGGCATATAAATAGCTAATGCCAGTGCTTCTGTCGTAACCATCACCTCTGCTTTAAGTGTTGCATATAAATAGCTAATGACAGTGCTTCTGTCATAACCATCACCTCTGCTTTAAGTGTTGCATATAAATAGCTAATGACAGTGCTTCTGTCATAACCATCACCTCTGCTTTAATTTGCTTTATGTGTTGCATGTCATTAGAGATAACTTTGGTTCCAATAGCTAGCGACAAGACTTGTAAGCAGGGACTTATAAACAATATATAAACTGTAGGGGAAACACATTATCAGCATGGCTTATGAATAGTAATTAGGTAACATAATGTCCGCCTAGTAATTGAAATTGACTAATAGCAGTTATAGTCTTAAGTAACTGATTTGCGGAAAAGCAATTAAGTAGGCATAACTATCCATATTAGGATTACTGCTTAACTATTGCATGTTCGGTCGTTAAACTGGCTGTCGATGCGATAGGTAGGCTGTGGTTTCTAATTGGTCTGAAAGGAATGTTCTGGTTTCAGTACCAGTTAAGATCAATCGACAGCATTTGTAGCATAATGACTACATCTAAAAATAGACTCTTACCTGGTTTATTTAAAAAGAAAGAAAAAAAGAAGCAAAAATCACTGTTACAGTAAGGCTCTTGGCAGAAATGGAATTGAATGGGCCCAGTCCAAAAACATTCAAATACACACTGTTTTAAAAGAATATCCATAAAGCATTATACAAGTTAACGTGATTTTTGTGCGATAAAATCTCTTACTAACCTTATCTGTGTAAAATATATCCAATATTACAAATTCATTCCCATGAGGATGTAACGCATCGTAAAGGTAAATACCTTACAATCAATTTTATCACACTAAAATCATTTAGAACAGACATTTTATCACACTAAAATCAAGTTAACTGATAATGTTTGTCTTGTTGCTATACTTCTAAAACAGTGTGTATTTAATTGTTTATGGACTCACCCCAAACACATCCATTGTAAGTGCCTTATATATAGTCAGATTTTTTAAATGGTTATCAGCATTATGCTACAAATGTTGTCGACCTAGCTTAAAGCTGCACTATGTAACTTTGTGCTCTCTAGCGACATCTGTGGTTGAAACTTAAAATTGCAAGCAATTAGCAGAAGAACACATTACGTCAGTCGTGTTCTGGCACTGCTATTCGTGCAGATGAATCTCCCAATTTGAGCCACCTGGACTGACTCTCTTCAGTCACCACCAGTATATCTTAATATGATTATTCAAGTCTTTTATCTACTAATAATGTTTGAATTGTACTACAATTTTCAATTTAAGAGATTAAACTCTAGATATGGCTGATATGAGTTCAATAGAAGACTTTATTATTTTTATTTCAATATATTGTCCAGCCTCAATTACTACAATAGAATGTCTATGCAATGCACACAATAAAACAGAAAACCTTAAACTTAAAAAGTGGATTCAATAATTATGGGGATAAAATACACGTTATTAAACGTACAAATAATATGTTTAAATATGCAATATAACAATTACAAGAAGTCAGTTTCAGAAGTCATCCATATTAAACATATCACAATAACTTCACCGCAATTGCGATCGGTTAACACACAAGTAATGTTCAATTCATAAAAGCATGACAAGCAATATAAGCTTCAACAGCCCTACCAGACAACATATCAAAGCAATATAGCAGGTAAACAACTTTGCCAAAAGGCTAACAGATAAACATCCATCTAGACTGCAACGATGCTGTCCTGAACTGTGTGTGTGTTAATGAATTGAGCTGAGCAGCGTAGTTCTCCTGCCGGAACATGAGACAGGCTGCACTTCTTTCCTGTGTGCGCAGACATGACGTAATAACACAAGGATAAATGTCATCAGCCATCGATTTCACGTCAAATCGAACCCGACAGCTCAAAATACAAATAATTTTTAGAGGCTTGAGCGCTGATTGTTTATGTAGGCTACTCAATCAATAATGGCATCAAAACTCAAACTAGCCCGTCTGGCACCAACATGTGATTATCTAATCATGTGGCAGCAGCACAGTGCATAAAATCATGCAGATATGGGCCAGGAGCTTCAGTTAATGTTCACATCAACCATCAGAATGGGGAAAAAAATGTGATCTCAGTAATCATTGGCATGATTGTTGGTGCCAGATGGGCTGGTTTGAGTATTTCTGAAACTGCTGATCTCCTGGGATTTTCACACACAACAGTCTCTCCAATTTACTCCAAAAACAATAGAAATGGTGCCAAAAACAAAAAACATCCAGTGAGCGGCAGTCCTGTGACAGAAATGCCTTGTTGATGAGAGAGGTCAACAGAGAATGGCAAGACTGGTTCAAACTAACAAAGTCTACAGTAACTCAGATAACCGCTCTGTACAATTGTGGTTAGAAGAATAACATCTCAGAATGCTATTCTGAGATGCAGGTTGGCCAGGAGCGTCACTAGACCCCTTTTACTGGGGCACGCGCCCCAGTGTAAATCTGCTGTGCCCCAGTAAAATCTCAAGTTTGAGTTTTAACAATTTACTTTATTTGTCAGTGCATTCATTTAGACTGATAATCCTGGAAAAAAAGAAATGGATCTATCTAAATGCAATGCAGTAATCCACCCAATCCACACTTTTAAAAGCAAAGCGGTTTTATCGAAAATAAAAATCTGGTTAATGTGCGCAGAAATCCATGTCCGTGCGGCGCGCACCTGTGCACTTGCTATAACCAAAGCCACTGCAGCATGCAGCCACACACACAAGTCCAGGGGCCGGTTTCACCAGCTATACGTACGTTACAACTTAGCCTAGTCATGGCATACATGGACACTAAGTCACAACTTATGCAGTACTTAATATTTGAGCATTGCACCTTTAAACTTAGGTAGAATGTAACCCAACATATAAACGAAATATTTACGGAAGCCTCCGACCAGGAGTAATGGTTGGAATAAAAAAGCAGACTCATTTAATGACATCAATGTGCTCATGTTTTGCATGATAGTCATCAGTCATTTCGACAAATATGATGATGTTGGCATTTACACTTGTTTACGTTTAAGCGGCTCTTCAGCATGAAACAGATCAAACAGTGCAGTTTTCAGGGTGCGTCGTCTGGTGTCAAGTGTCAACATTTATGAAATATATAAGATATTAAAATGAATAAATAATTTTTTTCAGTTTCGCAAGCTAGCAACCAAACTCAGACAGTTTAGCTGCCAACACAGCCTAGCGACCAACGCTTACCTAGCAACCAACTCTCTGCTTATTCTGAGACCTTTTTGTCTAAAGCTGTTTCGTCTGAGGGTTTGCCTTATGTTGAAAAATGCAATTCCATAGACAGAGGTTTTCCTGATGTGTAATGTGTAATATAGAAGAATGCAAATGTGCAAGAAAGTTTTCTTTATTATTTTGTTATTTGCATATACAGTGAATGCATTTTATGCCGTAAAACATGTTGAGAATTTTCATGTACAGTATGTTGAAGATAAATAATATTTTCATAAAGATTAATATCTCAACATGTTTAACTTTCCCAGTAATTGTTGCAGTGTGGGAATAGTGGGTTAAGCAAGGGAAGTTTGTATAGTGCATTGTGTTGTGTACTTCTTGCACGCAGCAGGCTTTCAAGAAAGAAAAATAAGCAATATGAGTAATGGAGGGCCTGTGCCCCAGTAGAGCTTTATGTCTAGCAACGTCCCTGGGGTTGGCGCTGTTTTGGCAGCACAAGGGGGGCCTACACATTATTAGGCAGGTGGTTTTAATGTTGTGGCTGATCGGTGTAGAATGGTTGCCATGACCCTGCTTCTAAGGGAGCTATAGCCGTCACGGAACCTCATAAGTGTCCAATTGGAAAGCTTTGGCAGCTGCACTCCGTGCCAAACAAATAGCACTTTGCCTGGGAAACGTAATAGTTTGGTGGTAAATCTTACATGGACCAAACCTTTCTCTCAACTGGGAGTCCAGTAGGCTTCCCGAAATTTACAGGAAAGCGCAGAGCAGGATCACTCTTTTGCATCTCAGTAATTTATGACCCTGGAAAAACCCTGAAAAAACATCACCACAGATGAGAAGGGAAGCTTGTTATTAAAACAGGTGTGAGGGGGGCCTCTGTAGCTCAACAAGTAAAGATGCTGACTACCACACCTGGAGTCGCAAGTTGAAATCCAGGGTGTGCTGAGTGACTTCAGCCAGGTCTCCTAAGCAACCAATTGGCCCAGTTGCTAGGGTGGGTACAGTCACTTTGGATTAACCTCTTCGTGGTCGCTATAATGTGGTTCTTGCTCTCGGTGGGGCGCGTGGTGAGTTGTGCTTGGATGACACGGAGAATGTTGTGAGCCTCCACATGCGCTAGGTCTCCGCTGTAATGCACTTAACAAGCCATGTGATAAGATGCGCAGATTGACTGTCTCACATGCGGAGGCAACTGAGATTCGTCCTCCGCCACCCGGATTGAGGCGAGTCACTACACCACCACGTGGACTTGGAGCGCATTTGGAATTGGGCATTCCAAATTGGGGAGAAAAGGGGAGAGGGGGGAAAAAAAAAACAGATGTTTTTTTCTGTGGTGTGGGTTCACAAAAACCAACACAGAACAGTACAATGCAAACTGTGTCACACTACGATAATCACTCGTAATGCAAGCAATTTGTTTTACCTCATATTTGTTTTGCATAAAGTGTTTATATGTTTATTTAATATTTATTTTCTGCAAGAAGTGTTTTCATAATTGTAAATATTTTCTGCAAGAAGTGCATATTTTTACTTATTTGCTTTGTTGCATTGCTTTGGGAAGATCTTGAGTTTCTTTTAAGTTTATAATAATAATAATAATAATAATAATAACATTGGTCAAGCAACATATCAGACTGAAATGTGGCATTATGTGAAATTTAGCACTGTGGTAAAAATTATTTAAAACCAAGTTGAGTTTTTGTATCCTTGCACTATTGTCAAGTCCCAAATAAAGACATTTATATTATAGGAAGTATTCAAAATTATTTTATTCCCTGACTATCCAAAAAATAGACAGTACAACAATTTGTATTGATTTTCCAACAAAAATTACTATATTGTGATATATATTGTTATTGTGATATACCATGATGTAAGATTTTGGTCATATCACCCACTCCTAGCAGGTGCATACCGTACATATCAGTCTGATTAGAAGTTGGATAAAACTTAGAAGGCACAAAGATTATGAGGGCCTAGAACAGCCTTTATGCCTTTAGTGTGCCAATGATGCCCCAGAGCCAAGTCACCAAGTTCTGAAACAGAGAATACAGTAATTCTGTCTCTCTTTTGCTCGCTCCTTATGGCTGGTGGGACTGTAAGTAAAAGTTATTATCTATCTAATCAGATGCACTAAAATTTAACACTGTTTCATTTTCTGTTAGTTTTCTGTTTCTGTTAAAATATCAGAGATGGAAAGAAGGGAAGAAGAAGCAAAGGAAGAAAGAAAAAAATTGAGATAAAAATATTGAGAAGGGGGGAGTAAAGAAAGAGAGAGATCACGGTATAGATGAAGGACTAAAACGGAGACAGCATGCTCTCAGACATGTGACTGATAAAGATGAGGAAGAGAGGTGAGAGGGACATGAAATATGAAAGCATGTCAAATATGGTCAGAGACGATATAGGAACACTTCTGATCTTTATCCAGTTAGAGAAACACAGTTTAAAACAAATATTACCATTATAAATTAACCTAATAAAAAAGGACAAGGGTGAATTTAACAAAAACTTGTCCTGGTCACATACTGTACATATCATATACCTGCAAAAAAAATCTAATACAAATAAATACAAATTATTTAAATTAAATATGACCCACACAAATATGATCATGACAGGCTTTGAGAAATTCACCCACAGAGATCTTAATGCAACCTAGTCAAGTCAAGTTATTAACTTGATCACATCGTTTCAAAGCATCTTTACAGAAATTCATGCATTAACAAAAAATGAAACTGTAATATCTATAAAGTCTTAGAGTGATCATTGTGTCGTTTGATTAAATATGATTGTCTATTGTGTATAAAAATAAGTAATTAAATAATAATTGTATTTAGAAACCCTGTGAGCAAGCTGAAGGCGACTGTGGCAAGGAACACAAAACTCCATAAGATTGTAGAGGTTGATTAATAAAGAAAAATAACCTTGGGAGAAACCAGACTCCCTGTGGGGGCCAGTTCCCCTCTAGCTAAACAACATGAACATAATGCCAATATTACCCATGTATAGTGTAAGTCATGGTTTAAAATGATTAAACTAAGGAAGTTTGAAGTGTCAGTGTTTAAACAAAGATTTTGTATGACCTCTAAGATTAATTACTAATGTTTTTAAAGTCCATCGTGGATTAACTGCAGAAGTTCACATAGATACGTAGTCCTTTGTTACTTGGCTGATGAAGGTTTTGGTTGGCAGCCAGTCATTTCTTTATAGGAGTAAAGTTCTAAAGTCAAATTCTTTATAAGTTCAGGTGTAATTCTTACAGTAATGAATGATGAAAATGCATCACATTGGCAGGTACTTCCATCCTAAGATAATGACTTTAAAATGACTTTTAAAAAATGTAATATTGTTGAAGCTTATTTGATTTATAATGCAAATGTATTACATCTAGTCCACTATTTCACTCTTTTTATAATTTCCTTTTTATTTTGAATGGCCATTTTATGAAAATATGTCAGTTTATGCAATGGGTTTAGGCCTCTCTCTCTCTCTCTCTCTCTCTCTCTCTCTCTCTCTCTCTCTCTCACTCACTTTCTGCTCAACAGAAGCAGCTGATAAAAGCTTGGGCAAAGTAGGAGGGTGCAGAATCCATTACACTATACTCAAACACTCTCACACACAGCAGGCATTCATGCATAAAGCACACACTCAAAAATGTACACATTTAAAACCACTCTCAAACAATGTGGTTTGCTTGGTTTATGTCCCTTTTACAAACATTATCAGAAGGGCAGTTTCAGAAAATGAGATAAAAGGATAGTAAATAAATAAACAAAATATCTTGTAATTAGGGCTGGGAAACGTAACAGTAATTTCTGTGATTAATAGTTAACTGTTAATGCAGTATCTGGGGTTTTTCACTTCCTGAAAGTTCTCTAGTGTTTTTACCCACTTCCTGTGGCTAAACTTGGCGTATATAAATATCAAGGAGGAACACGCTTGACTCGGCTGCATATCGTAGCACAGAAACTGATTTTGTGACAATTTGATCCTTATTATTAAAGTCCACTGTAAAACCAATGTCCAGCTTTTAACTACAACATGTCCACTGATTTTATGGCACGTCAATATATACTTGCATCAAAGATTTATACCATTCAAAATGTGTCTAATTAAATATCTGTAAAAACACTGAACATTTTAACATGAACATATTAAAATAAGTAAAATAAATGACGAATAACCAACAAAGTATAAAGTAAATATATTTATGATAATATTTGATTATTTTCACGTAACATTTTTCTACTTTCGGCTGCTCCCGTTAGGTGTTGCCACAGCAGACAATCCGTGATCCGCATATTTGACTTGTTTTACAGTAGATGCCCATCCTGACGCAACCCCAGTGGCTAAGGGGACACTCACTCACAACTACGGGCAATTTAGAGTCTCCAGTTCACATAACCTGCATGTTTTTGAACTTGTGGGGAAACCAGAGCACCTGGAAGAAACCCACGCAACCACAGGGAGAACATACAAACTCCACACAGAAAGGTCCAGTTGAGCCAGGACTCAAACCCATGACCTTCTTGCTGTGTGGCGACAATGCTAACCAATGAGCCAATCTAACCCAGGTTAAAGTGTCTAATTTCTGTGCCACTAGCATCACCAAATGGAATAGCAAAAATAATCACTGTTTTAAAAGATTCCAGAACCCCAAATTAGATTCCAGAACCCCTACTAGAATGGCATGTTCTAGTAGGGTATGTTCGCACAGCATATGGATCTGCACAGACCACAGATTAAAATGTCATCCTCCTCCCTCAAAATGTTCAGAGCTTAGCTTAATTATGTTTGAAACCCTCGCTCTTCCCATCCTCTCTCTCTCTCTCTCTCTCTCTCACATAACTGCAGAAACAACAATGTCAAAAGCGTAATGGCAGAGAGTCGGCGTCATCCTGAGATCTGCATTATCTCACACGGTCAGACTAATTACAGGACATGCCCTTATCTCTGCCACCAGATAATAAATAGAGCAGGAAGTGAAGGGGGAGATGTACTGTACCACAAGAGTATAATAAGTGTAGTCTCCTAAAGTTGGTTTAAAATTACAGTAATACTGTTAAAACTCTAAGAATAAAAATTAAACCGTTTCGCAAACTGGGGGGTATTATATAGGATTTGCTCTTCTTGCTTAGGTGATAAATCGGAATGATAAATCGGAATAACGCACGCTCAGCTCGGAAATAGAAGCTTCCCAGGTGCATCTGAAGTGAGCACGAAATACATCTGATTTCTTTTCCCCAAATAGCATCTCCCTCTAATTCTGCTGCACCTATTTTTCATCTTGATGTTAGAACCTGCAGGCTGTCCGAACAAACTTGAGCATAACAAAGGAATGACAAATGGATTTCTGCATGAGGTTTCTCCAAGCAAATGTGAAAATGTAATAATTACAATCACTTACATTTATGCATTTGACAGACACTTTAAACCAACATGAAGTGTATTCAAGGTATACTTTTTATTAGTTGCCTGTGTGTTCACTGGGATCAAACCTGTGAAATTGAGATTGCCTTACTGCAAAAAACAATCTGTATTTTTGTCTTACTTTCCCGTAAAATGATCTATACATCCATAAAACAAGATAAATGAGAAAACAGAATTGTGTAAGTTATTAAGACTTGAATTCAAAGTTAAAAAAAATTCACACGACTGGAAAAATACTTTTCTTGTAGTTATTGTATTCATAAACCCCAATAAACTGTTAGATTTATGCTTGAAACCAGAAAAACTTTTAGTCACTGTTGCAAGGAAAATTTGGCTCATTCAACATACTGTTTATTTTTTGGTGAAATAATATAAATATCTGATGAACTTTTACTTTTCAAGTAAATGTATCTTGTTTTAAAGATCTTTCAATATTTTTACTCGATAACAAGATAAAAAATACTTATACAAGTTTATGCAATGTGATGGCATTCTCTACAAGTTGAACTACAGGAATTAACAAAGCCAATCGAAGTTAAACCTTTACCAAAATACTGAAGGTTTTCACAATATAAATATATATGAGTGTGATGAGCCTGTGTGATAGAAGCATAGCTGGTGACTCATAAATCTGAGTGGATAAGCATCAAGTGGAACTCTGCAGATCCTTGATGATTAGCATATAAACGCTTTTCAGACCAGGCCTCCATGCTGACCCACTGCCCCCGAAAGCCTCAAATCCAAAAAATGAAACAACAGGCTATGAGAAAAAACTCATTGTATAATCCATGTGAAGCAATTCTAAGAAGAACAGAATCTTTACCTGTTAGCAGCACACAACTGAAACCAATAGAAATTCATATCCATGACTTTCGCACAACTTTAAGAGAATTGTTAATTATTCATTATAGTCATTATTTACTCATATTGTTCCACACATGCATGCTGTTAAATTTTCTGTGGAACACAAAAGTGATCACACAGGAAATCGACATGCTGCTTCGCGTTATGTGTTCTGGCCCCATGGGAAACAGGAAGTAATTTGCAAGTTGCATTTTCCCTCTAAAATTACATTTTTACTCCACTGACGTTCAGGGTTGGGGTTTGGTTTGGGGGTAGAGTTAATAAAATATGCATAAACGGTAGAACAAATAACTTAATTTTCAACTAAAAATATCACTCGCTTTTTGCGCCACTCTGTGGACATTTCACCCGGATGCTGGTTCTCACACATCCCCATACTGAATGTTCAATAACACTTCTAGCTTTGGCCACAGGGAGCAGTGATTTGAATTTGGGATGGAATGTGGACTTTTTGGTGCTTTTATGGTGTTTTTCATCCTTTTTGGAGCTTGATCAGGTGGTCATATGGGCTTCCCAGAGTAGCATAAGGGGCTGGAACGAAATGAGAGTAGGTAAATAATGACATGGATGAGCTAATCCTGTAATGGATAGTCCCCCAGAGTGCCTTACTAAAAGGTGGTGTAAGTTCAAATAGTCACTTTTGACGGGTTCAAACCTGCTTTCAGTTACCAGCACCAATATTTAAACAACAAAGCTACAAAGCCCCCATAGATCTATACTTTCTTCCTCTCTTTGAAGGGTTAACAAAAAAGAACACTCCACATGTATAAATATGTACAATATGGCAAGGGTTGAGGCCTAGCTGAGAACAATTTAAGAATCTATGAGATGAGAAGTAGTGCATGACTACTTCCCGAAAGCAACTTTGTTTATGTTGATACATTGACAGACTCCTACAGTGCTTCTTAAAATGAATTAGCCATTCCCATTAATTAGTCAGAATTCCCACATTTGCTGCTACTGATGTTGAGGCATGTGTAGGGTTAGGGTTAGGATCAGGGGTTAGAGTTAGGTTTTGGGGCAAGGGTTAGTTAGGGAGTGTTGTAACTACAAATGTAATTAAATTCAAGTACATTAAATGTAATTACAATGCAACAACATGTATGTACATAATCAGAACATTGTATCAAATGGTTACGTACATAGTAGTTAAGGCCACCTAATATAAAGTGGGTCCAAATTGTCTGTCATTATTTATTCACCCTCATTTTGTTCCAAACCCGTTATACTCTCTGTCTTCCATGGAACACAAAATAAATTTTAGGCAGAATGTTAGCCTCAGTCCCCATTCAATTTTCCTGCATCTTTTATCCATACAATGAAAGTGAATGGTGACTGAGGCTAACATCTTGCCTAACATCTCTTTTTGTGTTTCATGGTGGAAAGAAAATCATAATAATTTGGGAAAACATGACAGATTTTATGTTTTTCAGTGAACTATCCCTTTAAAAATGTACCAAAACCCCATAATGGTCATCCGCTAATCTTAAGATTGGGGGTTACAGCCCTGAAGTCAATACTGAATTTTTGAGAGTGTGTCTATGGCATAAATGTGCTGTGACTACTTTGGATTTTGTTTGTAATTCCCTGTTAGATCGTCATTTCTACTTCACATGCAGAGCTGCATAGCCTGATATACCTGACCTGCATACTTAACAGCTTCTCTAATTCACTCTTATTGCACACACATGCAAACACACAGAAGTAAAGGAATGCCATTGCATTTTCATTAATGAAAAAGTCACCTCAATCTGCACCTGAATCATTCAACTCTACAGAAACATTGAGTTGTTTTGATGACTTCTATCTACTAGAATGACAGTGCCAAAGTTTATCTGCTCAAATGCACCTATTCATTCTTCAAAACCTATATCTGAATCCCAAAGGCAACAGGGGCTAGATGATAAGATGAGCCACTTGCTATATTATAAATTATGACAGAGGTGGCACACATGGAAGCTACTGTAGACAGGCATCAATATATCAATTGTGAAAACAGACACCAGGACTTTTTCTACCCAAATAGCAAGTTGTTTTAGAATAACACGTTGGTTTAAAAGTTTAATCGCACAGCCAAGACAAGATATATATGTTCTATGGTGTCTAAATAATTGTCTTGGTCATAATAAATCATGACACGGGATCACCAAGGGCAGCACACGTCAATCAGGGCTGATTGACAGATCGAGTCGCATACATGCTCGCCTTTTGCGAATACACAAGTGTTGAAGGATGACCGTCAATGCCTTGATCAAGTCCACCATCTCCAGCCTACACAAGCTCATAACAGGCTTGTTAAACCATTCACGTCTATTCATAATTTTCAGTCTGTTTACGAAATAAACACATAAGAAACCTAGATACTAGAAAAGATATGAAATTAATAAACATGTTAAATATTTATATGTTCATTCATCTGGACATATGCTAAATTCCTTATGAGGATTTTCAAAGCACAATCCTTGCGAGTCTGGTGTATGCTGTTGAGTTTTTCTGCTATTTCCAAACGATAACATTGTTATCTATTATATTGAGCATAACAGCACATTTTAAAAACAGACCAGGGCAATAATCCTGTTTCAAACAGACTCTGTGCATGCTGTGAGACTCCAAACAGAACAACAGGTAACAGTTTATTTTTACACTCAAGGAGAGAGTAATAATTCATTAATAAACAATGAATGTGCTGCTGTTATTACTATTACTACTATTATTATCCTCGTGATTAATGTTATTAATATAATAAAAACAACAACAAATAATATATTTTTATAATAATAAATGTTTGTTGTTTACAACAATTCTTTTTTATTTTTAAATTAGGCAAATTTCAAATGTACTTTATTTTTATAATAATATTTAGGCCTGTAATTATTAATAATTACAAAATAATAGTAATAATTAATCATATTTAAAACATGTCTAAATATATTAACAATCATTAAATAAACAATAAATAATAATGTAATTAGTTAGTAAATAATTATATATTTTTTAATCTACGCATGTATTATATACCTTATTTTTTGTGGAGGATCTGAGACGGGACGCAAACGTGGTTCCCCTTACTTATTGTCAATATCAAGGTGCTAAATTTTGACGTGCTATTGATGAATACATTGGTAACGTTAAAAAGCACTTGTTATCGTAACGTTTGTCTGCTCAACCAAAATCACGATTGACCTTTCATATAGCCAGGAATTAGTTAAATATCATCCTCGAGCGCGTTTTGTAACTTCAGTACGCGCAGAGCTCGTGAAGCCACACGTACGAATGCAGAGCTGAGCTAACGGGCTGCATGCGGAGTTCAGGGTAAAAAGCGGCCACTCACCTAACTTTGGCT
Organism: Xyrauchen texanus; assembly: GCF_025860055.1. Classification (NCBI taxonomy): domain Eukaryota; kingdom Metazoa; phylum Chordata; class Actinopteri; order Cypriniformes; family Catostomidae; genus Xyrauchen; species Xyrauchen texanus. The sequence continues at coordinate 10,911,800 of NC_068309.1, forward strand.
GCCACCGAAGAAATCGCATCATTTCTCAGATTCTTCCTTTTGGACACTGCAGTTCCCATGCTGGCATGGAAACGGCGCTTGCAAGAAAACAGCACATTCCAAATGTCAAAGCATTGGAGAAAACGCGTGAAAAAATGATGGAAACCGGCTGTTTTTGCATGAAAGTGTTTATATATTAATGCACAATCTGGAGGTGATGCAGGACAGAGGACGCCGCTGTCTCTCCTCTTGCCAGTGACAGCTAGTGTAAGAAAAAACACAAGCGCGTACAAATCCCTCCCTTCCTCTTTCTCTCTCTCTCTCTTCATTAATATGAGGAAGAAAGGTTATCCTTTAGGAGAGTGTTTATGGTAGTGGGAGGGTGTGGGGTACCAGACAGGAAGTCAGTGTCCATATATGGAACGACCACATCTCTAATTCCACCCACGCGTGAAGCAGGTCCAGCGCAAATGTCAGGTAGGGAATGAGCGGGAGTGACCAGAACACACGCAGATGTGCAGAAATACCAAGCATTCCACGGGGGAGACGGGAAGTGTAATGCTAGACAAAGTCATTAAACATAATCATAATTTTTGAAGAAGATCATCAATATATAATGCTACGCTTCATTATTTACTGTGCACAGCCTACTGTATCTGTACAGAGCAATATTATCAAACAGATTGCTAATTCCAAAATGTGTGAAAATGATGGGAACGTGTTTTTGCATAATATATATATATATATATATATATATATATATATATATATATATATATATATATATATATATATATATATATATATTTATGTATATATTATCATAATACACAATCATAACACACAATCTGGAGGTGATGCATGATGTATTATCTATACTATACCATCCTGCAACAAAATCCATCAATCCATCCATACTGTATAAAATGTATCCATCCATCTGTCCATCCATCAATCTATAATGTAACAAAATTCATCCATCTATCTATCCATCCATCCATCCATCCATCCATCCATCCATCCATCCATCCATCCATCTATACATCAATACTGTAACAAAATACATCTATCCATCAATCTATCTATACTGTAACAACATCCATCCACCCATCCATCATGTAACAAAATTCTTCCAACTATCCATACTCTAACAACATCCATCCATTGATACATCATGTAACATAATCCATTTATCCATCTATACTATTATTCTATACTATAACAAAATCCATCCATCCATCCATCCATTCATCTATCTGTCCATCCATCCACACATACATACTTAACACAGTCCATCCATTCATCCATCTATGCATCCATCCATCCATCTATCCATACTTTAACAAAATCCATCCATACTGTAACAAAACCAACCATCCCATTCATCCAACCATCCATCCATCCATCCATCCATCCATCCATCCTGTAAAAACAGCCATCTGTCAATCAACCCATACATACTGTGACAAAATCCATCCATCTATCCATACATACTGTAACAAAATCCATCCATCTATACTGTAACAACATCCATCCACCCATCCATACTGTAACAAAACCCATCCATCCATCTGTGACAAAATCCATCCATCCATCCATCCATCCGTTTGTGACAAAATCCAACCATCCTGTAAAATCCATCTATAAACCCATACATACATACAGTAATAAATTATATCCTCCTTTTATCCATGCATTCATCCATCCATCATCATAACAAAATGTATCCATCCACCCATCTATAGTGTAACAATATCCATCCAGCCATCCCTACTGTAAAAAACCCATCCATCTATCCATTTATACTGTAACACAATCCATCCATCCATCCATCCATCCATCCATCCATCCAACCATCCATCCCTCCTTCTGTAACAACTTCCATTCATCCATCTATTGATCATGTAGCAAAATGCATCCATCCATCTTTACTGTAACAAAATGCATCAATCCATCATGTAACTAAATCCATCCATGCATCCATTCATCCACCCATACTGTAGCAGTATCAATCCATCAACCATCCAACTATACTGTAACAACCTCCATCTATCCATCCATTCATCCATCCATCATGTAAAAAATCCATCAATCCATCCTTTCATCCACCCATACTGTAACAAAATCCATCCATCTATCCATCATGTAACAAAATTCATCCTTCTATCCATACTGTAAAAAAATCCATCCATCTATACATCCATTCTGCAACAACATCCAGCCATCCATCCATACTGTAATAAAATCCATCCATCCATCATTTAACAAAATCCATCCATCAATCCATCCGTTCATCCACCCATACTGTAACAAAAGCAATCCATCTATACATCCATACTGTAACAACATCCATCCATACTGTAACACATCCATCCGTATATCAACCATCCATCTATACTATAGCAACATCAATATATCCATCCATCCATCCTGTAACAAAATCCACCCATCCATCCATCCATCCATCCATCATGTAACAAAATCCATCCTTTCATCATACTGTAACAAAATCCATCGATCCATCCATCTATTCATCTACCCATGCTGTAACAAAATCCATCCATCTATACATCATCTATCTATCAATCCATATTGTAACAAAATCCATCCATGCATCCATTCATCCACCCATACTGTACCAAAATCCATCCATCTATCAACCATCCATCTATATTGTAACAACAACCATCTATCCATCCATCCATCCATCCATCCATCCATCCATCCATCCATCCCTCCTTCTGTAACAACTTCCATTCATCCATCTATTGATCATGTAGCAAAATGCATCCATCCATCTTTACTGTAACGAAATGCATCAATCCATCATGTAACTAAATCCATCCATGCATCCATTAATCCACCCATACTGTAGCAGTATCAATTCATCAACCATCCAACTATACTGTAACAACCTCCATCTATCTATCCATCCATCCATCCATCCATCATGTAAAAAATCCATCAATCCATCCTTTCATCCACCCATACTGTAACAAAATCCATCCATCTATCCATCATGTAACAAAATTAATCCTTCTATCCATACTGTAAAAAAATCCATCCATCTGTACATCCATTCTGCAACAACATCCAGCCATCCATCCATACTGTAATAAAATCCATCCATCCATCATTTAACAAATCCATCCATCAATCCATCCGTTCATCCACCCATACTGTAACAAAAGCAATCCATCTATACATCCATACTGTAACAACATCCATCCATACTGTAACACATCCATCCATATATCAACCATCCATCTATACTATAGCAACATCAATATATCCATCCATCCATCCTGTAACAAAATCCACCCATCCATCCATCCATCCATCCATCATGTAACAAAATCCATCCTTACATCATATTGTAACAAAATCCATCGATCCATCCATCTATTCATCTACCCATCCTGTAACAAAATCCACCCATCCATCCATCCATCCATCCATCCATCCATCCATCATGTAACAAAATCCATCCTTTCATCATACTATAACAAAATCCATCGATCCATCCATCTATTCATCTACCCATGCTGTAACAAAATCCATCCATCTATACATCATCTATCTATCAATCCATATTGTAACAAAATCCATCCATGCATCCATTCATCCACCCATACTGTACCAAAATCCATCCATCTATCAACCATCCATCTATATTGTAACAACAACCATCTATCCATCCATCCATCCATCCATCCGTCCATCCATCATGTAACAAAATCCTTCCATCCATCAATCCATTCATTCATCCACCCATACTGTAACAAAATCCATCCATTAATCCATCCTTTCATCCACCCATCCATCAATCATATAACAAAATCCATACATCCATACTGTAACAACATCCATCCATCATGTAATAAATTTCATTCATCCATCATGTAACAAAATACATCCACTCATACTTCCACTCATACAATTACAAAATGAATCCATCTAAACATCCATATTGTAACAACATCCATCCATCCATCTATGCTGTAACAAAGTCCATCCACCTATCAACCATCCATCTATACTGTAACAACATCAATCTATCCATCCATCCATCCATCAATCATGTAACAAAATCCATCTATCCATCCTTCATGTATCAAAATTCCTCCATCCATCAAGTAACAAATTCCATCCATCCATCTATTAATCTACACATGCTGTAACAAAATCCATCCATCCATCCATACAGTAACAAAATCCATCCACCTTTTCATCCAGTAACAATATCCATCCATATAAACCCTTGCATCACGTGACTTACACACATTTGCATATGCATTCATACCTTTTCAGTGTTTCAGGCACAAAGGCAGTACTGGTACTCATTTGGAATGCATATTCACACATGCGCACTAATACACGTCAGCAGGACAGCAGTGTGGCCGCTCTCCATAACAGCCTGTTAATGGTCTGCTATTTCCTCACTAAAGCAGACAGACAAGCCATCCCTCTGCTGTAAGATGGCTAGACAAACTAGCACAGACAGGGTTTTAGTGCATCAGCAGGAAAAAGACCCAAACAAAAATACATCAGTGGCACTATGTGCTCAGGTTTGTGACCCCTTCAAAAACATGAATGTTTCTTACATTCATTTTGTGGTTCTTTACCAGACAAACACATATGCTAAACACTTCTATCTTTGTCATACAAGAAGGTAGATGGAAATGACTGAAGAACAATATATATTACAGGGCTTCTGGGTTTGTCTGTGGGGGGTCCCTTTTTTAAGAAAATAATACGAGGTAGCCCTGGGCTGCGAGTGTGCATGGTGGAACTGCCGAACTGCCAGGAATGAAACAATTACAAAACGGCCTTTCTCTAACACAGCACTAAGAAGAGGCAGCACTATGAACAGCATGTACTGGCAATACACAATACAAATTGTTAATTATCACCACGGATTGGTGTGGATGTTCATATCATGAGCAGTTTACAAAACAGAATAATTATTTGAAAAATGTATTAAAAACAATTCCCCACTTTTTCCCCCACCTCTGGATATATTGGATATATTTGTTAATTTCCCAACCAAATAAAAAATCTTGTTCAATACTGGCAACAGCATGACAATTTACAACGTCTGCAATGAATAACAATTTTAAGTTAAAGGAATTACTCAAAAATTATAGTTCTGTCATCATTTACTCACCATTATGTCGTTCCAAACCCAATCTGGTTTTATAGAAACACATTACTATACCTACATTTTTGCAAAATTATATTTAAGTGTCTTGTTGTATGTATCACTGAGAGTATCAGCTAGGTTTATATTCAAGGTAAAGGCTAGGAAGTAGCTTTTGTTGATTTAAAACTTGATAGAGCATTAACCTTAAAAAACTAATCTGTTTGGGAGAACATTTAACTTGCATTTACACAGTGTACATTTCACCTAAGAACTGCTGCAATACGTGTTATGAACCACATAATGTAATTTAGCAAAAGATTTGCCACGTCACATAATTTTCATCTGCTCAATCTGTACAAACATATAACTGTCTTTCATCTGTGGAACACAAAGGAGTAATGTTGCATCTTTTCCAACAAAAGCATACATTGCCCAGGAGATGAAGATTGGTGAAGCAATATGTTCTTGCCACAAAGGATGCCCTCATCCTTATTGTGCTTTAGATAAAATCATCTGTCTCTCATACACACATCTGGCTAATTTCTTGAGGGAGGAGCTTCTGATCACACCTCTCAGTTTTCATTGTTCTGCCAACTGAATAGCCGTCCAATACAAACAACCCAACAAGGTCAGCCAAAAAACTGGCACTTCCATTACTCCACCGGTTCATAGTCTGTCAGAACCGCTATCAGACTACAGTACAGTACATTGTGTTTGTGGGTTAAAAAACAGCTAATGACATAATACTAATGAAATCTCATAAATTCCCACGGCAAGAAGAGCAATCCTCCAAACCTGTTGAGATAATTGCATTAGAGCCCATCATCTTTGCTACTTTGCCTAATTTGAAACTTAATTTGACTAATGCAGTAATTGATAATTACATTACTAAAACAGGCAAGTGATCTCATTCATTTTGTCACAGCTTCTGTTTCAGCCAATTTCTTGAAAAAATAGCGGTTCCCATGGAATTGCAATATGGTTGCTAAAGTCGGCAGCACACTAGCAGACTTAAAACAACTCTATTTTGACCAAATGTTTTCTGAGTGTTTTTTGGGTGGTTACTTGCCGTTATAAAATGGATGCATGGATGGATTTTGTTACAGCATGTGTAGATGAATAGATGGATGGATGGAATTTGTTACATGATGGATGGATGAAAAACATTGGCCATGCCTAATATGCTGTTGGTCCTCAAAGTGCTGTGGATTGGACTTGTTGGTCCAGCACATCCAACAGATGCTCAATCGGATTAAGATCTGGGGAATTTGAAGGCTAGGGCAACACCCATAACTCTTCAACATGTTCCTCAACCATTCCTGAACAATGTGTGCAGTGTGGCAGGGTGCATTGTCCTGATGAAAGAGGCTACAGCCATCAGCGAATACTATTGCAATGAAGGAGTGTACCTTGTTTGCAACAATGTTCAGGTAGATGGCACGTGTCAAACTGACATTCACATAAATGGCCAAACCCAGGGTTTCCCAGCAGAACATTGATCAGCGCATCACACTCCCTCCGCCGGCTTGTAGTCTTCCCAGAGTACATCCCAGGGCCATCACTTCCCCAGGTAAAAGGCACACAGGTACACGGCCATCCACATGATGTCAAATAAAAAGGGACTCATCGGACCAGGTGACCTTCTTCCACTAATCCAAGGTCCAGTTCCGACGCTTGCATGCCCTTTGTAAGTGCTTTCACAGTTGGACAGGGGTTATCGTGGGCACTCTGCCCGGTCTGCGGATACGCAGCCCCATACGCAGCAGAGTGCAATGCACTGTGTTGTGACACATTCCTCCCATAACATCATTACAATTTCAGTGATTTGTGCCACAGTAGACCTTCTGTCTGTTCAGACCAGACAGAATAGCCTTTGTTGCCCTCGTGCATCTATGAGCCTTTGGCACCCAACATCCTCTCACCAGTTTGTGGTTTGTCCCTCCTCGGACCACTGTCGCTAGGTACTCACCACTGTTGACCGGGAGCACCCCACAAGCCTTGACGTTTCAGAGAAGCTCTGATACAGTTGTCTGGCCATAACAATATGACCCTTGTCGCTCAGGTCTTTACTCCTGCCCATTTCTCCTGTATTCAACATGTTGCATACAAGAAATAATTGTTTGCTTACCATCTAATTTATTCAGACCTTGACATGTGACCTTGTTAGGAGATGATCAACTATATTTGCCTCACCTGTGGGTGGTCATAATGTTTTGACTCAAATTATATTTTGCATCGAGAAAATAAAGCCTACATTAATGACGATTAAGATTTTTTGCATTGTGACAGGATACTTAACCATGTTTTACCCTAAAATTGTCATTAATGTAACACATCTGGATGTTTTACTTTCCTATTCTTATTGTTTTGTAAAATAGGTACAGGACATTTCATTAACTGGTTTTGTGAGAATCACCCATTTCAATGGGATTTATTTATTTTATTACCTTCCACTAGGCAAAAAGTCTGCTTTGAAAATGTAAGAGCTGGGTTGGGAGGGTTACTTTTGAAATGTATTCCACTACAGATTACAGAATATATGCTGTACAATGTCATTCTTAACGTATTCTGTTTACTCAGATTACTCAAGGTCAGTAACGTATTCTAAATACTTTGGATTACTTCTTCAGCACTGGAAGATTTTTCACTTGTTTTGACTATAAAAACTCTGCCAGCACAGTCAAGACAAGCCAAGACAAAATACACATGTTAAAAATACATTCTCTAAAAAACCTAAATATCTCATGCAGTGTTGTTTCTAAAACAAGATAAATCATCAGATTTTTTTTATATTTTTACAGGAAAACATTACAAAAATGATTATCAAGAATATGATTTTTGCCCTAATATCAAAGGTCTTACTAAAAAAATAAAAAATTATGATCCAACGTGCATTTTCTTGATAAAAAATATGATCGTGCCTGGTAACGTGCATGTAAAATGGCTAGAAATAAAATTTTAGCTTAGCCGCTTATTTCTATTTTTTGTGCTCCAAACTTATTTCAAACTTCTCTGTCTGCTCGTATGAATGTAACACATCATAAGAAAGTGTTTCACCACTGTTCAAATGCACTTTGGATCGCATCATTTATATGTATAAATTTTTCCATCTGAAAGGACTAAATATTAAAGGAAACATGACAATAAAATGCAAATTAATCTCTTTAGTAATTTAAATACTTTTTGAATGTAACTGTATTCTAATTACCAATTATTCAAATTGTAATTGTAGTGGAATACAGTTACTTATATTTTGTATTTTAAATACGTAATCACGTTACATGTATTCCGTTACTCCCCAACCCTGAGTAAGAGCACACCTAACCTTAAGTATGACAAATAATAATTATGATCAGAAGCTACAGTATAAACAAACTAGAAACTAGGAAAAGCTTTGCAAGCTATACAGTGACAGAGCCACTGCTGGCCAGCTGTAGTTTAGAAAGATTATGAACCACTGGCAATTCTGGGCAATGATGGAGGTCTGTTTACATCAATATAGATACAACATTACCCCCCAACCCTCCCACTAATGAAAAGTTAATGATGTAGAGGAAATTGTCCCAAATATAAAACCAGTAAAGTTATTCAGGCATGTAAAATCTCTTACAAAATGTTACAACATAGTTATAAACATAATTCACTTACAGTAAAGTATGTGACTCTTTTGTGATAGGAAAAGCCACACATATCATCCACCTCCAAATGACACCACTGTGTGGAGGCAGCGATGTTGATTTATTTAGAAACACAGGAAGTCCACATCATTAAACAGGTAATTAAAGAGCATCTCCAGTTACATTTTTGAGTCATATACACACCCCCAGTCTCCCCACCTCTCCTCTGAAATCTGTCAGTGCAGACACTTTTTAGTCACAGATGTATGACAGTAACAATAACATATATATATATATATATATATATATATATATATATATATATATATATATATATATAATAATTCACTATGCACAGTAGGCCAGGGTTATTTGAACCCTTGAATGAAAGTGTTTAATAACAGGGCAGTTACTGAGATTAATAGTGTAGTATTCAGATGCCCCATGAGGCAGCCCTGTGGAACTGGACATGTAGAATAAAAAAGCTTTTATAAGGTTAACGAAATTGCACATGTTGTCAGCCACTGACTGTGTCTTGTGAGACACAATGTTTTATTCCTTCAGGAGGCTCTTGATGCCCTAAAAACCGAAACCTCCATGCATCCGCATTGAAATCTCAGAATGTTTTATATCCCTTTGGAGACATTTTACTCTGGATATTCATACCTGTGAATGGAAAGTCACCTCAGCATTATCCATTAAAGCATTTTTAATACTCCTCACCCAGTAATAATAAACGACTGTGATTGGCCTATCCTGGCCAGAGCTGAGAAAAGAACAGGTACCACGTGACACTGCAATGTATCCCCCGTGTTCACCAATTCTACGCCATTAGTTGCATTACAGCAAAAACACACACTTAGTTTTAAAAATTGTTCAAGCATAGTAAACAGGTCACAGTTCTGCTTGCTTTATCAAACAGCTTATAACATCTCTATGCCCTTTTGCTAAGAGCTAGACAGAGAGCAAAAACCGAGGAACCCTTCAGACAAAAGTACAATGACTGCTGGAGAAAAGGTCAAAGTCTCACATTCAATGAACTTCATCAGGATTACCCAGACTGAAAATGCACAACAAACACACACACACACACACACACACACACACACACACACACACACACACACACACACACACACACACACACACACACACACACACACACACACACAGGCAAACTCCCCAGCTTCAAAGACCCATTTGTCAAAACCATTCTCAGGATTATTGCAAAAGTTATGGGACTTTAACTTCAGGTTAGCACAGATAAATGAGAATCCACTCAACCAAATAGTCATCCTCATTCTCCAAGGCCACAGGCTGCATCTGCTGAGCTTGATTTGACTTTGTTGATGTGGCTTTGTTTTTTGCTTTGTGGCTTTCATTGCATTAATTTTAGAGGCCTGCATGGACATTAAATTGAAGCCCAAACCCAGCTTATTACGGAAACTTTTAGCCTCAGTCACCATTCACCATAATGCAATGAAAGTGAATGGTGATGAGGCTTACATTCTGCCTAACACCTCCTTAATTTGTCAGAAACCCTTATGACTAAAGAAAGTCATAAGGGTTTTGGAACAATATGAGGGTGAAGAAATGTGAACAGGATTGTCATTTTTAAAAATATATATTTTTCATCCCCTTTTCTCCCAATTTGTAATGTCCAATTCCTTGTGGTGGCGCGGTTACTCACCTCAATCCGGGTGGCAGAGGACAAGTCTTAACTGCCTACGCTTCTGAGACAGTCAATCCGCGCATCTTATCATGTGGCTCGTTGTGCATGACTCTGCGGAGACTCCGCATGTGGAGGCTCATGCTACTCTCCACGCACAACTTACCACACACCCCATTGAGAGCGAGAACCACTAATCGCGACCACAAGGAGGTTACCCCATATGACTCTACCCTACCTAGCAACCGGGTCAATTTGGTTACTTAGGAGACCTGGCTGGAGTCACAAGTTTTCACAAATGGAGTCACAAGGACTGTAATTTTTGGGTGAACTAACCCTTTAATCAGAAGTGAGTGACCTGATACTTTTGGCCAAGTAATGTATGAACCATCCTCGAACACGTTAACATCCACATGCATTCACACAGTGCACACGCAAGCACAAGAGTCAATCATGCCAGAGATCCAAAGGTCAAACATTCATTTTTGCCAAGTATTTTGTTGCTCATGGCCTCTTCTGAACAACTCAAATGACTTCTCTTCTGCAGTGGCAGGATGGGCATCATTAGAGCCTGCCGGATTATCCTACCAGTGTGAGGGAGCCCTCGCACAGTACGTGAGTCTCATGGCTATCAGCTCCTTGTTTCACCTTGGTGCATACCGCAGTAGCTGAGCACGGTAGAATGGTGACAAGCAATGATGCGTTTGTGAGTGTGATTCACGTGCGATTACTAGCGCTGGCCTTTGCCTGTATCTCACCTTGACGTGAGGTTGTAGGAGAATGATGCATGATGTGTGGAGATTATTACTTTACACTCTCTCACCCCTGCCTGCTGTTGGCTGAGTCCACGTGGGCTGATTCCTACTGGGGAGGGAGGGAGAGAGATTGAACAATAGAAAGGTGGTAAGAAGAGGTGGATGTGGAAAGGTGTGTGAGATACAGACAGAGAGAGGCAAGGTGATCGCTACTAATTTACTTAAAATGTAATTTTTTTGCATTAAGATTTTATGAACTATGTTATTCTCTGCTTTGATAATTGTATCAATCGTAAAAATACCCACCTTCAGTCCTTAAGTCAACATCAAATCAAATGAAAGGAATAGTTCACAAGTCTTCACAAGTATGACAGGTTAGTTTGTCATATAATGCAAGTTAATAGTGACTCAAATAAACACGGTTAAGTCTTCTTAAAGGGAAAGTGCACCCAAAAATGAATAATTTACTTACCCTCATGCTATCCCAGACGTGTTTACGTTACTTTCTTCTGGTGAACACAAGGGAAGATTTTTAGAAAATTATCTCAGGTTTGTAGGTCCATACAATGCAAGTAAATGGTGGCCAGAAATTTGAAGTTTCAAAAACCATATAAAAGCAGCACAAAAGTAATCCATATGACTCCAGTGGTTAAATCAATATCTTCAGAAGCAATATGATAGGTGTATGTTAGAAACAGATCAATATAAATGTCATATTTTACTATTAATTTTTTTTTCTCTTTATCGGATTTGTCTCGGAAATACACATCATAGAAGAAACTTCCTGAACCTTTTGTTGACATCAAGCAAATATGGCCCAGGCTGCATGCTATATATATTACGTTTTTACTGTGATGGGTCACCACTTGATGTCCAATGTAAATTCTGGGTCCTGAAGCAAAGCCAGTTTAGAACCATTGCTTTATTGTTTACTTCCCCAATTTAACTCATCTGCAGTCACTCTCTCCCTCATCTTTGCTGGTTTTATAGTCCCTGGCAGAGTGCTGGAACAGGCCAGTGCACATTTGACTAAATGTGACTTTGTGAGGCTAGGCAGGGAGATGGATGTGCTACCTCGCTAGAGCGCTGGGAGTGAATGAAAGCCTGGCAGCTCTCCTGTATGCTGACAGATGAATTATTGAGCTCTGTTTACACAACCAAGAAACCTTAGTGTGCTCATTCAAGCTGAAGTGAAACTCTGTGACTTTGTTAAGGCAAAAACATACAGCTGGATTCACTCTGATACCTGCAATAACAACATCATCAAGGCTTTTCATGCTTGCCATGCGATTTAACACATGTGATAAACACTTAGAAACACACCAAGAGACAGTGTTATTTTTTTAACTGACATAAAACATAACTGAATAAAATGAAACTATGATCAAATAAATTTTCATAACTCCAAAGTTAGCTGAAATTCAATAAAAAACTATTAATTATTTTCAAATAGTTAAAATGGTTTTTCATACCCTCATTAGCCTATATTAAAAATGTTAAAACCTTTACAACTCGTACATTGTCATGCACTAAAAATGAAAATTAGACAAGATAGCGATAACACTAGATGGCCCTGAAGAATTTGGCAGCCCTAAATACTTAAACATAAACAAAAATAATAATAAAAATATAACTAAAGCTAAAATAATATGAAGACATAATCACATAGGGAATCGTCATGTTATTACCGATTGTTCTGGTACTCTGAAATCGACCCCATTCTGCTGAGTTCCTGACATGCGCCACCTCCCAACAGAGATTTTGGAATAAATTACAATGTGTTTACCTTTTCCTGTGGCACTAATAATAGCGTTTTGAACAAGCAACCTTGAAAACTCAGGCTCTGGTCCCAAGGACACTATAAAGTAATTGGGTTCACATAAACAATGGTGAGTGTGATTCGTAGATTGGGTTTTCCCTCTAAAATGACATTTTTACTCCACTGCCAGTTAGGTTTAGGGTTGGGGTTATGGCATATGGTTAACAAAATAAGTATTCCTGCTGACTGTATTCCATTCCATTTAAACAAAAACATAAAACGCTTTTGGCGCCCCTCTGTGGACATTTCACCCAGAAACTTGAGCTCACACATGCCTATTCACTAACTTCACTTCTGGCTTCAGCCGCTGGGGCAGTGCATTTTTGTAAGCAAAATTCTAATTGGTTCTAATTTCTGTAAGCACAGACATAGAATTATTTTTTTTAAAAAATAAAAATAAATAAAAATTTTTTTTAAATAAAATAGCAGTGGTGGCTCAGTGGTTGCTGACCAGAAGGTCGGGGGTTCAAGCCCCAGCACCACCAAGATGCCACTGTTGGGCCCTTGAGCAAGGCCCTTGACTCCAGGTTGCTCCGGGGGGATTGTCCCTGAAATAAGTGCACTGTAAGTCGCTTTGGATAAAAGCGTCTGCCAAATGCAGAAATGTAAATGTAAACTATAATAGCGCTGCCATCATACAGCTAGATAAATTAACATTTCTCTTCCACATCCTCATAAAACACACACATAAGCTTTGATGCACACATGAGTGCTCGCAGACAGTTTGGATCATAGTGTTCTTTCCATGTCTAGTTGTGTGGGTGTGTTTATGAGTGGTCTGTAGTGTTATGTTATTAAGAACAGCAGGATGTGTCTCCTGTCCCCTGCAGCCAATCGGGAACAGCAAATGCTGTGTGTGTCTGTGGTGACCTAGAACAAGTGTGGGGACAAGATGCTGACAAAGGCCACCATAATCAGATAACACCTGGACTCAGTACTCATCTCTCATCATTTAGTGGGCTTCTTCTGTCTTCATCATCTCTCTTTGTTCTTGTATTGACAAATGTTAACAATTCTATGTAAACATATATAGCAGGAGTATAAACAGTTTACATCTACAGTGGCACCAAAAAGTATTTGGGCACTTAGGTGAAGCTTATACACTCACCTAAAGGATTATTAGGAACACCTGTTCAATTTCTCATTAATGCAATTATCTAATCAACCAATCACATGGCAGTTGCTTCAATGCATTTAGGGGTGTGGTCCTGGTCAAGTCAATCTCCTGAACTCCAAACTGAATGTCAGAATGGGAAAGAAAGGTGATTTAAGCAATTTTGAGCGTGGCATGGTTGTTGGTGCCAGACGGGCCGGTCTGAGTATTTCACAATCTGACCAGTTACTGGGATTTTCACGCACAACCATTTCTAGGGTTTACAAAGAATGGTGTGAAAAGGGAAAAACATCCAGTATGCGGCAGTCCTGTGGGCGAAAATGCCTTGTTGATGCTAGAGGTCAGAGGAGAATGGGCCGACTGATTCAAGCTGATAGAAGAGCAACTTTGCCTGAAATAACCACTCGTTACAACCGAGGTATGCAGCACAGCATTTGTGAAGCCACAACACGCACAACCTTGAGGTGGATGGGCTACAACAGCAGAAGACCCCACCGGGTACCACTCATCTCCACTACAAATAGGAAAAAGAGGCTACAATTTGCTAGAGTTCACCAAAATTGGACAGTTGAAGACTAGAAAAATGTTGCCTGGTCTGATGAGTCTCAATTTCTGTTGAGACATTCAGATGGTAGAGTCAGAATTTGGCGTAAACAGAATGAGAACGTGGATCCATCATGCCTTGTTACCACTGTGCAGGCTGCTGGTGGTGGTGTAATGGTGTGGGGGATGTTTTCTTGGCACACTTTAGGCCCCTTAGTGCCAATTGGGCATCGTTTAAATGCCACGGCCTACCTGAGCATTGTTTCTGACCATGGCCATCCCTTTATGGCCACCATGTACCCATCCTCTGACGGCTACTTCCAGCAGGATAATGCACCATGTCACAAAGCTGGAATCATTTCAAATTGGTTTCTTGAACATGACAATGAGTTCACTGTACTAAAATGGCCCCCACAGTCACCAGATCTCAACCCAATAGAGCATTTTTGGGATGTGGTAGAACGGGAGCTTCGTGCCCTGGATGTGCATCCCACAAATCTCCATCAACTGCAAGATGCTATCCTATCAATATGGGCCAACATTTCTAAAGAATGCTTTCAGCACCTTGTTGAATCAATGCCACGTAGAATTAAGGCAGTTCTGAAGGCGAAAGGGGGTCAAACACAGTATTAGTATGGTGTTCCTAATAATCCTTTAGGTGAGTGTATATGTTTGGATGTTATAGAGTGCACCAGTCTGGTTCCTAAAGTAAAAATCTCATTCATTTTCTCCATAGACAAATAGATTTTCAATGCAAACTCATAGACCTTTAAAGACAGACCTACCATGATCTCCAAGGATTTTCATGCTTTAAAACTGTTTAAATGGAGGATTTTTGGAAGTTATTGGAAGAAATGAATGGGAAAAATTATTCCGGAACCCAGGAGGCTGAAAAAGTGCACTGTTGCGCTCTATTGCATTTGATACAAATTATTCTTATAACTCACGTCACTGTTCTGAGCCAATTTTGCATTTACTTTTAATGAACTAATCCCACGCTTTGGGGGGCCTGGGTAGCTCAGCGATTATGCTGACTACCACACCTGGAGTCACGAGTTCGAATCCAGGGCATGCTGAGTGACTCCAGCCAGGTCTCCTAAGCAACCAAATTGGCCAAGTCGCTAGGAAGGGAAGAATCACATGGGGTAACCTCCTTGTGGTCACTATAATGTGTGATTCTCACTCTCGGTGGGTCGCGTTAGAAGTCACATAGGTGTCCTAGCAGATTGACCACAGATGCAGTTCACCACTTTTGTTTGACAACCAGAAAGTGTGCAAATACATTTTTCTCTTTATTGCAAAACCAATTTGCATTTGCACTGGTGTGCTTTGGTTCAAATGTGAGCTGCTAACTGCAAGTTTGTAGGTTCTAACCCCAGACTGGTTTATATATATTAGCTATCATTAGCATGATCACACTGGAAATCGAAATGCTGTTTCTGAATGTTCATGTACCTTGAAACGAACCCATTCTGCCTAATTACTGAAAGCGCAAATTGCCTGTCACACATCTTTTACATCGTTTCCATGTGTTTTCCTTCTCTGTGTTGTTACAGTGACATGGGTTGTGGTCCTATGGAAACAAAGATGTAATCATGTTCACGTAAAGAATGTTGGACGCAAATCGGAGGTTACGTTTTCGCTCCAAAATTACTTTTTTACTCCACTGAGTTTTGTTTAAGGATGGGGTTTGGGTCATGGGGTAGAGTTAATAAAATATACATTCCTGATGACTGTATTACATAATTTACAACTAAAAGTAAAACTTGCCTTTGGCACCATCCTGTGGACATTTTACCCGGAAACTGGTCAACAACACTTCCAGCTTCAGCCACTGGGGGCACAGACCAATTTCAGCTCAGAAAGTTCGACCTACTGTTGCCAAATTCACAGTGTGATCAGTCTGTTGCTATCACTGTTATGACCTTGAGCAAAACACTTGTCTTCAGGTTACTCTAGAGGTATTGTCCCTGTAATACATTTTCCAGATAACATTTTTAATTATGCTTTGTTCTTAATGCCACAATAAATATGCAACAAGTGATGACATTATCAGTCCTCACAACAAATATAATGAACACAATGAAATCCAATGACACCATTTGTGCTGATTAGTTCTTAATTAACAGATAGGGGGCATCAGTGCAAAAGTTTCCATAGAAACCAACTAATGATGCTGAACGAAATAAGAGTAAAAGAACAGCCACTTAAAATGTTCAAGAAAAACATGTCTAGCCTGTGAAAGGACAAACCTCACACATTGATTTGATCTATCTGCCTTGAAGTCCCCAGGCTCTGTTATTACCCCTTTTCAATAAACTGGACTTACAGATGCAACCTCAGAGCTCCAGACCACCAAATGAAGGTTATTTAGTGCAGAGTCTGTGTGCAGGAGATGAGTGGAGGATTGGCAGTAATAAATTGCTGCCTCTCTCTGAACAAGTTCAGGCATGCCAGATCCATTTCAATCTGCCACAGGGAGATTGAGAGAGAAAGATCCGGCCACAGCAGTGTAAGGAGGACAATATGTGACTGGGGAACAACCACAAGAAACAGAGGATTAGAGAGAGAGACAAGCAAAAAAAAGGAAATAATCAAGCAGAAAAGCACAAGATATCTAGTTTTTCCAAATTCTAAGGTAACAACGTACGTATGTATCCTTCCCCAGGTAAGCAATCACAGAATGCACTGTGATGAGCTCAGATGGCACACAAATTGAAATCCATTAGATACTGCAACTCTTCATCTACACCTTGAACTCTTCATCATGTTCCTCAAACTATTTCAGAGCAATGTGTGCAATGTGACAGGGCGCATTATCCAGATGAAACTGCCATCAGGGAATACTATTGCCATGAAGGGGTGTACCTGGTCTGCAATGATGTTTAGGTAGGTGACAAGTGTCCAATTGACATTCACTTGAATGGCTGGATCCAGGGTTTCCCAGCAGAACATTGATCAGAGCAGCACACTCCCTCAACTGGCTTGTCGTCTTCCCACAGTGTATCCTGGTGCCATCACTTCCCTAGGTAAACGGCACACAGGTACATGGCCATCCACATGATGTAGAAGAAAACGGGAGACTCATCGGACCAGATGACCTTCTTTCACTGCTCCAATGTCCAGTTCCGACGCTTGTGTGCCCAATGTAGGTGGACAGGGGTCATCATGGGCACTCTAACCAGTCTGCGGCTATGCAGCCCCATACTCAGCAGGGTGCAATGCACTGTGTGTTGTGACACATTACTACAATAACCATTATTAAAATGCTCTGTGACTTATGCCAGTAGCCTTCATTGCCCTCGTGCATCGATGAGCCTTGGGCACCCAACACCCTGTCCCCGGTTTGTGGTTTGTCCCTCCTCGGACCACTGTTGGTACTCACCACTGCTGATTGGGAGCACCCCACAAGCCTTGCCATTTCAGAGAAGCTCTGATAAAGTTGTCTGGCCATAACAATTTGGCCCTTGTCACAGTCGCTCAGGTCTTTACTCCTGCCCATTTCTCCTGTATTCAACACGTTGACTACGAGAACTGAATTCTTGCTTACCATCTAATCTACCCAGACCTTGACATGTGGCCTGGTTAGGAGATGATCAATGGTGTTTGCTTCAGCTTTGAGTGGCCATAATGTTTGGGCTCATCATCGTGTATATTAATGCTCACTAGTGTATACCATCTTTTCTCTTGTGTGGCCTGTATTGAAATCAGTTGAGTCGAGTCTCCTTTGGGATACGCATGAGGAGCTCTATTTGAATGACGCGCAGAGTTGCTGCCTATATAAAGAGCATTCCAAACTGGTCTGGCTATGAAGCTCCTTTTTCAGTTTACATGAATATCCCTGTCTGTTGCTTCAGTTCAATGGCAGTGGATAGTGACTAACTTTAAGGTTTAAAAAAAGAGCCACAATTATCATAATAGAAGTCCAGGCGACTCGTGTCATATTCCAAGTCTTCTGAAGACATATGATAGGATTTGGTGAGAATTTTTAAGTGCAAAACTTTGTGAAAACAATCGTGAAAGTATTCTTGTGATTATGCAAAACACTGAGGGAAAGCTTCTCTCATCCAATTCATGGATGTGAGACGGATGGATTTTCACTGAACAATTACTTAAATTCCAGGTTGTTTCTCACCAAAGCTAGTCAAATGTCTTTATATGTATGAATTGTGAAAATTGCTATATAAATTAAATTGGCTTGACTATATAAATAACACATTGGAATGTGGAACAAGCAACAACGCTTACCTGTGGGTTGCAGGTTTGCTTTCAAGTCCAATACAATTGGTTTTTAGATGAATTTGAAACACGATTTTGCAGCTTAGTTTCAGTAGATGGTGTTTTTGGACTGGAGAGGAAGTTGACAATTCTGAAAATTACAGAATATTTTCATGGTACATTCAAATTTTATTGAAAAAAAAAAAAACAAGGAAAATTTGATTTTTCTGATACAACTAGTTTCAAACCATTTAATACCATTAATATTATGATGTGATTGATCAAATATTAGAATGGAGGTAGACAACAAGAGAGAAGAAGCAAAAAATAATGTAAGACCTATAAGATGAATGGAACTTATACAAGAAAATATTATAAATGTATTAATTGTACCTTGATGGTGGAATGACCTTACAAGCAACATTTAACCATTATATTGAGGCACTTTCTTTTGTTCTTGCCTAAGGATAATTTGCTTTTGTTGTTGAATTTATCCTGTTGCTTAAGCATCTGCAAAATGAATAAATGTAAATGTCTTGGGAATGACAGAATGTAAGAGCATAAGGGCTATAAAGATGTTGGCTAGTGTTCTAAAATTGTTACAGATTGTTACTTTTTTCTTGCAATTTTGCTACATTGGCAGCCAAACTGAATATAATAAATCACTTTTGTCAAGTACTATCATTAAATCTCTTCCATCATTCTTCACACTGAAATCAAGGCAAAGAGATAAGTGAAGACGACAGAGCAGCTATACAGATGAATAATGATGATTATGTCTTAGTTATTGTAAATGATCAGCAAATAAGGGAAAATGTCAAATGAATGCACAGAAAGAACAGTCACACCAACCAGTCTCCTGTGAAACATAATCTGCACTGATGACAAATGCATTATATGTGCATGAAAGAATCAGGTTAAAATTTGTTATAACACAATGCGTGTTAACAATGATGTCTGCTCCATTTTTGTTTAAGAATAGATATGGTTTGGTATTTTTATAGTTTGAAAAAGCTGTTTCCATTCGAAAGGAGCTCACACTGTGTGTGGTGTGCATTGAGTGTGTGTGTGTGTGTGTGTGTGTGTGTGTGTGTGTGTGTGTGTGTGTGTGTGTGTGTGTGTGCGTGTGTGTGTGTGTGTAGTGGATCTGTTTATAGATTCTTGATGCGCAGGGTGACGCACTTTCACAAGGGGTGAGTTCCCACATTTCACAGCGTACAAAAATATTCTTAGACCTGCAAAAATAGAGCGACAGCCTGATTTAGGCTGCACACCTACCTGCTGCTATTCTAACCTATAAAGTGAGATCAATCAGTTTTACCACTCCCATCATCCCCCTAGATACACAAACACAGACATGTGCACACACATACAGACTGTGTCTAAACACACAGCTGAGAGTAACAGACAGACAGAGGCAGAAAGTGAGAGAGAAAGCATAACTCAAAATCCCTGCTTCAAACAAAATGCACAGATCAGTGTTAACCCAAGGGTCTAAAAAGATTTTGAAAATCCCATTTTTAATGGAGGAAAATGTGTTTGCTCTTCCTTCCTTTAGAGCTGTTATAACAGTGTTCTAACACATTTATAAGTCAATTTTCATAACAAAAATGACTGTAGTGGTGATACCATAAAACAATGATGCGATCAGATACATCATCCATGGTACTTTGATACATAGCATGATACTGAATGATTACCATATTCATATACCAAGATCCTCCAAGATACTCAATATTATTTGTACATAACATATTTTTAGTTTGTATAGACACTAAAACATATGATATGGCCTTACTGACAACATCTAAAACAGAAAAGTTTTTTTTACATATTAACATCTATAGAAATCTACAAATATTTAAGAATCCTTATTTATAGATACACTTATTATTTAGGAGATATTTAAGATCCCTTAACCCTACCCATAGCACTAAACACAACCACTTTTTAACAATACAAAAAACATAACAGGCAGATACATTCAATGACAATAATTTATTGACAAAAATGAAAAAAGCAAGACAAAAATATATACAAAAATGTGCTGCATTCAAAGTGCTCTCTTATGGCATACAGTAACGTGTTGTGTGGAAGGGAGGGGAGTTTAAGTTGTTATTCACTGATAATCTCATGATCCAATCCGTGAAAGCGGTCATATTTTATTCATGAAGATAATTTAACCCTTAAATGCATACCTGGGTCTTGTTCTTCATCCATTTTTTCTCCATCAATCTCTTATAAATAGTGCAACACACAAAATATGCCAAAGCTGCAAAAAAATTAATAAATAAAAAGTTATAATAAAAAATTATAATGGTTTATATACCAATAGGGTCATTAGAAAACATTTGGCACTTCCATGCATTATATATTTGTATATGATTATTTCAGTGTTCACTATGTTTACTATGACATGATATCTATTTATTTGTTTATTATAAACAAATGTGTACAACAATCATACAAATCTTCTAACCTCTATCATAATGAAATGCTTTGAGAAAATGGATTAGCACATTATGCTTCCTTATGTCTCACCATTTTTGGATAGTCACCAATTTGCATATAAGTGGAATAGATACAGAAGACGCAGTGTCTTGTCTCTTGAACTGTCTACTTCAACACCTGGATACCCCTGGAAAATATGCCAGACTTCTTTTTATTGACTTTAGTTTAATTGCCTTTATTTCAATTCAACGTCATCAGGTAATCAAGAAACTACAGTGTCTGCAAGTTCCATCACCACTAGTACATTGGATTTATCATTTCCTTTCGAATCGACCACAAGTGGTAAAGGTGGACAATGCATTATCGCCTACTGTTGTTTTCAACACTGGCGCCCCTCAGAGGTGTGTACTTAGCCCATTTCTTTATAGTCTCTATACAAATGATTGTCAGAGTCCAGTTACTACCACTCATTACTTTAAATATGCAGATGATACTGCCATTCTTGCACTGCTTAATAAGGACAATTATTCTTTTTTTGGACTATCAACGCTCCATAGCATTTTTTAGTACATGGTGTGACGATAACTTTCTTTACCTTAATATTTAAAAGACTAAGGAACTGATCCATCCTTCCAGTATTATCATTAATGGAGAGATGGTAGAAAGAGTGGAACATTTCAGGTATCTTGGCATTACATTCAGCTTCAATCAGCACATTCTAGGTATTTACAAGTGCTGTCAACAGAGACTTACAGTTATTCGTAAACTTAAACATCTGTCAGTTCAGCCTAGTCTTCTGCTTTTTCTGTATCGAAGTATTATTGAGTCAGTTCTTAAGTATGGGGCTATTTGTTTTTTCCATATGCTAACAGTAACCAATAAGAATAAACTCTTAAAGATAACTAATCTAGCGAGAAAAATTATTGGTATTCCTACACCGACTTGATCAGACTGTGTATACACGCTTATATATGCTTCGGAAGGCACATACAATTTTAAATGATCCGGACCATCCACTTTTTCAGTATTTCATCCTCCTTCCTTCTGGCAACAGGTATAGACTACCCATGTGCAGAAAGGCCAGTTATGGTAGGTATGGTAGTTTTGTTCCTATTGCTATACAAGCTTTAAACGCATAGGTAATCAACCATTATGATGCCATCGTAAGCTCTTGGCATTTGTTGTATGATCTCGTGTGTTTTTTTGGTCCCTCTATGTTTGTGATTGTTTTGATGGTAAATATGTATGGTGTTGTTGTGTTTATGTTTTTCTACGCACCGATGGTGAAAACAAATTTCCTCTTTGAGGACAATACATAAATCCATCCATCCATCCATCTATCTAAATACTATATCACGTTGATTTTCTGTGCAACAATGCAGAATTACTTATATCCCAAACGTGTGTACACATACATAATATACATGCTATTTCTTACTCAAGTTGGCAATGTTGTTTCAGTGATTGACTTGATTTACATTTGACATTGCTATTTGATGAAAAAACAACATGGAAGTAAACTATAGCAAGTGTAACACATGAACAGTATGACTATTGTCATTTGGGTTTACCACTGAAATTAATGGGATGTTAAAGAAATTAGAGATCGTATGCTAAATGGCAAGGCTGGATAAAGCTAAAGAAAATCTTAACATCTGTGGTGCATTGGTAATAAAAAAGGAACACCAGTCAACATGAACCTTTATGTATCTGTCAACAGCTCTCACTTTCAAAAACATTATTCACTGTAGTTTACCCACATGGAGATAAGTAAGTGATTAATAGAGTAGAAATGACAGTGGAAATGAGCCAGTGTGTGTTTGAGTATGAGAGATTGAGAGAGAGATAGAGAGAGAGAGAGAGAGAGAGAGAGAGAGAGAGAGAGAGAGAGCTAATAATGATTCAGTGATTGGCCCCAAAAGGCCCATTTTAGGACCAAACAATTTTGAATACAAAGCGTCCAATCTAGCAGTAAATCCCTTCACGGGTGAGAATGCCCCTATAGTGAAGCTTCTTCTAAGGGAGGAAGACAAGCCACGATATCAGCAAGAGGCAGAAGGCTAATCTGGAACATTTTGATTAACTGGATTTACAGTGGAACCAATGAGGCAAATACCAGGTCAGAGGGACAACGGTTGCCTTCAAATTCCAATTTTCTAAAGAGTCAATTTGTCAGCAGTTCACTTCCTTTGAAGGCCGATGAGGAATCTCACCAACAGCATTTTTGATGCTTTAAGGAAACCCATTTTCAGACAAATCTGAATGTGTGAACTAGAATTTGAAATGTCAGACCTCTCACACAAACAGAGACATATTTGTATGCACCACTGAACAGCATTGTTTAAACTGTTCAGGGAAATCAATCTACAAAAGTTTGTAATGTTAGCATTTAGTGTCTGGCTTGACAGACAATCTTCCAGTGGTGACCGCAATCATTGATCCGGCACATGTTAACAAATATCAGAGCAATAGTCTGTCGCTTTGCTGTTGCTAAAATAATTAGTTATCTTCTTCATTTGAAAAAGCAAAAGGAAACGTTTCACATTGAACACTGCATGTTCATTTCAGGTTACTGAGTCAAGGTAGTACACCCAATCTATAAACAGAGAGTGAATACAGACGCCCATGAAAACATAGGTACAGCTGGTCTAAAAAGGGTCAAGGAACTACTGAGCAAATACCTGTGGACACACACACACACACACACACACACACACACAGATTCACAACCCCATTAGATTATAGCTCACACATCAGTCAAAACTCTTATAAGGCACACCAAAAAAATATATATAGTGAATTGCTTGTTAGCCTAAAAAATGACTGAAAAAATAAATTACTTAGTAAATTGCAAGAGAGAGACATCAAGAGTCTAAGTCTAAAGAAATTGATTTTAACATTTACACTCATGTCAAAGTTTTAAATGAAACATCACATGATGCATTGGCTCCAAAATTAAATGACTTTTTTTTGATAATCCTGAAGCTGGGGGAAAGAAAACGTGCAGCACATTTCCACATAAATTGCTCTTTTGGCCAGCAGCAATTATCTTAACGTTTTTCTTATTCCATTTTTATCTCAATGCTTTTAGTAGTTGAGGATTAGTAGTTAAAACCGTTTTCCCTCCTATAGACATAAATTACATATAGACATCCTTAACATCCCTCTCTGTGTTCCTAAACTTATCCCAATACTCTGGTTCAAAAGAAATTAAGCTCTTTGGACATAATGTGTGATATCTGATCAATTACCATAGACAACAATTTTGACTTCTCCCTCAGTTTGGAAAATAAAACAAAAAGCTCACGTTTATCGTTATATAATGTACGTATAATGGAAGTCTATGGGGCAAGATATGTGGAGCTCATATTTTAGTTAAAGCACGTGTTAATTCTTTGATACAAAAATGTGTGTTGTTTAAACTGTAAAGTTGTCTAAATCATAGGGATGTCATTAAATATCGATATGTAGATGTAAAACAGTTAAAGGATGGGCAAGGAGGAGGCGAAAACCAGCTTGTCAACATAAATAATAATTTAATAAGAAACTTAAAACACAACATAAACAAACACATGCGGACATGCCCGTAATTCTCTTTCTCTCAAACAATCATCACCGGCCGCCTTTATCCCTCGCGCGCCTCATCAGGCCGATTGGGGACCGGGCGCGCGATATTCCGACCCGGCCCCGCCCCCCTCCGCTATACAGTAGATTATTGATCGGCATGTTATTTTATCGATACATTTCTGAGGCATCGATATATTAACATCAGCCAACATTTAAAGTAGAAGCCTAATTTGTGTGCTTTCAATTAACTGCCAGTTGCATCTCATACAATCTAGTCTGACTGAATAGCTTAGGGAGACCACAAGGGGGCGATATAACATTTACTGATGCAATCACACACACATTAAGAGCTCAAAGTTACGAAGGTTTTTGTACTTCAAGAATGAACAAAATTATGTTGATGAGTTTGCAGGTTAGTGTATGAAACTGACATAACTGTGCAAACTAAACTATTAGAAATGGCTTTTTATTATAGTTTATTATATGATTTCCCTGTATGTAGCATTGAATAGGTCTTTCATTCAAGCTGTCAAACCACAAAAAGAAACACTTGTAACTGAAAATACATTGTGTAGGCTATCTGAAAGATACATATAGTATACACTACAATCCTGTGATGCTAGAGTAAATAATCTATGTCGTTTGATGAAAACTATGCGAGTTGAGCTCCGTGGCGCTGCAGAATTTTTGACAGCCTCCAGAGATTGCGAGCCCGTGGTGTATGCAGAACCTTTATAGAAAATAGTTGTTTCGATTTATGTCGTGCAGCAGACATGTCCGGTGCATGACCCACTTTAAATAACCCAGCTGCACACACTTTACCAAAGTTGTATTGAGCAAAATGTTTGAAAAGACAGACTGTTGTGCAGCGAGCAGCCCAATTTACTGTATATCTGAAAAAATCCTGTTATATATCGATAATCATCTGGAAAATCTTACGATTATCGATTGTAACGAACCCCGCTCCTTCGGTTCGCCCCGCTCCCTCGAGCTCACACGCTCGTTCTGCTCCCTCGAGCTCACATGCTCGTTCTGCTTCCTCGAGCTCACATGCTCGTTCCCAATCTCCCCCCTCGGGCTCACATGCCCGCTCCCAATCGCCAGAGTATTGAATACACCTGCACTCGTCTCAATCACCCCTTCATTGTATACACCTGCACTCGTCCCATCACCTAGTTATTCGTTTCACATGCACCGCTCGTTTGTTCCCCTATATTTATCACGACCCTTTCGTCTCACTGGTGTTGGTTATTGTTTAGTTACCCCTTTGCTTTGCCAGCTCTAGTGTTCCCCTAGCTCCCCTGTTTATTCTACCTGTTAGTATTACTCGCTATTCTGATTCTGATTACCCGGATTCGACCTTACGCTTTCCTCGACCACTCTATTTGTAGATTTGCCCCTTTGCCTTATCCTGATTCCCCGGCTTCGACCTTATGCTCCCCTTGACTACTCTTCTTCTGGATTTTCCCTATTGTACTTTTGCCTGCTCTTAATAAAAGCAGTTTTCATCTACATTGTGACTGTCTCTTCTTGTGCGGGTTACAGAATAACCAACCTTACAGAAGACAGTCACAAAGGAAGCCGCCAAGGATTTCCGCAGCTCGCTAGAGCGGATATGCACGGCGCTTTCTGCCCAGGGATCTACCGTTGGCAAACACGACCAAGCACTCACGGCTCAGGGACAGCAAATACAAGAAATTCTGCAAACGGTACGTGCTATTTCCGATCCGATTTTTCCTGTGCCACCTGTGTCTGTCCCTGTGTCCGTTGATGTTCCCACTGTGTTTCCCAGCGCCGCGAACTTTCAAACCCCGAGCGGTTTGACGGTTCGATCAGATGCTTGTCAGGGGTTTTTGATGCAATGCACTGTATATATGACTTATCACCCCTTTTGCACACTGACTGTGAGAAAGTGCATTTTGTTATCTCCCTGCTCTCGGGCAAAGCACGGCAATGGGCTACCGCATTGTGGACCGCCAATAGCCCCCTTTTATTGTCGTATGATCAATTTTGTCACCAGATTGCTGTGGTTTTTAATCACCCGGCAGCTGGCAGAGATATAGGCAGCCGCCTCGTGTTTTTAAAACAGGCGTCACGCACAGCCGCTGCCTATGCACTCGATTTCCGCACCCTTGCCGTGGGTAGCGGGTGGAGCGACCCTGCCTTGTTGACTGTGTACCGCCTGGGGTTGAATGACCGGCTACAAATGGAATTAGCATGCCGAGGAGAATCGCTATCACTGGAGGACTACATTCAGCTCTCCATCACTGTGGACAACCTGCTTCGGGACCGTGCTTATCGGAGCCCCTCTGTCGTCCACGAGCCTTCTACGGTTCTCAACCCGCCGAAACCCATGACTCCCGAGCGCTCTTCCACAGCCGAGCCCATGCAACTTGGTCGCGCTCCACTAACCCAAGCAGAACGAACCAGACAGTTGACACTGAATCTCTGCCTGTACTGCGGCACCCCGGGTCACCGCATTGACTCCTGCCCAGCCGGTCCTCGGCATTCCCTCTCCAGAAGCCAGGTGAGAACATCTGTCTTTCTCAATGTTACCCAGAAACAAGTCTGCCTCCCAGTAATGTTGAGTTTTAACGATGTCTCCTTTTCTACCCCAGCCCTAGTGGATTCGGGGCAGCGGAAATTTTTTAGACGATGGCTTGGTCCAGAAGCTATCCATCCCACTCAGTCCGGTCGTGCCCCCCCTCAGAGTTAACTCTCTGGATGGGGCACCCCTCGGATCGGGCCTCATTTCCTTCCGGACCATGCCATTGTCCCTCCAAGTGGGCTTATTTCACACGGAGCTAATCCAATTTTTTATAGTACACTCACCCAGAGACCCTGTAGTTTTAGGCCACCCCTGGTTGGCGCTTCATGACCCCCACATTTCCTGGCGCACAGGGGAGCTGTTGCGCTGGACCGACCACTGCCTATCACACTGCATTTCCCTTCCTGTGTCCTCCACCTCCGTAGAGAGCCCCGAAGTAAACTCCTCTGTCACCATCCCTCCTGAATACTCTTCTTTTGCTGACGTGTTCGAGAAGACCCAGGTTAGTCTTCCCCCCCCACCGTAGCGTGGACTGCGCCATCGAGCTCCTTCCAGGGTCCCCACTCCCCAAGAGCCGAGTCTACCCCCTAACATTACCCGAAACTAAAGCCATGGAAGACTACATTGACGAGGCACTCAAACTAGGCATCATCCGGCCGTCCACCTCCCCGTTGGCGTCCGGCTTCTTTTTCGTGGGCAAAAAGGACGGCGGGCTTCAACCCTGCATCGATTACCGGGCCCTAAACAAGGCCACCGTGAAGTTCGCCTACCCCCTACCTCTCATCCAACCGTCCCTCGAACAGGTCAGTAAGGCGAAGGTATTCACCAAACTCGATCTCAGGAGTGCGTACAACCTTGTGCGCATCCGCAAGGGGGACGAATGGAAGACGGCGTTCATCACCACCAGGGGGCACTACGAGTATTTGGTGATGCCGTACGGCCTCGCCAACTCCCCTTCAGTGTTCCAGTCGTTTATGAACGACGTCTTCCGAGACATGCTAGACCTCTTCCTCATCGTCTACATCGACGACCTATTAATATACTCCGCTACACTCTCTGAACACACCGTCCACGTCTCGAGGGTGTTACAGAGACTACGAGAGCATGACCTATTCGTGAAGGCAGAGAAGTGTGCCTTTCACCGCCCCTCCGTCTCCTTCTTGGGTTACGTCCTGTCAGCAGGAACTATGGAGATGGAGAACGACAAAGTTGCCGCAGTCCTATCTTGGCCCGAACCTAGTACGCTCAAGGAGCTCCAACGGTTCCTGGGTTTCGCCAATTACTACCGGTGTTTCATTAGAGACTTCGGCAAAATCGCTGCACCCCTCACTTCTCTCACACGAGGCAACCCAAAGTTCCTCACCTGGAACACACCCGCCCGACAAGCCTTCCAGGCCCTTAAGGAGGCCTTCACTATTCTGATGTTCTTCACCCGATTTCACTTTACCGTGACTTTTCGTCCGGGCTCCCAGAACCTCAAGGCGGACGCACTTTCTCACCTGTTCAGCCATGGCTCGGAACCCCCTGAGTCAGAAACCATTCTCCCCACGTCGTGCGTCGTTGCACCCGTTCAGTGGGAACTGACGGAGGCCATCCTGCAGGCTCAAGGCAATGAGCCCGCACCTCCTCAAACCCCCCCAACAAGGTATATGTCCCCACCATTATTCGCCCTCAACTGATGCAGTGGGTACATACTTCACTTTGTTCTGGCCACCCGGGAATTACCCGGTCTACCGAGCTGCTCGCTAGGAGATATTGGTGGCCCTCACTCAAAGACGACATTCACGACTTTGTCCTCTCATGTCCCGTCTGTGCTCAGTCCAAGATGCCTCGTCACCTTCCTGCAGGTCTCCTCCAGCCGTTACCAGTACCTGACCGACCGTGGTCCCATATTGCTATGGACTTCATCACGGACTTGCCCCCCTCCGACGGCCGGACCGAGATCCTTGTGGTCATAGACCGTTTTTCAAAAATGTGCCGCCTGATTCCTCTGCCCGGGTTGCCCAACGCGACACAACTGGCCGACCTGGTGATCACCCACATCTTCCGTAACTTCGGTATTCCCGAGGAGATCACCTCTGATCGGGGTACCCAATTCACGTCTCGCTTCTGGCGAGCTTTCAGCGACAGGCTGGGTATCCAACTCAACTTCTCCTCGGGATACCACCCCCAAACCAATGGCCAAACCGAGCGTCTCAATCAAGAGATAGGCAGGTACCTGAGGGCCTACTGTGCCCAAAACCAGGCCAGTTGGCACACCTACCTCCCCTGGGCCGAATACGCCCAGAACAGCCTTGTCAGCTCATCGACACACCTCACCCCCTTCCAATGCATCCTGGGCTACCAACCACCTCTGTTCCCGTGGGAAGCTGACCCCAGCGACGTTCCGGTGGTGGATGCCTGGGCCCAGAGGAGTGCCCAGGTCTGGAGAGCCACCCACGACCGGATACAACGTTCCGTCCAAACCCAGAAGGCTAAGGCAGACCACCGACGCCGTCCTGCCCCCCTGTTCCATCCGGGTCAAAGGGTTTGGTTCTCCACCCGAGACATCCGTCTCCGGCTCCCGTCGAAAAAACTCAGTCCCAAGTATGTCGGCCCTTTTAAAATTATTTCACGCATTAACCCTGTCACATACAAATTACTTTTACCACCCCGCTACAAAATTTGTTCTGTGTTTCATATTTCCCTTCTTAAACCAGTGCACTACAGCCCCATGTTTCCACCCACGGCAGCCCAGATACCCCCTCCACCACTCGATGTCGGTGGTCAACCCGCCTATACGGTCCGGGCTCTGCTAGACTCCCGACGCCGGGAGGCGAGCTGCAGTACCTGGTTGACTGGGAGGGCTACGGACCTGAGGAGCAGTCGTGGGTACGGTCGAGAGATGTCCTGGATCCAGGTCTTAAGCTGGACTACCATCGCCAGCATCCCGATCGTCCCGCACCACTTCCCAGAGGTCGCGCCTCGCAACCGAACGCGGCCGTCAGGAGCCATCCGTAGCAGAGGGGGGAGTACTGTAACGAACCCCGCTCCTTCGGTTCGCCCCGCTCCCTCGAGCTCACACGCTCGTTCTGCTCCCTCGAGCTCACATGCTCGTTCTGCTTCCTCGAGCTCACATGCTCGTTCCCAATCTCCCCCCTCGGGCTCACATGCCCACTCCCAATCGCCAGAGTATTGAATACACCTGCACTCGTCTCAATCACCCCTTCATTGTATACACCTGCACTCGTCCCATCACCTAGTTATTCATTTCACCTGCACCGCTCGTTTGTTCCCCTATCGTTATCACGACCCTTTCGTCTCACTGGTGTTGGTTATTGTTTAGTTACCCCTTCGCATTGCCAGCTCTAGTGTTCCCCTAGCTCCCCTGTTTATTCTACCTGTTAGTATTACTCGCTATTCTGATTCTGATTACCCGGCTTCGACCTTACGCTTTCCTCGACCACTCTATTTGTAGATTTTCCCCTTTGCCTTATCCTGATTCCCCGGCTTCGACCTTATGCTCCCCTTGACTACTCTTCTTCTGGATTTTCCCTATTGTACTTTTGCCTGCTCTTAATAAAAGCAGTTTTCATCTACATTGTGACTGTCTCTTCTTGTGCGGGTTACATCGATGCATGAAAACAGCATCGATCCCAAGCCTACTAAATCATCTTTTCAGCTTTGGGACTACTTTTGTAAATGGATGAACTTCTGTGTACGTTACCATTGCAATTCCTGGATTTTTATCCAGTTGCTTTCTGGTCTCCTTGTGCATATTGTGCATACCAGAATGGGTTTGATTTAAGGGTAGCATGTCAATTTTAATAACACTAGTCCCATGTTAAAGGAATATTCTGGGTTCAATACAAGTTAAGCTCAATCGACAGCATTTGTAGCATAATATTGATTACCAAAAAATTATTTTGACTCATCCCTCCTTTACTTTATATAAAAAAATGAATTAAATGTTACAGTGAGGCACTTACAATGGAAGTGAATGGGGCAAATTTCTGGAGGGTTTAAAGGCAGAAAAGAAAAGCTTATAATTTTATAAAATCACTTAATACACATTAATTCTTCTGTTAAAACGTATGTATTATTTGAACTCTTTATTAATTTGTTATAAATAAATAAAAACTATTATTTGAGCTCTAAAGTTACTACAATCGTTGTTTTAGGGTTTAAAGTGTTACACCATCATGGCAACGAAGTTGTGAAATCTGAAATAACTTTAAACAGAAAAAGTTAGTCGTAAAGTAATCACACTAAATCAAGTTAACACACATATTGTTTATGTCTTGTGGTTTACTTTTGAAACAGTGAGTACAGTATTTTAATGTTTACAGATTGGCCCCATTCACTTCCATTGTAAGTCCCACACTGTGACCCTGGTTTTTGCTTTTTTTTAAAGGAGCGACATGTTGAAATACATTTTTGAGGTAATATATGGTGTATAAGTTCAATTACTTGTCTGTACTAAATAAAGAATAAAAAAAGTAAAAGGGTTTGCATAAATGGGCTGTGTGTTGAGCTCAACACTCACGGAAGAGGTCATTAGTTAACACTGAAAATCTGTTCGCCCCTCATGAATTCTGTTCTTACTGTGGTCAGCAATCACGAGTGCGCGTTTCACACTGCCTACTCAAAGTCATCAGACGCCAGAGGGTTTTGTTATTTCTAAGAGTTCGTGTACCCATGAGGCCAGTTGATCAAGCGGTAGGAGTGTGTCAGTGTGTGTACATGTGCGTCAGAGCTGGAGGGAGATCCGACTTCTATAGCGCCGTGATCCATTTACCTGTTGTAACCCAAATTGCTTTTTAAAGACAGCTTTTTAAAGAATGAACGAGAGGGGGAGGGGGAGAACGAGAGAGAATACCAGACAGAAACGTCAAGTCAGTGTAGCAGTATGGCAAAATTGAATATTTGTTTATATCATCAGGTGTGCGTGATCTCCGTGCCATAAATTGCACCATAGTCCCCTTTGTATAGTAATTTGTCCTGTGCTTGTATCTAGAACAAAAACACATTCACCATCAACCCAAACCTGTTTGTTCTCACTGTTCTCTTTCCCATGCATGTACTGAAAACTAAATTGTGCCTTTTAGAGAGGTTTAAAGAAGTTCACACACACACAAAACACATTTGTCATCATTTACTCACTCAGGTGTTGTTCCAACCTCTATGACTTACTTTCTACTGTGAAACACAGAAGGAGAAATTTAAAAAAATATACTGGTTGCTCTTTTCCAAGCAATTACAATGAATGGGGACTACAGCTTTCAGTCTTCAAAAAGGATGAAAAAGCACTATGAAAGTATCATATATGCGGTATATATGACTTGTGCGCTATATTTAAAATCTTCTGAAGTCATCCGACCTCTGCGGCAGGATCATTGTGTCAGCAAGTTTAACTCAAAACTGGATTAGTCATTCAGACCTGTTTTGTGAACCAGATCAACTAAATCATTAAAGATCTAAAAAAAAAAACTCAAAAGAATGATTTATTCATGAATCATAACTCATTACTTTTCTCATAAACTCAGCGAGAAGAGCAAGGGCCGATATCAAGATTTTCAGTGAATAACGACTAAAATTTCTGTTTCTCACACAAAGCTATCTTATTAAAAATACTTTAAATATAGCGCACAAGTAATACATACCAATTTTATAATACTTTTTAGAGGTTTTTTGCATCCTTTTTAAGTTTCAAATCTCCAGACCCATTCGTTATAATTGCATGGAAAAGAGTGACCAGTACATACATCAAACTATCTCATTCTGTGTTCCACAGAAGTAGTTTTGGTGAACTTTTTATTTAACTCAGAAAGATGATCTAAAATCACACAGACTCTTTAAATACTCAGAATCTGTGACCCATATTTTCCCTCACAGACTCATTTATTAGCGGTGGCGTTGGCGGCTATTCTCAGTGGAAAACAAGACAATGAATTAACAAGCTGGCAAAATATAAGCCCGCTCCAGCGGTGCAAAAAGGTCACGCATGCCACCTCGTCTGTCATTCTGACAGGAGCTAAAACACAGAGTAAATAAATGTCCTTTACCTGCTCCTAAACACCACTCATAACACTTACAGCAGGCTGCTACAAGACCTCACCTAGTGGAAGATACAGGAAGTGTGCAGGATTACAGTTCTGCAGAGTCATTTTTGCAGTGTCATGTTTGTCAAGAATGTTCAACAGACAGGACAAAACAGACAGGACACCTAAAGCTGAAGTTAATGAAAATATTTCTTTTCCTAAAAGGGTATAATTACCACATTGTCGCTGGCGGTGCCACAGCACTGAAACATCCCACTTTTGACAGCTTATATAAAAGATCAGCTTCAATAGTTTTTCTCTCCAACATCCAGACACATCCCTCACCTTTCACCCAAACTGTGACATCTCTTATTATCTTATTAGCGCTTCTGCAAACGTATAATATCTGCTCAGACAGAGCAACCAGTCTCCTGGATCCACAATGTATTAATCAGTGTGGCTCTGTAGTCAGAAGGAAATGGCAGGATCAGTTTGCCAAACATACAGTAACTAATGAGTATTTCAGGAAAATGTATTTAAGACTCATTTGACTAATTCAAAGAGTTTATCATATATTTAGCAGGACATTAAAGTGATCAAATATGAGCAGTAACAAGGTTTAAGATATAAACACTTTAGCATGCATTCAAATGTATATCAAACTAAGCGTATTGATGCCGAAATCTTGTATAGCTTCTTGACTCACACATGTTCATCAAGTCATTATTTTCATGCTGTTCTGGAAGACAAAGGGCATCCATTATAATACCCCATTTGTCCACAGGAAACAAAGATACATGGTGCCTGAAAAGGCTGAATGAATCATACCATCAACAAAACAGCCTTGTGAGTCACAATCTGCTACTGCAATGCTGCCATTCCTGAAGTCATTTCTCCATGACAACACTGAGGTGCAGATGCAGGGCAGGCAATTTTTGAGATTTTGCCATGAAGCGGAAATGGGGAAAGAGGGATATACCATGTGCTCAAAATATGGCTTTGAGCTCGTCGTGCAATGTCAGTTAAGAGGCCATCATACAGTATAAGGATTCAGTAAACTCATAAACAAAATGTGTACATTTTCTCAAAAAAATGTGAGTCGTGCTTACCTCTGCAAAACTCAGAACCACAATGCTAGGGTGTTGCAGGTGGTTAACAGAGCATTGCTACTGTATGTGGTTACTAAGCTGTTCTCAGTGGTCTAAGTCAAAAGATCCCACCACCACACCACGATTCCTTGTCTCTATAACATTCTGGTCTCTAGATATGGCTCGGTTCCTCCATCCATGCAAGAGTACAGAAATTGTAGCCATTTTATCAAATCAAATATGTTGTCGACCACTTAAACAAGTAATAACACACCTTTCCTCAACAAGTCATATCTGTAGCACAAACAATATGGCCGAGTTAATTTAACACCCTATCTACACCGGACGCATGTGGCACATTGCGTGGATCAAATCAATGTCTAGTCTACACTGTCCACTTTATTATGCAGTTCATCTGAAATAAAGTATTCTACTTCACATATAGAATACGTGTGTGAAACTATTTTCCATGAATATTTAAATAACTTCTTATGGTTACATTAAAGACAGATTGTGATGTTTCTGTTTTCTGGTCTACAAGTTTAAATGATCTTTTGTGTATGCAGTATACATCAGTAATATTACAGTGATAATAATATAAGCAAATGTTTAACCCTACTAGGTTCAATGAAGGTAAACACCTTGGCTGTTAGCGGTCATTTTTGACCGGAAACAGAACAGGTGTAACTTATTTTTTATTTTTTAAGAAATGATAAAAAATGTTCTTCCCTTATGTAATAGCATTAAAGTTAGGCACTTCTTCTGTAATTTATGCTATTTATATGTTATTTACCTGAACACTTTATAAATTACACCATTAATTTGCATATGCAAATAAGCTAATTTATGTTAACTTCACTTCAGTAAAAACTGACACTTCTATAAGTTGAACCATGAAGAAGATATAAGAATGTGTCATGCATTGGGGGCAGATTGCTTACATTTGGTGGAAAGAAGAACTGTTATAACTTAATTTTGTTTGTGTGTGTGTGGTTGTTTGTGCATGTTCTGCACTGTGGGTGTATCATTGTTTCACCCCGGCATTTCGGTGTGTGTGTGTGTTTTATTCATTGTGGCTGATTTATTGCTTTTATTTGACCGTTTCAATTTAAAATAAAAGCTCTGTGTTATAGTCTCACCAATTCATGTGTGTGTATGTTTTGCACTCTGGATGATTTATAGTCCCACCTCTTGATTTCTTGTTTAGCATTGTGGCTGATTTATTGATTTTATGCATTAAAAGAAAAAAAACTCTCTCCTATCCATTTCCATGGTCAGTCAATTTTGACTGTGAACAGGAAAGGTTTATCTTTTTTTACGACCACTTATACTCCTCAAATCAAGTCCAAATTTGTTTGTATGTGCAGCTTACAAGCTTGGGAAAAGTCACAAAGTCTTGTACCACTCATATTGAGGAAACCATTTTAAATACAAGAGGATTTATGTTGAGAAAAAAAAAAGTAGGGCCTACTTGAGCTCAGCGCTGCATTCTGTTCCATTCAATTTATCAGTTCAAGCATTCTCTAGGAATCAAACCAACAACAATGGTATTACTAGCACCAATGTCCTACCATTTGAGATACAGGAAAACCAAATTAGCAAGGATGCCCACTTAAATAAATGTCAACAAACTTAAGTCAGAGAGTACCTTTGATATGAAATAGTGGATTATAGAAAACAGCTGTAGAACTTTTACTTGCAAACAGGTTCTCCAATATCCATAAACAAGTAAAACAGTTGATTATACCTTGCCTGCACCCAGCTCCATTTTACATGCATAAAACGCATCGCACCTTTCCAACTTCTAAGTGCATGTGATCATGTATCACACATTTGCTCTTTTGTGATTAGTCCCCGAGTTGCCAGTACACAAAACTAACTTGATAAGTGTGTTGTCTTCATAAAACTGTGTCTGAACGCATTAAACCTCACGTGCATTGGTCTGCTGAGGTTGTTTTGCACAGAGTTGGCACCAAGTGATGATTGAAGATGTTTGAGTCTCCATTAAAAGATGATTGAGTCTCCATTAGGCAGAAAATCTATGGGCTTACTGCCGAATAGCATAAGTCATTCTCATAATTACTGACGGGTCCACGATTCCTGGAGCGCAGTGCACAGCAGACAGGGTAAGCGTGAGCATCTCTGCATTATGCAACATATGCAAATATACACATTTCAGATGCTTCAGTAGTCAGAAGCCAGGAAAAGAGTAAAATGCACTATATTAGTGGTTGAAACTTTATTAAGTTGGCAAATGACACCAAACTCTCATGTCATTTGAAAATAATTACATATTCTTGTTTGGATGCTCTAATGTCCATCTTGTCCATTTACTTTCGCTTTGGGAACAAACGGTCTCCAACAATTAACATAGACCACTGCTAACTTTCAAAACATTAAAAGGGATAGTTCACCCAAAAATGAAAATTCTATCATCATTTACTCACCCTCATGTCACTCCAAACCCATAGAAGGACGTTAGACTCGGTCACCATTCACTATCATTGCATCTTTTTCCCATACAATGAAAAAAGCAAATGGTGTCTGATGCTAACATTCAGCCCAACAT
The DNA here is from genome assembly GCF_025860055.1 of Xyrauchen texanus. Classification (NCBI taxonomy): domain Eukaryota; kingdom Metazoa; phylum Chordata; class Actinopteri; order Cypriniformes; family Catostomidae; genus Xyrauchen; species Xyrauchen texanus. The sequence continues at coordinate 10,948,900 of NC_068309.1, forward strand.
CTGCTTTTGCCCTCCAGGTAAGAATGAAAGTCATCCTGGTTAGGAACAATATGAGGGTGAGTAAATGACAGAATTTTCATTTTTGGTTGAGCTATGCCTTTAACGCTTAGTCTGTAGCTTTCTTAGCACAGGGTTTCAACATATTAATGCAAAACTATAGGCACATAGCATAAAGATGGTTTCAAACTTATCGTAACAGCAGTGTAACCACAAATCTTCACATACACCAGGTACTGCAAGTCAATAAAAGTCATGACTGTATATAACTAAAGATCACATTATGACTCACACGTGTTCAACAAAACTTAGACAAACTAAAATAAATTGCATATTAATCATTACTGGCATTATTAGACTATTCATATATTTGGCACATTAATTAACTATCATTCACTTTTATGGCTAGTGTCAAGGTTAAAAAGGCACTACAGGTAGCATATACAACCATTCTTCACAACAATAACACGTGATTTTTAAAAGTATTGCATTGATAGGCTTGTGTTTGTGAATTGTAAGTGTTTGATCACATAATGTTAGAGGTAAAAGTAATCTATCAGACACATTCAGTATGATACATGACGTTGGTTAGGTTAGATCTTAGGTTAGTCTCCAAGCTGTCTAAAGTCCACATTAGATCAAGTATCCTTCAGTACGATATCGCTGATCTGCATGCAACAGCAAAGCTGTGGGACAAATCGACTTGTCAAATCGTCTTTGAGAGGTTCAAGCAAAAAAAAAAAAAACATCAGTTATCAGAGCTTATAATTAGAGAACTCTACAGGTATCTCATTGCTTTTGTGATCTCTCAATGTTATTCTCTTTTTTGCTTGTTTCATTGACAGTAGAAAGAATCGAGAGTACAAGCAATCCAATCTAACCATTTGTAAATGCAACATTTTAGTTGATTGTCTTCCTCATGTAAATCCCTCCTCTACTGACTAACTGTACAAGTAATTTGAGACTGAACAAAGTTGGGACTTTAAAATCAAAATGTTACCCAGCAAAGTTCACAGTCACCATGAGACTTCACAGATGATACAGTGGGATATTCTTGAGTTACAACCCCATGCAATGTTACCCAGCTCTCAGTGGTGTTGCAGTTAGATGTCTTCTTTGGATTTTTGGGGAAAGGCTATTACAAATACTCAAACAGCCAACTTTCTGCTCTTCAAGGTCAGGAAGGAATGTGATTGGAATGTGCACTAAGGTCGGAACCCCAAATCTTGGGAGTGTCAGTTTTTGTAACATGCCACGCTGGTATCTCTGGGAGGGAATCAGTGGTCAGGATGGAGGGGTGCTTATCATGTGCTTTCCTGGCATGGAGGGCTGTGGGGGCTGGAGTTTTGCAGTGTTAGAGAGGACACAGGTCCCATGTTCTCTGGTTCAGAATGCACACCCTCTCTGCGAGTCTTTTCGAATTCTTCGTCCTAGGCATAACAATCAAGAAGCCTTTAAGTCACACCAAAAGATTCATCTTAACAACAGGTAAAAAAATAGTTACGACGAATCTATATCCACATATCATATTCTGACAATACAGATATTACTAAGAGAACTCAAATTATGGCAAACCAACTAGTGCCTGTATACAGTGTAATGTGTAAGATTTGGATATACATTTAAATGGGCCATATCATGGAAAACAGGGTTTTCCTCACTATTTGTAAATAACAGACGTTAATGTACTATTTACAAATACTTTAACGTTAACAATGCAAAGCTTCCTCCTCTGTCCACCTCTACTTCTGGAAACTAAGCTGCAAAAATAAGTCATTCAGAAATAGTGACATCATAACCATAAGCACATTCATTTGACCAGCATAAACACCTTAAAATGGCCAGAATGGCACATTATCAACAACTATTAAAGGGGTCATGCCATGTTAATATTTTGACATATAAGAGGTCATAAATGCATACAGAACTCAGACTTAATTCCTTTTTGAAACCAAGCTGCAAAAACGCCACGTTCTCTACTTCTGCGACTTCCTTACATCACTAGGGGGCTTATTAACTCTTGAGTTTAAATCTCGACTTAAAACTTTTTTGTTTTCTTGGTGTTATTTATCTTAATGTGCTATGTATTCAATGTATTCAATCTCAATGACTGTGCTATCTGAATTGTGGTTTTGTGACTGTTCTTTGTTTGTGTATTATTGTTACTACTGTAAAGTGTCCTTGAGCTCTGGAAAGATGCTATATAAATTAAACTTATTATTATTATTATTAATCCAGAACCACCACTACAGCAACAACATAAAGGCCTACTTTTACGTCACCACAATCTTTTCCCTGCCACTGTCATTCGTAAACACAGAAAGAGCACGATAGAAAGACCTAGTGTGACTTACTTACTATTCCTGAACACCAAAGGGGACCCATCTGGACTATTTTGAATTATTTTTGTATATACAAATACACTAGATCAGGGGTGTCAAACTCGGTTCCTGGAGGGCCACAGTCCAGCAGATTAAACACACCTGAAGCAGCTAATCCAGGTCTTCAGAAGTGCTTGAAGATTACAAGGAGGCATTTTGGAGCAGGGCTGGAACTAAACTCTGCAGAGATGCGGCCCTCCAGGAACTGAGTTTGAAACCACTGCTCTAGATCGTTGTCAACTATCTTGCGCCACTTTTAAAAGAAGCGGTGTCAAGTTACATCTCTCCAGAAAAGATCAGTTTTATTCATCTGCGCTGCATCTTGCTCTTTTGAGCACAAAAGCGCCCTGGACTTGTTCTTGCACACATCTGCGCTATTTTTAAATGTTGGTGTTAACAGTGGGCATTGACACTGAAGTTTAAAGGAGATTCAGACAGCATTTTAGACAAAAGGCCAGAGAAAGTGTGGAAAATATCATATATTTCTTCAATTTACTATTGTTAAATGACTGTTTTGGTGCTAAAAAAAAAAAAGAAACTGCCATACCCTGATCAATGGCAATGTAAACTACACCCGTATGTGAAAGTAACCCAATCCTTACAGAAATAATCTTTAAAGGTACAGTAACAAAAACAACCAGTTTAATTCTAAGGCTCACAGAGAGTGTTGGAAAATGACTTCAGGGAAAGAAATATGACAGAGTGTAGGGTACAGCCCCATTAAATGTGTATGTGAGACTCACAGTGTCTGCAGTCAGTTCCTCTTCAGTATGTTCACTGTGTTGGTTGTAGAACTCCATGTCTGATAGAGTGCTCTCTGCCATCTCCTCTTCATAGTCGGTGTGATAGTCTGATTCATCTATGGGAGGTAGAGACAGGAGGGAGGAAAATTATCCTAATGATGTTTATGTTTGTACAGAAATCACATAACACTAACTGACATCCAACTAACAAGCAGCCAAACAGAGGTTAAAATGCTGGGATTTGAATCATCATGAGGAATCATGCCAAAAATCCCTGAAACAGACTGCCAAATATCCTGCAAAGGGCTTGAGTGAATTAACAAGGGTTTCAAATCCATAATTTACCATCCATATGAGCTGGTTTAACTGGTTCAATGCGTGAGACGATCTCGGCCAGATCAGTGAAGGAGGCATTTGGACAGGTCACCACCTGCAGAGACAACAACAAATGAACACATCACACTACCAAACAAAAGTTTGGACACTTGACTGAAATGTTTTTATAATCTTAAATCTTATATATATATATATATATATATATATTAGTCAATACAATTGAGCCTACATACAAATGTATTTACAAAACTAAAATAACAAGTTGACTACATAGTAAAGGAAAAGCAGCCAACAATTTTCCAGCATACATGGGATCCATCAAAATGGTTTAAAAAGCATCCCAAGTGGCACATCATGAAGTTAGTTTTGAGAATACCCATGGTGTACAGAGCTGAAATCTAGGTAAAGTTTGGCTACTCTAAAGAACACATCAAAATGTAAAATAGTTTTGATTTATTTAACATTGTGGTCATTACATAATTCCCATACGTTCATCTGTGTTATGTCATAGCTTTGAAGACTTTACTATCATTCGATAATGTGAAAAACAGTAAAAATAAAGAATGAGTAGGTGTGTCCTAACTTTTCACTGGTACTGTATCTCTAGCAATCATTATTAAAATCCTATTTTATCTCTGGCTCACATTGTTATTTTGAGTTTTGTGGAACTCCTCCTGATGTCTGTCCTTCATCATCTTTTCTACTACTCCACTCCTGCACCACACATCAAACACTGTCTTCCCATGCTGGTAGCCCACTTCCTGTTGACATTCAAACATGTGGCAAATCAAATAAGTCCAAGTCGAGAGTGAAAAAGTGTCCACAAAAAAATGTCAAAAGAAAGATTACAATATTTATGGTACAGGGAGTAGACTAAGAAAAATAAGAGAGATAAAATACTTACGCTGATCTCATCGAACTTGCCGAACTCGAGTGTTCGGTATCTGTCAATGGGAGGTCTGATATATTCACAGTAGTCACTGCTTTTAACTGACTCGAGCTGTCTCACAGAGCACACGTAAGCCAGCCGTGCCTGAATCTCAGTCATGTTCAGCACCTAAAACATGGGCACATAAACCCTTTGAAATCTCAAATCCACAACAACAATAATAAACAAACTATATTTTAAAATGTTCTGAAAAACCTGAGAGTGAAGCTTGTGCATACAAAATTCGCTGCCACAAAGCTAAGGTGTTTTGGATGGTTGCCAGTGCATTGCTACGCAGATGCTAAGGTGTTCATAAGTCTGATCACTTAGGAAAGTAGTAGCATACTTCTATTGAACCTCAGGCTGGGCGGTTTTTCAAATTTTATTGATTAATACGTATTTGCGTTTTGACATAATTTTGTATTTCTTTTTTTTTTAAATCGAGAAATTCAGATTTTGCACCAAAAAAAAAATATGTACACATACATACATACATACATACATACATACATACACAAACATAAATATATATATAATATGTTGCAAATGCTATAGCTAGATACATTGTAAATCCAACAAAGGCTGAATAACAAAGAGAGAAAAAAATGCCACTCTTAATCTTAATGACACCCCTGATCTGATCAGCTGCATGTGTGTGCGTGCTTCAAATGAAATTGACAGGTCAACAACACTTGTTGATTGACTGATATAAAAGACAATGGTAAAATTCCCAGTTGTACACAGTGTAATTGTAGCTCAGCTTTAGTCCATCATGCAGGTATACACCATAATAAATACGTTAGTTACATGACAGTTATGGGCGCTTCATTTCAAATTATGGAGGGGCTATATATGGGGGAATATATATATCCATTTGTAATGATGAGTCAGATAGATCGCTATTTATTGATTTGTTCTGTGACGTGTTTCAGGTGTACTGCATCTATTACCAACATTTGGCAAGCGATCATTTTGACAAACTTTGCTTGTTGATTTGTAATGATAAATTATTTAATATTGCTGCGCTGCGGAGCATGAACTGCTAGAGGGTGCGTCTCTGTCAGCAGTTTATGAATATACACACAAATTGTTTGATATACAATGATTACTTACTAGATAGACTTGATCATTTATAGATATTGATTTCTAGATGACTTTCTAGATAGACTTGGTTTAGATAAAAATGAATACACTGGCAAAAATGTATTTTGCAGTTTTCTTATTCTATTATTTCTGAACATCTGGGTTCATTCGATTTTAATTACTTTACATATACACTCCGTTGACAACTTCCCCCTGTGGTGCATGTCAATTTTTCTTCCACACCTTTGTTTCCTATAATGAAAAGAACTTGTATTTCTCCAACCAGGTTGCCTTGCATTCTAATAAATAACATACAGTTTGAATCATGTTGGAGAACATTTAAAAGCTGAAAAAAATCAAATCGTGAATCATTCATAAGTTTCATAAAAAAACGAGATTTAATTGTTTTGCCATATCACCCATCCCTAATTCAGCCAGCCACACAAAGTAAGGTATAAATATCCATAGCATGCTCCCAAGTTTAATACTTGTTCCTAACCATAAGTATGAGCAATAGAAAAACTGAACACAACTAATTAGGTAAATATAGCACTCAGCTAATGTCTCCCTCACCTTGACTTTCTCAGCCAGTGGGTTGAGCCGTTTCCATAGTAGCCACCATCCGGAGAGGGCGTCTCCATAGTTGGTGAGGTTGGTTTCATCTTGGCTGCCCACATCAATGGCAATCACCACCTTGGCGCCCATGGAGCGTGCCACATCCGCTGGATTGTGGGGAGAAGACACTATTTCAGCAGCTTTAAAGTTGGAGTAAGTCATTTTAATCAATACACTTTTGTCAAATTCCACAAATATCTCTTCACAGTCCACTAGCTGTCCGTTCTGTGTGTCTGCTTTTTAATGTTGCACTTCAAACTCTGGCAGAGTTAAGTAAAAATAAACTCAACGCTCAAATGGTATCCTTGTCCATTGTGTATTCAGTGTAGCTGTGTACAAAGCATAACCGACAAACCAAGCAGCAAATTTCACAAAAATTGAACTCCACGTGAAATCTGCGAAAGGAAATTCTTTGCCACCCTTAGTCATTTGTGCAATTTCACGATTGCGCAAATTCCCACTGAGATACTGTATTTACCCCACAGACTTTCGTTGTGCAAAAGTATGTGTGACCGCACCTTCACATGCATGAAACATTTTTATTCCATGGAATATTGTAATTGGTGGAATAATGTCTGGAGAAGAGTTTCAAGCCTTGAGGGGAGCTCATGTACAACTACACACCTGGCAAATTGTTGATGTAGCCTCCATCCATGAGCAGGTGTCCATCTTTTGGATCACACAGTGGTGGCAGGTAACCAGAAAGGGACATGCTGGAACGCACATACCTCCACAGAGAGCCTGATAGAAGGGAGCAAACATCAGACATTTATCCTGGTTAAGAAGGGCCTCATAGACACTTGTGGACTGTGTGACTGTACCAACCGTCAGTGTGCACTCTCATTGTGGAGGCGGTGATGTCTGTGGTGATGTTGAAATATGGGATCCAGAGATCCTGTAAGAAAACATGGTTAAGCCTCTAAATTTGCTGATCATGATCCTATAGGAGCCAAAAAGAGCCAGATTCCTACCTCTATCTGCTTGTCCTTGAAGACAGCATTAATGCTGGAGTTAAATGCAGCTCCGGAGAACATAGAGGTGATAGGGTAGGTTAAGTCCAGCACTTTCTTAAACACTGATGTCATTTCCTGCAGAAGGGGGGGTCTAATTAGCATTCTGTGTTCTAAGTGTGTTCTAAGCAAGAAAAGGAAAGGACAGCAGAGCAGTGCAAGGAAAGGAAAGGAGAACAGGGAAAGGAAATTAAAGGAAAGGAAAGCAGATAAAGGAAAGGAGATCATAGCAGAGCAAGTAAAGGCAAGGAAAGAAGCGCAGAGCAAGTAAAGGAAAGCAGATAAAGTACAGGAGAGCAGATAAAGTACAGGAGAGCAGATAAAAGGAAAGGAAAAGAAAGGAAAGAAGAGCAGAGCAAGGAAAGGCAAGAAAAAGTAAGGACAGCAGAGCATGTAAAGGAAAGAAAAAGGAAAGAAGAGCAGAGCAAGGAAAGTAAAAGAAAGGAAAAAAGGAAAGGAAAGAATAGCAGAGCAGAGCAAGGACAGGACAGAAAAGCACAGGTCAGGAGAGCAGAGGCGAGGAAAGGTGAGGAGAAAAAACATAACATAAAACAAAACAAAAACACTATCTCACCATGGACCACTCTCTGGCTCTAATCTTCATCCTGCTATAACTGCGTTCCTCTGCATACAGAGCGCCCATCATGGAACCAATCGAGGTGCCACCCACCAGATCAATGGGGATTCCCGCCTCACTTAATCCACGAATAATGCCCACTTGTGAGCAACCCCTTAAAGAGGAAAGACAAGGTGGACAAAAGGTTGAGGGGGTAAATAAAATCAGTGATATGCGGCCTATATGGAAATATAACCTTTCTGTTCTGCACAATCATTTCAACTACTATCCGTACTGTACTATCATTTAAAAAATAAATAAAAAATTATGTCTGGCAGTAGTGGGAATAACTATTCTGACCCTTTGTTGTTAGCGCCAAACAAGCCTTTTATTGTTCTGTCTTTGAAAGGCTCTAGGGGGGCATTCTATCCTAAGAGAGACAAGGCACTGTAAACACTGAACACAGAATCAATCAAAGGTTAATGGGAGAAAATAGCAACCAACCTTTAAACACCTCCTGCCAACCACAAGAAAGACAGAATAGACAAACAAAAGCCGTCAGAAAAATTAAATGGGCACAGAGAGAGTAAAAGTGCGTGAGAGGAAGAAGGTCAAACAAAGACTTGAGAGGTGCTAGGAACGGGCTTTTAAAGGAAAATATCACAGTAGTGTAAACAAGATCGGGATCGTGGAAGAGTGGAAGTGTTCCATTAGAGTGGAAGTGTTTTTTTTCTTCCTGTTATTACAGATCTAGTTAAGAGGTACAAAATATGGATACCTGGCTCCTCCACCCCCCAGCACCAAAGCGATGGCGTTGCCTGTCAGAACGCGGGCCAAGCGAGAGAAATCAGAGTGACGGTCGGCAGGTTTCTGGAACACACGCTGATACATCTCTCTCTAATAGAGAAAAACAGTGACTTCAACCAGAGCAAAAGCCACAGAAGACTAGCAGTAGACTGGAGCAAGCAAGTAGATCATTACAATCAGAAAGCATCTTGTTTATGAAGGAAACTTTCTAAAGGACTTTCAAAAAGAAAGATTAGTCTTTGGTTCTACTTATCTTTTCTTTTGATGTCCCAAAGAGACAAAGATTTGCCATGACATAAAATGCACCAGTCATATTAATGGAAAAATGAGACTAGACAAAATCATGTGCAAAATTGATAAATGTAAATTATGTAAGGTGAGGGGGGGATGCACAAGTGGTTCTAAAGAGGGGTGTGACAGCAAAAAAAGAGAAACACTGGTCTAGAGCATGTGTCTGGTCTAGACCAGAGCTCTAATATAACCATAACCATTTTGACTTTCAAAATGGCACTGGTAATTTCAATGAGCCTATGATGTAATACTGAATAATTTGTACCAGTTTAGGCAGGCTCCTCTTGGAGAAAACCCTGCGAGGGCAGGACAGGTGAAAGTGTCTGGAGATCCAGCTCCGCATGTTCAGCCATTCAGCTGTTCCTTTAGGAGGAGGGCCATCCTCGCGGTGCAACAACACCAGCTGTTTCTGTGCCCTCACTGCACTTCCCTCTAACATACGCTCCAGCTGAGAGATGGAGAGAAATAGAGAGTAAAGTCTGAACTCTGAATGTCATCCTTTGAAAACTACACTAATGCATCATGCGTCTAAATGCATCATCATAATGAAATTATTTGTTTTAATTGAATTCTTTAGATGCACAAAAAAAAACAATTCTATTGGAAGGTCATTTCATTCAAAAAAGCAATTATCGATCTGTTCTCTGGATGGGTCAGCATGCTTTTAAGAGAACACCAACATACTCTCTCATTTCTTTTTATATGAATCATCTATTTTATACCTTTTTACCACATCTGAGCTTGAAGTCTCTTATTCAAAGAGTAGCACTGTAGCAGCCATACCCTTTTAAGCCTGCAGAATACACATGATCAATGAGGATGTTGCTCTACCTCTGATCCAACATCAAACACATAGGCTTGACTGCTGAAAACCTGGTTATCTAAAAAACATTCTCACTGCTGCATGTAAATGATTAATCGCTCACTCTCATGGAAAAGAAGGGAGTACGACCTGAATTCCAACTAGGTCTATTACTGTATGCTTAGTGTGCCTGTGTTCAGGGTAGTTCTGTGGTGACTTACAGGACAGAAGATTAAAAAAAAATGCACCCTCAGTAAAGCTGGAGCAGTCTTAGCCATTTTTAGGCCAAAGTTTTATGGTTCAAATTCATTTTATTTGTGTTCAGCTGATAAAAATACCCGTTATCCTGTGCGAATGATAAATTACAGGCACTGAAGCCCACTTCATTTGAGTCTGTTGGACTGAAGCAATTTGTATTAAAGATTCTTCTTCAATACAAAACTGTTCCCAGCAAGTTTCCAGTAAGTAGCCACAGAGATACTGTACGTATTGTAAACTTCAATCTTGCTCGGATAAACGGTACAGTACTCATGCAATTCTAGTACCAAAGTAACATCACCAGTTCTTATAAGGCAGTGGTCTTCACTCTGAAACAAGGATTATGTAATGTCAAACCTCTCCAACGGCTGGGTCCTGTTCTCCCAGTCCCACGATGATGATGCAATCTGCCTGTCTGATGCAGCGTTGAGTCCAGGGGGTGAGTGACACATCTGTCTGATACAGGACTATGCGATGGATGTCTTCCTGCTGACCTAGCCAACTTGACAACCTGTACTCATGCACACTGGTGTACAGAGGGAAAGAGTTGTACTTTCAGGTGCTTCGCATGGTATGTTCAAGTAACTTGATTTGTGCACTGTAAGTTAATTTGGTAAGAAACGACTACAAAAATGTAAATGTGATGTTATGTGTATACGCATGTCAAAACCGGGTCAGGTTGGAGTTGTCCATATTCTTGCTATTTTGCATTACACTATACTGAGATTGAAAAAAAAATAGACAATGATAAATAATGTCAATACACATAAAATCACTCATTTTGTAGTTGGCTAACTTTTCTGGTTGCTTGCGATTACTGGATGGAGATTATCCAAAAATAAGTTTCCACTAAAAAAGACATTTACATAACATTTAGAGCCGATTAAATATTTCAGTGCTGAGCTAAACAAGGAACAAATACATGATTTTTAAAATTTCCTAACCGATACAGTTGTTAAATAAAATGTGACATGGAAAAGCACAATTTCTGAAGCAACCACATCATTTCGTGTAGCTTCTATGACACCTTTGTCTTAAGTGTCAGCTTGCGTGTTTGGATGGGCTCAAACCGCAAGTCCAAAGTGCAAAACACTAGTCATGCACTCTAAATATTGTAACTAATTTTAAAATCATTGTCACCAATTGTTTTTTTTTGGGGTCACATTTAAAACTATTTCAGACACAGTTTGGAGATCTACTCTAGATATTCTGGGAAATGTGTGTTGAAGCCTTGTCTTTGTGGATCTGTTGTTGTTAAAATGTCAAATAAATGCCTGATAGATTGTAGCATGTCATTAAACCTGACAGAAACAAGGCAGCATTGGCACTTCAGGGCTCCTCGAGTAAAATCTATTCAGAAAAACAGCAAACTCAGTCCACAACAGAGACAAACATCAGCATTGGAGATCTCACACTGAGTTTGAGAAACATTAATTATGCGGCAGTAGAGGTGTGCGGAACAACTAATTTCACTGAAGTTTAAACTAATATTTTAGAGTCGACTAGTCTGAAAAGAAACCACCTTTCATAAAACATTAAAAACAAAATTGTTTATCTAACCAATTTAAAATACTTAATATATTCCAAATTCAACGTTAAATTACATTGAAAAGCAGCATTTATCTGCGACGTCCTCATTTTGTATTATGATCATTGTACATTAAATATTGAACATGACACGCATTCACTGAAACAACGTTTATGAATATTTAACAAGCATATTTATTGAAAACAATTGAATGAATAGTGCAGGACCATTAGAGCAACCCAGCCTGTTCACGCAAAGATTTAAAGAAGACTCAAATGTAAAAACATCCATAGGGACTTTCAAACGTTTCGAAATCTGATTCCCACACCACCACCGAAGTGATTTTTCTTGTCTAGCGAGAGGACATTTTCCTGCGCAAACAGCGAGTGAGAGAGGGAAGCAGCACACGCAGCTGGAGGTGAAATGAAACTTTGCATCTGATCCAGAAATACGAATTTTTTTTATAATATTTGCATAATTCTATTTTAAAAATCTAACATTAATATGATAATAATGTAAGCTCAGCCTCTGTAAAAAATATAAAGCCAAATGTAAATGTGTAAAATTTTGAATAGTTTAATGGGAGGGAAATATTAATGGACTAGTAAATCCATTGACGACTAGCAGCATCAGAACCATTTAGTCTCGTACATCTCCACTCAAGAGGACAGTTTATTTACAGGGTTTATTGTGTTGTTCAATTGCACATCACAAAACATATCTTCTTTCATCTCCCTCATCAAACAACTACTTTAATGTGTTAAGTTTGTTTTTTACAAGAAGCCAGAAGCATTTATTCATCTGAAAGTCTGCATCCATTAACAGAGAACTTTCATATTCTAATAGATGGAGTGGGCATACATTTATTAACTATTATACCACAGGGTACTTGATTCTGATTGGTTGACAGACCTTCTAAGGTGTGCAATTACATTTCAGTAATGCACAGCTATGAAGTATTTCCAGGTCTTGACCACAAAACCAAAGCCACATTTTTTCAAAGAGCTGCACAGGCTGCCACATCAAAATAACCAAATAAAACAAAGATGCTGGCTAAGTGAATCATATAACTATGGACTAGCATGCCAAATAAATAAATATTTTTCATCCTTTTATTCTCAATCACATTTTTAACTGCTTTCTATTCTTAATAAACAAATAGAGAAAAACTAAAAGTTTATCCAGTCAGAATTTATTCCTTGATGCTTACAAGCAAAATGTGACAGCTGTTTCACAAATCACATGCCCGAAGCATCACTTGAGTTTGAGCTCCACCCCCTCAGGCCTTCATTTTTTCAGAATCCCTCAACAGTGCAAAGAATGAGCAACTAAAGTCGGAATGTCAGATTCATCAGCCAATTAGATTTATTTATTTGTTCTTGGTGGGTGTGATCTTTAGGTTATGTCCCAGTCGAGGCCTTCTAGCTGTCTATGAGTGACACTATCACGCTTGAATTACATTACAAGAGTGAAAAGCGTAAGACCAAGCTGTCTGAGGAGTCTGCTGTCATCACTGCTGGTATTGCCGTTGAGAAAGAGATCCTTATAGATTTAAAAACACAAGATGTTTTGCATGACCGTGTGATTGCTTAATTTATTAATCAGGAAAGGAGGACTGATTTCACTTCAAGTAAATTGGTAAGTGCTTTTTGCATTGTAATAGTAACATCAGGAGTTTTCTAAGTGTAAATGATGCTACTTGAGCATTCAGTTCCATTACAATCGGAAAGTCAGATTTTCCAACTTCCTACTAGGAAAAGTGCAATGGAATGCATCTTGAAGTCAGAAAGAATTACAACTTGTAGGCTCGTGTAGAAATTCTCAACTCCGATTTCATCGAGATGCAGGGGCATGATGTCACACAAACATGTCGACACTCAGGGAGATATACAAAGTAAGTGATAAACATTCAGTTTATTAAGTAATATCTATAAATTAGTTTGTTTCCAAATTACATGATATTAAAGCTTGTTTAACAAACGCCTGCAGAAACAGGTTATAAAACATTATAATCTCTCTTGATAATCGTACACCTGAAGCACAAATTCTAGCACTGCAGCATTGTTTATAAGTTGGGTTGCTAGGAGACATCCCTAATGAGATTCAAACCCCATCTAAGGTAACAGGAGCATTGCAGTTCTGTATCGGGGAATGGAATGCATTTATGGTCGGAGATATCAAGTAGGAATATCCCATATCCAACTTGAATGGAACGCAGCATAACCGTGTACCCTGACGAAACACAATTTATTGCAAGCAACTTTTAAATCGCACATTTTTTTTATAGATCTTTCTAGGTATTATAGACCTCCATGGTAGATTCATATGAAAAATTATGATTTTTGAATGTCTGTTCAGGAGACGTTCATTTCACAAAACAGTCATGCTGCAGTTAAAATTATGCTTGTTGAGCATTAAGTGTCATTTCAAGTTCTGGCTTTCATGTGTGGACGTGTTAAATTGTCAATTGGTATTACTAGTTAGCTTTGACATAATGTATGATGCCCAAAGGCAAAGGGTGTCTTATTCATTGTGAAACTCTTAATAGCTTGAATCACACTGATGGCCTATACTTTAAATGCACGGCCCACCAATGAGTATGACAATTTCAATAATATCTGAAAAAACTAATATTATATGTGGAACACACCCTTGCTCTCTTCTCTTGCTCTCCTACACTCTCACACAGCTAGGGTTAGAGTGACACATACATACGCACATACATAGACACTCGCGAGCAAGACACAGAAACTTGACTTTATGAATACAATAGCTTTGCAACTAAAAAGCGACATACAAATATAGTGATGTACCACCTTGATCAAGAGAAGTGTAAACGAACATCTTGTCGATTTGAAGCAATGTTACTGACAAACACAGCTGATGAAAGCCACGGCATACACAGGTAATCACGCACACACGTATTGATAACCATGGTCTAAGCAGAATAACTGGCTCTGGACCACTGAATTATATGAATTGAATTATGAATAAAAAAAATAATGCTCACACGGATTGCATCACCACCTTGGGTGTGCATAATAATTCAGTAATAAAGTAATCCAAGGAGCTGTCGTCAATTATTCCTTAAATATTTAATGTCACATAAACATTATAAAGAGCTAATTATGGTTCTTAGTTCTTATTGGGCAAGAGGCATTCCAAAAGTGCAAATATTTAGTTTAACAGAATGAGGATGTTTCACTGTTTGTATCACCCCACTTGTCTGTACACAGTATTCCAGACTCTCAGTCTGTGCACTGCTTGGAGACACATAAAGGTTGATCCTGACCTGCACTGACTTTGTCACTATTCTTGTTAGTGGAGCAAAAATAGACAAAATAAAAGTTACTTAATGTCAACCTTTTGTTTATAGAACTATTGTATTAAAGTAAATTCAAACTCACAATCATGATGTTGTACTGAATATCACCACGGCTGTTGATCTGTTCTGAAATTTAGTCCAACAACCCTCGCTTGTGTGATATTGCTAAATCAACTAATATTTGATGTCACTTTGATGTCGTACCTGTCTAATGCAGCAGATCCAAGGTGCTGTTTGATGATGTCACTCGTCAAAAGGAGAGTGGGACCTGGGAACACATATAGAAGCACATAAAAACAGATTATAGTGATTGTCCGCAATACATTTCACTCAATATCTTAATTAAACTTTCTATCCTACTGTACGCCTGATTATTAAAAAAATGTTTTATAATAAAATGCATATTGCCGTGTCCTAAAAGCCTTTCTCTGCCATTGTGGTCCTACTCCGAGTCCAGACTTTACTAATGTATTGCAGCATGGCTGTAGTAGTCCATTGTGAAGTCTGCACCAGTACAGACTAAATGCTGCATTGGAGGCATTCTCAAAGTGGGTGACTATGAGCACCCTACTGAATCATAAAATGACAAATGGGACACCTATGGTCTTGTGGACTTAACGGACATGCGTGCACGACAGCAACAAGACTACAAGTCCATTATGTGTGCCATTTGGGACAGGGGCCTTTGATCCTCACCGATAGCCAGGAGTGCATGCTGAAGTTCCAGGGTGAAAGCAGTCAGAGGGACCTCTTCTGATACTGGGAGCACAGTGACAGTGGAAAGGTTTGAGGCAGGGTTCCCTGCATCCCATTTACTTCCTGGGGTGTGCAGAGCCAGACTGCGAGCTTAAGCAACATAGGGAAATGTTAAAATAGCACCAGATACACAGAAGTAATTATGCATCAGCCAGGCTCATGTGTAGCCTGGAAACCTCTGCCTCTGATGGAGCAGTTAAAGACTGAACATTGATAGTTGTTTTATTCACACACACCTGTCAAAGGTCCATTAACCTGCTGGAGGATTTTCTGTCCGAGCAGGTGAATAAGCCTTGTGACTACCTAATGAGATTAAATAAACAGATCAGGTGCCGAAGGAACTCTTATCAGACTGTAAAGCAGATGCAGTGCGGTTGACTTGCCTGTGGGAATTTCCTCTTAATGGAACTGAGAGCTCCCTCGGGTAGTTTAGCTAGTTCTGAGTCTCGAACAGCATGAACAGTAGTTGCTCTGTTCTGATGGGTCAGAGCTTCCACCTGTATTCTCACACACACACACACACACACACACACACAATAATAAACGTAAACACAATGCAGTGATTGATTTTTAAGCTTGCTAAGGTACAAAAATGTGCATTATAAAGAATAATGTACTGTACATATTGCCTGATTTAAAAAAAGTGAGGAACCAAGACATTATTTCTTCAGTTGCACATAAGAGCAATATCAAGAATACAAATTGAGTCAATCTATGACGTAGATGGAGGCTAAATCTGGATCTTCAAATCAGGCCTTCGTTCACATCACTCAGTGGCATGAATAACGCACCATCGCTGCTCTCCAGTGCACGTAACCATGGCATCGCCATGGCCAGGTATTCTTAGCAGCATAGAAATTACAACGGGTATGAAGAGTAATGAATAACAAGATTGTACGATCTCTCTGGAAATACAGAGTTATCTAAATAAGCAAGTCTGCCATCTCTGGAGCACACCTGTGGCACGGATTTGTAAGAATACATAAATGCCATTGGTATGCAGTGGCATTGATGTATTCTTGATGTATTCTTTAACAGCACATTTAATGAGCAAAGTTACTATAGCAAGTAAGCAATTATATGTAATAGAGTATTAATGGATTAAATGCTAAAAAACAAGATCCCTGTGATATTTTAGCAAAAGAGAGGTAATAGAGTGTAATGAACAGTGGGCAAAAATGGGCAGGAATAATGACGTTATAAGACAGGGCTTGGCAATAAGGATTTTTTCAGCCACTCCGGTCAGGACAGCAGTTCGGATTTTGACTTTACCTCACATCAGTTTCATTGCCCACAAAAATATGAAGGCTTTGAAAGCAAATATGACATTAGTAGTTTAGTTTTCTATATACTATAGCTATAATATTACTCAATTATACATTCAACTAAACACAATAAAAAAAATAAAAAAACAATGTTATACATGACTGATTTGTTTATAATTTTCAACCAATTAATATTAATGCTTCAAAAGCTATCATAAGTCTTTCCCACAAAGTTAGCCAGCTTTAGATAATACCTTGGGGATGTATTTAAATTAACACAATTCAAAAATGTTAATGTCTGCAAGGCATAAAAGCACATGTACATTATTGAAAAACATTAAATCTAGTGAAAACTCAGTATTGGCCAGTTTTCGATGATTCTATTTGCCGTTGGAATGTTTTCTAGTTTCCGGTCTCATTAGAAGCAATGAAAAAACTACCAATACAATTTTAAGTGTTAGTTGGAGTAAAACTGAGTTCAGGCTCAACTTGTGCTGTTGTAAGCTTAAACTCTGATGGGCGAGGTACTGTATCTCTAAAGAATAGGCACTATGGAAACACATGCCTTTTATTTTATTTTGTTTTATTTTTTACAAATGTAATACACTAAACATCACATTATCCACAAAGAACATAAGCCGATGCGAGCGAAAACACTGGAAAATGGAAACAGGCTTTCGTTATGAATCATGGAACAATTCCACATCAAGGTAAAGGGTGAATAGAACAAGAGACAATGCTGTGACAGTGCTGTTTTTATTGTGTCATAATTTTTCAATCAATATTTAATCATGTCAGATTTATAAATTTTAGTAATGTTTTGGTTTAGTCAATTCTAGGTGAGGAAAGCAGCATTGACATTAATGTGTAAAATGACTAAAACCTGTAAAACTGTAACCAACCAAACATTTACCAATAACTGAAAAATGTATAATCACTTAATTATGTATCAGGGTATCTGCAGGTACAAAGGAATGAAATGTAATACTTTTATTTTAAGACTGTTTAAAGTTAAATAAAAGAAAGATTTAAGACCACTTTCACATTTAAATAATTGTTTAAAATATATTAAATAATAAAATGATCAGGTCAATACAAAACCACTTAGGCTACTTGGATGTCTCTGGAAATTTAATTGTGCATTTATGCGTTTTCTTTTATAAATAATATAATATAATATATAATTTTTAAAATGTCTTAAGAATTCATTATGAATGCATTACTGAATGTAAACTGGTTTTAACCAGTCGGAGAACTCAATCTTTTGGAACCCAGCGCATTCCATACTGCTATAACAGCTCTGTTAGCATGCAAATTAGTTACCAAAGTTGCCAACAAACAATAAAAACACACGTTTGCTGTTTTAAGCATCTCATCTTTTCACGCCCCAAAATGTAAGACCTCTGCAAGCAATATTTAAAACTTCTTGTATTTTAAGGTTTTCAAGACTCTTTATGGCCTTAAATATTAAAAAGTGAATTTAAGTCTTTTTAAGTACCCATGGGTACCCTGTCCATTGGAACATATCTACACATATTTTATAATGCAGTACTGTAACTATTTATAAAAGCAATAAGGCACTTATAAGGCTGTGTTTTATTGTAAATATTTTAGGCACTACGATGCTCGTCATGCCTTCCATGAACAGGTAACAAATGCAGGTAAAAAAATAAAAATAAAGTCAGGAATAAGATTGCTATGACAGCAAAGTGGTCTATTCCAGTACAAGTCATGCATGTGCAAAAGCTCACCACTCCAATGAGATCTCCTCTGCCATACTCTCCCGTCAGCTCCTTTTTCCCATCCTCCTTTCTGATGACGGAACGCAAGCGGCCACTAAGCACTATAAAAGTACTGTCAGACTTATCACCCTGCCTGAGAAAGAGAGAGAGAGGGAGGGAATCGTGTGTCATAAAAGATTTAGGAGATGCTGAGAGAGCTTCTTTGTCTTAGCCAGAGGCCTGAAAAGAGGAAGTCGCCAAGTTTATTCAATTGTATTCTGTCCAAAACTCTCACAGAGGAATTACACTATTATCACAGTTTATCTGCAATCTATTTTCAGCTGAGCCAAGAACACAGCATGGAGGACATTTAAAACTAATACATAGTAATCAAGGTACTGTGTTTAACCTTAAAAAAAAAAAGAAAGCGGCAATGAGAAAAGAGAGCAGGTGAAATATGGAGAAGATATAAGTGGTAAATATGAGAGAAAATGAAATAGACCTGTAGACAGCTCTGCCCGCCTCCACAGCCATCCAGTCAAGGGCAAAGTCAATCTGTCTGACGAAAGATGACATCCTTCTTACGACAGTATGAGCAACATTCAGCACCACTGTGGGCTCAGCTCGCATGATCCTGAGAGAACACACACATACAGTATATATGTGTGCATATAGGAGAATGAGTCAATGCATCTGCTGGAGAGCCTACCTGTCATAGTGAACAAGCGCTTCAATTAATAAGACCCTAAATTACACTTTAGATCCTCAGATTCTTATTCAAGACATTTGAAAGGTTGGACAGAAATACTGTTTACAATGTCTGCACACATTTCTGCAAATTACTTCTGTGTTTTCTGTACAGCTGGTCAAGACAATATATTATTGTATGCACTTTTTCAGATAAACCTGCTTCTAAACAACAGAAAAACAAAACGAACTGTGACTGGATGCTTTAAATGTTACAAAAAGTGCAGAACACAATCCTATAAAATGAGTGTTTGTTTGTCGCCTACTCATAGAAGTGCGTTTTAGAGATGGACAGGAAGCTGCAGTCACGGTGCGCCCGCACAGTAAAGATGAGAGGTTCGCCTGTCAGCACGGCCATCTGACCCACCAGCTCTCCTGGGCGAGCCACGAACAGACACGTATCCTCCTCCCTGTCGATCATCCGCTGGTATACATGCAGCGTACCTGAGATAACAAACTGCACACTCACTTCCTAAAGGACACACATCCACACACAGTCAAAAAAGTAATTCAGTCAGGGTAATGCATTTCAAAGAAGAAATCCAAAGATACATTCATGTTCTATTGGAATAAGCCCACTCAGAATCCAAACACATATTTCAAATTTTCTGCGCTTATATTGTGGGTGAACATCAGCAGAAATCTGTGAATTGGATGCAAAATATGGTTAAATAACTTAACCATAGCTGAAACTACAACAATGGTAGCAAATGGAAGCATTTTCAAAATATACAAAATATCTAATAAACAAACATACAAGAGGAAGGGGATGAGCAGAATATGTGAATGATCGGTATTAAAGTTCTAGTCTGGCCTAGTGACTTTAAAAGCTTCAATCATGCCCCATAATGTTTTTAGAAAGCAAACAAACATACATTTTTGATAATATGATCAGTATGCAAACATTCAAACGGTGTATCAAAACCTAATGAGCTGCCACTCTAGACAGTATTTTTGGGCATCATTGGCATGTTTCTCACACAAGGACTGTCTGATATTCTAGATATCAAATAATCCTACCTTCTAAAATATGTTATTTTGGCAATATCACGTACATGCTTACTAGGGATGTCATTAAATATGCATATTTCGATTACTGATCGACATGTTATTTTATCGATATATTGTTGAGGCATCAATATATTAAAATCAGTTGACATTTAAATAAGAAGCCTAATTTGCATGCTTTCCAGTTCACTCAGTTGGACTTCTGTTAAACAGTCTGGTGTAACAGTGTTGGGTGACCACAAAAGGGTGATATAATACTCCTGAAGACAGTCGTAGGTAGGAAAGGCACAGATATCACACACACACACACACACACACACACACACACACACACACACATGTTGTGTTTCCATGTTTTATGGGGACTTTCCATAGACATAATGATTTTTATACTGTACAAACTTTATATTCTATCCCCTAAACCTAACCCTATCCCTAAACCTAACCCTCACAGAAAACTTTCTGCATTTTTACATTTTCAAAAAACATAATTTAGTATGATTTATAAGCTGTTTTTCTCATGGGAACCGACAAAATGTCCCCACAAGGTCAAAAATTTCGGGTTTTACTATCCTTATGGGGACATTTGGTCCCCATAAAGTGATAAATACATGCTCACACACCACTAATGTGGTGCAGCAGATGGCAGTCCAAAGTTAGAAAGATTTTGGTACTTTCAGAATGAACTAATAGACGATGAGTTTTCAGGTTAGTGTATAAAACCGGTGTAACTGCACAATCTGAATATTTAGAAAAGGCGATATTAATTATACAGTTTATCTGGATGTAGCCTTGAATAGGTCTTTCATTCATGCTGTCAAACCATAAATTAACATAAGTAACTGAAAATACTTTGTGTTGGCTATATGAAAGATACAATATACATCCAGTGATGGCAAGAGTACATAATCTTAGTCCTTCGATAATGAGTTGGGTCGAATTTAATAGAAAAATATGCGAGTTGGGCCCTGAGGTGATCCTTTAATTTACCCTGTCGCTCACACTTTTCCAAAGTTGTGTTGAGCAATATTTTTAAAAAGACAAAGAATATTGTGCAATGAGCAGCCCTATTTATATCTGAAAAATAACCTGATATATATATATATATATATATATATATATATATATATATATATATATATCGATAATCATTGGGAAAATCTTCCAATTATCAATGCGTGAAAAAGGCATTGATCCCAAGCTTAACGCTGACATAATCCTGTTTATGAAGTTGCCTCTTATGCAAAGCATCACAAATCAAACACATATGAGGTTCCAACTCTGTTGGGATGATGTCTGTTCAAGATGTCTCACCTGATCTCCTTGGCGAGCTACAATAGATCCAGCCTTAACCTGATGCAGTGTCACCCTGCCCTCCAGCAAACTGGGGTCCTAAACACACACAGCACAAATAAAAATATTTTACATTTAAATAATACATTTAACATGAACCCAATTCCAAGTGTTGGAGGTGTACATTAACCTGCAGCTGAAAAACACCCAGCAGGTCTTTCTTGGCAGCCTGGAATATGGCTCCTATTTTACTGGGGGGCACGTCAGAGCATGGCGCATTGTCCGTGTAATGAATCACAGCAGATGGAGCTTGCTGCATGGTCACACTCTTCTTCAAAATGGACTGAAGAAAATATAAACGTGAATGAAAAATGATCAGAAATTTTCAAACCTCTAGAGATATTAGAAGGAACTGAAAGAGAGTACATGGTGGGTGAGAAACCTTGTAAATTACAGGACTGGATGGAGGATCGTCTATGGTGACTCGGGCCCGTTCGTAAGCCATGTTCAGGTCGTTTCCTGCCACCCCTGCATAAGTGGGATTTAGGTAATATAATTAGGTAATACATGGTAAATAAGTTCACAATGCACACGATTCAGATTTGTTTTTCCAAATCCAATTTTTAGGATTGACTGTCGGCACAGTTATTGTGCAAGAGACAGTGTGCTCAGGGAGTGTAGTTAATTTCTGGGTATATATATATATTGTTTGCTTAAGATATAAATGTAAGAACCTGCATAGTGCCAAGAGACTTTCTTCTACAACAAATGAGAGTTCAAGCTGTAAGTATGGTAAGACAGAAGTTTGCAGATGGAATTAGAGATATTAAACAATGGAGGAGGCATTACCGAATTAAACCATTAAAAGAACTGTTCACCCAAAAACTGAAAATTCTCTCATTATTTACTACCCCTCATGACATCCTAGATGTGCATGACTTACTTTCTTTTGCTGAACACAAACAAAATATTTTTAGAAGAATAATTCTGCTCTGTAGGTCCAATTTAAGTAAATGGTGACTGAAAATGTTAAGCTCCAAAAACAATCCATAAAACTCCAGTGGTTTAATTCATGTTTAAGCGATCTAACTGATTTTGGGTGATAACAGACTAAAATGTAACTCCTTTTTCACTGTACATCTTGCCATTGCATTCTCTATGCACGTTCAAGCTCGATAACACTTCCTTGTGCTTGACGTATGCACAGAGCACTAGGAAGTGTGATCGAGCTTGAAATCATGATCGCCCAGGAGACTACTAATGTCCTTTTTATCGTGAAAAATGAGTTACATTTTAGTCTTTTCTCACTCAAAATCAATTGAATCGCTTCAGAAGACATGGATTAAACCACTGGAGTAGTATGGATGAGTTTTATGCCATCTTTGTGCTTTTTGGAGCTTCAAAGTTTTGGTCACCATTCACTTGCATTAAATGGACCTGCTTCTAAAATCTTCGTTTGTGTTTTGCAGAAGAAAGTCATACACATCTGGAATGGCATAAGGGGGAGTTAATGATGAGAATTTTCATTTTTCTTGAACTATTGCTTTAATATTTTTTAATTATGCTCTGGCCTCATTTCTAAAAAATATAATTTTTATTGAATTTTAAACCTCATACGAATGTGGCTTTTTTCTTATCAGAGAAACAAATGTGTTTTGGGCTGCCTTTTGGGAGAAAGCCTTGGCTACTGAAAAGCAGAATCTGTGTGAGTGGAAAATGGTGGATGATCTATCATACAGTGTGGTGTTACCTGTCCTCTCAATAGGCATTGAGACAGAGCGAGACCTGTGCACAACTGAGGATGCGTTTTCATATGAACCAGCTTGCCCTCCATCTGAGTGATGAGAAATTTATATCACTCTCAAAACAACCATGCATGACCAAAATTCTATAAATGTGAATTTATTTGGAAATAATACTGTAGCTGAATGAAGAAATGAAGTGATGTGTTTTTGTTGTGCACCAGAGTCTGTAAAGTGCTCTCCAGAGCTGTGCAGGTGCTCGTCTTCTGATGTTGTCTGAAAGTGGGGCTTGCGCGGGACTCTAATGGGACTCCCTTCAGCGAGCACACTGTTGACTGTGAAAACCGGTACTGCTTGTCTTTCCTACACACACACACACACACACACACACACACGTCATTAGACACACTTACAATCATCTAGCACTGGCACACAGAAAATAATTTTATTCTTCTAAGCAAAAGCCATACTGCTATACTGAAAGATAGAACTTCTTACTTCACAAAGTTACACTCTTAATTACTCACATTAATGTTTTACTGGTCAATGAAGTGATGCAAATTTTTGTGTTATATTAATTTATTCAATTCATATAATGACTTGTATACAACAATTCCATGATGTATATGTTTCAACTTTATGAATGAAAATTCATTTTGACATTTCTTTGGCATGGTATGTTATCATTTATTTGAATGAAGTGGAGCAGTTTTGTTTTAAAATAGTATACATATTTTGAATTAACCTTTTAAAAAAACATCTGTCTGCAAAATCAGATGGGTAGTATAATCAACAAACATGAAGCTGTTTTGTTCATTTTCAAGAAAACCATAAAACAGGAAATTACATGAAAGTGAGGACCCATGTGAACCTTCATGACTGTCTCAACATCATAGTCAAGTCTCCTAAAAATATCAGAGATTTTGACCTTTTTATGACTTGGCAAAGTTGGTTGAGGTTGTTAAATGGTATAACCCCAAGAAAACGTCATGATATTCATGATTAAAAGGTCATTTGTACAAAATATATGCATATACATTCACATTCAAGGTAATTCGGGGAAAGTATTCAAGAAACATAAATGATAGCTAGTGCTGTCAGTCGACATCTTTTTTTTTTAATCGTGATTAATCACAGAAATCGCTGAAATTTGACACTATATACAGTCAAAGTCAGAAGTTTACATACACCAAATACATTTAAACTTCCTGACATTTAATCATAGACAATATTCCCTGTCTTAGGTCAGTCAGAGAGACTTATTTACTTCAGCTTTTATTTCTTTCATCACATTCCCAGTGGGTCAGAAGTTTAAATCATCTTTGTTAGTATTAGGTAGCATTGCCATTAAATTGTTTTACTTGAGTCAAATCTTTTGTGTAGCCTTCCACAAGCTTCTCACATTAAGTCGCTGGAATATTGGACCATTCCTCCAGACAGAACTGGTGTAACGGTGTCAGGTTTATAGGCCTACTTGCTGGCACAGGCTTTTTCAGTTCTGTTCACAAGTTTTATATCGGATTGAGGTCAGGGCTTTGTGAAGTGCACCAGTCCCTCCTGCAGCAAAGCACCCCCACAACACAATGCCGCCACACCAAGCTTCAAGGTTGGGATAGTGTTCTTCAGCTTGCAAGACTCACCCTTTTTTCTCCAAACATAACAACGATCATAATGGCCAAAACAGTTGGACATTTCTCAAAAAAGTGAGATCTTTGTCCCCAAGTGCACTTGCAAACTGTAGTCTGGCTTTTTTTATGGCAGTTTTGGAGCAGTGGCTTCTTCCTTGCCGAGCAGCCTTTCATGATATGTGAATATAGGACTCGTTTTACTGTGGATATAGATACTCACTACCTGTTTCTTCCAGCATCTTCACAAGGTCCTTTGCTGTTGTTCTGGGATTGATTTGCACTTTTTGTACCAAACTATGTTCATCTCTAGGAGACATAATGTATCTCCTTCCTGAGCAGTATGATGGCTGCATGGTACCATGGTGTTTATACTTGTATACTATTGTTTGTACAGATGAGCATGGTACCTTCAGGCATTTGGAAATTGCTCCCAAGGATGAACCAGATTTGTGGAGGTTCACAATATTGTTTTTGAGGTCTTGGATGATTTCTTTTGATTTTCCCATGATGTCAAGCAAAGAGGCACCGAGTTTGAAAGTAAGCCTTAAAATACATCCACAGGTACACCTCCAATTCAGTACACCTCCTATCAGAAGCTTACTGGCAAATTATCTAATGGCTAGATATAATTTTCTGGAATCTTCCAAGCTGCTTAAAGGCACAGTTAACTTAGTGTATGTAAACTTCTGACCCACTGGACTTGTGATATAGTCAATTAAAAGTGAAACAATCTGTCTGTAAACAAATGTTGGAAAATTTGTGGCACAAAGTAGATGTCCTAAACGACTTGCCAAAACTATAGTTTGCTAATATGAAATCTGAGGAGTGGTTAAAAATTTCTTTTTAATGACTTCAACCTTAGTGTATATAACCTCTGACATCAACTGTATGCTTTATTTCTTGTCAAAATACATTTATTTTCATCTTAGGAAAGTAAGCAGGACAATATGTAGCAATACAATGCTTTATTAACATTTTCCAAACAATATAGTATAAAGATAGAAATGCACTAAAATAGCACCAATTCAAGTAACATAAACGTTTCCCAAAGTCTAAGTGGGACTTTGACTAATTGGAAGTAATTTATGTTTAAGTTAAAGTATTAATGCATGTCATAAATACATAGTCATAAATAGTCACTAAATAATTTTTGGTTTCAGGTTTTGTCCAATCTGTAAAAACACTTTGTCCACCCTGTTATGCATGATATTTTATTTATTTATTTTTACAAAACTGTCATAAGGTCAACAAAAACAAAGCTGGTTGGCAGGTTTCAGCTTTTAAGAACACGAAGGCCCATACATTTAAATCATAAGTCTATCAAACTGTTGTTCATTTGTCCCTAACAGGGTAAACATTTTTGGTCCTTCCTTTCATTTATTTTGTTTCATAAATGCTTAAATATGTTTACCTGAGCTAGAACAAAATCATTTTTCAAATCTCCCTATCATTATTACACAAGAAGTGATTTTAAAAACGGTGTTTGATTTTCTAAATATTATGATTTCGAAAAGGCACTGAATACCAGGAATGACCCATGTGTTCACGCATTCATTCTGACAGCCCTAATTAAAACATTTTACTTAATGGTTATACCACTAATTTTCATGGTTATTAAATCAACTTTTAGTGAAATGGTATAAATGTTTTTCAAAGCTGTATAAAATCAACACGGCTACAAAAAGTACATTTTTAAAACTACTTGATAAATGTGTTTTCACTAGAATTTTCCTTTTCATCATCCTCATTCGTCACTGACCTGGATTAATTTTTACAATCATTTGTGCTTTTTCAGAACAAACATACCCCAATTCAGCTGATCAAAAGTGAGTGTAGTGTTCTTTTGACACGTAACTTTGCCTGTTGTTGAGACTAAGTTGTTTTTTTAGTAGAAGGGAGAGCCAATTTCACAGCACAAGTCAAAAGTACTCTTAAATCAAAACAGAAAACAACTCCCTTGGCCTGTCTATGCTCCTGTGATGACGAAAGAGGCTGATGTAATGAGATGACATGTGTAGTTGTATGTAGGGATGTGCTGTGCCATGCATTGAAGGTTGATGGGAGATTTTAACCCCAGAGGGCATTAAAGCCTATCCTTTAAAGGAGAGCTGAGGTCTTATGACTCATGTCATTCAAACGGACTGAGTTTTATGGCTCAACTGTAGGAGTGATTATGCCACATTATGGTGGTTAATGTAGCATGAAATAACACGGTGTGTGTGTGTGTGTGTGTGTGTGTGTGTGTGTGTGTGTGTGTGTGTGTGTGTGTGTGTGTGTGTGTGTGTGTTCTTAAAAGTAATAATTCTGAGATGCATGTATACTCTCTCTAACCTGATTGAAAAGCTCGGTCGTCAGCCCCAGGTAGTGGTGAAGTGCTAGAAAAGTGACTCTCTGCAGACGCACCATGATTATCTAAACAGCCACAGGCAGACAAAGAAACCAAAAAGATGGTTATGACATTACAACCATGAGCACATTTAAGTCAACATGAAATCAAAATAGACCCATCTGTATTTAATTTCTTAATTCACATCCCTGTTCATATTGTGTACGGTTCAGAAGTGCATGTTATTTCAAGAATAATGTGTACACATACAAAGAATTGTATACAAAAATAAAAATGCATGTCTGTGTAATCTTACATCAAAATCGAATAACTTGCCCTGCCTCTGAAACAACTTTACACCTTCGCTTACCCTAACGAATGACAGAGTGGGCTATGCCAATATCAGTTAGCCAATCATAAGTCAACATCAGTAAATAAGTAGAATATGGCCCCTATAAATACAGAATTTTTGATGTTCAGTAAGACTAAAATCATGTTGATGCAGACACCATATGTACCTGAATGACTCTCACTAGAGTCTCAGGGTATTTCTCAAACACAGACTGGAAAGCTGAAGCAGGCAGACGCAATATGGTAGACCTGACCGCTGCACGTGCCGACACAGTCTTATAAGGAGCAGGATAACCCTTGAGAATGAAGGGAGAGAGAGGAAGGATCAAGCATTAATCTCTTTGGACTGGAACTGGATAAGCAGTCAAAAAATAGACAAGACAATGTACCGTGATGATGTCTAGAATGCTGAGCAGACTGTGAACACTGTCCCCGGGCAATACGTCCTTCACCACAGGATCTGTGCCATCCTTAAAAAACAATGCACTTAATAAGTCCAGAGTGACTTTCACACTTAGTACCCATTAAGTAACCTGAGGTTAAGTGTCTCAATCAAAGCATGATGGTGATGCTCATGATTAAATTCTTGCAGGCTTCATATCTATAACCTTTCGGGCAGTATCCTAGACGTACTAAGCCACAACACCCCGCTTTAAACCAATTGTCACTATTTAATTTCTTCAACAAAGTTTAGGGCCATATTCCAACTTCTTGAGGTATCACCCTGGGATGCTTTTTAAACCGTATTGAAGGAGTTCCCATCTGTATGCTGGGCACTTATTAGATGCTTTTCTTAATTATTCGGTCCATTATAAATGTAAAAATAATAATTATAATGATGATAATGATAATAAGCACTGAAAAATAAATCATGGTTCGAGGTGAACGTGTTTGCAGCCTATATATCTGTGATTAAAACATAAAATAATACAGAGTTGTGTTCACAATGAACTGCTCTGTGGAAATAAAGTGAACTGAACTCAAAACACACCCTGAGCTGAGATGTCACTCATAGACGATACTGTTCTTTCAAAAAAAAAAAAAAAACGATCAGAAGACAAAGAAAGAAAGAAAGAAAGAAAGAAAGAAAGAAAGAAAGAAAGAAAGAGTGAGAACCTTTTACAGGTGTGTGTGTTCCACAAGACAGCACACATCCGTACAAACATACATGCACATAGATGGCTTTTCTGTCATCTATACTTAATAATATAATTAAGTGTGTTTCTTCAAGCATGTGTCTGTCTCTCTATGGGCAAATTCATTCTAATATTAATTTGATTATAATAATAGCCTAGTAATAATAATTTAATACATGGGAAAACGAGCCAAATATTGTCTTGATATCATCAAAAGCATCAGCTATTGGCGATCACTCTGATACACTGATGTGCATTGCTCTCTATAAATTAACAAAATGTTCAGACAGTCTCCTGCTGGTTTCTCCGACACATTCAGCATCATTACCGCTTTTGCTGGTGTCGCTGCAGCTCGCTTCATGCGTGCACTTGTAAAATTTATATTTTAAAGGCTCATTATTGCGGTTTAGTATTTCTCTGTAATGTACAACAGTGTTAGCAATGTTACCTATAACATTGAGTCTTTCTCAGCCCTGGAACTCAAACCATTTTCTGATATATATATTTCCCCCAAAATATATATATTTAAGCAATTCAATTAATATCATAAACGTGCGACTAGTCGACTAATGGCTTAAATTAACGCCTACAAGTCGACTAGGAATATCTTTGGTCGAGGGCAGCCCTACTGCACAGTATGCACATTTTCTTTATACATGGAATACCAGATGATCTAGTACATTTGTAAATCTCAAATGGGAATTATGTGGCTCATCCTTACAGGCTCATGAATGCAAAGCTCTAGTCTTCCGTCCTGAACCACATAGATGCTTTCATCATCATCTCCCGGCTTAAACAGCACCTCTCCTTCCTGCAGCTCCACAAACACCATGTGCCGACACAGCTCCAGGAACAAGGGCTTCTCGAAATGACCTAGTACCCTGAAATGCATTGACATAAGAAAAGGGTTTGACACAACATAAGTTTCACCATAAGATGGAACAATTGTCAATTACACTGTGAATTATTGAGTGGTCATTATACAAAATATCTGACAGTAAAATGGTGCTATTGCCTCTGAATTAAATATTCAACAGAACTGTTGAATAAGAGACCATATGAATAGTATGAATACAGTGGCAAGAAAAATTATGTGAACTCTTTGGAATCAGCTGGTTTTCTGCACTAATTGGTCATAAAATGTGATCTCATCTTATATAATACATGTATAATATATAATATAATAAAATGTATAATACTTGTATAAATAAAATGTGCTTAAGCTAACAATATACAAACAATTATAATCTTTCATGACTTTATTGACACCCTATTAAACATTCACAGTGCTGTGGTAAGTGAACCCATAAATGTAATAACTGGCAGATCCTCCAGCAGCAATAACCACAACCAAGCATTTCCAATAGCTGCGGATTAGACCTGCAAAACAAGGAATTTTGGACCATTCTTCCTTACAGAACTGCTTCAGTTAAGCCATATTTTTGGATGTCTGGTGTGAACGGCTCTGTTGAGGTAATTCCACAGCATCTCTATTGGTTTAAGTTCTGGACTCTGACTGGGCCACTCCAAAATGTTATTTTTTTGAAAGCCATTCTACAGTGAATTTATTAAATGTTTAGGGTCATTGTCCTGCTGCATCACCCAACTTCTACTGAGCTTCAGCTGGTGCAGAGCCACCCTGGCATTATCCTGTAGGATATCTTAATAAACTAGGGAATAAATTTTTCCCTCGATGATGGCAAGTGGTCCACACCCCGAAGCTGCAAAACAGTGCCAAATCATGATGCTCCCTCCACCGTACTTCACCAATGGGATGATGTTTCATGTTGTTATGTGGTGCCCATACACAGTGTGTGTTCTTCCCAAACAATTCAACCATAGTTTCATTAGTCCACAAAACATTTTCCCAGTAGCATTGTGATGTCAAGGGGGTCTTTGGCAAACTTCAGGCATGCAACAATGTTTTTGTGTGGAAAGCAGCAGCTTCCTTCATAGTGTCGTGCCATGGACACCATGCCTGTTTAATGTTTTCTGTATAGTAGACTCAAGAACAGAGATGTTAACCAGTTCCAAAGATTCCTTCAAATCTTTAGCTGTCACTCTAGAGTTCTTTTTTGCCTCAATGAGCATTCTGCGGTCTGCCCTTTGAGTCATCTTGGCTGGACAGCCACTTCTAGGGAGAGAATCCACAGTAATAAATCATCTCCATTTATAGACAGTTTGTCTAACTGTGGACAGGTGAATATTTATGCTCTTTGAGATCATTTTGTAACCCTTTCCAGCTTTATGTGAAGCAACAATTCTTGAGGTCTTGTGAGATCTATTTTTTTGTAAGGCCTGGTCCACGTCAGCAGATGCTTCTTGTTAATAGCAAACTCAAAATGTTTGTGTGCTTTTATATAAATCAAAGCAGCTCTAAACCACACATCAAATCTTGTTTCGTTATTTGAATGGCAGGCTTGTCATGTCCTGACTCTAATTAGCTTTTGTTGACTCATTAGCATAAGGGTCACATACTTTTACCAACCTACACTGTGAATGTCTGAATGATGTATTCATCATGTACACGACCAAAACCATAATTTGTCTGTTATTTGTTAAAGTAGATTGTGTTTGTTTATTACTGTAACTCATAGGAATATCAAACAAGATTTTAAGAAACATTTATACATAAATGCAGGTACTTCCAAAGAATTCAAATACTATTTCTTATCACTGTATATACTGTATTATACAGTATTTACCTAACATTCTTGAGCATGTAGAGAACCTCTGAGGGCAGGTTTGAGCTCTGGACATCAAACTCAGTAAGATCCGCCTCCAAGAGTGAGGGAGGGGGTTCTTTGGGCTGTAGAGTGGGTGGCTCCTTCCTAATCCGCAGGATCCTTTATGACATCATAGCAGGAATCAAAGGTGAAGCTATGATTGGATAACTCATATACTAAATTACTGACACAGATTTAGAAATAACCAAAAATAGTACAGAATCTAGTTACTTTTGTCCTTAAACTGTGCATGAGAGAGACAGTGGTAAAAGAGAGGTCAACGATACTATAAATCCGGTGGTGAACATGAGAATCTAATGAGAAAACAAACCTTCGAGCTATACTTAGAACTTTAGGCCTCTTTCGAGAGCGCTGTTTAGACACTGAAGCGGAGGATGGTGTGGAGGACAAGGTCTGGACCTGAGAAATGGAAATAGAAAAACCAAGGGAGGAAGGAGAGAGTCAAAAAATAAACAGGTTAGTCATTGCCATTTGACACACTCTATGCTGCCCTCCAGTGGAGGCAGGGTAAAATGAAATTAGATAATGCACATTTTAATTAAACTGATATAATGTTCGAGCAATTATGAGCAAATCTCTACAGAGTCAGAACAACTGGCTGTTTATCTTGGAAATGGAGAACAAATCTGAACTCTGAACGTGACAATTAAAAGTTGAAAACAGGCTACAAATCACATGAGTTGCATTGAGCTATGATTCACCTTTCTCATGATTTTCCTGCCATAGAAGAGCACTTTATCTCTCTTCCTGAAGCGATACCTAGGGACACCAGCCTGCTGACCTTGAAACACACAAACACAAAACTACTGTAACCAAAAATGCCAAATAACCCACTGGATGCATTATCACATGCTTGGGAGATATTTCATTAACATACCATAGCCTGATTCTTGCAAACTGCAGGCATTTAAAAGGTTGATAATTGTAACAGGTAAGGTCGGGCAAGGAGGAGGCGGGAACCGGCTGAACAGTCAAAGTCATATTTAATGTAAACACAAAAAGACACAAACACAAATGCAAGTTCTGGTGGCCGGTAGCGAGCCCCTCCGCCCCTGGCAGCGGCACCACCACTCCAGGTGGATGGCAGCCTTTCCTCCACGTCCAGGTCGCTGGTAGTGACATCCCCCGTCAGACGGCAGTGGCGAGGAATCCACGACAGCGCATCCCTCCTCCTTCCTGGGTTTCAGCACCAATGTAATGGGTAAGGTCGGGCAAGGAGGCAGCGGGAACCGGCTGAACAGTCAAAGTAATATTTAATGTAAACTTAAACAAAAAGACACAAACACAAATGCACACACAGCAGCTGCGTGTGGCTCTCTCTCTCTCCCGAACTGCCGCATCCGGCTGCATTTATCCCTCTCCTTGGCTGATTAGCCCGATTGGGGGCTGTGTGTGCTTAGTCACGGCCCGGCCCCACCCATCATAATAATGTCAAATAATCTGAAATAAAAGTTTAATTCTGTAACTTGAAGAATTCAAAACCTTTTATTGAAATTAAGCTGGGTTGTTCCAAAATAGCTGGATTTCTAACATTTGTAACCCTTTACATTAACACAATAGAAACAAGTGGCTGAAGCCATTCTTACAAAAGGTCCTTTCAGTCTTATTTTAACCGTCTGTGCAGCACATTTAAAATATAAATGTGTATGTAAACCTACATAGAAGTTTTATAAGAATATTCCAGATTAAATTCAAGTTAAGCTGAACTGACAGCATTTGTGGTATGTTGATTACCACAAAAATGTATTTTGACTTGTCCCTCCTTTTCTCAAAAACAAAGTTTGAGGTTACAGTGAGGCACTTAAAGTGAATGGGGCCAATTTTTAGAAAGGTTTAAAAAGGCAAAAATTTGAAAATTATAATATTTTTTTAAAAGCATTTACATTAATTCTTCCATTAAAACTCATGTATTATTGGAGCTGTGCATGTGTTTCAAGTAGTTGTCATTATGTCGTCATGGCAACAAAGTTGTAAAATTGAATATAACTTTACACAGAAAAGGTTAGTTAGCAATTTGTACACACTAAAATCATGTTAACAAGCATACTGGTTATGTCTTGTGGCTATACTTTTGAAACAGTATTTTAAGGTTTACAGATTGGCCCCCATTCACCCCCATTCAAGTGCCTCACTGAAACTGTGGTAATCAGCATTATGCCACAGATACTGTTGGTTGAGCTTAACTTGTATTGAACCCGGAATATTCCTTTAAGACACAGCGGCAAAATAAAACAGCCTGTTTACTGTAATTCTTAAAGGTTAGAGAGAGGGTGGACAATGGTAATGGACAATAAATTATGACTGTTTTTGGATCAAGAACGCTTGTTTAATACTATAAGTGGGCCTAAAGGAGACAAAAAAATATATAATGATTTTAAAAAAAAATGAATAGCCCCTTTTCCACAATCAGGCCAAAGAGTTCTCTTTGTTCCGTGCCGATCCTGGCCAGTTGGTGCCGTTACGTTGTTTTTTTCCCCCACTGTAATCAGGAGAATGTATGTAACAGATCTGTCTGTTAGCGGAGGTGTGAGAGGTAAACATTGGAGTGATTGCTCTATGGAGGAAGATTGCATATTCCAGTTTATAGGACCGCTTGTTTTATCCAAAGCCTAAAATTTTTTTGTTTTGCATTATTTATTTGTTTAAGTATTATATTAAAATAGTATATGAGAATATATTAATACATTTTGTGTTTTAATGAGCTAGTTATCCACTTCCCTGACAAAAAAAGCATGTAGAAAAAAATATGAACTTTTATTTACTTCACCCAAATATTAGCGAACCCGGCAAGCTAGACACAACTAAAAGCAGCTAATGATATGATCCTTTTAACACTTCTTTTTTAAGTTCAAGAACCACAGCTAAAAAAAAAAAATTTCAAAACACTAAATAGTTTCTTACACTTTTGTTACAATACGAAAAACTATATCAAAGGAGAAACTATATCCAACTCTATAGTTGGAAAGTGTTTAAAAGTGTGAAACTCCAAGCATTCGTTTATGGACATAGAAGATAAACTTACTTGCTAGTTTGTATCTGCGGTAAAGAAGAAGCACAGAGATTCCTATCAGAAACACAGCCACCACTGCCCCGATCAATACACCTGTCAACTGGAACAGACAACAATTACAGTCATGTAAGATAAGGGAATTTATCTGATTTTACTGGCAGACTGAAATATCTAGATGAAAAATAAAATTAATTTAACTTTCATTAAAAACAAGTTTTCAATAATAGAATTCATTTTAAACCTAAAAGAGTTTGCGACATGGGTTTACTACCACAGATTCACAGTACGAAACAATAATCCCATTCAACTGTCAGCCAAAAAGTATAAACCTCTGTAACTTGTTACATAATGTGTGATATTTGATCGGGGTCAGTCCGAACTCTTTTCCCCCTGCACAAAAATCTGCATGGGAAACTAATGTGGGAAGAGAGAATTTCAGAGTAATTCTGGGAACACAGCAGTGAGTACCATGTACCATGGTGGTCTGCATCCTCTCCTCCACAAAGTGCTGCAGGCGGGAACGAATATCATTTGTAATAGCCTGTGGAAATACACATCAAAATACATACAGTGAGACACACAAAAGCACACACACAGTTTAAGGAATTCAATAAAAAAAACTGTGTAAATAAAAAATGTGTAGGTTCTGTACAACTAGCAAATTGAATTGCAAAAACACTTTCAAACAGGTTTCCTGAACACTCCCCCAATTTTCCATAGGCCGCACAAGGAGTCGAGAACAGTCACATTGGTTGAGTCAAGTTAATTTGGCTCAACCAAAGTAACTTGTCTGGATGCTCAAACAAGTAGAGTAATGTTTTGATAGCGGCACAAAGCCACAGTGTTAACACTATTTTGGGACATAAAAACCAACTTGCGAATGGCTTTTTTCGATTTTTCTGCATATTTACCTAAAGCAAGGATGGGAGAAAGTATTTTAACAAAGAAAAAACTACACACTTTAAAGATAAAAACCCAACCCTCCTGGATATGATCCTCTTTTATATTTGTACTTATAATTCATTCATATTTGTTCCACAGACCATTACAAGTTGAAAGAAACCCCACGACTGATGTGGGTTTTCTTTTAAATCATCATGTAAATTTTTCTAGAACAAACCTCATTAAATAGCCCATATTATACTCTTTAGGTAAAAAAAAAATATATTGGGGATCTACTAGAATAGGTTTACATGCTTTAATGTTCAAAAAACACATAATTTTTCCCCATACTGTACATTGCTGCAGCACCTCTTTTCACCCTCTGTCTGAAACACTCTGTTTTAGCTCATGTTTCTTTAAAGCCCCCCTTTCCGAAAAAGCCCAGTCTGCTCTGAATTGTCAGCGGGCCCAGTCTATTGTGATTGGTCAACTGCTTAGAGTATGTGTCGGAAATGTAATGTCCCTTACCATAACCGAGTTTCAGCTCCTAAGGCTTCCCGAGTAGCACATTCCTGAGGTGGGCATTATGCAAATGTGTTATGGGGCTTTTCCACTACACGGTACAACTCAACTCTGCTCTCTTTTTGGGGGTTTTCCCACTGTGGATAGTACCTGGTACTTTTTTAGGATCACCTCGGTTCAGGTTTCAAGCGAGCCGAGCCTATACTAAATGTGACGTCAAAACACTGCAGATCACTGATTGGTCAGAGAGAATAGTCACTACCAGCGTCACTGGACTTGCGACATGGGACATCAACCCGCTAGTTTTAAAGTTAACAACAGCGATAGAAGTATAATTTGTTTATGCGACTTTCGAATTTTAAAATGAAATGGCTGTGCGCAAAACAACGCAGTGGTTAATAAACTAGGTGCAGACATTCCTCTCGTTAGCGACGAAGGAAACAAGTCTTTCAGGAAGTGTCTCAGCTGTTGGCGCACACGGCTACCACTGGATCTACCAACAGTGTAGGGAAAAGAAAAAAAAAACTTAAGTGACTACAGAATCATCAAGGACCACAACAGTCAGAGTGGTTCAAACAGAAGAACGTTGAAGTGGTTCGACCAAATGGATGCCATCTGGCAATAGACCGGCAAGCAATGGGAAGGAGAGTGTTGTTGGAGTCCACAATGGAGGATGGTACGTTTTGTTACTTTATACTCTGCTTGAAAGCTTCACTTTATTTAGTTGACCAGCTACTGGAAAGCTTGCTTCTTAAACAACCAGGCCAATTTAACTGTTACACTTGAGTAAAATCACCATGCAACAACTGCTTTATGCAGCACAATGAGCTAGTAGCTAATAGCTAATGGTCGTGATATTGTTTATGGTCAGTAATGTTTGTGTCGCGTTTACGATGCCGTCACAGCAGTAGAGGTGGCGCAACTATGACGATCAGCCTATAATCCCACCCACGTTGAGGCAGCACTACACTCCAGTGGAAAATCAAACTCAGAAAAGGAAAGCAAGAAGAGTCGAGTCGAATCGAACCGTAACATGCAGTGGAAAATTGCCAATAGTGACGTAGCTATATCATGGAAGTAATGGCTGGACTGCAAACCAGGCAGTTCAGAAGCAGTGTTTTCTGTGGGAGAGAGTAACTCCCTTTGGCATGGACTTTGTACTTCGTAACTAGACCTTTTACATGCACAAACAGCTACATTAAACACTAAAGGAAAGGTAAAATCCCAAATAGCATAATAGGGCCTCTCTAACTGAAACTCAAAGGGGCCAGTGCTTGTTCAATTTCCTTCCTCTCTTGCACAAAAACACAAACAGTGCTTCCCTTCACAAAAACATAAAGAATTGTAAATTCTGCACAGCACAAGAAAATGCTGATAGGGTCCACTATGATGCCATAAAGTTAGACATAAAGATCAGGACATACTCTCAACTTTTTTTTTTAAAACAGGTAGTGGATAGAACACAAAGAATCCACTTGAAAATTAAAGTCATAATGCCAAGTCATAACAAGGCCCAGGAAGGCAACTACAACAAAAAGGACATTCATTTCATAAAGACATTGCAATTGCTTAACATTCTGCACTGCTTTTGAAATTTCATTTTTATCTATCATTTGTTATACATTGTTATTACTATATTATGTTAGGCATATTTGTTGTTCGTGCTGTTGTATGTTTTCATAAACAGTTTGCACTTTTTTCATATGCATAGGTCTTTCATTAATTTACAACTTATAAACTTGTTTAATTATCTATTAATATATATATATATATATATATATTACATTTACCACAACAACCTGTACAATCATGACAATAAAAAGATGTTTAGATGATACTTACAGGATACATACACTTGTCTACATTCTCATATTCCCCCATTTCTAAAAAGACATAAATAAATTAATTGATGGAGAAAGCATCGTTTATTGATATTTAAATAGTAGCATGTCTCTATTCTGTTGCATTAATACAATTTACATTTACATTTATGCATTTGGCAGACGCTTTTATCAAAGCGACTTACAGTAGGGACAATCCCCCTGGAGCAACCTGGAGTCAAGTGTCTTGCTCAAGGACACAATGGTGGTGGCTGTGGGGCTTGAACCAACGTCCTACTGATTACCAGATTACCAGTTATGTGCTTATACCACTACACCACCACCACTCCCTAAATGTAAATGTAAATGAAAGCATCGTTTATTGATATTTAAATAGTAGCATGTCTCTATTCTGTTGCATTAATACAATAATTCTACATGCCTCTGAAAGTTAACCTGAACTGAACTGCAACAATTGTCATCTACCAAAAAAAAAATAAGCTTCTGTTTATTTGTTCTTAACAAGCCTTGTAAAACCATTTAATTAGGTAGGCAGATGAAATTTCCAGTTTAATGTGGCTTAATGTTTATGCTGTCAGATAAAAAGCAGTGGTGAATAGTCTATTAGGCGTTTCAGTTACTGTATTTAATATGTAAACAACCACGTCAGCTATTACCACGACTTGAATTAAGCTTCAGGTGTAAAACATCTGCACATATATACAAATAAAACAGGTATATCTTTTAAAACCGCTAATTAAGACTGAAATAGCAGGTGTTTATAAATGACAAGCAATTTGCTAATTAGCTAGCAAACAAGCTCGAGCTGCACTTACTGTTATAAGACAGCGAAATTGAGGACACTCAAATAATCCAGTTATATAGAGTTCATTTATCCCACAGCTACTTGCGGGGGCACTTTCTTGTAAAATTAACGCACATTTCACTGCATCGCATAATTTGGCATCTCATTTTTCGCACCATGAAATCAAATTTGTGCTGTACTGCCTGGACAGTCATTCGCGTGGCAGTGTTCTGCGTTTCCATTGGTTACAATCGACATCAAATAGCCAATCAGAGTCGTTGTTGTTGACTGTTCGTTGACGTTTGTTGACAGGATGGAAGGATGAGTTTCCAAAAGTTTTTTGAATTCATTCTACCATACAATAATGTATCCCCAATAAAGTCAGAGATGTAAACCTTAAAATCTTACATAGAATAAACCCTACTATTACAAGATGACATTGTAGAAATGTAGTCATGAATACTATGAGTGAAATTGTCAAATATCAGGACAGATACTGAGATTTTGGCTGGTCATGTGATTCTAACATGGAAGCCCCCATGTGCGGACCCTCTCCATGTAGAATAAAAACAGCTTTTATAAGGTTACTGATATGACTGGATACTTCATTTTAATGTGAGTGGTCATGATTTCCTACATAAATTACAAAATTACAATTTACTTTTTTAATGAGGGTAAATTTACAGAGTGCACCTTTAATTTGTATTGCATCTTTTGTAAAGTGAATCTTGAGTAAGCAGACCATATTTTTTTAAATGTCACCTTCAAAATTTTGGGTTGAACTGACCAGCGTTTTTGGCTTAAAAACCAGACAAGCGTTCACTTTAACATTAAGTGATGCAATATTTTACTTTTCTCATCATAATTATAATATAGAATATACAGTTAATATAATAATATTATTAGCATAAATATACATTCTCATCAGCTGTACCCAAGTTTCCTTTTGACTCTCAGAACACTGAACAACAAAAAAGTGTCAAAATTGTCAAACTGTATGAATTGATGTATAACGAGATGAATTAAATTTGTCTTAATTCATTTGTAATTCAATTACCTTTTTTAGTAGTTATTTATCCTTTTCTTTGGTAATTTATTTTCTTTCTGTTTAAACATCATCTAATGTTATTATTTTCAGTATTGTAAGAAAGGATTGTTTTTTTGTATTTGTATGATTCTGTAAACCTGACATCTTTGCAATAAAAAAACTACAGGGGCTTACGCTATGAAAGTGCATAATTTAACCATAGAAACAGACAGAAAAAACATTTCTATAAGTTAATAGTTTGACCAAATTTACCAAACTCAATCTAATAAAGAATTTTATTTGTTCGCAAACTGTTTTAAACATATGAAAGTCTCAAGAGTAGTTATTAAAAAACACAAAACATAAATGTCTTTTGACATCAATAATATACACATTTCATTGTATTTGTCTAGTCCTTTGTTTTTCTCATGGGTTAGAATTGCAGACCAATTAAATGTCTCATTTCACACGGTTCACAAGAACAATATTCACTGACGATTCCCACTGAGTCTGTAGCCTATCAAACAAAGGTGACCTATCAAAATCAGGGACAAAAGTGACTCACATTTAAATACTAAAACTTGAATGAACAAGCAAGACATGCATCTTATATTCACAAATGTGCTTTCTAAATTAAAACAAAAACAACCCAACCTGCACCGATATACCAGATGATCAAATGTCCCAATGTGAATACATGTAGCAAAAGCAGTTTATTGATATATGTATACATTAGGCATCTTTAAAAAAAAAACATTTAGCTTTACAATAAATTCCAAGCAAGCTTTGCCCCATACCCTCCTCTCCTTTAAAGTCCAGTTCTACTTATTGAGATATTTGGCCACTGAATGGTAGGCAAGCAGGATCTCCTTGTCTTTTGGACAGGTGAATTTGAAAACGTCCTCCTTGTATGCTTTTTCCAAGTATTTCGTCAAGCCTTTTAGCTCTACAGGGATCTCAAAACCACGATACTTCTTACACACCACCTATGGAGTAAAGGTAATGTTTAGACCTATAAAAAATACAGTATATGAACAGCTTGGCACAAAGTACAATGATCATCTTAAGGAGCGTCAGTGAAGAACCGATTGCACTAATTATACAGAGCAGTACACTGAATTATAATAGTAGAAACAGTAGTTTCTTAGTAGTAATAGTAGTAATTTTTCTGCATTTGTCATTTGAATCGAGAAAAGAGTATGAACCTTGACAATGTGCAGTTTTGGTAGCAAGTTGCAGTCTGCAAGAGTGAATGAGTTTCCGTCCAGGTAGAGTCTTGTGGATTGGGCTGCATCTGGATTCTGGTCCAGTTCATGAGTAAGAGGAGTCAACAGGTATTGATCCAGCTTCATCAAGCTCTTTAGAAATTTCTTCTCCAACACTGAAAGGTACAAAACCATCAAGGTGTTAATTTTACATTGCATTCCCTGCCTAAAAAAATAATAATAAAGACCAGCTTTTTTCTGGTTTGTTGCTGGTCTAGCAAGTGGGCTAGCACAGCCATGCTTTTTACCCGTAAAACCTAGCTGGTGAAGCTTGTTGTCCAGAATGGTCCTTCTGATGAAGCTTGTTAAGATTTTTAAAAGCCTGGTGCAGACACCAGCTTCCAAAACACAACGTAAGCTGTTGACCAGCTGTTGATCAATAAGCTATCTATCTATCAATCTTTTGATGTTTAATAAATCAAGTAATCCAAACAAAGTTTTGCATGCAAGTACTTTAAAGGGGTCATGATAAAGCAAAATGTTCTTGATCCTGTAATATGTAAGAGGTCAGTGTACAATAAAAAAGATAATGTATGTTTCAGAACTCAAAACTTCCTCCTCAATGCAAAAAGAGCATTTGTTGAAACCAAGCTTCCAAAAAGACTCATTCTCTACTTCCCCCACGTTGTGATGTTACACTGTGGTAGACATTGGCATCTGACCCCCTCCAAAACAACACATCAATGCCTAATTTACCTTATCACTTCCGTAGGCTGCCCAGTAGCAGTGAGCAGTGAGATGGCAACCAGAGAGCAGGTCAGTCAAGAGTAGAGAGACAATCATAAAAGTAGGCATTTAAACTCAAGTCTTTAAGCAGCCACAAAAAACTAGCTTTTCTGACAGTTCTAGATTG
Organism: Xyrauchen texanus; assembly: GCF_025860055.1. Taxonomy (NCBI): domain Eukaryota; kingdom Metazoa; phylum Chordata; class Actinopteri; order Cypriniformes; family Catostomidae; genus Xyrauchen; species Xyrauchen texanus. The sequence continues at coordinate 10,990,464 of NC_068309.1, forward strand.
TTTTACAAATATATGACTGTTCCTTGTGCAAAAAAAAAGAAAAAAACTAATATTATAAGTGAACCTCAAGGAACATATTAAAATAATAATAATTAAAAATGCCATGTTATGACCCCTTTAAGCCTTGAAGCTATTTTTGAGTTTCTGTGCTCTCTTCTGTTTACTTGCCAAAAAATGAACACCAGAGAAATTACTCTTACTGTCATTAAGGCCAGGATTGGGATTTTTGATGTATGCTGAGAATTTGTGAAAGATGTCATCTCCAGCTGTGTTAGACTCCTTAGAGCGGCAACATAACTTGGGAAACCTGCATCGAAAAATGGTGGAGGAAATATTTTGTGTGTCATACATGCATAACAAAATTTATTGTTTTTTCTTAATGGTTTTGATTGGCAGCGGAACACATTTTGGCATTTATTTTTTGTATAAACTGTAAAATACACTTTCTTATAGGATATCTTTTGTAATCTGGACCTCACTTCCAACTACTTAAAGTTAGTCTTTGGTCTTAGTATGAGCGCAAACTCACTGTGGGGGAGCAAGGATCTCTTCCAGAAACTCTTCTATCTTGTTGGTGTCAGTGCGAACCTCTCCGTTATGGATGAGGAAGGGGGGCTGAGAGCCTGGAGCCAGGTCCTTTAGTACCTCTGGAGCTCTTGAAAGAAAGAAAACAATAAATAACCAGATCAGATTATGATTATCAATAATTATTTGATCATTCTTAGGATTTAGACTTTTGGATGGAGTACGGTTTCTTTTTTTATTACTGGAGAAACTGATCCATGATACTTCAAACAACTAGTTTTAGGTACCTATACTCCTCTAAGATTGTTGTTGTTAGAATACCCAAGAAGAAGGTTTATTACTCAGAAGTTACCCTTTCATAAGAGTAATGTTTTATTTAAGTATCAGCATTTTCTCAGATATTTCTCCTAAAGTCCCCTAGGAACAGTACAAATAGACACAAATATTGACATACAGTAAGAGTATGGAGCTATAAATGAATATAGATAGCAGAACTCATAGGTCATATGTCTCTGAATTTTGACTGCAGACTGTGGTATCATGTCAAATCTGAGTACAATTAGAGACATTGTTGAAATCTCTCAGACTGAACTCTATATGGGAGATTACTAAGGTCTTTTTGTCAGGAGAAAAATCTGTCTCCACTTGCTCTTCGTTTAACATCATCTGTCTGTGAAGAAACCCCTGAGATGTTAAAGAGATTGTTTGGGAACTAATCTCAATTATCAGTGTAAACATCAACCCCCACAGAATATATCTCTACCCATGAATAAACAGAATAAACTGTAGGTGCAGAAGTATTGTGTCCTGATGTTGACATCTCTCACCTCTTCATGTCCACTGTGGTAAGAGTGAAATTTGCCCCTTTCAGCCAGAGAATCATGAAGAGCCGCTGACAAAATGGGCAGTTACCAACACTCTCACCATCATCACTTGCCTGGAGAAAACATTCAGTTACTAAACCTTAGTTAATGCATCCATTCAATGCAATAATTCAATGATAGTCCTATGGAACTTGTACCTAAAAAGTACTGATACAGTGACAGATGTTTTAGAGATCCTATCATTAGTACTAAATTCAGTTTGACCAGTTTGAGGCCACAAATAAACATGTTTTTTTAGAAGATCAACAGGATAATGTCATAGGAATGATTGGAAGTACAAACATGTTGAGCAAGGGTTAGATCACAAATATTTTATCTTTAAGAAATCAGGTAAAGCAAACGTCAATAAGAAGAGTTTGTTTCAACAAAACAGTAAGTGGAATACACTGACTAAACGTTGATAAAATGTTCTGACCTTGACAAAAAGTTCAATCTTTGGTGCTTCAGCCATTTCTCCTCCTTCTCTCTGTTGTTGTCTCAGTCCCCAAAGATCGCTCACTGGCCCAGGAGGATAAGGTCAGTTTACATCAGTCCACCTCAGAGGCACCTGCGAATCCACTTCAGCACGAGTTCACACCTGGATCTGTCTGCTTCTACTATTCCTATTGTCAAGGATTAATCTGTACCGACTAGACACTAGCACCTTTCCTTGTTTCTCTCCCAATTGCAGTATCTATTACTTCCTTTCAAAACTAAAACTCCCACCACACCCCATTGGTCTTGGGTGTTCGGAATACCATCCCACAGGCCGAACCTGTCCAACCTGTATCTTCCTTCATTCTCAGCGGCTTTAGTCACAGTGAGTTTCTTTCCAAAACTGTCTCACTCCCATAATCCTTTGCCGTTAATACAGCTAGACACTGTCAATGGTGGCACTGTGTCATATTCACTTTGTGTCTTTATGATTTACAATTAAATAGAGTGGGGAGAGGGGGGCTAGTCACACAGGAATGTTGTCAAAATGTTGTCTCATTAAATTTATGGTCCAATAACATGCATTTGTATTTTCTCTAACAATGTTTTGTATGTTGGTTTCAAATACCTACTTCATCATTTTTGCAAATTCTAACTAAAATTCAAATATTATTTTTTGCGATAGATTTTTGGTAAACAAGTGAATATTATAAAACCACACTGGCATATGTAGTTTTATATAACGTATATAATGAAGGTAGATTTTAACTCGGGTTTAACTGTAACAATTTTTCATAAATGTAAAGTCACAGCTTATTGGGCCATGTTGTCATGTGTGTTTTACATACATTTTATTAATTATAATATTTATTGTAATCGTTTGACATTTTGTCTGTTGCCTTTAACTTTTTTACTGCCTCATGTATTGTTATGTGTTTCAGAATTGTTTTACTGTATAAATTATGCTGAAAGCCCATAATAGGGTGACTAATGGCAGTTTCCATTGTGACAACTTAAGGTCAAAAGTGTTCAATGAACTAACAATGGTGGAAATCTATATATCTTTTTTGTAGCCAAGACTTTAAAGGAATATTCCGGGTTCAACACAAATAAAGCTCAATCGACAGCATTTGTGGCATAATAATAATAACCACAAAAAATTATTTAGACTCGTCCCTACTTTTCTATAAAAAAGCAAAAATTGAGGTTACGGTGAGGCACTTACAATGGAAGTGAATGGGGCCAATTGTTGGAGGGTTTAAAAGGCAGAAATGTGAAGCTTATCATTTTATCAAAGCACTTGCATTAATTCTTCTGTTAAAACTTGTGTATTATTTGAGCTGTAAAGTTGTTTAGATCGTACTTTTTACAGTCGTTTAAGAGTTTGTTGACATTACATCGTCATGGCAACCAAGTTGTAAAATTGATGTTAACTTTACAAAGAAAAGGTTAGTAAGCAATGTTATGACACTTAAATTATGTTAACTCGCATATTGTTTATGTCATGTGGCTATACTTTTGAAAAAGTGAGTATTTAAAAAAAAAAAATTATAATAATGCGCTCTAAGTCCTCGTGGTATCTTAGTGACTTGCCTCATTCCGGGTGGCGGAAGTGGAATCTTTGAGACTGTCTGAGACTGTCAATCCATGCATTTTATCACGTGGCTTGTTGAGCACATTACCACGGAGACATAGTGCATGTGGAGGCTTCACGCTATTCTCCACACACAACTCACCACGCGCCACACTGAGAGCGAGAACCGCAACCACGAAGAGAACACTAGCTAACAGGCCAATTTGGTTGCTTAGGAGACCTGGCTGGAGTCACTCAGCATGCCCTGGATTCTAACTCGCGACTCCAGGGTGGTAGTCAGTGTCTTTACCTACTGAGCTACCCAGGCCCCCGAAACAGTATTGTCAGTGCCTCACTGGAACCCAAATTTAATTTAATTTTTTTTATAGAAAAGGAGGAGCAAGTCAATACAATATTTTGTTGTAATCAATATTATGATGCCACAAAAGCTGTTGATTTAGCTTTACTTGTATTGAACCCAGAATATTCCTTTAAGGTATGCCTAAATAGACATTTTATTAACTGAAATAAAAAAATCACAGCAAGCCCCACAACAAGTCTCTCCTACTTTACAAAAAATAGTTTTGAAAAATTTCATTTAAGACATGTAAAAATTGATGCGCACAAAATACACTATTCTGAGGATATGATGAGAGTTTTATACTATCAATGCCGAAATGTTACTTAAAATTCCTGAAGCATTTGTCAGTGTTGATGAACTTGCTTTACAGACTGTTCCTTGATTTGGAATTTCTATGACAATCAGGATGCTCCAATGAATAAATAGTTGGAAGAGAGCGAATCATTACAGCAATGAGGTGTTACATCTAAACAATCTATATTCTGACATCTAAACTCTGGTTTTTGTATGACAAATTATGATACTTATTGTTGTTTTAATTTCTCATGTATGTTGTAACCACACCAACAGATTTGTTTTTAATCTAGGAGGTTTGGGGTCTAAACCCTTACAAATAATTGCCATGGTAATTACAGAGTCCACCAGGGGCGATTCTAGGATTTCAGTCTTAGGGGGGCTCAGCCCCAATGACACTAGATGTGTACAATTCACTCTTAAGCACAAATAGTGTTTGTTTGTTTTTGCATCATTCAAGACCATCTTATATTCATTCAGAATCTTGTCATTTTCTATAATTAACACACTTATAAAGTTATTTAAAAATACTGATTTATTCACTTATTTCTTTAGGTGACCATTTTGGTAAATCACACTTGTATGCCAGTAGGTGGCAACCAATGAAAGTCTTTTATGTGTTTTGAGTCATTAAATCACTGATAAAGCACAGAGACATTCATGACAGGAACAAGTTTAATTAAACTTTATTTAAATTGGTGTCTCTACTACTAGACTTTAGCAGTGTTTAAATATCATCTGCAATTTTCCAGTAAATGACATCAAAGCATATCATTTTGTGAACTGCTGTCCAAAACCATCAAGGTATACAAAAAAGACAATATTATTAGCCTAAAAGTACTTATAGGTTTTCCTCCTCCTCTCCTTCAGTCGGTCAACAGATGCTGATCCTCGCTCTTTCACGAATCAAATGAGGAAATGGGGTGGATTTGTTCAGTGGGTCAAATTGAGTGACTGCAGCTATGTAAAACACTTGCGTGCTGATCGCAAAGTCACTGAATTTTAGGGGAGCTGAGATGGAATTTAGGCTGAAGCCCTCCCAAAAAGGGCCTAGTAATGCTTATGGAGTCCGCCCAACTACCATAGTTATTTCAGTTATTGTAACTGCAACTAAACTGTGGAGATTTGGTGTGAACCACCATTGTTATCAAAAAGAAACATGAAACTGAATGTGTGGCAGGGCGGAGGGCAGGGCTTTGTCGTGATTCTACACACCCGGTCCCTTATCAGGCTAATTAAGCCTCCGAGAGGGATAAAGGCCGACTGCGGAGGATAGTGCGGGAGAGAGAGAGAGAGATCGTTTACGGACATGTCCGTCATGTGTGTGTGTTTGTGTCTTTTGTTGCAGTTTATAATTAAAATATTATTTATATCGTCAAGCCGGTTCTCACCTCCTCCTTTCCATTGACTGCTTTACACTGGTGCCAAAATCCGGGAAGGCAGAGGGATATGCCGTAGTAGAGTTCTCACCGCCACCCCAACGGAGCAGTCGTGGCCATCTGCCGGGGGACGAGGAACCCGGCCGCCTGGAAGCGGAGGACGGCCGCCGACCGCGAGGGGAGAAGGGGCTCCTGACCGACCGCCTGGAGTGGTCAGGGCCGCTGCCAGGGGCGGGGGAGACCCCTTCTGTTCCCCGAGAACGCGGCGGGGCGTTCCGTCTGCCAGAGGCTGGAGGACTGCCTCCGATCCACCCGGAGAGGCACGACTGTCGTCCGTTAGAGGGTGGAGAATTGAAAGTGGAGATTTATGGTAATAAATCTTTATGGGTCATTTCCCCCATCTCAATCCAGCATCAGACATGCTTGTGTAGGTCATCCCAGAATTTTTTGAAAATAAATGTTCCAATGACTACATGTCTGCTTCACAGAAGGTGCACTGATTGCAGTCCATATTAAATCTATGTCTAAGGAACTCATTACAAGGATATATGTCATTAATCATTTTAAACTGAACCTCTTTAGCCTTCGGTAGAAGAGGGAAAGAAAGAAACCTTGTTCTAATTTGAATCTAATCTCCTAAAATCAAAAACAAGGGGTCTCTTTCTGACATGTAAAGGGAAGGTCTGTGCATTTACAAATGTTCTTAATACCTTATTATTACAACTCTCCTTGATAAAATTGAAACCAGAAATTATTAAAGTACTCAGTCTTGGTATCGCAGGTGAATAACACAATGCACCTTTAACCAATTGAGCCAAGCCCGCAGGAATAGCTTTTAACAAAGACATATACAATCTCTTAGTACACGTGATATTGTGCTTACCACAAAAATCATCATAACTGAGAAAATTCCCTTCTCCAAAGTGTACAATAGACCAGACACCTTTATCCATCCAATCACGAAAAAACACAGATTTTCTATTAATGATTATTCGGTGGTGGCGTAGTGGCTAAAGCACAGGACTGTTAATCAGAAAGTCACAGGTTCTAACTCCACGGCCACCACCATTGTGTCCTGATAAGACACAAGACACAGTTTGTTTCCTATGTATCATGAGAGCAGGACAATTAATATTAATGCTTTAATAAATTATGAGGTCACCTAAATACAACAACAAAAATATTATTAAATAATATTAAAAATAACTAAATAAATATTATATTAAACTATTTCTTGAAGTTTTTGACATGTGTGAGCATCTTCACAGAATAATTAAGCATAATGTTGCTCATATTAATGGGCCAAAAGACTTGGTTTGGTTGGACATTTAAAGTTTGCTATTGATGATACAGGTTCAGAATTGACTGAACTTCCCTTGGGTTATTCTTGGGTGTGCTGGTAAACTCCACAGGGCTTCGTCTAAGAAACCTTTAGCAAAGGAAGTGGGGTAAGGTTTGTGGCATGATAGTCAGAGCTGGTCTGTTCAGCATGGCTATGTTGCAACTTTTATTTTATTTTATTTTATTTTTTATTCTGCCATTCACTCACCTGCACGTTGTTCCAAACCCATATGACGCTCAACTGTGGAACAGAAAAGAAGATGTAAGGCACCATTCAATTTTGTTGCATCTATTTTCCAAACATTGAAAGTCAATGTGACAAGAGTTTAACATTCTACCTTACATCTGCTTTTGTGTTCAGCAGAAGAAATTAAATCAATATGGGTTTGGAACAACATGAGGGTGAGTGAATAATGCCATGCTTTTCATTGTGGGTGAAGTATTCGTTTAAAGGTTAAGAAGAGCTTACTTTTGTTTCACAATTGCATATCCTCATCTCTATTTCTAGGTAATCTTTTGCAACAAAAAGCACATTGTGTAGTTGTAAAATAAAGTCTGCATCTCAAAAGCCCCTCTCCCTGCTTCCCAGTGATTTCCTTCATGTTTTCATTTTATATTTCTCATTTCTTTGTCATTTAAGATTTATTTCTTGGGCTTCAGTAAAATAAAACAATTTTGCCACAGTCTGCATGACACATTTCATTTCTCTATTTCAAGACAGGCGCAAGATGGAAAAAATGAGAGTACGAGAGAGAACAGAAAAGCTTCAGTAACACACTTCCTCTTATCATAGAAATTCAGTATCCTCAATGCCATAGAGCTCAAAAGGTGTAACCGCACACACTGTGCAAGAGGCAGAGATACGTGCACTGATACATAAAGAACTGCAAGAGCTGATTCGCGTTCTGTCCATATTTCTTTCATCCAGCTCTTAAAGCCACAATACAGTAAGTGGCCAAATCAGTTCTCTGCAAGTTTAAAGGAGAGAATGGCATCCTTGTGGAAACCCTCTCAGGTAATAAACATCAACTTATCAACGGTTTATGAGAAGATGTGCTGTAATATTATGGATTGACAACACATCATGTCCAATAATCATCTGTTTATTAGTTGTGGTATGTCACTGAGGTGTAATTTTGATGTTTATTCAGAAAATTGGTGGGGAATGGGCAAGAAAGTTCAAAGTGGAAGGAGATAATAAATGAAAAGTCAACGTAGCAGGAAGTTGATGTTTCCTTTACGATTCAGTAACTTTGCATATCTCTTGGTCATTAAATGACTGGGTAGGTCTCCACATTTCCTCTATATCACTAATCTCTCAAGGCACACAACAGCTGAGGTCTGCCACATGCCTCAAAGACCCAGGTAAGAAATCTGCCGTTGATCTATACAAAAACATACCGTTGACCTTAGCTTCTGCACTTTGCTGTAGTTTTTTTTTAAAGATCTGTCTTTCTTTGCCCGGCTGAGACATTGTCAGTGTTTGTTTCTACCATATTTTAGTACTTTCTTACAATGTATTTTTCTTACATTGCTCAAGTATAAAGCATATGCTCTGCATCTTATTTAAGAATCGTAACATCCCCAATTGACAACTTAAGCCTCAGCTCATTTGTTCTCATTTGTTAGAATTTGATTTATTACCCTTTATATAATGAATAGGTCCTGGATGCTGAGTGGTAAAAATAGCATTCCAGTCATGTTAAAATACATGATATATTAGTAAATTGATGCATTAAGGAAAAATGTGTCCTTAAAGCTGATTTGCAGCATTTGCATCACCAAACATAATTAAAACGTTCATTAGTTGGACAAACAGACAGACCTGCCCCAAACTCACATGGTTAAGCCAATGCTGCTGCGTCAGGCTGGACTGGCCACTCAAACAAACAGAGGAATGTTTTGATAGCACCACAGAGCCATAATGTCTTTTACATTAAATCAACCTATTTTTGCACCTCGGAAGCAAAAATAACAAAATACGGAAGAAGCCAAATAATGTCTGTTGTACCAGTATATAAGCAAGCAAATAGACCTGCAGCACTTTTACAAGACCTACCTGTATATGGTTTATTAATGCATGGTATCTGTAAATTATTAAATAATTTACATTTATCGAAGCATAAAGGGTGAGTCATTAGCTTTACATTAATCTGCCATACATAACAAATGAAATAAAGTACTGACATTTTTATAATTTAGCAAAATCATTACTTTACATCATCTTTCATGTGACACGAACCTTCTTATTTTACATCTCAGCAACTCAAACATCATCATGAATTCAGAGTTTCCCATTTGTAAATACGACTTCACTTAATCTTTCATGTGCTCGGAACTTGTTGTCACAATATTTCTGACTCCCCTTTATGGCAGCATTGAAGGAATATTCTGGGTTCAGTACAGGGTTAAGCTCATTCGACAGCATTTGTGGCCATATATTGATTACAACTAAAATACATTTTGACTCATCCTTCCTTTTCTTTAAAAAAAGCAAAAATCTGGGTTCCAGTGAGGCACTTACAATGCAAGTGAATGGGGCCAATTTGTAGATGTTCAAATTTTTACTGTTTCAAAAGTATAATCATAAATCATAGTGTGATAAAATCTCTTACTAACCTTTTCTGTGTAAAGTTATAGCCAATTTGACAACTTTAGTGCCATGACAACCCTAAGGCCTTAAAATATCTGTAAAAACTACAATTTAAACAACTTTAAAACTCAAATTATACAGTACGTGAGTACTGAAGAATTACTACTTAACAGAAGAATGAATGTAAGAGCTTTTATAAAATTATAAGCTTCACATTTCTGCCTTTAAACCCTCCAAAACTTGGTCCCATTCACTCCCATTGTAAGTGCCTCACTGGAACCCAGATTTTTGCTTTTTTTAAAGAAAAGGAGGGGCAAGTCTAAATAATTTTTTGTGGTAATCAACATTATTAACTTGTATTGAACCCAGAATATATTTCTTTAAAATAACACATCAGCTTTAGTAGTTTTATTATGTAGTATTTTTATTGCACAATTACAGCTACATTTTTATGGATACAATATTTAAAAAGGAGAAAATATGTTTAAAAAGGCTCTTTTAGAAAATCTGCCACAAATGCCATACAGAACAAGGGACATTTGCAAGGCTTTTAGCAAAGAAAGAAAGAACTCTCATTCTTAGAGTTCTTAGAGAGACTGTGCTTTAGTGAAGACTCTCAGCACACTCTTATCGTGTGGGAAGGAAGAAAATGACACAGATTCAGACTTTGCCACAGACTTTGCACAACCAATAAAAAAATAAACATTTTGAAAATGTGTTTACAAAACAAAATAACAAATCAAAACCCTCTACTGATACTTTCACAGCAAGCTAATGGGTCCCTTTACAAGATGTATGTCAAGGTGGATTCTCCGCACTATATTCCTGACCATCTTCTTTACATTAATTTTTATGGTTTATGACAAAAATCAAAATGGCAGCAGTGGATTGCTCAAGAAAAACATCACCATACTGTTGTGGCACTGGCCATATGGCACCCAGTACAACCTAACAGGGGATGTATGTCAGAAGGACTATGGCATTTCCAGATGTTCGTTAGAAGACAATCACAAATTCTATGAGAGCGCCGACCTGGTGGTCTTTCATCACTTTGAATTGAAGATGAAAAGACAGCACCTGCCATTGGATCGCCCTCGCCCTGCTACTCAAAAATGGGTGTGGCTATCTTTGGAGGCACCACAAAACAACGGAGACCTGTGGGCATACAAAAACCTTTTCAACCTGACCATGTCATATCATCCTCAAGCTGACATCACTGTGCCCTATGGGAAGATGTTGCCCAGGGAGAAACCAGGTCTAGACTTTGTTATATCAAATAACAAGAGTTATGAAGCTTGTTGGGTGGTCAGTAATTTCAAGAGACGTCACAAAAGGAGCACTGTGTTCCAGGAGCTAAAGAAGAACCTTAACGTGCAATTGTATGGCCTTTTCGCCAAAAAGAAACTACCTAAGGAGATGCTGCTCTCCACAATATCAGGCTGTTATTTCTATTTGGCCTTTGAAAACATAGAGTCTCCACACTATATCACAGAGAAGCTCTGGAGAAATGCCTTCCAGGCTGGGACTGTACCTGTGGTGCTGGGGCCGCCACGCAGAGACTATGAAGCTGTGGCACCTCCTACATCCTTCATCCATGTGGATGACTTCAAGTCCATCAAGGCTCTGGCCAAGTATCTCAGAGACCTAACTAAAGATCCAGAGAAGTATAATGCTTATTTCACGTGGCGACAAAACTATACAGTCAAGCTGTATACAGACTGGAGGGAGAGACTGTGCAATATATGCCCTATATATGGACAATTTCCAACTCAAAAGGTTTATGAGGATTTAAGAACTTTGAGCAAATGGTAACATATAAAGAATACTTTACATTTTGCATGTTGTTTCCTGTGTTTAAAGGTAAAATATGTCATTTTTGCACCATAGAGGCACCAAAGAGAATTACAAGAATGATGACTGTTTTCAAACTCATCTTCTGTCTGCCATTGGTCAAAAATAGTTCCCACCCCAATCAGCACACCATTGGTTGTGGCAATGTTGCTATGTCGGGCTGGTTGAGATGCTCAAACCGAAACAACTTGATTTCTAATGAAGACCCGTCTTTCCAAAATACCTTGAAAGAACGAACTGAAAGTCAGGAGGATGTATGATGCATCCAATGCAAGATTTGATCTTCCTGTTGCACAACTGCCAACCGAGACACATTTGTTTTCCAGTGTGACAACTACTGCCTTTTGCACACACAAGTGTCAGCATTATTATAATCACACCAGTGAGGTTTTGCAAGACTAGTGACACGTTAAAAGAATAAAGTCTATTAACACTTGTTTCCTCCATGTTTTTGTTACTTAACTCCCCCATCATTAGCTGTCAGACTTTCACAAGCCTATATAAATGGGTTCATTCCCTAAAGTCATAATCCAATCCATCCTCAATATTCAGCATGATCATGGATTATGACACATTTTGGTAATTTTATATATTTTCTGTACTTGTGTTCTTGAGTATTGGAATTGAACGAGTCCATGAGAACGCACATTGAGAAACACCCAATGTTTTGAAAGTGCCACAGAGCTGCAGTGTTTACACTTCAAGGGGAAATCAACATACAAATGGCTTACTTTTAGCCATCTCTGCACTGGAGTAAGAAAAAGTATTTTAAGAATAAAAAAAATATAAACAATATCACTAACATATTTCAGTCCACACGTTAAAGGTTATGGTTGACTTCAGCAGCAGGACCAGGGAATATTAAGCCTAAAATGTACAACTTTTATTCAAATGAAAGAAACTGTAAGACCCAATATGATGGGTCTAGGAAAAAAGTCCCATCTTACAGGCAAAGAGCCAATTACCTTTCAGAGACATTGTCTGTCAGTGAACTCTAGAATGTGCACCCACCTTAGCTGGAACAGCCTGGGTTTCTTTTCTCCTTTTTAGCATGATTGGAACTAAAGTAGCACAATTTATGATTTTACTGCTGATTTAAAATGTTCTTTGAGCATAAATCTTTACTGTTTGAGATTTTGGTCTTTCCCCATTCATGTATATGGGAGCTGTATCTATAGAAAATAGCTGCCCAGGAGAGTTCCCAAGATGGCCACCAAATGAACTTACTTGCCTTAAAAGGGACTTTGAGCAGATCTATTTTTATTACAGAATATATTTAAAGCATGGAACAGTGGTGTGCACCTGTGCTTGCAAAGAAACCAGGCTTAGACTTCAAATCTATGTAACTGAGGCCCTTGTGCCAAACTGAAACCACAATGTGCAAACCCATTTCCTCCCCATCAACAAGATTGTATATGTCCTCAAAAGAGACCTTGAAGGATGGGAGCATGCGTGCTAGAAGCCAACATTCCTTTTGAAAGACACAAAAATTTGGTTTAATTGCACCAGTTCAAAAAGGAGGCCAAAACAGATTTGAAATGACGGACAATGGAATGGTTTAATAGCTACACAGATACTGGATGTGTTGGTTGCAAGAAAGAGCAGCATCTCAATAAATTATCAAACATGACTTTCATTTACATTGCATAGTGATGAGAGCATGAATTAGAAACTAAAAGATCAGAAAGATAAGGCACATAACCTCCAAAGAGGCTTTCAAACTGAACTTAACAGGCAGCAAATTTGATCTACAATCACCCTGATTTATATATATGTATATAAATATATATATATATATATATAAAAAAAAAAGTTATTGTAGATGGGAGGACAGTGCAGGCATCTATAGAAAAGAACAATGACTGATGTTCTTTGTGGGCCATCTGAAAAAAAGTTTCCTCCAAATGATAAAAAAAAATAAAAAAAATCCCCTTAAAGTTTAGATAATTGACAATTCAAACTTGGTTTAGACGGAATTCATGAAACCTTGAATTTGCTTCCAGTTCACAACAAAAAGGTGATTTGAGCGGTTAAAAAAAAATGAGCATATAAAAACTTGGGAAATATTGAACTATAGAGACAAACATATGTACATTAAAATTGGAATGAGCAAAAGAGTAACAAGTCATTAAAACTACTATAAAATCATTTCTGAACCCATGAATTCAACAAACACCCATTATTCAAATGATCACCAATGAAAATTAGTCTCCCAAGGCACATTATGGAAGAACAGAGTCAGCTACGACGCAACATTACATAAAAAGAAAATCATATGAATGGTTTGATCCATAACTTGGCTCGGAGCACTTCTATAAAAAAAAAAATTCAACTTCAGTCACCTGAAAGTTATCTTTACTCTCAATGAATTTGTGCCACAGGTTTTCAGCAAAGCTGTTGGACTGGCAGGGAAGCAGATAGTGGTAGCTGGTCAGATTAGCTGGTGAGGTGACCCACCAGTCCAGAGTGCAGGGCATTTTTAAAGACCTCTGATCGGTGGAGGGGTGGCATGTATAGGGCTGGGGCTGATCCAGGATGGGCTGGTCCAGGATAGCCTTGCCCTGGGAGGCCTGTGCTACCTATGTGGTGCGGAGGTGGTGGGCTCTGCTCATAATACGGATTTTCGACACATTCGTCATCAAATGGCAATGCTAGGCGCTTCCCCTTTTGTCTACGATTGCAGAACCAAACACGTACCACCTAGAGAAAAAAAAAAGTATACAACTCAGATCAAACTAGTTCTAAAAGTACTTATGTGATAAAGCAGAAAGACATGCTTACATCTCTCTCTAGGCCTAGGTCGTCAGATATGTGCGTTATCTCCAAAGTGTTTGGCTTCGGGCACTTCACAAAGTATGACTCCAGAGCAGAACGAACAGTGCCTTCCAAACTGGTTCTCCTCTTTCTTTTCCTTGTGTCAACAAAAACCCGCTCAATCTTGTACATCTGGAAGACCTCATGAAAAATTGGTAATTAAACTTTCAGAATAAATATTGATGTGACTGCAGGCTCGACAAGAGGCAATGGCTATGTTCAGAATAGCATACTAAATTTCTGCAGTGTATGTATAATTATATATATATATATATATATATATATATATATATATATTAGCCTACAATGTGCAAATTGTACGCATACAATAACCAGATGATAAAAACTACATTTACCAAATGTGCTGCATGCAATCACAGCACACTGCTTAGAATACTCTTTTCCTACAAGGAAATGCACAACTTGACCTTCCATTTCAAGTATGACCACTGAACTGAAAGAAACACAGATTAGCATCTAGAATATAATTTCATTAGACTGACAAAAGTTAGAACATTAACAAACTTTAATTTAAAATTCAAAATAACTACCAAGATAACTAGACGGTACTCAATTACACGAAGTCATGTGACAAGTCAATTACTGCAGTAATGACAGAACGCATTCTTGCGCTTTAGCGTTTTCTTTTTTATATAAATGCTGCAAATACCCAGTTTTTCTAACCAATAATCAGCCAGCATCATGATTCTGAATGCCAATGCTTTTTTTGGAGACTGGAACCAGAAAAGTTAAATGTCAAAACACCTGAAATGAGTGATCCAGGTAAGACATCCACCGCCCCATTTCATTTCGCCATTTTGCCCTTCAGTCCACACCGAGATGGCATTTTTGTCGAGCGAAAACAGATTTTTGAAAACACCGTCCCAAATTGATTAATTTCAAAATGCTGTAACTTGTAATTATTGTCTGGCAGCAGAACACGAGGACAATTGCAGTGTTTTCAGTCCATACATGGAAATGAAGCAGGGCAAAGCTTCTTGCATTTTTTTTCTCCTCGCATGTGCAGTAAGGGAATGTAAGCATTTGAACTGATGCCAACTCAAACCATAAGACATGGGATATTTCATATGCCATTACCTGATCCTTGGATTTAGGATAGACCTCACTGAAATTACCAGCTAGGTTGAACTGCGATGCACCTCACTGTTCTCTGCCTGCATCACCTCGGTCTAATGATGGACTACACTCTTGAAATGGAATAAATCGACTAACAATGAATTGCCAACAAAACCCTTCATCAGCCAATTAACAAGGACAATTGCATCTATGTGAACTTCTGCAGTTAATACAGGATGGACAAAGACGTTAGTCATTAATCTTACAGTTCATACAAAATCTTTGTTTAAACGCTGTCCCTTAACACTTACACTATACATGGGTAATATTGGCATTATATTCATGATGTTAGCCAGAGAGGAACTGGCCCCCACAGTGAATCTGGTTTGTCCCAAGGTTATTTTTCTCCATTAAAATAAACATCTTATGGAGTTTTGTGTTACCTGCCACAGTCGCCTTCGGCTTGCTCAGGGGGGTTAAAAATACAATTATTTAATTAATTATTTTTAAACAATTCACAATCGTATTTTATCAAACTACACATTGATGACTCATAGACATAACAGTTTTATCTTCTGTTAATGCCTGATCTTCTGTAAAGCTGCTTTGAAACGATGCGTGTTGTGAAAGGTGCTACTCAAATAGAAATGACTTGACGTAGCCTTAGTTTGGAGTAAAAATAAGATTAACCTCAATTTGTGCAGTTGTTGGTGGTCATAACTCAAAATAGTTAATGATATCGATGTAACTAACCTCAGGTCATGGCTAAATGTCATCTACCCACTCAGGTGTGTCCCTTTATTTGGCATTTAACAAACTGAATATACTAAACATCACATTACCCACTAAAACATACACTGATGCAAGTGAAATCTCTGAAGACCGGAAAACAAAAACAGGCTTCCATTATGAATCATGGAACAAATCTGCATTCAGGAAAAAGGTGGATAACAGAACACATGTGTCTCAAGGAGTTTTTAAACAGTTAAAGTTCCTTTTAACTTATATTTTATAAAATCAAATAAAAAAAGCTTCAAAAACAGAGACACGTTGCTGTGGCCGATGTCTGTCTAGCACGTGTCAACATAGAAAAACATTGGATAATCTGAGCAAAGAAGCAAAATGTGTTTGGTGTAAATGCCCTAAAACACTGTAAACACTTGCTTTAAAAGTTTGTTGCATTCAACTTTACATGCCATTTAAAAATAGCCAGTATGCAGTGTAAACTGCACATTATGGAGTAAAATGTACACTTTTAGCATATTAAAGCTATAGTACACCCAAAAAAAAAAATTATGTTATTACTCACCCTCATGTCAACCCAGATGTGTATGACTGTCCTTCTACTGAACATTTTCATTTGTGTTCTGCAGATGAATATTTCAGCTCTGTAAGTCAATGCAAATGAATTGTACCAAAAGGTAATCCATATGACTCCAGTGGTTAAATCAGTCTTTAGAAGTTATATAATAGGTGTAGGTGAGAAACACGTCAATATTGAAGTCCTTTTTCACAAAAAAAAAAAAAATCTCCACTTTCAGAATGTGAACGATTTATTGTGTAAAAAAAAAAAAAAAAAAAAAAAAAAAAGGGTATTAATAATGACCCGTTTCTCATCTACACCCATCATTTTGATTCTAAAGACATTGATTTAACCACTGGAGTAATAAGGAGAATGGCTTTTTTATTTGAAGCTTAAAAAAGGCCTGGCCACCATTTGCTTGCATTGACCTACTGACAGAGACGTTCTTAAAAAAATTTAAATTGTGTTCTGCAGATGAAAGTCATACACATCTGGGATGTCATAAGGGCGAGTAAATTGAAAGAATTTTCATTTTTGGGTGAACTATCCATTTAAATTCCTAACATAGCCAGTGCATCAATCTTTGAAGTAAACATATAGTGTGAGGTAGAAAGAAGTTCAACTTAAATGGCAGTGGTTGTCAGTGTCGAGCGCCCCCTAGTGGGACTAATTAGAAATTTGTATACTTACATCCTGGGGATTTTCAGAATTCTCTGCCTCGTTCAGCCATCTCTGCAGCAGTGGCTTCAGTTTGCACATATTCTTGAAACTCAGTTGGAGGGCCTCAAAGCGGCAGATAGTAGTCTGACTGAACATTTTTCCTAGACATAAAAAAGCTAGTTTAAAAAAGTTGCAACTTCCACAATTACATATAGAATGGTTTTCGAGACTTCCAACTCACCATACAGGTTTCCCAAAGCGAGTCCCACGTCTGCCTGTGTGAAGCCCAAAGTGATGCGCTTGTGTTTCAACTCTTTAGCAAACTGCTCCAAGTCTTCTGTGGTCAGGGTCTCCTAAAAAGTTTAAAAGCACAACAATTAATACAACTCAAAACAACGCTAGTTTAATTAAACACTTAATTATGACTGAAATATCACCTCCTCCTCAGAATCACTGCACCCTCCACTGGAGGAGCCGCTGCTCCTAGCGGTGGTTTGAGCCTGACCCGCGGGGATGTTTTGCGCAGACTCTCCGCTGAAAAATCCCGGGCTACTAAAGCCATTCCCAGGCGGAGATGGAGACAGAGAAGATGATGATGCAGATGGAGTCAGGGGAGCTTGAGAAATATTAGCGGGGGGCGTAATATGAGGCAGACCGTGCCAAAAGTTCGGGTTCCAGGGTGTGGAGTAATACACCCCAGAGGCCACAGACGATGCGCCCGCGGAATGATGATATTGTGATTGGGGCTTGTCTTCTTCATTGGCGTAGCCCTCAACATCCTTCTCGGTTTTTACCTGAGCGTGCATCTTGATCTGTTCCCTGGTTTCAGCGATAGGTGGGCTAATGTTTTCAGGCTGGGTGGCTGTGGTGACCCCAGCGACCTGGCCGGTGAACTCGGGTGCTGCAAACGGGTACCAGTGTTTAGGCTGCGTAAAATCGCTACCTTGCAAATCACTCGCCTTAAAATCGCCCCCAACCCCATAAAAAGGTAAGAAACTTTGTGGTGGCGCTGGGCTGATTCCATTGAAATGGGATTTGTTGAAAAGCATGCTTGGGTCCTGAAGCATACCGTGCGCGAACTGTAAAGACGCACCACCAAGTCCATCCAGGCCCGGGACTTGATGGTACATGGCCCTGTTCAGCTCGTAGGTTCGACTGTTGCACTCCGCGCCTGCCGGGCTCTGGGATCGATCCGTCATCTTGCTGGACAAATCTCTTCACACTTCAGGCAATAAAACATACAGCTTGATAATCAATAAAATTACATAAATAGTTCCATCCCAGTAACCTATGTCCTTGCAAAAAAGCACTAAACTTAGGACTAAATAGTTGCCACAGACTCTAAAAGTCCTAATGTCCTCCTCACTTAGTGCACCTCAGCCTGTAAAGAAATGTACACAATCGTTGTAGATACAAGTGTGTGATGGCCATCAATTAGAATGGGGCAGCTCACCAACACCCACCTCACAAAACAGCTTCCAACGCTCAACTCTAGGCCTGTCCCACCCAGGTTTTCCTAATCAATTTGAGTTGGAGGCAGGAGTCTTAACTATCTCCTCACCCATTGGACGCCTGAGACAATAAGCCACAGCTGACAGTGAATTTGTGAATGAACTTGGTTTTCTCATTGGGTAAAAGGACATGTTTGGGAATATGTTGTGCGTCTTTACAACATACATGTTTGTTGCTAAAAGTCCACAAATCAAAAAGTTATTTTAAAGACAACCCAGCTGTTAGAACATCCATAGCATAGCCTATGAGAGGGCGATTGAGTCCAACATGAGTATTTACAATGCAAATAGGGCTAGCGTGGCTACATATTCATGCCACATTAAGTAAACGTTGTTTCAGGAATATGCACTTAACGACTTGTTCTTGATATTGAAAATATTGACATATGTGGGAAAATAACCATTTGAGTAAAAAGTGAGCAAGTTCGCATAGCATTGTACGTTTCTGAGATCACAATCTAATTACAATCTGCTTAACATCTTAAAAAGATCAGAATTACAAACTTTCAAAATCATGAACGTCTCCAAGACATCTGAGACACTTATTTATAGACGTATTGCATATGAGCAAACAATGATTATAAAATTAAGGAATGCTAGTCAAGGAGGACATGCTAATCATTTGTGGCTAATGCTAATTTGTTTCTTGGTAAATTAGTGTTGTAAACAAAACAAAAAAAAAAACAGTTTAAAGTCGGTCAAATGTGTATTCTTCGAACATAAGACTGTTTTAAGACATTTAAGAGTTCTGTGCTGTTTCGTTTGGCTAACAGAGACACATAAAAGGTGACATGTTTGTCTTTGATATGGCAGCTCTTGCAGATAAGCAATTGGATTACAAGCGTCACATCTCCCACCTTCACGCTGCTGGTTGATCACTGTCATTGATCATAGGTACTATTCATGCAAGAGTGTTCTGAAAATAAATATAATAATGGGAATGACAATATTGTAAGAACTTCTGATTTCAGTTCACTTCCGTTTTTATCCTATAGAAATGAACCGTTTATCAAATGCACATTTTACTTTATAAAATGTAACCTATATTAATATAGTCCATTAATAATCATAAAAATATATATTCATAAAATAGCATATTAAGTGACGCCTAAGTAGTATTAGTAGTAGCAGCAGCCACTCAAAGGTTTCGGCCTTTTTTCCATTAGGCCTACTAGTTGTTTACAGTTTTGAGCTCTATACAGACGCATCTATACAGCTGTGCACCCCCGACAGAGCCGATCGGTGCAGATTGCGGCAGGAAGACGCGCCACAGGAAAGTGGATGGGGGAGGTATTGTGCAAGAAGGGCCCGGGGCGCCCCGCGGCGTCCAAATCCAGAGTTGCGATGGCCGGCCATTAGCTGCCTTTCAGCATCGAACAATACGTCGCAACCCTTTGATTCCGCCCCTACCCCTCCTCCTCTGAAACAAACCCTTGGTTAAAGTTTCTGTCCTGCGTTATCCCAAAGTCTTACAGAATTAACCAGAACAAATATATGGAGTCTCTCTACAGAAGATGTCTAGAAGAGACGTTAAGGGGTGAAGTAGTTACTTGGGTATCCACATCTAATCCATACAATTATGTATGAATATCTTTGCATTATATAACATTTTAAAGAAGATATATAAGAAAAAAGGGTCAATAATGTCACGCTCACTTTTGTCCAGATCTATTCGAAAAATACGTCACAAAAGCAATTCACGAAGAAAAATTATGCTAATGGAATGCAGCTCTTCTTTACTGGGCATGTCTTAAGTTATTGAGTTCAAAATCATTTATATACACACACACATTTTTGAAAAAAGAAATGTTGGCATGAGTGGTGCAGAACAATATTTTATTAGTTGTTTAGAAAATGAGCAGTAGAAAGATTTTAATATTTGAAAAACTTTTGTCCACCCAATCACAGTCATGTTGTGTAACCAGCATGTAGGTAGACCCTTAAGACTGTTTGTAAATGTAAAACAAAAATGATGTTGTCATTGATGCAGTGAGATCCAGCAGATGGAATTGACTTCAATAAATCAGATAATTTGTAGAAGGAATAACAACTTTAATTGGTAAAAATAGAAAATGAAATAATGAATATGAGAATAAATGTGATGATACTGAAAATAAATGTCTGTTTATAAATGTTAAGTATATATCTTAAGGATATATCCAATGACTAAGTCCTGGAATAAACCTAACAACACACAGTCTTGTCTTTGTCTAATGAATTAAGTAAGTAAATGGAAAAAAGTTAAAGTACAGAGATGAGTTGAGGCCTCAAAGTTGGAGATCAGATGCGAAGAGCTAGAGAGCTAAGGTGTTAATCTGACACCCAGATATTCGTTAAGGTCTTTATACACTCTTGAGACTGTTACAGCAGGAATTTCCCTTTTAGGTACAGTTCTGCACAATAACTCTATCTGACAGATCAGGTGATTATGGAAACAAAATATAGATTATAGCCCCACTTGTACATTTATTTATGCAAACTACTCGTAAATATACTCAGTGAGATGTTGTGTACTAGGTCTATGTCTGTACGATGTCTGCACATTTCTTCGAAAAATATAAGTCATGAACTATGCTCTCTCGTTCCAGCTCTGAAGCCTCATGAGGTTAAAGGGTAACAAACTCATATATTAGAGGACCAAATGTATACATTTGTACACACACGTGCATTGAGATCTCAGGTTGGATAAGGCATCAAGCATGAATATAATGATATCTTATACAGTGATGATATAAATAAATACAAAACTGAGTACATAAATGTGAATATATGAATATGTGTGCATAGCTTCTGATTATAGATGATTTCAAGCGTAAAATCAATAAGCAAAAATATAGAAAAGACTCCACATGCATCAGTCATCTTAAATATAAATTATTTATATTATAATATATTTTGATTTTTTTTTGAAAAGGCACATTTTGTCCAGTTCCTTTGGTGAAAACCTCTTGATATTCTCACTCAGAAATGTATAATATTTGTAAAAAAATAAATAAAAAAAAAGTGTTTATACCTTGACAAATATGTTTGAAAACTTGAAATTATTGATTAAGTTGCATGAACTCTCATGTATTAATGGTGCAAGAAAATTATTGAATAACTTTTACATTATGGTACACCACATAATTTTTTTTATGTCATATTTTGGAGTCATAACTCAAATACATATGTTCTTTAAACGTTGGCTTCAAGTACGACTAACTCAAAATGATGTACGAAATTGTGGCTGTGTGGGATACCCATAAGCCCTTGCACTTGAATAAATTATTTATGTTTGCTCAAGACAAAAGAACTTATGGAGAAATATAATAATTGTTATTAAAAAAATTATATTTCTTTCAACTATATAATTTAAATAAGAACAAATTACTTGCAACTAGTAAACTGTTCTTATATAATTAAGTTCACTTTACTTGAGCCAAATAAGTATGTTTACTTAGATAAAGCATGCAAACTGCAATCAAAAATCTAAGTAAGGTCAACTAATTCGATTTTACAGTGTGTGGTTACTCTGCTAGGACAACTTGAGGGGAACTAATGTCATACATCTACTAAAAACCACCTTGAGACAAGTTGTATATAACCATGCATCCTACTTTGATCGCCATGTCTAATCGCTCTGATGCCTCACCACCCACTCAAGGCATCACACACACACACACACCCACCAGCACCATTGGTGGAAGCACAGCTAACTCAAATCTTGAACAATCAAACCCCTGCCTTCAAACATACTCTGGCAGACCAGGAGCTATAGGTCACAACTGAGGTCTCCATCTCTCCTGCTTACAAAGCCAAGGAAAGGAAACACAGGAGGCCTTAGGGGCCAGTCAAAAGTTTTAAAAGACATCAAACCACTGCTGCAGGCATTGTGTTGGCCCATGGACTTGGGTGGGGATTGTTATGTAAAGTGCAGACAGAGGAGGAGAAAGTGGAAAAAGATGACACTGGCCCATGGGGTGTGCAGTGAGGGATGGCTGAACCAGGATTAGGCCAAAAACACTCCCAGGTGGCTTTTTTTTATTCTTCTGGCTCTACGTAGATGGCTTATATACTTAAGCATCTTGAGAGGAGTCTAAATAAGGAAAAGAAAAACTGTGCTAAACATATTTCTTGAGTTAACTTCATCTGAATTAAATTAAGCAAGGTGATCATTATTGCACAATAAACCCTGACAATGAGATCAGGACCCCGATGTGGTGATGTGAAGGTTGCTTATTATTAAGTTAGGCAGTCACTATATGAACATATTTGATTATTTTACAGTAACTGTCTCTGGTCGCATGATATGAAGCAATAGCTTGCACCATTATGGTTTTCATTTGATGCATTCTGAAACATTTCAGGAGTTTATATCTTGGGATGCATCAACCTTACAATGACCTAATATAGAATTACGAACCAAGTATTGTTATGTTTAATGGATAACAGTAAATGGTGACTATGTTTCTGGTAACGGATATCCAGTGCAAGATGCAATGTTGATTATGAGGCGTATCTTAAAATCTGAGGAGGAAAATAAACAAGCTTAACAGAAGAGCATTTCACAAATGCTATTGCATACATCTGTATACTGACCTTATGGTAATAAGATAATAAAAACACATATTTAATTGGTAACAAATACCAATTAAAAGATTAATCATTAACTTAATCAACCAATTTTTTTATCTTAGTTTCACACACAATAACATGACATCCAGACTATTAGATACAGTGTAAATTAATAATATATTAATAT